>NC_140996.1:21287292-21887292 GCF_052327205.1 Somniosus microcephalus
AAGGGAAAAGAAAGAAAGAAGGAAGGGAAAAAAGAAAGAAGGAAAGGGAAAAAAAGAAAGAAGGAAAGGGAAAAAAAAGAAAGAAGGAAGGGAAAAAAAGAAAGAAGGAAAGGGAAAAAAGAAAGAAGGAAGGGGAAAAGAAAGAAAGAAGGAAGGGAAAAGAAAGAAAGAAGGAAAGGGAAGAAAGAAAGAAGGAAAGGGAAAAGAAAGAAAGAAGGAAAGGGAAAAGAAAGAAAGAAGGAAAGGGAAAGAAAGAAAGAAGGAAGGGAAAAAGAAAGAAGAGAAGGGAAAAGAAGAAAGAAGGAAAGGGAAAAGAAAGAAAGAAGGAAAGGGAAAGAAAGAAAGAAGGAAAGGGAAAGAGAAAGGAAAGAAGGGAAAGGGAAAGAAGGAAGGAGAGGAAGGGAAGAGAGAAAGAAGGAGAGGGAAAGGAGAAGAAGAAGGAAAGGGGAAAGAGAAGAAGAGGAAAGGGAAAGGAAGAAAGAGGAAGGGAAAGAGAAGAAGAAGGAAGGGGAAGAAGAGAGAAGGAAAGGGAAAGGAAGGAAGAAGGGAAAGGGAAAGAAAGGAGAGAAGGAAGGGGAAAGGAAAGGAAAGAAGGAAAGGGAAAGAGAAGAAAGGAAGGAGAGGGAAAGAAAGAAGAAGGAAGGGAAAAGAAAGGAAGAGAGGAAGGGAGAAGAAGGAGAGGAAAGGGAAGAAGAAAGAAGGAGAGGGAAAGAAGAGAAGGAAGGGAAAGGAAGAAAGGGAAAGAAGGAGAAGGGAAAGAAGAAAGAAGGAAAGGGAAGAGAAGAAGGAAGGGAAAGATAGAAGAAGGAAAGGGAAAGAAGGAAGATAGAAGGAAGGTAGAATAGAAGGGGAAAGGGAAAAGAAGAAGGAAGAAGGGAGAAAGAAAGAAGAAAGGAAGGAAGAAAGAAGAAGGAAAGGGAAGAAGAAAGAAGGAAGGGAAAGAAGGAAAGGGAAAGAAAGGAAAGAAGGAAGGGAAAGAGAAAGAAAGAAGGAAGGGAAAGAAAGAAAGAATGAAATGGAAATAAGAAGGAGAAGGGAAAAGAAAGAATGAGGAAAGGTAAAAGAAAGAAGGAAGGAAAGTGGAAAATAAGAAAGAAGGAAAGGGAAAAGAAAGAAGGAAGGATAAGGGAAAGAAAGAAGAAGGAAATGTGAAAAGAAAGAAAGGAAGGAGAAGGGAAAATAAAGAAGGAAGGAAAGGGAAAAGAAAGAATGAAGGGAAAAGAAAGAAGTAGGATAATGGAAAAGAAAGAAGGAATGAGAAGTAAAAGAAATAAGTAAGGATAAATTGAAAGAAGAATTAGATGAGAAAGGTAAATAGAATAAGGAAGTAGAAAGGTAAAAGAAATAATGAAGTATAATTGAAAGAGAAGGAATAGAAGGGATAAGTAGAAAAGAAATAAGGAATTATAAAGGGAAAGTAGAAGAAGTAATGATAATTTAAATAAATAATTAGGATTATAAATGTAATAGAAAGAAGGAATGATAAAGGGAAAAGAAGAAGGAAGGATAATGGAAAAGAAAGTAATGTAGAGAAGTAAATAGAAGTAAGTAATTATAAAGGAAAGATAGAAGTAAGTTAAAGATAAGTTAGAAAGAAAATAATTAAGGAGAATGAAAAGAATATAATTATCATTGAAATAATTAAGAGATAAATTAAATATAAGGAATATAATTAAAAGAAATAAGAATCATCATTTAAATTAAAAGAAATTAAATCAGAATTAAAGATATATTAAAGATAATATAAAGAAGATGAATTTAGAATTTACAGAAGAATCATATTAATTATAAAGAATTAATTATAAAGAATTAAGTAGTAAATAGTATATTATAAATAAGAATTGATAAATAATTCAGGAATATTAAGCAATACTTAATTAATTCATTCAAGTTAAATCCTACTTAATTCAATTCCCTCATTACTATAATAAATTAATTCAGAAATTAATCTAATCTTCCTTCCATCCTACTCCTTAATCTCTCCTATCCCTCTATCATCTCATCTATCTCAACCTCTCTCCCCCTCCTCTCTCCCCCTCCCTGCTCCCCAACCTCCCCTGCCTCCCCTTCCTCCTCCACTCCCTCCCTTCATCCCTCCTCTCCTCCCTTCCTATCTCCCCTCCTCTCCTCCCTTCCTATCTCCCCTTCCTCTCCTCCCCTCCCGCCCCCATTCTGAGGTCACTTGGTGGGGGAACTGTGATAGGGCGCAGGCCTCTCCCCTATCACTGCATGGCGGACTGCGAGTGTAATAAAGTGTGCACATACGCTCCAGTGTAGGACCAGACCCACTTTGAAAGGGGCCGAACACAGACTCTGGGCTGCTTTTACACAGTGAACGAATGCAGAAACCGAAGCCATATTGCACTTGGGCACAATAGCTGTTGGATTACGGAACACAAATTCAAATAAAAGATGTGCACTGCTGCTTAATCTTACAGGATGACATAAATAGTTGACTTAATGAAATCCCTTTAAAAAATATTCTCAGCTGAAGATGTAAAGGAACAAAAGAAAGGATTTTCCATGCTGAGCTTTTAAGGTATTTATTTAGTTGTCCTCTCTCTCCTCCCCCAGCACTACACAGAGGGTGGAAATATGGCCTTTAATCTGCTATCTTTGATTGCCACTGCAGTACTGGGAGTACAGAGCAGACCTGGTTGATGTACCCTGTGGTTTTTCCCTTTGCCCCATATGGGATTGTACCTCACCTCCACTCCACAAATTACCATACAGTGTCAGCTGTGGCTCAGTTGGTAGCCCTCTCGCCTCTGAGTCCGAAGGTTGTGGGTTCATAGTCCCACTCCAGAGACTTGAGCACATAAAGCTAGGCTGACACTGAGGGAGTGCTGCACTGTCAGAGGTGCTGTCTTTCGGATGAGATATTAAACCGAGGCTCTGTCTGCTCTCTCAGGTGGACGTAAAAGATCACACGGCACTATTTTGAAGAAGAGCAGGGTATCCCTGCTGTCCTGGCCAATATTGATCCCTCAACCAACATAACAAAAAAACAGGTGATCTGGTCATTATCACAGTGCTGTTTATGGGACCTTGCTGTGTACAAATTGGCTGCCGCATTTCCCACATTACAACAGTGATTACATTGACATCCGGTGGTCGTGAAAGGCGCTATATAAATATTCTTTATAAAGTGTGGCTAGGACTATGGCTCACCATGTGATTAAATTGGAAGTACAGGCATTCGGTAGCCCCCCTCCCCACCCCACCCCATTCTACAGCAGTGATTTAGTGCATAGATTCTCCATACGATTGAGCCTCGCCATACAGTAACAATTTTCTGCTAGCAGTTAAGCAAAAATGGGAACTATTAGCCACGTTAGATTTTTTAAAATGGCGTATCCAGCAACAGACCCATTCAAAAATAATCCTGATCGCCACTTACACTTCAGCCTAACTCCGTTCAGAATTGGATTGTGTGGCCAGATGGATTTAATGTTAGTGTTACATATCCTGTCAACTCCCTCATTGCTTCTCATACCACTTAGAAAAGCAATGAAGATTTGAATCAGGAGTCATATCACTGCTGCTCTTCTTCCCCCAACCCCCCATTTTCTCATCTTGCAGACCATAAATTTATTTTGCAATGTTTCTTTTCATAACTCGTGTCAGCGGTTTAATTGCTGTCATAATCAGGCCTGCTAACACTCCCGCATTGGGAAGGCATCTCACCGTGCAGGAGGCAGCGTGTGAAGCCTTTAAGCTGTCAGACAACCACCACCGACATTACATCCAGCTCGAGTCACTTCGCCACATGTTTCATTGATGTCACTAATGGAAACATAGAAACATAGAAGATAGGAGCAGGAGTAGGCCATTCGGCCCTTCGAGCCTGCTCCGCCATTCAATGAGATCATGGCTGATCATCCAAATTCAGTACCCTGTCCCTGCCTTCTCCCCATATCCCTTGATCCCTTTAGCCTCAAGAAATATATCCAACTCCTTCTTGAATATATTTAATGAACTGGCCTCCACTGCCCTCTGTGGCAGAGAATTCCACAGGTTCACCACTCTCTGGGTGAAGAAGTTCCTCCTCATTTCAGTCCTAAATGGCTTACCCCTTATCCTTAGACTATGACCCCTGGTTCTGGACTCCCCGGCCATCCGAAACATCCTTCCTGCATCTAGTCTGTCCAGACCTGACAGAATTTTATAGGTTTCGATGAGATCCCCTCTCAATCTTCTAAACTCCAGTGAGTATAAGCCCAATCGACACAATCTCTCCTCATACGTCATTCCTGCCATCCCAGGTATCAGCCTGGTGAATCTTCGCTGCACTCCCTCCATGGCAAGAACGTCCTTCCTCAGGTAAGGTGACCAAAACTGCACACAATACTCAAGGTGCGGTCTCACCACGGCCCTGTACAACTGTAGCAAGACATCCTTGTTCCTGTACTCGAACCCTCTTGCTACGAAGGCCAACATACCATTTGCCTTCTTAACCGCCTGCTGCACCTGCATGCTTACCTTCAGCGACTGGTTCACAATAACACCCAGGTCTCTTTGCACTTCCCCTTCTCCCAATCTATTGCCATTCAAATAATAATCTGCCTTCCTGTTTTTGCCACCAAAGTGGATAACCTCACATTTATCCACATTATAGTGCATTTGCCATGTTTCTGCCCAATCATCCAACCTGTCCAAATCGTACTGGAGTTTCACGACATACTCCTCACAGCTTACCCTCCCACCCAGCTTTGTGTCATCTGCAAATTTGGAGATATTACATCCAATTCCCTCGTCCAGATCATTAATATATATTGTGAACAGCTGGGGTCCTAGGACCGATCCTTGCGGTACCCCACTAGTCACTGCCTGCCACTCAGAAAATGACCCGTTTATTCCAACTCTTTGCTTTCTGTCCGCCAACCAGTTCTCTATCCAAGTCAATACCTTGCCCCCAATCCCATGTGCCTTAATTTTGCACGCTAATCTCTTATGTGGGACCTTATCGAAAGCCTTCTGAAAGTTCAAATACACTACATCCACTGGTTCTCCCTTATCCATTTTACCAGTTACATCCTCAAAAAATTCCAGTAGATTAGTCAAGCATGATTTACCTTTTGTAAATCCATGTTGACTTTGTCCGATCCTGTCACTGCTTTCCAAGTGCTCTGCTATTACATCTTTTATAATAGACTCCAGCATTTTCCCCACTACCGATGTCAGGCTTACCGGTCTATAATTCCTCGCTTTTTCTCCACCACCTTTTTTGAATAGTGGGGTAACATTAGCTACCCTCCAATCCATGGGTACCGTTCCAGAGTCTATTGAGTTCTGGAAGATGACCAGCAATGCATCTACTATCTCTGGGGCCACTTCATTAAGTACCCTGGGATGTAGACCATCAGGCCCTGGGGATTTATCGGCCTTCAGTCCCATCAATTTTCCTAATACCATTTCCCTACAAATACTGATTTCTTTCAGTTCCTCCCTTTCATCAGACCCTATATTCCCTGACATCTCTGGGAGGTTATTTGTGTCCTCCTTTGTGAAGACAGAACCAAAGTATGTATTTAGTTGGTCTGCCATTTCCTTGTTTCCCATTATAAATTCCCCTGATTCTGACTGTAAGGGACCTACGCTTGACTTCACTAATCTTTTTCTCTTCACATATCTATAAAAGCTTTGACAGTCAGTTTTTATGTTTCCTGCTAGCTTACTCTCATATTCTATTTTCCCTTTTTTAATTAATCCCTTTGTCCTCCTTTGTTGACTCCTAAACTGCTCCCAATCCTCAGGATTATTGCTTTTTCTAGCCAATTTATACGTCCTCTCCTTGGATCTTATGCTATCCCTAATTTCCCTTGTTAGCCATGGTTGAGTCACCTTTTTTGTTTTATTTTTATGCCAAACTGGGATGAACGGTGGCATAGTGGTTAGCACTGTTGCCTCACAGCGCCAGGGACCCGGGTTCAAATCCGGCCTCGGGTGACTGTCTGTGTGGAGTTTGCACATTCTCCCCGTGTTTGCGTGGGTTTCCTCCGGGTGCTCCGGTTTCCTCCCACAGTCCAAAGATGTGTGGGTTAGGTTGATTGGCCATGATAAAAATTGGCCCTTAGTGTTAGGGGGGATTAAATACGTGGGGTTACGGGGCTACGGGGATAGGGCTTGGGTGGGATGGCTGTCGGTGTAGGGACCGGGTGCTGGGGTTTGGATGATCAGCCATGATCTCGTTGAATGGCGGAGCAGGCTTGAAGGGCCGAATGGCCTGCTCCTATCTTCTATGTTTCTATGAACAAATTCTGTAGCTCATCCATTCGGTCTTTGAATGTTTGACATTGCCTATCCACTGTCAACCCTTTGAGTGCCATTCCCCAATCAATCCTACCCAACTCGCTCCTCAGACCATCGTAGTTTCCTTTATTTAAATTGAGGACCCTTGTCTCTGAGTCAACTACTTCATTCTCCATCTTAATGAAGAATTTGATCATATTATGATCACTCCGACCCAAGGGGCCTCGTACAACAAGATTGCTAATTAATCCTTTCTCGTTACATAATGCCCAGTCTAAGATGGCCTGATCTCTGGTTGGTTCCTCGACATATTGGTCCAGGAAACCATCCTGTAAACACTCCAGGAATTCCTCCTCCACAGTATTGTTACTAATTTGGTTGGCCCAATCTGTATGTAGATTAAAGTCACCCATGATGACTGCTGTGCCCTTATTGCACGCTTCTTTAATTTCCCTTTTAATGCCATCCCCAACCTCTGCCTTACTGTTTGGAGGTCTATATACCACTCCCACTAATGTTTTTTCCCCTTAGTATTTCTCAATTCTACCCATACAGATTCCACGTCATCAGAGCTAATATCCTTCATTAAAATTGTATTAATCCCTTCTTTAACCAGTAATGCTACCCCACCTCCCTTTCCTTTTTGCCTATCTTTCCTGAATATTGAATACCCCTGGATGTTGAGTTCCCAGTCTTGGCCATCCTTGAGCCACGTTTCCGTAATCCCAACCAAATCATATCCGTTTACCTCTATTTGCGCAGCCAATTCATCCACCTTATTACAAATGCTCCTCGCATTAAGACACAAAGCCTTCAGGCTTGTTTTTTTAACGCTCTTAGACCTATTAGAATTATTATTTACTGTGGCCACGTTTGATTTAAACCGTTGATTTCTCTGACTGCCACTTTTGTTTTTCTCCTTCCTATCTTTTGCTTTTAACCCTGTTTTCCTTTCCTCTGTCTCCATGCTCAGGTTCCCAACCCCCTGCCAGTTTAGCTTAAACCCCCCCGAACAGCACTCGCAAACACTCCCCCTAGGACATCGGTCCCGGCCCTGCCCAGGTGCAAACCGTCCCGTTTGTACTGGTCCCACCTCTCCCAGAACCGGTTCCAATGTCCAAGGAATTTGAATCCCTCCTCCTTGCACCATTCCTCTAGCCACGTATTCATTTGAAATATCCTCCTATTTCTATTCTGACTAGCACATGGCACTGGTAGCAATCCTGAGATTACTACCTTTGAGGTCCTATTTTTAATTTACCTCCTAACTCCCTATATTCTGCTTTTAGGACCTCATCCCATTTTTTACCTATATCGTTGGTGCCTATGTGCACCATGACAACTGGCTGTTCACCCTCCCCCTCCAAAATGTTCTGCAGCCGCTCCGAGACGTCCTTGACCCTTGCACCAGGGAGGCAACACACCATCCTGGAGTCTCGATTGCGGCCGCAAAAACGCCTATCTATTCCCCTTACAATTGAGTCCCCTATCACTATAGCTCTTCCACTCTTTTTCCTCCCAGCCTGTGCAGCAGAGCCACCCATGGTGCCAGGAAATTGGCTGCTGCTGCCTTCCCCTGATGAGTCATCCCCCACAACAGTATTTAAAAAAAATAGAAACCGTGGGCAGGATTTTCATTGTGCCGTGGAGGTGGGATTGGAGGCGTGGGGAGGGTTAAAATCCCGAAATCGGGTGTCCCGACACCATCCCGCCCCCAACCCACCTCCATGCCAGTCTCAAAGGAGGCGGGTACCCGCCCTGCACTGGGACCCGCCTACCTGAGGCGGGAAGGGGATTAGTGCCTGTTAACTGCCTGTTAACAGGTAATTAACAGGCAGTTTTTAGCCTAATCCCTATTTTTAAGGTTGAAGTGTGGGATTCATGACAGCTCCAAACCATGCCAAGTTAGAGGAGGCGGGCCGTCGGGTTGAAGGACTTGGAGGGGTCGCGATGTCGATGTTCAGGTGAGTGATGTGTGCATGAGTGCAAAGGTGTGTCTAAAGTGTTTAAAGAAGTTTAAATTACCTTTTCTTACCTTTACAGCCTTCCTTCCTTTAGGTCCCGGGAGTCCGTCATCTCACCGGCACAGAAAGCAGAATGGCTGCGAACTGTCAAAAGTGACAGCCTGCAGCTTTCTGTGCAGGAGAGATTTCTAACTGAGTCTGTGTAGAAGGACTCAGGTTAGAAGTAAGACTGTCAGTGTTTGACAGCTTCAAACAGCTGTGAAACACTGATATTTCATCTGTCAAAACCTTTTGACAGATGAAATTTCAGTCTGTGACGTCACCTGTTGCCGGGTGGCCCTTAATTGGCCTGCTGAGCCCGCTGGGCGGGCTTAACAAGGTTAATCAAGTGAAAATCGCGTGGATTGGCCGCATCTCGATGGAGGCGGGACAACAACCCCGGACATGGTAGTCCCGCCTCCATCACGTCGCCTGAATAAAAATCCAGCCCCGTGACTCCCAAGAAGATTTCTACCAATCTTCCTTTTCTTCTCAACTTGACCATTGCATTTGGGGCTGTCAGGCCTAGGGTTGCCAACCCTCCAGGATTGCCCTGGAGTCTCCAGGAATTAAAGGCTCATCTCCAGGACACCGCTTGGAGCAACCCAGGGGAAAAATCATAGGGCCATTAAAAATTGGTGGGATTTTTAACATTTTCTTTGAACACTTTCGTTTACTAGTTATGAGAACTAGGACGTAGGGGAAAATGGTTGTTTGACTGACAAGTCAAGAATCATCCAATCCAGTAATGAAGAGTCTATTCATTTTCCAATTGGCTGTGGGAAGGTGGTGCATTGTGAGGATGGACATTGACGTAAGAAAACTACTAGGCACTTGGTCAGAGTATTAAACAAGGCTTTAATCAACTGTTTCACAACATAGAGGTCTAGTTGTCCTTTGCTAGTTCCTGTTTACAAAATGTCCTGAGCAAGCTGGGCCCGTGCCCGAGTATTTCTACTCTCCCTGGACAGCACCACCAGCAGGCCGCTCAGTATTATTCCTTAAGTCATTTCTACATGAATGGCAAGATTCATGTCAGAGATGTTGGACGACCAATGGCGGGAGTATGGGGGCCGGGCGATTGGAGGCAGGCGGTCATGTGATGATACTTCCAGGGATATGTCCAACCAGAGTTGGCAACCTTAGTCTGACCTCAAGCTCATCATTGGAGTGAGATCACTTGTGGTGCTCTTCAGCCTTGTCCAAGGCTCTGTGTTAATGGATCAGGTTGTGAAGATCAGTAATTGGATGGGGACAAAGAGCCAGCTTTGGGCAAAGAAAACATTCACCAAGGACTGGCAGCAATGAGTGGAAGTTTAAGAGGAAGAAAATTAGGGAGGGGTGGTGGGGGGGGGGAACAAAACACTAAATAAAAGTAATTGATTTACAGAAATATAAAAAAAGGATGTTGAAAAAGCCAAAGAGATCAGAAAAAAATAGGAAAAAAAAGGCAATATTAAAGCTGAGACTGAAATTTTGGGTAAAATAGTAGACTGAACTGAAAGCACATTTAGTAAATGGTTGGTATTGTAGTTTGGTGAGTTTTTAGACCAACTTAAACAGCCACTGGATATCTAGAAATGTACTGAGCAAGGCTGGATCCCCGGAGAAGCCCACACAGCCTAAAACACCCCAACTCAATATCAGCCCAAAATCTGTTTTAAAGGGAAGACTGCAAAACTGGTATATCTCACACCCTACTGCCTGAGGACCATGATCTCCCATGAGAATGCACTCGCTTGTACTTCTTGGCATTTCTCTTGCTTTTTCTCATTGACCTGATCAGTACTCAGTGACCCCTGCTGGAGAGTGCATCTGTGTAGACGTTGGGCAAGGACAGAATAAGGTTCTCACGATCAACGAATTGGCACTTATATCATTCCTATTATTCCTCTGTCAGCCTGTCTTTCATGTGACATGTTAAACCAAGGCTTCTTCTGCCTATTCTGCTGGTTCGGGTGGACACTAATGATCCCATCACACAATTGAAAGGAGAGCTTGGGATTCTCCCAGTGTCCTGGTTATCATTCCTCCTTCAACCTGGACCTCTTTAAAAAAAAACAGATTAACTGGTGGTTTATCTCATTGCTGTTTGTAGGAGCTTGCTATGTCTGCTGTGTTTCCCTACATAACAATCACAATGCAAAGTAATCTAATGTATGTGAAGCGCTTTGAGACATCTGAGAAAGATGTGATAGGCACTACGCAAATGCAAGTCTTTTATTTTTGGAAGATTTTCAGTAGATAAATGTATTGTCCACCATAGAACTGAGCCACACAGACCAAATATGTAAAAAAAATCAAACTACTTCATATGCTGAACAATCTCAAACATAAACAGGTCCTTCTTCCAAACTTGAACCAGGTTTGTGGCAAGTTACTGATCTCAGTTGGTAATAAAAAACAAAGTAGACTATTAAGAACATAAGAAATAGGAGCAGGAGTAGGCCATTTGGCCCTTCAATCCTGCTCCACCATTCAACAAGATCATGGCTGATCTCCTACCTCATCTCCACTTTCCTGCCCAATCCCCATATCCCTTGATTACCTTAATATTCAAAAATCGATCGATCTCTGTCTTGAATATACTCAACGACTGAGCCTCCACAGCCCTCTGGGGTAGAGAATTCCAAAGATTCACCACCCTCTGAGTGAAGAAATTTCTCCTCATCTCAGTCCTAAATGGCCAACCCCTTATCCTGAGACTGTGACCCCTGGTTCTAGACTCCCCAGCCAGGGGTAACATTCTTTCTCCATCCACCCTGTCAAGTCCTGTAAGAATTTTGTATGTTTCAATGAGATCACCTCTCATTCTTCTAAACTCTACAGAATATAGGCCTAGTCTACTCAATCTCTCCTCATTAGGACAATCCTCCCATCCCAGGAATCAGTCTGGTGAACCTTCGTTGCACTCCCTCTATGGCAAGTATATCCTTCCTTAGGTAAGGAGACCAGAACTGTACACAGTATGCCAGGTGTGGTCTCACCAGGACCCTATTAGTTTTTGTGGGGGTATGGGTAGGGTTACCAACTCTGGTTGACCATATTCCTAGAGTTTTATCACATGACCTTCCATCGTCAACCATCCCACCCAGTCAACCTGCCTTTGCTCCCATTTCCACTATTTTTATTAAGGAATAAATGAAAGTGTTCAAAGAAAATATGAGAAAAACACACAATTATTGTTTAATGCCCTTATGATTTTTCTCCTGGGTTGCTCACAGCAGTGTCCTGGAAATTAATTTTCTATTCCTGGAGACTTACGGGCAGCACGGTGGCATAGTGGTTAGCACTGTTGCCTCACAGCGCCAGGGACCCGGGTTCAAATCCGGCCTCGGGTGACTGTCTGTGTGGAGTTTGCACATTCTCCCCGTGTTTGCGTGGGTTTCCTCCGGGTGCTCCGGTTTCCTCCCACAGTCCAAAGATGTGCGGGTTAGGTTGATTGGCCATGATAAAAAAATTGGCCCTTAGTGTTAGGGGGATTAAATACGTGGGGTTACAGGGATAGGGCTTGGGTGGGATGGCTGTTGGTGTAGGGACCGGGTGCTAGGATTTGGATGATCAGCCATGATCTCGTTGAATGGCAGAGCAGGCTTGAAGGGCCGAATGGCCTACTCCTGCTCCTATCTTCTATGTTTCTATGTTTCTATGACTCCAGGGCAATCTTGGAGGGTTGGCAACCCTAATATGGGGAGACAACATGTTCCTTTCCGATTTGATTGTAGAAAGATCCCAATTCCTTCACTCAACAGAAAGCTGTTCTCCCACCATTCTGAATTTGATAGCACACAAGAAACCCTCAGGGCTATACCTTCTGAAGCTTTCAAGTGTCGACTGTATCCCACCAATTGTCAAATGCTCTTTAATGCTTTTAAAATACATGCCACATATCTTGTCCATTTTAGAGTGATATTCCAGAAATCTGTTACAGAGCCAGAATTATAAAACAGATTGAGTAGATTGGGTCTATACTCTCTGGAGTTTAGAAGAAAGAGATGTGATCTCATTGAAACATATAAGATTCTGAGAGGGCTTGATAAGGTAGATGCTGAGAGGTTGTTTCCCCTGGCTGGAGAGTCTAGAACTAGGGGGGGCATAGTCTCAGGATAAGGGGTCGGCCATTTAAGACTGAGATGAGGAGGAATTTCTTCACTCAGAGGGCTGTGGAAGCTCAGTCATTGAGTATATTCAAGGCTGAGATCGATAGATTTTACTCTAGAGGAATCAAGGGATATAGGGATCGGACAATAAAGTGGAATTGAGGTCGTAGACCATTGATGTTATTGAATGGTGGACCAGGCTAGAAGGGCTGTATGGCCTACTCCTGCTCCTATTTCTTCTGTTCTTATTTCAATTTGCCATATTCACTGAATAAAGCATTTTGTTGTAGTCCAGCAAGGATTAAGGAGTAGTGGCTTGCCATCAGTTTACAGCACATTTTATGTGCCATTGCATTGTCTTGTGTTGCCTTGCTCCCCTGTTGCTTATTGACAAAAAACTAAAGATTAATTTCATCTCACCCAAGCCCTACAACACTGACAAAGCTGAGTTTGCAAAATACGGTCTTTTTAGTTATATCTGAAAACATGCTCCGGTGCACTAAAGTGTAAATAATATTTAACATTTAATTAGTTCACAAAACAAAGGGCTGTTTACAGTCAAAACTCCTTACATGCTTCTTCCCAGCACCCCCCACCCCACCCAAAACAAGAAACATGTTTGTTATTTATAGCCCAGAGATGTGAGAAATGAGTTTTGGGAATTTATCACACATGAAGGCATGGAATGTTTTTGCTTGCACTCCCCTCTTGGATCTATAAACCATTTTCTCAGCCACCCAAGTGAATTCTAATGGAACAGGCGTGATGAAATAATGTTTTTCTAGGCCTTTTAACACTTTGCCTACTGTGCGCAGATTGAAAGATCCTTCTCCACTCCATGCTGCTGCTCCGTTTCTTTCCTGTCAGGCACGTGACGAAAGAGTGGACTAAAAGTCAAGAGCAAGGAATTTCTGACTAACACCTTTATGGAAAACAATTGACCTTAATCACCGCATGTTCGGTTATGGTCCTCTAATGGTGCTTCTGCACTAGGGCTAACAGGAATTTCTGACTTGCAAGCCCTAAAATTATGGCATCCAAAAAAGAGATGGTTTGAAGCATCAAAATACGGCCTTGAACCTGCAAACGGACTGCAGGTATTTTTAGTGCATTTTTGGACCGCTCAATGCGGGCAATCTTTGGGGAAGCTGCTTTCCTCTGATCTTTGCCCCGTTTAATGTTCTTCAGAAACAACTTTTATCCTTTATTGTCAAGCTATTACTGTTTCCATCATCTATGATGCACCAAGCCTAAACTAACCACTGTCCACAGCCAGGCATTTTTTTGACCATTAAGCCTGGCACTGCCCCCTTTAAGTCAGGGCAGGCCCTTCTATCAAGCAGACAAAAATTATGCTGGGAGTTATTGTTACCATAGTGATGCATTGTAAATTATTACGTATTGTTTGGCATACATTGTCAGGAAACCCCACGTATTCGCTGCTAACCTTTCAAGTGCTATTCATACATCACTTGTTGTCTTTAAACAACTGCCGCTGAAGCTGCTTTACATTGACGTTCGTTATCTCATATTTTGCAGTTTGCAAAGGCCTCTTCTGTTCAGCTTTTTAAGGCTCCCTGGCCCCATTGCACTGTTTTGTCAGAACCTTTCCTGAAGTACAATTTATGGCTGTAGTACAATACACTTGACACTGCCACAGAAATGAAAGCTAATCGGTTTCTATGGCGACCTTAACCAATCATGTCGCTGCCAGTACCTCAAAGCACTTCAGGCTCCACAGCCCTTGTAAATACATCTTAACTGCGTAAGCTTAGTGCAACATGTGTGACCACAAAGTAAAGATGGGCTTAAGCCTGCTGTTCACTCCGGTGAGGTGGTAATAATGAAGAGCTTGAGGTTCTATGTTGTACATGCAAGTCATCAAAATACATATTATAGCACAACAGAGAGGTTATTTTCACCAAGTATGCAATCACTGGCTTTGGAAGTCTGAACCAAATAGTACCGTGGTTTTTCACTGGATCAATGCCTGTGATCTATTAGGATTATGGATTTATAGAAAGAAAGAAAGACTTGCATTTATATAGCGCCTTTCACGACCACCGGACGTCTCAAAGCACTTTACAGCCAGTGAAGTGCATTTTTGAAGGGTAGTCACTGTTGTAATGTGGGAAACACAGCAGCCAATTTGTGCACAGCAAGCTCCCACAAACAGCAATGTGATAACGACCAGATAATCTGTTTTTGTTAGTTGAGGGATAAATATTGGCCAGGACACCGGTGATAGCTCCCCTGCTTTTCTTCGAAATAGTGCCATGGGATCTTTTACGTCCACCTGACAGAGCAGACGGAGCCTCGGTTTAACGTCTCATCCTAAAGACGGTTATGATTAAGATGCATGGGTCACGCTAATGTCGCTATTCTAATGGACCTTTCTTGTCTCAAAGATTGGGACGATCTGGGCAACCGACCCAGCCCCAATCTCCTCCTCCCCTTCCTACCTCCGATCTCCCAGCTCCTACCAAACCCTATCTCTGACCTATTACTCTGTAGCTTCTCTGCTACAAACCAACCCCCCCGCCCCCGATCATCATCATACTCATCTTCTCCACAATACCCACTTCCTGTTCCCCAGTTAAAATGCAAAGTGCTGTGTGAAGGAATGGCGTTGTTCCTGATGCACTGCTCCAACTAATGGGTGTTCCCCGCTCACCTGCTGCTTCCCTTCCTCATAGACTGATCGCGTATTCATTTTCTTTTTGAGACAGCTAATTTGGAAATGTTTAAAACATGTTACATAGAAACATAGAAGATAGGAGCAGGAGTAGGCCATTCGGCCCCTCGAGCCTGCTCCGCCATTTAATGAGATCATGGCTGATCATCCAAACTCAGTACCCTGCCCCTGCCTTCTCCCCATATCCCTTGACCCCTTTAGCCTTAAGAAATATATCTAACTCCTTCTTGAATATATTTAATGAATTGGCCTCAACTGCCTTGTGTGGTAGAGAATTCCACAGGTTCACCACTCTCTGGGTGTTGCATCGCATGCTGGTTTTTTAAGCTGAGTTTTATTCAGCACAGTTATGCACCAGTATAGAAGCAGGCCCTATTTCGATAAATGCCTTTTTTGGAGTGTTTTTTTTAAATTACGAGGCTGGATAACAAAACCACGCTTCAGCTTAAAAACACGCTCCGCGCTCAGCAAGTACAACACCATTCCGATGCGTCTCAGAGCTGCACTGGCATCGATCGGGCAGTCAATCTGCAGTCCAATGAACGAAAGAGTGTGGCTTATCATATCTGTGCCATTCCCAGAACTGACAAGCTTACGTGAGTCACAGTATACACGCAAGTAAAAAGTATCCGATCACGACCATCAAACAATTTGTTTGTTTGTTCCATTGCTTAAATGAAATTCAAAAAGGTGCAAAGAAACCCTAAAATTCCAAATTTTTTAAAGACACCACGTGTGTACAATTGATGAGAAGTTGGAGTAGGATTTACAGTTTGCACATGGGAACACTCGCGTTACTCTGCACTGCTTCAGGATTAACCACACAAAAATAGAGGCTGACACTCCAGAGCAGTACTGAGGGAGTGCTGCACTGTCGGAGGTGCCGTCTTTCGGGTGAGATATTAAACTGAGGCTCCGTCTGCTTTCTCAGGTGGACGTAAAAGATCACATGGCACTATTTCGAAGAAGAGCAGACGAGTTCTCCGTGGTGTCCTGGCCAATATTTATCCCTCAATCAACATCTAAAACAGATTATTTGGTCATTATCACATTTCTGTTTGTGGGAGCTTGCTGTGCACATTTTGGCTGCCGCATTTTCTACATTACAACAGTGACAACACTTCAAAAAGTATTTCATTATCTGTAAGGTACTTTGGGACGTCCGGTGGTCGTGAAAGGAGCTATATAAATGCAAGTCTTTCTTTCTTTCTAACCGCTTTTCCTCCTTGGTAAAGAAAAAACTAAAAGTTCTCTTCTTAAATATTATTCTCAAATTATTTAATATGGTAGCTTATATAGGAAGCCACTGTTGGTTCAATGGAGATTTAGGCTTGGGGCAATGAACAGCTTGCTCCCAAAACTCCACTGCAACACTGCTACTTCAAGACGCTGCTTAAAACCTACCTCTTCGACCGAGCTTTTGGTAACTTGTCCTAATGTCTCCTTGTGCGGCTCGGTGTCAAATTTTTGTTTGACAATCGCTCCTGTGAAGTGCCTTGGGGGAGGTTTTACTACCTTAAAGGCGCTGTATAAATGCAAGCTGTTGTTGTTGGCACCAGGCACAGTTCACACACGACAATGAATATTATATCACCTGCAGCACAGATATTTGCAGTGTGGATTCAGGGTTATTCTCTTTACTTTTAAGGTCGGATTTTTTTTGAGCAAGTCTGAATTTGGATCAAGATGCAAAGACACCACCACTCATGTCATTACTAACCTGGCAGACAGCTAGAGAGTCTAGCAGATAAGCGAGCCCCTTTGCTGGTTTTAGCATTCTGGCATGCATCTTTTCCTCTGGCCACTAATATGAGAATGTCAGTGCAAGCAGAAAACAAGTTCTCCCATTTTATACTTGCACCTACTTCTTCACTCCCTTTAGTGACTGGAGGAAAATATACCCGTCTCTCTGTTACTTTCCTTTTAGCACAAAGTGAATAATGAAACAGCATCACTGAAATGTTCTGGATTCCACTCTCAATAACAGTGATCATCACTCACACAAGACTCCTCGGCTAACCCACACACTCACAGCTTGCGCTTAACATGCATGAAAATAAAATAACCCACTTTAAGAAAAAGTGTCAAATCACCTTTTAGTCATACCCCCTGACATGAATCAACTGAGCGGCCTGCGGGTGGCGCTGTCCAGGGAGAGTATAAATACTCGGGCACGGGCCCAGCTTGAGCAGGCCATTCTTAACAGGAACTAGTGAAGGACACAACTAGACCTCCATGTTGTAAACCAGTTGATTAAAGCTTTGTTTAACGCTTAGACCAAGTGCTTAGTAGTTTTCTTATGTCACCCCCTCCATCCTACCAGAGAGCGGAGATGCCTGGACTTAGCAAAACACTTTAAAGTGAGATTTCAGAAGTGGTGCAAAACACTGCAGAATTCTTAGGAGAGGCCACAACATAAGACTACCTATAATTCTGTACTAATTAGGATTATTTGATTTGAACTCAAAGAGGCTTCCTACACAGCTAATCTATAAATGGAAATATTTCATTGATGAAGTAGGTGGGGGATTGGGATCAAAGCACCTGGGGCAGTGGGGGGGGGGGAGATTTCTTTGTGTGGTATATGTAACAAAATCATAAGCCAATTTATAAAGAACTGGTTTACAATTTTGCTAGCACAGCACAAAGAGGAAATGTTCCTTTGGTATCAATGTTGCCTCATCATCAATGATCCCTCGTTATCAATGTTCCCTCGTTAATAATGATCCCTTGTTATTAATGATCCCATGTTATCAATGTTCCCTCGTTATCAATGGTGCCTCGTTATCAATGGTGAATAGAGAGAGCTTTATTCTGCATTTAACCTATACTATATCTGACCTGAGATTGCTCAAAGCTAACAATGGACGCAAAAAGTGTCCATTCCTCAAACTTTATAGCCCCTTTGTTAATGAGTGCTAAATTCAAAACAAAAAAAAAAATACTTTACTATAACATGCTATTCATTTTAGTTTCAGAACCGAGTGCTTGTCTCAGGTATCATTTTCCAGTGTAGGTATGAAGTACAGATCTGTTAAAATTCCTTCATTTCAAAGACATTCCCAGTTCCACTGCAGACATTGCGATGGGTACTGCAAGCTTCATCCACTCCCACCATTCACACCCGCCCGGGTTCCTGCTAATCACAGAGCCTAAAGCAACATGGACAGAATAAAAGGTGCATAAACCGTCGTGAACTGCCATTCTGTAGTGGAAGCTTAAATGGGAGGCATGCAACTTTGCCTGTAACTTGAATGGGAGACAAGCAAATTTGCCTGTAGGTTGTAAATTGTAAATCAACACTGCCACGAAAGTCTCTCGTAATTAGAATTCCATTCACAATTGGAATGATTACAAATAACAATAAATTTTAATTTTAATTTTTTCTTATTTATTCTCTTCCACTGATTTCTTATTTTTAATTGTTTGCCGAGTTGTATGCATGTTAATAATCTCTATTTCTTAGATAGTGTCCACTTGTCAATGATTGCACTGTCACGTGCTGCCCTGAGGTTGCACCAGAACGCTTCATGGCAAATGTCCTCTGCTGTGCCCCCTGTGGACTCTCATGCTGCCTTGTGATGAAATGACATTGGCCCAGAAATTCGGGTCGGGGGCTTCCCGCGGGTGCAAGCCTCCGACCTGCACTTACCTAGCGCGCCGGCCGTTGTGCTGTGGGCCCGCGTGGGATTCCGATCCTGGGCCTCCTCCAACTGCCGGCGCGCAGTGCTTGCGTATCCCAGGGGCGCAGTTAGTTCGAAGCGTCCCCTGGGATCACGTGGGCCATGGAGAGCCAATCGGAGCAGGGAATCTGTATTCATAGATTTGACAGGAAGACCTGTCAAATCTATGAATACAATTCAGCCCCAAAACATAACTAAAACATCAAATATTTTTTTTTTAAATCACATTTTAAAAATAACTATAAATTACATAAAATAGCTTTTAAACATTAAAATTTTTGGAAAAATTAATTACAGCTTCTAACAGGGCTAAAAATAAACTTACCTTTCTTTAAATATTTAAAAATAATAAACCTGTTGAAAAAATGTTTTAATTTAACTTAATTCACCACTTACCTTGTTAAAAGCAGGCCTTGCGACTGCTTTTTAAAAGCATAGCTCCTGGAGACTTACCCTCCCGGAGAAACCTGCAAATAAAACAGAAGTACCAGGTGTACGCACTGCCTCTCCGGCGCACGCGTTCGACCTGTGAACCCCTTCCTTTAAGGGAACGGAAGTTCCAATTTCCTGTGCATATGCAGTGCATGCACGAAACCGGCACTTTCGTTGGGTCTACGCGTGAGTACCCAACGCATACTCACCCGTGGGGACCCGAAGTTCTAAATACGTCAAAACCTCAGCTAACTACCCTGATGGGGCTGTCAATGTAATCTTTATTTCCCTGCTTTAATGTAATGTGCTTTGAGACATCTTCCTACACAAGGAGCTAAGAAACCAGGGAGACGGATTAGGAGGACATGACATTGGAAGATGAGATTAGAAATGATATACAATAGCAAAATACTGCGGATGCTGGGAATCCGAAATAACAACAGAAAACGCTGGAAAAACTCAGCAGGCCAGGCAGCATCCGTGGAAAGAGAAACAGAGTTAACGTTTCAGGTCGAAGACCTTTCGTCTAACAGTGGGCTGGGAGCCCGCTCTGAACCCGCCTCCATGTAAGTTTCCAAAGTGTCGGGTCTGCGATTTCAGAACAGACCCGACACCAAGCGACGGGGGTGGTATTTAAGATAGTTAAATGTTTGTTAAACGCTTGGTAACAACTATTTTGCCAGCCTATTTATATTTTACCACTTTTTCAGCGAGGTTCCCGTCATTTGGAGAGCCCGTCAGGTAGGTAGGTCGGGTTCTCTGTCTCCCCTTTGCTGTGAACAGGTGACAGCTGCAGAAGTGGTATGAAAGCTATCATTTCACAGTTGGTCACTTTCCAATGTCAGAAGCTTGAGCCTTCAGGACTTGGAAGACACTTTTGAGCTTTATGCAGTTTGGAAGTGTTTGGAGTAAACTCTCTATCCACTGTCACGTCCTTGGAGCAAGCTGTAAACCATGGCTGCCACATGACGTGCCCACAAAAAAATGGCCGCCCGGCACCTGCCCTTTAATTATCGGCGCCCCGGCCACAAGAACGCCCCCCCTGACCCTGTTGGACATAGCGTCCGGCGGTATGTTGGGGGCGTGGCCCAAGTTTGCGGCCGGGACGCGAGCGGGACGCTGTGCACGGTGATGACGTCATCGCCTGAGGCGCAACGCCGCGGGGCGCTACTGGCTACTGCTGCCACTAACCTCCCGCTGAATGTCACGAGAAGGCATTAGCGGCGCCCTGGCCAGGCGCTAGTTTCTTTGTGCCTCCCGTTAGAGCCCCCTTAGGGCGCTAACAGGAGGCGCAAAGCAACCGAATTTTGCCCCCCTGGAATCTCATATAGTAAAATGCAGAATGTAACCTAATTGTCATTGTGAAGCAACGGGTCTGTATTCAGTGTTCTTTTAGAGTTGTCAGTTTTCCACCCCCCCCCCCCCCAATTTGCCGGTATTTTTGGGCCTGGGTCAGCTTTCATGAAACATTTGCAGATTTTTTTAGGTTGGAGAGTCTGCAGCTGATGACATCACTGGGAGACACTGCTGTCAAGGAATCACTGAACCTGACAATGTGGGGGAGTTGAACGAGCTCGCATGCACAGTTGAAACTGTGTGATCATGGAAACGCCCCATTGTAATGACTATGTATTTCAGGCTCCCAATCAATCAGTCAGCTTCAGTAACTCCGAACAATGTCCCTGCTAAGTTGCGGGACCGCGCAGTGGTCTGGAGGTTCCATGCATGCCGCTCACTGACTTTTACGTGGCAGAAACCGCGCACGCATTAAAATTTGATGGGCTGTGAAGCCAGTTAAAGAGACCACGCACAAAAAGAACAAATAGGGGGAACATTGACTCCAACCCCAATGCTATTGGCACTTTAAAAAAAAAGGGGAAATTTCCGCTGCTTTCGTCGTGTAAGCAACATCATAAATATAGTGCAAATTTTCTAGCTTCACGATTTCTGACTTCGCATTTATGTATTTTGTTTGAAATAGTAGTCCGAGGAAATCTGCTCCCACCACCGCAACATTCCCTCCCCACAAAAAAATTTATACCGTTGATCAAAAGCCTACATAGTAATAATAATTCTTTGCAGGTGTTCGATTTTCAAAAAGGTTTTTCTGATGGTGAGACTTACTTTTCAGCACCATGAAAAAGGCCACCCTCATTATGCCTGCAACTTGTAAAACTTAACTACAGAGATTAAACTCAATTTCTGAAAAGCTTGCAAGAAAAATAAAATATGCATCACTTGAAGTGTGTTCCAAGGTGGGCGACTTTGATTTCTCGTCATTTTACGTGTAACAAAACAGTCGCTTCAAAACCCATCAAAAACGTTTGACACATTGCTCAGTCCACTCGGTTGTGGTGAACTTGGGGTACGTTTTCGTTTGTGTGTAAAGGCAAAGAATTTGTTTTCAACTGAACTGCCATTTTATGTTAATAGTTTAACCAAATAATGTTTCTTTTACCTTTACATGCAGAGTGAAATATCCTATTTCTCCCCCCTTCTCAAGTTGTATGTTATCTAGTGTGATTACCAAAAAATCAGGCAGCCGAAATGGCACCATTTGCTGAATTTTCAGGCGCAAACAAATTAACACAAACAATTGCTTTGGTTTGTTGGGACAGCTAGCAGTAAGTGCGTTGCCAGCCCATATTGGCAAATCATTGTGCTCAACTTTGTAATGTTACCTTTTCCCTGCAAGTATAGCAATCAAAATGGTTTGTTGAGGGATGCCTGTGTAGCAGTCACATATTAAAAGAAGCACGTGTTTCTATAAATATATATATTGAACATCTATAATACTTTTCCTTATCTATTTTCATTGCTGGGGAATAACTTAAGAGTATAGACCACACAGGAATTGTCATTACTGTTGTTCCATGCTGCTGCTTAACACACTTTTTTAATTTTAATTATTAAAGAACGCATTTGGGGTTAAATGAAAGGTTTTCCATTGAGATAAAAGGAAACCTTTCAATAGTACTGGAAGTGTGTTTAACGAATAACCACCCATTATATTAGTGTAGGCATGGTGGTCCTTGGGATGCCCTAAAGCTGAAAGCAGCACACTACAAATGAACTGACTGCTTCATATAGAATCACAGAATCATAGAATGGTTCTTCTTCTTAGACAGTCCCTCGGAACCGAGGATGACTTGCTTCCACATTAAAAATTAGTTTGCAGGTGACTGATGAGTCCAATGTGGGACCTACAGTCTCTGTCACAGGTGGGGCAGATGGTGATTGAAGGGGCGGGTGGGTGGGGTGCTTGGGTTGACGTGCACTCCTTGCGCTGCCTGTGCTTGGCTTCCACTTGCTCCCAGCGAAGAGACTCGAGGTGTTCGGCGCCTTCCCGGATGCTTCTCCTCCACTTTGTGCGGTCTTGGGCCAGGGATTCCCAGGTGTCGGTGGGGATGTTACACTTTTTCAAGGAGGCTTTGAGGATGTCCTTGAAGCGTTTCCTCTGCCCACCTGGGGCTCTCTTGCCGTGCCGGAACTCCGAGTAGAGCGCTTGTTTTGGGAGTCTCGTATCGGGCATGCGGCCAATGTGACCCGTCCATCGGAGCTGATTGAGCGTGGTCAAAGCTTTGATGCTGGGCATGTTGGCCTGAGCAAGAACACTGATGTTGGTGCGCCTATCCTGCCAATGGATTTGCAGGATCTTGCAGAGACAGCCTTGGTGGTACCTCTCCAGTGCTTTGAGGTGCCTGCTGTACATGGTCCATGTCTCTGAGGCATACATAGAATGGTTGCAGCACGGAGGAAGGCCATTCGGCCCGTCGAGCCCGTGCCGGCTCTCAGCTAGTCCCACTCCCCCGCCCTTTCCCCGTAGCCCTGCAAATTCTTTTCCTTCAGGCACTTATCCAACTCCCTTTGAAAGATAAGACTGAATCTGCCTCCACCACCCTCTTAGGCAGTGCATTCCAGATCTTAACCACTCGCTGCGTAAAAAAGTTTTTTCTTACGTTGGTTCTTTTGCCAATCACCTTCAATCTGTGCCCTCTGGTTCTAGACCCTTCCGCCAATGGGAACAGTTTCTCTCTATTTATTCTGTTTAGACCTCTCATGATTTTCAACACCTCTATCAAATCTCCTCTCAATCTTCTCTGCTCCAAGGAGAACAACCCCAGCTTCTCCAGTCTATCCACGTAACTGAAGTCCCTCATTCCTGGAACCATTCTCGTAAATCTCTCGCACAGACACCGCTAAGATAAATAAAACCTTCTTCAGAATGTGAGGGAATCTAACTGAACCTTCATCTCTGCCGATATCTGCTCTTCATACATGTTTCAAACTAGAAAAAGGCTTTTCGCTTTAATCATTCATATTCCTAATTATTTTCGTTAGCAAGCAAGATAAATACTTTATGAAACCAAGAACAGGCCTCTGGCACAAAAAAAAACTCCCACTCACTGAAGAAATCTGACCAATGTATTTTGTGTAGCTTTTAAGTGGCTCTATGTTTAAATGCAATACCTCAGAACAGACTGTAATACATTGAAGTGCGGAAAGCCTTTTTGCTCAACAGAAAGAGCTGATGAGACAGGTTTAGTTTAATCTCAGGCAATAGAAGTCATTAACCATTCTCTTAGGGATTAAAATATAGCTTGCCCTTTTCTTCTTTCAGTTATCATTAGCATCACTTTAATCTCACAGCATTTCACATTGCTATTTTAATCAGTACTTACTGCCTTTTGAACAATTGCAAAAAAAAATGCTTTTGTCCAGATCTTAAAGGGAAACTATCCATTTTAAATCTGAATTCCCTGGATAAGAATTATTTTGTTTAAGTCAATTTTTGTTTAAGAACAGTCTCAAGTTTGGTTTGAGTGTAAATTCAACTGGGTTTTTGAGAACCCTGCTGGAGGTCGGTCAGTGCTTCTTACAACAACGACAACAAAAAAACATTCTTCTCAAAGATTTGGTAAAGGAATCCCTGGAACTCTCAAACTTGCATTTTTCCACGGTTTGCCACTGTGAAATGTCTACATACTGCGCAAGAATGTTGATGGATGTATAAATTTTGTAGATTTTTTAAAAATTTGTTTGTGGGATGTGGGTGTCGCTGGCAAGGCCAGCATTTATTGCCCATCCCTAATTGCCCTTGAGAAGGTGGTGGTGAGCCGCCTTCTTGAACCGTTGCAGTCCGTGTGGGAGTGCTGTTAGGGAGGGAGTTTCAGGATTTTGACCCAGCGACGATGAATGATCGGCGATATACTTCCAAGTCAGGATGGTGTGTGACTTGGAGGGGATCTTGGAGGTGCTGGTGTTCCCATGCACCTGCTGCCCTTGTCCTTCTAGGTGGTAGAGGTTGCAGGTTTGGGAGGTGCTGCCGAAGAAGCCTTGGCGAGTTGCTGCAGTGCATCTTGTAGATGGTACACACTGCAGCCATGGTGCGCCGGTGGTGGAGGGAGTGAATGTTTAAGGTGGTGGATGGGGTGCCAATCAAGCGGGCTGCTTTGTCCTGGATGGTGTCGAGCTTCTTGAGTGTTGTTGGAGCTGCACTCATCCAGGCAAGTGGAGAGTATTCCATCCCACTCCTGTGCCAGTGACAGCATTTGCCGTGCTGACTGTGTGTTTGAAACTAAGGTACATTTTAAGACTTCTTGCAAATCTTTGCCCTGTTCCCTGCAGGTGCCAGGATCAGCTCAGCTCCATATGAAGCTCACACTTTGCAAAGCGCTGTACTGAGTCACTGGCTGTCAGCCAGTCACTTGCACTTTGAGGTCATTATGTATTTGAAGCCCCAGGTCTCTCTGTTCATCTACACCCTTCAGCAACCTTCCCGCTAAGCTGCGCGGCTGCGCTGCGGTCTGGAGACCCGCGCAGGCTGCTCAGTGACTTTTAAATGAGAAAATCCCGTGCATGCTCGAAAATTTGAATGGGTCACGCAGCCACTTAAGGGGCCGCGCACGAAAAAAAATTAGAGGGAACATTGCCCTTCAGTATCGTGCTCGGGGGCTGTATTTTATGAGCTATTGGCAGTGATTGCACAGCCTAGCTATCCTGTTTAAAATTGCTTTGGGGCTGCACACTCAAAAAGGGAACAATATCTGAAGTCAGATATGATTACACTGCTCTTTTGAACAGCTTTCTTTAAAAGGAGACAGGCAAATAACTACGTATATTAGGCATACATACACATAAACATTGCGTGCAATCAATTTTTCCACAGACATCGTGGCTGAGTTTCAGTTGCTATAATACAGTTTTATTTGCTCCAAACTTTGTGTTTACCAGACAAATTGCCGAACGAGTTAGCTCAAAAATGTCAAACTGTGTCAGTGATGGTGGTCTGTGGTCCTGCGAAGAAAAAATGATGGAATTGACGTCGATGTGTAATTTGAAATTGCTTATTGCCCACCAGAGTTCAGGTAAGTGATGCGTTGTTGCTGAGAATCAGCTGTTGTTCAGAGGCCAGCACTTACCACGACCTTTGGCTTTTTTTTAATACAAAATCGCCATACTCTGAAAGTAAATGATTGCTACACAAGGTAAATATAGAAATATATAGGAGGTGACATGAGATGTCATGACATTCCAAATCAGTTGCCCTAACCATTGTCCCTGTGTAGACAACAGTGGCTTGTATTGGCTAACTCAGAGATAGAAGCGTCCATTGTTTCAGTTCATCTCCCCTCCTCCCCCCAATTAAAAAAAGTCAGAGAGAATCACAGTGCTCCAAATTCCAAAGGAGACAGGGCACCAGCCAAACATGGTGCCTACTTCCAGAGCTATCCGCACGAATACTATCAGTCTCACTTATTGAGGGATGTCAAACTTTCACATACTCACTGAACACTTTTGACTGTTACTCTATCTGAAAAGATGTTAAAAAATAAAAATAAACCTTTGCTGCTCACAGTCTCGGAGGGAAACCTGGGATTGATCCTGGACCTGTAACTGAAAAGCATTCCTCCAGCCCTGTGAGATTTTTTATTCTGCTTTGTTTGAAAGGGACTCCCAAGTTTCTTTTTATCCTTTGCTTTACTTCTAGTCTCCGTACCGTTCATGGATGAGAGGGTGTGCAAGCAGGCAGGCCTCAACTCTCAGGTGTACATCACTGGCTGTAAAGCACTTTGGGACGTCCTGAGGTTGCTAAATAAATGCAAGTCTTTCTTGCTTTCTTTCCTTCCATCTTTCTTTCCTTCCTCACTTCCTAGGTATCAGGCATGGCTCACTTGGTAGCTCTCTCGCCTCTGAGTCAGAAGGTTGTGGGTTCACAGTCCCACTCCAGAAACTTGAGCACAGAAAGCTAGGCTGACACTCCCAGTGCAGTACTGAGGGAGTGCTGCACTGTCGGAGGTGCCGTCTTTCAGATGAGACGTTAAACCAAGGTCCTGTCTGCCCTCTCAGGTGGACGTAACAGATCCCATGACACTATTTGAAGAAGAGCAGGGGAGTTATCCCCGGTGTCCTGGCCAATATTTATCCCTCAACCAATACTACTAAAACAGATTATCTGGTCATTATCACATTTCTGATTGTGGGATCTCACTGTGTGCAAATTGGTTGCTGCGCTTCCTACATTACAACAGAAACTACACTTCAGAAGTAATTAATTGGCTGTAAAGCGCTTTGGGACATCCTGAGGTCGTGAAAGGTGCTATATTTAATGCAAGTCTTTCTTTCCTGAAAGAAAGTTGGATTTAACCAAGTGTAGAAGGGCAGTTGTGAATGACTCTCCTTTATGAAAGGGTCTAGCCTCTGCTCTGTACCTACCTGTGCCCACCTAGCTAAGGTCAGAAATACAGCGTGTAAAAAAAAAACAACCTTGAAACTACTTTCTTCAAAAGACACTGAATTAGCAGGTCTACTTTAGCAATGACTTTACAGCAGACAGTAGATGCTGTTATTATCATTTGTGTGTCAGTGTAATTTCTGTCCTGACTGTGTAGAAAATGTATTGATGGCTCAAAAATTAATATTTGATTTTTATTATACTGCTGTACAGAGCTTGATGTAAATGATATGATAATTCAGCTTTTAACACTAGCAGCCTTTTTGTGTGAGCCAGATGGAAAGAATAGATCTTGACAGTGACAAAAAAATTATGAATTTATATTTAAAAAAAACTAGTCACGTGCCTACAGGGTAATTTACGGATATTTTACCCCGGTATTAAAGTGGGGGAAGAAAAATTAAAATAGTGGTTTTATGTTCTACAAATTGAATCTTCAATGGCACAATCATGTTTATCAGACTCTGAAGAACAATCTTTGTAACTCGCTCAAGATTTTGTCGCTCTTCAGTTCCACAATATTCCTCGCTCACAACATTCAAGTGGCATTTCACAGTCATCCAGCCAAATAAGTAGGGAATGATGGAAAGCTGGGAGTCGTTACCAGGCTGTAAACTCATCAAAGTGTTCAGATAACACAATGGAGAGGTTTTTGAGTGTTTTCCAACCACCATCTGAATTTGTGAAATGGCATTAAAGTCCTAAAATCATGCCGGGGTGGTGTGTGCCTGAGTGCTACAGCCACAGACGCAGTAATGGGGTTAAAAGGATAAACATGGATGCTATTTTGAAAACGATAAATATTATTATATGGTATGAATGCCACAAAAGTGTCATTTGTATATTTTGTGCCTCATATCAGTGTGATGTGCCAACAGCACAAAATGATACCAAGCTTTTCAAGCCCCTTTGTCTCTCCTAAAACAGCAGCAATTTCCCTTTAAGCTGTTGTTGGGATCAGGTTGCCCGCTTACCCTCCCTACGGGACAACCTTTGGAACTCATTCTAGCTTTCTCAAACTCATTCCTCTCACTCGGAGTCAGTGCTACACACGGCGCTTCCCTGAAACAAGCCAAGCGTAGGCAGAAGGAAACAAATGGTTTAAAATAACTCCACTCAACAATGAGCCAGTTTCTGTACACGCTGGGAAGCTTAAGCAACTGAATTTATTTAGTTTATTTTACTATCTGGCAAGGAAATGGGAGTAGGATGGTCCATCACAAACCCATGAATGGTCGAGGAATAAGTCAGCTGACTTTTTGCTTTGCACATTTCCAGGACTGGAGCAGATTCTCAGAAGGTGCCCTACATTTTTCTGTAGCTTTTTCTGAAGGTTTTCGTACTGTTTTTAGCATCCTGAACCACGGCTCAGCGGGTTAGCACCCTTGCCTCTGCATCAGAAGGTTGTAAGTTTAAGCCCCACTCCAGAGACTTAAACACAAAAATCTAGGCTAACATTCCAGTGCCGTGCTGAGGGAGTGCTGCACTGTCGGAGGTGCCGTCTTTCGATTGAGATGTTAAACCGAGGCCCCGTCTCAGGTGGATGTAAAAGATCCCATGGCACTATTTCGAAGAAGAGCAGGGGAGTTCTCCCCGGTGTCCTGGGCCAATATTTATCCCTTAATCAACATCACTAAAAACAGATTATCTGGCCATTATTACATTGCTGTTTGTGGGAGCTTGCTGTGCGCAGATTGGCTGCCATGTTTCCTACATTACAACAGTGACTACACTTCAAAAAGTACTTCCAAAGCGCTTTACAGCCAGCGGACGTCCGGTGGTCGTGAAAGGTGCTATATAAATGCAAATCTTTCTTTTTCTTTTTTTCTTACTTTTTTGGGTGTTAGGGAATTTTTGTGCACTCCAAAATGCCAACTAAAGGGTGTCGATGTGGAGGAATGGAACACTTTCTTGTTTTTTCACCCAATGTTGGCAACAATGGCATGATCGGTTAAAGCATGGACAGATAAGAGTAAAACTCTCTCAATCTGCCCCAACTAAATTTACCGCAATTAGAAAATAACATTCAGTAAGTTACTGGAGGGACAAGAAGCAACACATCCAATGATTACGAGAATTCAGTGCCATACTGGAGCTTCTGTGAAGTACATCTTTCCAGTAAAGAGGCAACATAGTATTTACAGCACTGAAACAGGCCATTCGGCCCAATAGATCCATGGCGGTGTTCATGCTCCACACGAGCCTCCTCCCACCCTTCTTCATCTAACCCCATCAACATATCCTTCTATACCTTTCTCCCTCATGTGCTCCTCTAGCTTCCCCTTAAATGCATGAATGCTACTCACCTCAACCACTCCCTGTGGTAGCGAGTTCCACATTCTAGCCACTCTCTGGGTAAAGAAGTTTCTTCTGAATTTATTAGTGACTATCTTATATTTATGGGCCCTAGTTCTGGTCTCACCCGCCAGTGAAAACATCAGCCGAGATTTTGTTCACCTTGGCGTCTCCAGTGTGTCGGTGTCAGGTTGCGGCCCCGCTGCTGGCTCCATCCCACTGTACAAAGTGAGCTTACCTCAATGGGACTTGCTAAACCCACCCAGCACATTTCCCAGCCCAATTAGAGGAAGCGGGTCTGGTGACGTCATTCATGACACTCCTTGAGCCGGTTTCCTTAAAGGGACCATGGCCAACTTACTTTTGACGTTTGTGCTGTCAGCGTTCTACAGCATTGAAGTGCTGCAAACACTGACAATCACTGCACAGAGGTGCAGGGCTGCACCCAGATTCTCCCATGACTCCCTCCATATGCTTATGGAGGGAGTCAGAGCAAGCAGGGAGGTCCTCTTCCCTTCCGATGGGTGGAAGAGGCCTCCCCAGGAGACCAACGCAGCCTGGTTGCACATTGCACAGGAGGTCACAAGCAGGGATGTGGTCAGGAGAACCTGGGTGCAGTGGCACAAACCTTTCAATTATCTCATTAGATCACGAAACGTTAGTACAAAGCCACACTCAACCTTATCCTGCTGTGCCTCTCATCACATCCTCATCACTCTGCCTTCCCTACCCTACTCCTGCATATCCTTACTCACACCAACTTACCTTGCAGCTCCACTCATCCCTCTCTATCTACATTATCACTTCCCCATCTCACTAGCCACCCCTCATACTCACCCTCACCCTCATCCTAGTGCAATTATACCAACTAACAACACACAAGGGTAGCCACTTGGGTGTTTTATCCAATGTTCATGTAAAGTTTCTGTTACTGTGCTGTCAAACATTGAAATCTTTATTTTCAACACTTTCCATTCTTGAACAGATTTGTGTGCACCTTAGGAAGTGGCTTAGTGAGTTCCAGTGAATGGTGAGACATAACGGTATCCCCTGCAATGGTGATGAGTGTGAAAGGAATGGCTTGGACATTGTAGAGATGCTTTATGGTATTGGTATGGGGTGGTGCCAACCTGGTGCATCATGTGGCAGCCAGGGTGTCCAGCGTCAAGTGAACTAAACCTGGCCATGGTGAGGCCATTCCTGGCGTCGCGGGCAGCAATCTGCTCGGGCGCTTATATCCTCTGTCCTGTGCAGTATTAGTTGATTGTGGAGAAGGTTGGTGTTGCTGTTGGTGCTGCTGGTGTTGGGGCTGATCGTCGTCAGATTCTGAGGACCAAGGTGAGAGAGTATAACTGGCACCGATGCTGATGTAATAGATGGCAGGTGAAGTTGAAATGACAGGAGCGATCTGTCAATGGTGAGAGAGGTTGTTCCAATGAGGTGGCACTGGATAGAGAGTTTGCTCCAAACACTTGTAACCTGCATAAAGCTCAATCTGTGTTCCAAATGCGGTAAGCAACAGCTTCTGCGCTTGGAAAGTGAACAGCTGTGAGGTGGGAGCTTTTATAGCACATTTCAAGCTGTCAAGTAATCAGCTGATTCAATAGCCATTCAACTCCCGCCTCAGGTTAACAGACGTGATCCATGAGCAGCATGGACCCCATGAGTGAGTAGTTAAAGTTAAAAGGTAAGGTTAAAACTATTATTAAGAGTCTGTCAACAAGCCAATAATTGCTTTAATTGGATCGCCCACCTCTATGGGTCGGGTCCAATCCGAGATCACAGACCCGCCACCGATCTCACCCACTAACCCCCCAGAAAATTCTGGCCATCTTTTCTACGTTTCTAGGCACTATGAAGTAAACATCAATCTTTATTCAGATCCTTCACAAATGGGGACTTTCAGTTAGTGTTTTGAAGGACATCCAAGTATTTAGATATGGGGAAAAACATCGTAGTACCTTCACATAGCGGATAAAATGGGTCGTGCTCATTGTACAGGGTCCATAGCAGGGACAGGCTTTTCGTATTCCATATTTTGTGTTCTTATTTGAGTCATTTTTGTATTGAATTTTATTTTTTTTTAAAGCATAGCCAGGAAAGAATATTTATTTTAGAAATAATGCTAGGTATCTGTGGGAACCTCATCATTAACATCCAAACCACCTGACAAGAAGAAATTTGTCTCTCTCAGAACTTAAAAATGAAAGCCCCAACTCGTTGCCATGTGGCCATTTTAACTCGCAGGCCTCGTTGCCATAGTGCAGGCCCGACTCCCATGAGGCCTGTGGGCAGGAGCGGGACGAAAGCGGCAGGTGGCCTCCGCCAGCGGCCCACAGGAATGGTTCCCAGCAGTCAGGTGAGTGGTTTAGGAGGGGGGGGGGAGGGTGTGATCACGGTCGAGGGGATGGGTGCGGGGGCAGGGAGGAGAAGCCCAAGGGAAAGGCCCGAGGTGTCTTGGTGGGGTCTGAGGAGCACTCCCGCTCCGCCTAACCCCCAGAAAACCTTAGAAAACAAAAATAACTTAACTTCTCGGCCTTTCTTCTGGCCCGGATGCTCCCCACACCTGTTGTTTCTGGCGAGGCCTGCACTAAGCGCAACATGCGTCAAAATCACCTCGGCGTCTCAGTGATGTCATCAGTGCCCTACGTTCGCCCTATTTGCCTCGAGGGGTTAAAATCGGCCCTTAACAGATTTCAGCAATAAGCCGCAGTGACAGTAATTCATGAGTGGAATGAGTTACACAGTTTAGACTCAGAAGACACTGGGGGAGGGTTTAATTTCCTCTGGTAGCATGTTATGCTCTGGTTAACACGTTTACGTAAAATTACTCTGTGCACTATTTTAATGTTGTCATTAAACAGTTTACTTTGATTTTAAAATAGCACACAAAGGAATTTTACTCAATCCCCTTAACCAGTGAGCTACCGGAGGAATTTAAACCCCAGAAACGTAACTCTTTCTCCAACCAGTCAAACAAAATGCAATAATCATATATATAGTTGCTCCAAGCTAGACAGGGCAGTTATAAGGTCCACAATACTTGCTCCCTGCTCGAGGCACTGTCTGTTAATTGACTTTAGGTCGACTGATGGCGATCACTCCATGGATTCAAATTGATTCAACTTCACCCCACAGTGTCCACATAGTACAGATGCAGGAGTCGGTTACTGAGTGTTTCCCTCCAATGTTAGCAGAGACATAGGAGAATGAATACTGTTATGTCTAATGTCTGAAACGTTCCTGAACGAGCGTGCTCCCAGACACCTCAGGACTCTTGTCCTCCTGTCTCCCCTCCCTCCCAATGGCAATAGCTTTCCTCTTAATTGAGCCTCCGGCTTCCTCTACTCACTAACACTTAAAATACAAAAAGCTGCATTGATGGTAAGTGAGAGAGCAAAAGCAAGCTTTATCAATAAAAAAGTAATCAACAAGGTACAAAGCCCAGGTTAACTGAAATTGTGATGCGCTCCATTTGCTTGTAGTGTTGGAACGTCAACAAGTGGCACATCTGAACACAGACACCAATCGTTGTAAAAAGAAAGATATACACACTTCTCACCCAGCTTTAAAACACACAGTTGAATTTTAAAGCTCTGTTTATCATTGTTTTCCCCAGATGTAGTGGCACTGTAATTGAAATAATTAAGCCTAGACAAAATTCATTTCTGTCTTAATTTTAATTAAAGAAGATACCATCGAAGCACTTTAACGATTCCAGGAAACAGGGGAAACGTAGCTTAGATTGTGGGTAAGGATCTAACGGAATCACTCTGCCCGAATCAATAAGGAAAACAAAATCACAAACTATATCTACCATCCGTTTTTGACTGATGATGCCTCTGAAGCAACTTGGGACGTTTTCTATGTTAAAGACACTGTATAAGTGCAAGTTGTAGAGATTTGGAAACCAGCTATATAAATCTAAACAAGGGTTTGGAATGAACTGATTTTTGAAAAAATATAAACTTGGAATAATGACTAATGTTATCATGTGAACACCTATCGCCATTTACAATAACCAACATAACTCCTCAAATAAAATAGTGGCAAATGGAATTTGATGTAAGTGTAGTAGGCATTCATACAATATTTCTCACTGTAATATCCAGCCTGCAGTTTCCCGCACCCACCATCTGCCACGCCCACCACATTTCTTGCCAAATTTTCTTAATTCCTTGCAAATATATAGTTCCACAGGCACTGGACACCCTACATAGCCACTTCATGTGTGATCCTCAATAGTGAGTGAGTGTAAGCAGGCTTGTTGGCAGCCTTTCCACCATCTACAAGGCACAAGTAAGGAGTGTGATGGAATACTCTCCACTTGCCTGGATGAGTGCAGCTCCAACAACACTCAAGAAGCTTGACTGCAGTGTGTATCATCTACAAGATGCAGTGTAGCAACTCGCCAAGGCTTCTTCGGCAGTACCTCCCAAACCCGCAACCTCTTCCACCTAGGACAAGGGCAGCAGGCGGATGGGAACACCACCACCTCCAAGTTCCCCTCCAAGTGACACACCATCCTGACTTAGAAGTATATCGCCGATCCTTCATCGTCGCTGGGTCAAAATCCTGGAACTCCCTCCCTAACAGCACTGTGGGAGTACCTTCACCGCACGGACTGCAGCGGTTCAAGAAGGCGGCCCATCACCACCACCTTCTCAAGAGGCAATTAGGGATGGGCAATAAATGCTGGCCTTGCCAGTGACGCCCACATCCCATAAACAAATTTTTAAAAAATCACAGACAAGTCCAATCCTATCAGCACGCAGTGTGCACTCATATGCACTTGTACCAGGAGTTCCTAAGCAGTGGTCAGGAGCAGGAACATTGGCCAATTTTGCTTCCCTAACCCAGGGCCACTGAAGCCAACTTTATCGTCCCTACTTCCACCCCAACTAGTATCAAATTGCTCAACACAGACTGAGCATTGAAGCGGGTACTTCACTGCTGTGCTTGGCTCAGCTTACTCACGGTTTAAACTCGTTGAGCCACTGAGGGAGCATACAAATGAGATTTTAATAAAAAATATGAAAACATCTTAAATTGTTGACTTGCCGAATTGACACTTTAGGAGTAATGCAACATTATTGCACATTCTCTTATGGGCAGTTAAACAATGACATGTACAGGAACATTTCCCATCAGTGTTCTGGTATTCCTGGAAGAATAGAGCGAGAAATACAGGTTTTTGCAGACGAGATCTTTGTAAACACACAAATAAAATACCCCCGATATATCTATGTCAGCACAGTCGGTGCACTTTACACAGCCATAATCATCATAGATTTCCGATACACTTTTCATTCACTCTGAATGAATGCTGTATCATAGCTCAACTGTTTCTTTCTTTGAATCAGAAAGGTTATCTATAGGGCAGCGGTGGATGAATGGAGAGGCAGCTGTGATAAAGCCAAGTCTGGGGGGTTGTTGGGGGGAGTCCGGCGATCACTTTTCTACGATACAATGCAGACGCCACATTCTCTGTGTGAAAGCTGCATCAGCACATCCCTGTCAGCCACGGCATCTTGAGTCGATTTCTTAATAAACCTAAACATCTCTCCCCTGTCCTTCCTGCATGTCACTTGTCACAGGTTACAAGACAGATACAAAAAGTACCTGCCAATCTCAGGGCTGGCGCAGCTGAAATGAGATTCAGCGGACAAAAAAAAACAAACTTAGCTTTAGTTTTTAACCACTTTGTTGCTGAATCTGGGCACCTTCTTTCCGGACACAAGTGTGTGGTTTGCATATTATTAAGTGGCATAATAACCGGATATACTTGAAGACACCTGTAACAGGGACAAATGACTCATCAAATGAAACGGGTAGATGCCAAGAGTAAAGAAAGACTTGAGGAAATTGTACTGGAATACAAAACCAGAAAGAACTTGCATTTCTATAGCGACTTTCATGAATTGAGGACGTCCCAAAGTGTTTTACAGCCAATGACATACTTTGTGACGTGTAGTCTCTGTTGTAATGTAGGAAACGCAGCAGCCAAATTGCGCACAGCAAGCTCCCACAAACAGCAATGTAATAATGACCAGATCATCTGTTTTTTAGTGATGTTGGGTGAGGGATAAATATTGGCCAGGACACCCTGCTCGTCCTCGAAATAGTGCCATGGGATCTTTTACGTCCGACTGAGAGAGCAGACAGAGAGTCGGTTTAACGTCTCATCCAAAAGACGGCACCTCCGACAGTGCAGCACTCCCTCGGTACTGTACTGGAGAGTCAGCCTAGATTTTTGTGCTCAAATCTCGGGAGTGGGCCTTGAATCCACAATCTTCGGACTCAGCAGTGAGAGCACTGCCTACCCACTGAGCCACAGCTGTCACAATAATGAAAAGGCAAAAGTTTCTTGTTGGGGCAGATTCCCCAACTGAACGCTCCCGACAAGGAGCGGCACTTACAGAGAGCACTGGTCGGGAAACCATGGCTCCTTCTGCCTCCGATTAAAGGGGCAAATAAGGGGCTGTGGGGCCCACAATTTCCCAACGAGCCTTCACTGCAAGTGCCGCTTCTTGCCAGGAGCACCCGATCAGCTCTGTTATCTACCGCACGGTACGTAACCCTTGTACACCACGAGATTGTTACTTTGCTGGTTGACATGAATCAGTCATTCATGAAAGAAAGACTTATGAAATAATACTGAGCGGCCTGCGGGTGGCGCTGTCCAGGGAGAGTATAAATACTCAGGCACGGGCCCAGCTTGCGCAGGACATTCTTAACAGGAACTAGTGAAGGACACAACTAGACCTCCATGTTGTAAACCAGTTGATTAAAGCTTTGTTTAACGCTTAGACCAAGTGCCTCGTAGTTTTCTTACGTCACTGGTCATAACAATCCAACCGCATCTCCTTCATGTCGTACTGAAGACTGAGCTGTAGCATGGAGCAAGTCATCTTATTCCAAGTCCCATTGGTTTGCAGGGCTTTCGACTGTACTGACGTCAAGAAAAAGACATGGGGTTCACTGCCTGCCTCATAAACAGGCTCCAGCACTCCCAGAACTGAAGCAACGAAAGAGGGCCGATTCCTCCAATGGAAACCATCGTCCAGAAGCTTTGGGATAACATTGCCTGTTTTTTTTTAGTGTAACAGTAATTAATGAACCACCAGGAAAATAGTTGCTTAACTGGTTTAAACATCAAAAACTTTATTAATTCAAATGTGGAGGGCAGAGTTTTCAGTGAAAAGGCTTGAATGATAATACTAAAAATGCTATTTTAACCATGAGCCCCCACAAACGCTCGTAACATCGGTTATGAACTCAGGCCCCAAATATGCGTCGCAAATGGGCAAAAGAACAGCCATGCCTGGCAGTAGTCACTGATTATGTGAAGAACCTGGCTGAGATACAGAACAAGCTGCATCACTTTAAAATGAAGAGCGCAAAAGGTGAAGCATGGACATTACTGCAAAAGTGGCAGCACGGAACATATAAATGGACAAGAGAGAAAGCACTAGTTGCTAAAGATATATACAAAATATACTTGAATGGCCTCTCTGCGCATAAATACTGCAACATGGTGGCTTGAGATCGCGTTACATTTTTAAATATATTACAATCGGTACATAGATCAGGGTTTGGTGGGGGGGGGGGCATTGAAAAATCCTATGTAAACATTCCTATGGAGATTCCCCATGTTAAAATGTCCATTGGTAGTGATTACACTTTTTCTGTAACGCCAGTAGATGGCACTCTAATAGGATTTCCATAGTTAATCTGACCACTGGCCTGTAACACTCGCTGCATCATATCACTGAAAATGCTTTGAATCTTCCGCACGCAGGTGGAGACATTGGGGCAAGAGTTACCCAGATCCACTCAGCCGTATTTTTTTTTTTAGACAATTTTCCTGCAGGTAAGTTATATTTTCATTTCAGCTGCTTCTTTTCATTTTAATTTACATTCAATTGCGTGTATTTATTTTGACTCATTTCAGCCTTTTGCCACCTCTTGCCATTGTTTCTGGCGCCTTACAGGTCTCCCTGGCATCTCCCAGGTTCGCCCTGGCTTGCTTCTGGCTTTCTGCTGCTCCTGGGCTCCAGCACCTCATCCAGCATTCCCTGCCTCCCCCTGGGCTCTGCTCTGCTTCCCCAGCTCCTCCTTGCCCCCGATTCCCACTCCTCCCAATTCTCCATCTCACTCCTGCACCTACTACTCATCCCTCTGCCACTGTTTAAAAAGTGCCCCCTCCAAGCCGACTACTACCCACTGTCTCTGGCAGCTGCCAAAAAAAATTAAAATTGGAAAGAAATGGCTCTCCCCCAGCCTTTTAACTTAATCCACGAGACTTATTTATTTATACATTTTCAACAACTCTACTATTCTCCACTTATTCATTTCAAAACTGCTTCTGTTACTTCCCTTCCATCCTAAACTCTTGGTCCAGTCAGTTCCCCATCCCCTTCAGCTCCCACAACATACTACCACCGCAAGTCTCCCAGTACCCACTGCCAGCTCCCAACTACCAACTAAAACCTAAATCTCCATTCCCTTCCCCTGACCACTACCCACCGTCTATACAGCTCACTCCACCCCCAACTAAGCACAGTCCCCACTACACCTCAATTATTCATTATCGCCCATGTGCAGTCCCCTCCCTCTGTAGTGTCCGAGGATCAATAATACTCAGACTGCAGGAGAACAATAAAACAGGTATTTACTGAACAGAGAGTAATTCAAGACTGAAGTACAGTAGCCTGCTATGGCTTTATATACAGGGGTGGTCACTGCCGGTACTGCAGTATAGAATCAGTTCTTCTCTTAAAGGTACATACACAACAATTCCTCCCCTTTTAGATAAACAGTACATAACATTCATTTAACAACTAAATAATAACTAATTACAATTACAATTTTCTCTGTACTATATACATCAACTGAAATAATCATTTATAAGTTCAGTCTTTGAGGAGGCTTCCTGATCCTGACTGGATAGCGCCTTTCTCGAGTATCCTGTTCTTGCGGCGGAGTCGATTCTGGCTCATTGTCATTGGTTGGTTCGTCAGCTTCCAATACCACTGCTTCTGAGGTAGACGCAATCTGTACTTCGGGTTGATTACCAGGTGCACCTGCTCGTGGTATGGGTTTGGCTTGTTCCTGTGACTCTAGAATCTGGTCAGCATGTCGTCTCACGATGCTCTCTCCAACGTCCACTGTGTACATTAGTGGTCCCTGCTGTGTGCATATCATGCCTGGCTGCCATTTTTCTGTTCGGTAGTCGCGGGCCAAGACTGGTTGCCCTATCTTGAAGCTCCTGGTTGGCTTCTCATTTATGTGCTGGAATTGCTTATCCTCAACATCTCGTCTTATGTTTGGTTTGAGCAAATCCAGGCGACATCTTAGCCTTCGGTTAATACTCTCTTGCTCTAACCACCAAGCCAAATTCTCACATCTACAATTTGCTCATCTCGAATGCTGTTCCAATTCCCCCAAACACTGACAACCAACAATATACGCTGCTCCCCTCAGCTACTCACTATGCCTTCCTACCTCTTCACTGTTCCCTTCAAACACCCTGCACAACAACGCATTGCCTACACTACTCCCATTGACCTCCTAAATAGTTACAAACCCAACAGCACCTCCCACATATAAGATACTGAGGGGGCTCGACAAGGTAGATGCAGTAAGGACGTTTCCCCTCGTGGGGAAATCTAGAACTCGGGGGCATAGTTTCAGAACAGAGGGTCGCCCTTTTAGAACTGAGATGAGGAGGAATTTCTTCTCTCAGGGGGTCGTAAATCTGTGGAATTCTCTGCCCCAGAGAGCCGGGAAGGCTGGGTCATTAAATACATTTAAGGTGGAGATAGACAGACTTTTGCAAGATAAGGGAGTGAAGGGTTATGGGGAGCGGGCAGGGAAATGGCTTTGAGCCCAAGATCAGCCATGATCTTATTGAATGGCGGAGCAGGCTCGAGGGGCTAAGTGGCCTATTCCTGCTCCTATTTCTTATGTTCTTATGCTCTCACTGACTGTGACCAATGCCACAACACATCCATTAACTGATGAAACATTGTACCCCTCTGACTTCCGGTGAATAATGCCACGGAAGATTTACTATATATGCGTGCAAATTGGCTGCCGCGTTTCCTACATTACAACAGTGGCTACACTTCAAAAAGTACTTCATTGGTTGTAAAGCGTTTTCGGACGCCCAGTGGTCATGAAAGGCGCTATAGAAATGCAAGTATTTCTTTCTATAAATAAATATATATATATATTATATATAATATATATATAATATATATATATATATATAGAGAGAGAGAGAGAGAGAGAGAGTATAGGCTTCTTCATGGCAATAGCAGTAATATCACCAAAGTGTGACAGCAAAGTGTTACAGAAAGTAAGTGTGATGCTGACAGGAAGTGCATCCAGAGGTAAGATTTTTCGTATATTAATAGATATATATACGTGTAGTTTTGTCATGCGAAACTTTTCGGAGAATTACAGTTACTTTGACTGGAGTTTGTATCTTTCCATAATACTGAGAATTGTTCCCACACGTGCCGCACCAGGAGAGGGAGATATTACATTATGATGTCAGACCAGAATTATTATATGTTCAGCTGACAGGAAGCAAGGGTTTTAGTGACAAATAACACTCTTGTTTGCAAAAATGTAATATTTATTTATATTTATCAAACCTTACAATATAAAACAATTTAATTAATTTTTAGAACTTTTTGATACTGAAAAGAGGGCAATGGGGTTCCTTTCCCAGCTAATGTTCTGATCACCACAAATAACACTCATCTGGTGCGAGGCCTCCTCCACTGAACTGGCTAAAGCCATGTCACTGGTCTCCTTGCAGTTAGTCATGCGTTTCCTCGCCTCATGTTCCGACTGTGACTGTGGGGCGTAGTCACGGACAATACTTCATTTCAGCCCTTTTATCGCAGGCCCTTATCCCTCAAGACTGGTGCGGGGGGGGGGGGAATTCTCCTTCACAGAGCAGTACAGCTGAAAAACGAAGGCATCAGCAGGGGAGGAAAGACACTCCTTAGCCAGTCACTGTGAAAGAGCAGATGCAATTAAAGCTCCCACAGGGAAGCAAGGAAGAAAGGAAGAAAGGGGGAGGGGGGAACACTGCATTGTCACTTCTAGAACTACTTAAACCTTGTTTGTCAAAATATTCAAATTTATGACATGCATTCGGATTTTCTCACAGTGCATTGGAGTGCATAATGCAAACACAGTGGAAAATGAAAGACAAGTCATGCTTGCTGCAAGATAAGAAAAGTTGAGCAACGATTGATTGTCAGATGTATCTTTTTAACGGTTGCTTTGAGCAATAAGATTAGGCGGCCTGTAGATCTCTCAGTATAACCTAATCACAGATTGAAAAAGCCACAGTTTAGGAGACATAGCTCTCGTCTGTGTGATAAGTAGACGTTTATCTTATATATAAAAATTAAAACTTAGAAATGACAGCATTCGGAGATAAGAATACCCGAGTTTGGAAATTATTTGCAGAAACGAGATGTAATGCAGAGACAGTATTTTGGCCTCCCATTGACCTGTCTTGGGATGGGCGGGTTTGCTGCTCATACCTCTTGGGTATGTCGTGCATTTTTCCATTTAAGGCCCTACTTCATAGATCCTCTTTCCATGGGGCAAGGTTTCCAAGCTCCTACCGGCATGAAGGGCCGAATGGCCTCCTTCTGTGCTGTATGATTCTATGGTCAATTGTTGAATTGAGTTAGTATTGATCGATGCCCTGTAGTGAGGGCCAAAAGGAACCCTCAGCTTGGCAGCAGCTGGTAGCTTGCTGTGTTTTTAAAGAGACGCCGCACTTGAAATAATTGAAATTGCTGAATTCTTACTATATTGGTACCAGATACAGTTTGGCAATTCAGGTTACCCATGAGATTCTGTCACTGCGATATTGTGGACTGGCATTGTATTTTTGGCAAACAGAAAATGGTTTCTCTTAACTGGGATTGTTTTCATAGCTAGGAAGGAGACAAAATGACACATTTTGATGCCATTTACAAAATGTCTTATGTTTGACAAATCCTTTTTCATCAGTTGTCATAGATTTCTCCACGGTAGCAACAGCCTTCTGAAGGTGAGTTGTTTCCCTCACAAGTAGGTTAATAGTCGGTGGATTCCAAGTGAATGTCCTGGTTATATTTTACAAAGTGTTATGTTAAGTGCTGCCCGTATCCTAACTCGCCCATAGGGGGTGATCTTGCCAGCCCTGGGGAGGCGGGGTTTGGAGGCGAGAATGCCGGGAAAATGGCAGTATCTGGGGGCGGGTACCCATCCTGCCCCCAACCCGCCTCCGTCCCATCTTCCCAGGAGGCGGGTAGCCGACCCGCGCCGGGTCCTTTCTCCTGGAGGTGGGAAGGGGATTAGTCCCAATTAACTGCCTGTTAACAGGCCGATAAGAGGATTATCCCCATTTTACGCACACAAGTGCGGGCTCTTCCCGAAGGCTGCGAACCCTGCCAGTGTCACCGAGGCGAGTAGTGGGTCTGCGGGGGTCTGTGGGATGTAAAAGTGCGCTGTGGAAGTAAGTGATGGGTGCAAGTGTGGCGAGGTGAGTATATGAGGTGAGTGGAAAGTGATAGAAAATGTTTACTTACCTTTGTTTCTTCCTGCAGGCTTCAAACATTGGGGATGCGGAGAGTCTTGCATCTCACCAGCAGAGATGACAGATGGCTGCTGCATTCTCCAATGCAACAACCATCTAATTTCTGCTTAGCAGATAGGTTTGATGAGTCTTAAATACAAGGACTCGTCAAACAACAGAGAATGTCAGTGTTTGACAGCTTCACAGAGCTGTCAAACGATGACAATTCATCTGTCAAAAACGTTCTCTGTAACTGGCTTCCCCTTAATTGGCCTGCTAAGCCCACTGGGCAGGCTCAACAAGGCCAATCAAGAGAAAACAGCGTGGGTTGGCCAGAAGTCGATGGAGGCGGGACTAAAACCCGACAAGTGGGAGTCCCGCCTCCAAAAGCTCCCCATTGGCAAAATCCAGCCCCAAGTCCCGTTCACCCATCACCCCTGTGCTTGCTGACCAAAATTGGCTCCTGGTCTGGCAACTCCTCGACTTTAAAATTCTCATCTTCATTTTCAAATTCTTCCATGGCCTCGCCCCTCCTTTTCTCTGTAACCTCCTCCATTCCTACAACCTTCCAAGATATCTTCGCTCCTCCAATTCTGGCCTCTTGCACATCCTCGATTTTAATCATTCCACCATTGGTGGTTGTGCCTTCAGCTGCCTAGGCCCTAAATCTGGAATTCCCTCCCGATATCTCTCCTGTTCTCTACCTCTCTTTCCTCCTTTAAGACGCTCCTTAAAACCTACCTCTTTCCCTGTCCTAATGTCTCCTTGTGGCTTGGTGTCACATTTTGTCTGATAATTGCTTCTCTGAAGCGCCTTGGGACGTTTTACTATGCTCGAAAGGCGCTATATAAATGCAAGTTGTTGCTGTTGTTGCATTCATAGAAAAATGAAGCAAAAATATAAAATGAAGAGGTTTTGTTTTACCTGACCAAATATCTATTGAAGGAAAGGAAGAGAGACTGGCTCATTTCAGGCAAAAAATGCACCCTGGATATATTCATCTAATAATTTTCACTACTTACTAAATCATTAGGCTGCTAATGTGTTGGGTTAAAAATAATAATCTGTTTTAGCAATGAAGCAATGTTACAATTACTGCCTGATATGGCTAGATCCAGTGTCATCATTGGACATGTTTAGTGCGTTAGTATGAATACGCTATAAGTGAGAAAAGATCACGCCGATATACCTTTAAGTGCGATACGCTTCTTGTGACACATTCCTATTTTATCAACTCAATGACTTCCACCACACCCACCTCAGCAACAGACCTGGAACTACTGGTATGTCATCATAGAGTTGGGTACCTCAGAAGTGTTCTGTTCAGACTCTACCACAGTTTGGGAGTGACAAAATCTATGACTGTGCTGCTGCCGAGAGAATAGTGCAAGAATTTCACACGTCCACGATTGGCCTTTACTTAGTGTTATAAATCTCATCATTCATCAAGAAACTACTCGTGAAATAACGCTGGATGGCCAGCTGGTGGCGCCGTCCAAGGAGTATAAATACTCAGGCGAGGGCCCAGCTTTCTAGGGACATTTTGTAAGACAAGGAACTAGTGAAGTACAACTAGACCTCCATGTTCTGAAACAAGTTGATTAAAGCCTTGCTTTATGCTCAAACCAAGTGTGTAGTGAGTTTTATTACGTCACTTAGAGCCTTTTAAATTAACTCACTGGGCAAAAATCGGGAGCGCAACGAATCAAGATCGGTGACTTTAGGCATGCCAACTCTGATTGGACGTATTCCCGGAGGCATCATCACATGACCTCCTACCGCCAACCACCCCACCCCCACACACTCCCGCCATTGGTCACCTGACACGTCCATACTCGTGGTGCCCCGCCTTCCCATGGCCAATTAGAAAGCGAACAGACTCTTCACCTCCCAATCGGATGTTCCTCGACTGTCAGTCAAACAACCTTTTTTTATCCAAGTTCAACATTTTTATAACTAGTGAACAAAAGTGTTCAAAAGAACTTTATTTTTCAAAAAACACAATTTTTTTATCGCCGCGATGATTTTTCTCCCCGGCTGCTCGCGGCAGTGTCCCAGAGATGAGTCTTCAGTTCCGGGGGGACTCCAGGGCAATCCAGGAGGGTTGGCAACCCTAGCTGAACTCCACGCCTGATTCTCCAATCAGCAGCTCCACCACCCCCTCCACCCCCCACCACGCCGGAAGCACAGTCTCACACAATTTGCCCAAACGTCTCAACTGGGGAAGGTTTCCACTGTTTTGTTAATCACGGGAAAACAATCTTGCTACAACAATAGAAAACAGAATGCCCTCCCCCAATAACATCTCATCTGCTGAACAGACGATTTGTATTGAGGCCACGTACACAAAATGAAACTATTTCTGTGTGCTGTGCGCTGTGCTGTCAGAATTGATTTTGCAAACAAATGCTGGCTAATAATAGTTTTGATAAATGATATCATTTTCCCATCAGCAGTGGGCCCAATAGCTCACCTGTGGCCTAATCGGGTAGCAGGTCAGAAATAAGAAGAAATTTGAATAATGAACTTTCAAACTGCATTTTTCCCTCAAATGTAACACAAAGATCAATTAAAACATCCTTGCCTAGAAATTCGGGCGCGCCTATTTTTGGGCATCTTACCCACACAGTGTTAACGGGAAGGTCCGAGGAGCCCCGGATTTTGGGCCTCGGACCTCATCATAACGGAGATGGCGCTGCGGTCGGAGCCCGCACAGGTTAGCGCTCCAAGTTCCAGGTAAGTGATTAGGTTGGATCGCAGGGGGTCTGGAGAAGGAAGGGGTGGGCCTCGGAGTCCGTTATCGGGGGTTCAGTCAGGAAGATCGCAGGCCTCGGGAGTGCTGTTGGGGGTGGGTGGTCAGGGGGGTGATCGGGTGCGGGGTGGGGCGGGGCCTGGTGGTCGGAGTCGGGAGTGCGGTCGGAGATCTCAGGACCGGGAGCTGCAGTGATTATGGTAAGTACTTACCTTTTTTTTTTAAACTTATGTAGTATTTAGCTTTGGTTTTCTCGGAGGCAATCAGCACTGGCACTGCCTGCCTTAGGGCAAATCAAAGTTGCAACATGAACCAGAAGCAGGAGTTAGGTCCCTTATTGACAAATGCAAACAGAGGAACGCCTGCTTCAGCTGTGGCTCAGTGGGCAGCACTCTCACCTCTGAGTCAGAAGGTTGTGGGTTCAAGTCCCACTCCAGGGGCTTGAGCACAAAAAGCTAGGCTGACACTCCAGTGCAGTGCTGAGGGGGTGCTGCACTGTCGGAGGTGCTGTCTTTCGGATGAGACGTTAAACCGAGGCCCCGTCTGCCCTCTCGGGTGGACGTAAAAGGTCCCTTGGCACTATTTTGAAGAAGAGCAGCGGTGTGGCCCGGCAGGAGAGTATTGGTCCAGTTAACTTTTTCCACTCCCCTTCCCTTGCCCCAACTTGAAGGGTCTTGCTACCATTTCTAGCTCCCCGGGATCCGGGCCAATATTTCTCCCTCAACCAACATAACAAGAACAGATTATCAGGTCATTATCACATTGCCATTTGTGGGAGCTTGCTGTGCGCAAATTGGCTGCCGCGTTTCCCACATTACAACAGTGACTACACTTCAAAAGTACTTCATTGGCTGTAAAGCGCTTTGAGACTTCCGGTGGTCGTGAAAGGCACTATAGAAATGCAAATCTTTCTTTTCTTTCTTTCTTTCTTTCAGACGTGGGTAAAGGACACCTCTAGTTTGTCCTTTCCCAAGATGGCACCCGGCACCATTCACAGCAGAAGTGTGCGCACGCGCATTGGACGCCATTTTGATCCCCAAACGGCACCCATAGGGCCCAAACAATGGCCGCTACTGATCCTAATTACACGCCCCTCTGATCTACTTGAGTAAGTCCCAATCATAAGCACCAATTAGCAATGTTGGTGTTATGAATCACTCATGATCATTTTGGGAACCGAAGTAAACCGAGAAGTAAACACATTTCTTTAAGCTAGAAGCCAACCAGACAACTGCCCTGAAGGCTCAGCATGTTTATCTGATGAGTAGATGAATCAGGAAGTCCCAGGTACAATCCTCACTTTATGCTCTAAGCGAATCTCAAGCAGGAGGGTGGGAGAGAAAAGGAAGAAGGAGGATACAATTCCTGTTTTTGCTCACTATCCAGCAAGCATTGCTGGAAGTGAGTGGGTATTAATTGGATTGAGTTTGATTGTGAAGGAAACCCAGTCAAATTACCCCTCCTGACACTCACTCTCAAGACACATATGTATAATAATGGCCACTTAGGAGAGATACTGATGGGTTCCCAGTGACTCTGGGACTGTACCCCGGCAAGCAGTTAAAGCTATCTGGTGAGGAGGGGAGGAACAAAAAACAGAAAACAAAATTCTCCATCCCACTCCCACACTGACCTCTCTGTCCTACACTGATCCAATGAAGCTCAACGCAAGCTCACGAAACAGCGCTTTGTCTTTCTATTAGGCACTTTACAGCCTTCCGGCCTTTTAACATTGAGTTTAACAACCTTAATCACTGCTCCCATTTTCTCTCGGACAGCAGGTGCTGGTGATGGAGGTTGGCTGCACCAGAGCCACTGGGAATGGAGGAGGTGTGGGCTGGTGTTCGGGGTAGGGATCCCCTACCAATACATGGCCAGCGGGGCGGTCCGCACCGCAGGTGTCTACCGCCTCTCTTTAGACATGTTCTGGGGCCACGGGAGCATTCTCTTTGCCAGATTTTGCGTACTTTCCCTCCTCACCTGCTTTTCTGCAGCAACCATTTACCCCTCTTCTGGACTTGTCTTTACCTGTCTCATTACCATCTCATTTTGCCTTGCACTTTTGTCATTTAATCATTCCTGCCCTCCACCCTATCATAGGCGGGGGTCGGAGGGGTGCAAAAGTGCACTGTGGAGGTAAGTGATGGGTCCAAGTGTGGAGAGGTAAGTGTGTGAGGTGAGTGGGAAGTGATAGAAAATGTTTACTTACCTTTGTTTCTTCCTGCAGGCTTCAATCGTTGGGGATGCGGAGAGTCTCGCATCCCACCGGCAGAGATGACAGACGGCTGCTGCATTCTCCAATGCAACAACCGTCTAATTTCTGCTCACAAAAGAGGTTTGATGAGTCTTGAATACAAGAACTCATCAAACAACAGAGAATGTCAGTGATTGACAGCTTCACAGAGCTGTCAAATGATGACAATTCATCTGTCTGACAGATGAAACGTCATACGCTGATGTTCTCTGTAAATGGCTTCCCCTTAATTGGCCTGCTGAGCCCGCTGGGCGGGCTTAACAGGGTCAATTAAGGGAAAATAGCGTGGGTTGGCCACAAGTCGATGGAGGCGGGACTAAAACCCAACAAGCAGCAGTCCCGCCTCCAACGCGCCCCCATTGACAAAATCGCCCCCATTGACAAAATCGCCCCCGTTAACTCTGTTTCTCGCTCCACAGATGCTGCCCGACCGGCTGAGCAATGTTCCCTCTAATATTTTTTTGGGCCACATGGATCCTTTAAGAGGCTGTGCGGCCCATTCAAAATTCCACACATGCATGGTTTTTTTTCCATTTAAAAGCAAGTGAGCGGGACCTCCAGACGCTGCAGAGCCACGCGGCCGCACAACTTAGAGGGAACTCTGCTCCAGCATTTTCTGTTTTTATTTCAGATCGCCAGCGTCCGCAGTATTTTGGTTTTATTGCTGGTAAAATAGATCCATTAAAAAAAAATTGTAATGAGAACTAAGCCCGTCACAAAGAATCCACATCTCTAAAGAGTGCGTTATCATTCGCAGTGTAAACTTTCCCACCAGCCAACGTGACAGGCTGCTGGCTTTTCTTGGAACAGAATCTGCCAAAGAATTCCCCAATTTCGGTGGCAATCTCTCTTTAAATAAGAAAACAATGAGACGCTAATTTGTTGTCCCTGATCAAGTGAACAGCCCCTGTGAACATGTTCAAATTACTTCAACCAGAGTCAAAATAGTTTGATGTACGTAGTGCCCATGTGTGAATAGGAGGATTAGAAAACTTGTCCCTAAATGTCAAACACACAAACTATAAAATGGGCACCAACTGTAGCCAGTGAAAAATGTTAATACTGTCGTATTCTGTAAAGCAGAAAAATCACAGTTGGAATCAGTCTAGTTATTTGTAAGTGTAAACATCCAAATGCAGTCTGTTTCAGAGGCGTTAACACAACATTTCCTCTGTAAAACTTGATCTGTTTGAAAAGATTGAGAGAACTGGAAAAGATGAGGTGACGGGTCATTAAATATGAAAAATGCTGAGCGAGTGACCAAGCACATATCTGAGCTATGGGAGGTATTCAATAGGTCCCAGTGCCAAATTATGGTGCCAATAAAAGTGAATGGTGCTTAAAGTCTGACTTCTGATACTTTTCCAGTTGAGCCTATTTCACCCAATTCAAAAGGACATGACCTCTTTGATGCGCCTCAATAACTTCAAGGCTCAAAGTTAACTGGATAAAACAAGGCTTTTATTAGCAAAGAAAGATGCCTGTGTCTTCACCTAGCATTCTGCTGTTCTGCTGCAAGACAAGCCTGGGCTTGTCTTAAGTAGGGCCAGGTATGGGCAGAGCCGACACACCCAATGGGGAGAAAGGGGGCGGTGCACTATATACAATACAAGGTAAAACACAGGAGCAGGCAACACAAACACAGGAGCAGGCAATACAATATATGTAGTTAAATACAGAGTCTGATGAATGACATATTTCATCACACTCTTTAAGGTAGGAAGCGAGACATTTGATTGGCTGACAGGTAGCATATCACAAAACTAGGAGGTAGATTCCTAGATGTCTTGTTTGTAAGATATTTTGAATAATTTTGTTGGAATATTGTGCACTGTTGAATAAGAGGATGTTATTTCTGCTGAATTAATCAAAAGCTTTCAATAGCAAGCATAAGCAAATCTTTCAATCACAACGACCGCCTACTTAAGACTTCTGTAACATCAACCAACTCCGCCCATCTGTTGCTGAATCTCTCATCCATGTCACTGTCACCTCCACACTCAACAATTCCAATGCTCTCCTGGCCAGTCCCCCATCCTCTATCCTCCATAAACTTCAGCTCATCCTAAACTCCTATCCAGCCCATCATTACTGTTCTCGTTGGCCTACACTGGCTACCAGTCCTCACAATGCCTCACATTTAAAATTCTCATCCTTGTGTTTAAATCCTGCTCATGGCCTCACCCCTCGCTATCTCTGTAACCTTCTCCAGTGCTACAAATCCATCCCCCGATCTCTGTTTTCCCACTGACTTTGTGCATTCCCCCAATCCATCGTCCCACCAGTGGTAAACAAAGTAAAAAAAGGGATGTTCAGGCATTTTACCAAAGCAGGCTAAAAAAATTGTGGTCTTGGATCTTGTTTGCACTATTTCATCAGAAATTTGTAAAAATGCAGAAACAAGTGGAGCTTGTTCTCTTCAACCGAGAATGACAATTCAAGGGAAAATCCCCAATCACAATACAAGGTTAAGAAAATTCTTTAAATATATAATTTAAAACTAATTACTTTGTGGCTTTCCTGTTGGCTCAGTATGTAGGTGGCATTAATGAGCCATGCAGTTCAGGAAAGTCCCACATTCAATGCTTAGGTAGTAATGGAGGCCCTATAATTGACCTTAGTGTCGCTGGACCGATGAGGTGGGTGGGGTAAGTTTGCTGCTCTTCATGATTATTCTGTCATTGCCCCCAAGCTACAAAGTACACACAAGTGGATGTAAAATGGATGCAAAGTGAAGATAGGATGGGGTGTCCCTGCAATGTTTCTCAGGGTCAAATGACCTGCCAACACTCCAGGGCTTCATCACCCATTATGAACGACCAAAGATGTGCAGGTTAGGTTGATTGGCTATGATAAATTGACCCTTAGTGTTAGGGGGATTAAATACGCGGGGATAGGGTGGGATATGTGTTGGTGCAGGGGTTACGGGGATCGGGTGGGATATGTGTCGGTGCAGGCTCGATGGGCCGAAATGGCCTCTATCTGCACTGTGGGGTTTCTGTGTTCTGTGTGTGACTTGTGTCAGGCACTGGGAGGGCTGTCTCTGCCCAAGGAACCACGGGGTAAGCTTAATGAGTCAGGACCGCAAGCACTAATGATGATCAAACATGGAGGTCAGCACAGCCAACTCGCCGCCTTCCTGATTTTTCTGGCCATGAATATTTAAAAATTGGAAAATTGGATGGCTGCGAATCAACCACATTGATCTCTATCTCTGGTGGTTTGACTTACCCTCCCATGAAGTGAGGCTCCACACTAGGAGCGGTCAATCGCTAAATTTAATCTATATCCCAACAACGATTCTGTGCTTTCAGAGGTTGAAAGAAAGGGAAGATATCATTTTGAAGTTCAACTCTTAAGTTGAGTTTGTGGTGCAAAAGAAGATAGGACTTTAATGATTTTAAACCTTAAATAAGACACCATGCTGTAATAATAGACATCTCCACACCAGGACATACAACCCACAAGTCTGAAGGGCTTTAATGTTCACTGTCATTGGAACCAAAGCAAAATATTGGAAAAACAAAACAGCCACTAGTCAGTAAGTGCTTGTTAAATTATTACACATTTGTTCCTCTTCAAATAATATTGTATCTGATCCTCTGCATGTTACTAACTACCCCAGCCACTGAAAAAGATTCAGGACGACTTACATTTCTGAAGCAAGCCGTAGACTCTTGAATTTAATGACAGGTATTTGGCCAGTAATGTTACCATAATTGAGTCTGTGAGCCTTGAATGTTGGTGTCAGCATTAGAGCCACAGCAGGATTTAAACGTCTGAATTTTTCTTCTGTAGAGGACAATGTTTTACATGGGAGGGAATCTGCTCATTTATTGTGGTGACCTAAAAGCATCTCGTACATTAAAAGAATGGGACTGATTAAAAGGTTTTACCCAACTGCAGGAGAGCCTGCTGCGATAGCAACACACACTTAAAGTATTACACTTTCATGATGCCTTAATGAAGAAAATGCTTAAATCTGAAGTGTCCCTTAATTGCACTTTTCCACATGCATAGGTAGGTGCTTAACAAGCCTGCCTGTGGAATAAAGATTGTTCCTATTCAATCTGTAGCCCCTCTCCATCCCTGTAACCTGCTCCAGCCCTACAACCTTCCGAGATCTCTGCGTTCCTCCAATTCTGGCCTCTTGTGCATTCCCAATTTTCTTCGCTCCACCATTGGCGGCCATGCCCTCAGCTGCTTAGGCCCTACGCTCTGAAATTTCCTCCTTAAAACTCTCTGCCTCGCTACCTCTCTCTCCTTCTTTAAGACGCTCCTTAAAACCTACCTCTGTGACTCATCCCCTGTCCTAATATCTCCTTATGTGGGTCGGTGTCAAACTTTGTTTGATAGTGCACCTGTGAAGCGCCTTGGCACATTTTACTATGCTAAAGGTGCTATATAAATGCACGTTGTTGTTGTTGTAGTAAAGCTATATTAAAAACATGAGTCTTGTGGAGAATAACCAAGGTGGGGGGAGGGACATGGCCACTGGAATGACAACACAGCAATAAGAACATGAGAACATAAGAAATAGGAGCAGGAGTAGGATGTTTGGCCCCTCGAGCCTGCTCCGCCATTCAATAAGATCATGGCTGTTCTGATCTTGGCTTCAACTCCATTTCCCTGCCCGCTCCCCTTAACCCTTGACTCCCTTATCGTTCAAAAATCTGTCTATCCCCACCTTAAATATATTCAATGACTCCGCCTCCACAGCTCTCTGGGGAAGAGAATTCCAAAGATTCACGACCCTCTGAGAGAAGAAATTCCTCCTCGTCTCCATTTTAAATGGGTGACCCCTTATTCTGAAACTCTACCCCCTAGTTCTAGATTCCCCCACAAGGGGAAACATCCTCTCTGCATCCACCCTGTCAATCCCCCTTAGAACCTTATATGTTTCAATAAGATCACCTCTCATTCTTCTAAACTCCAATGAGTATAGGCCCAACCTGCTCAACCTTTCCTCATAAGACAACCCCTTCATCTCAGGAATCAACCCAGTGAACCTTCTCTGAACTGCCTCCAATGCAAGTATATCCCTCGTTAAATAAGGAGACCAAAACTCTACGTAGTACTCCAGGGGGGAAAAATTCAGTATCGCCCCGTTTGGGGCGCCATTATTGCCCGTGCGCAAAGTTTAGCGCCTGGCGCTAATTATCGCCGCTGACGGCAAACTTCGCTTTTATCGCCCCTGGAGGTGATTGGAGGATTGCCCTAAGGCGCAAAGATAGAGGAGCGAGGTGCTACCTCAGAGCACTGGTGAAGCAAGGAAGGGCAAATCAAAATGAACCTGCAAAGTGCTGCTCAGTACCCAAAACACCTTCACACAGCGTTGAATCTCTCCAGATGTCTCTCTCTCTCTCAGAATGCATGGTGCAAAAATGTCACCAACAAAAAAAAGGTAGGAAGCAGTCGCCTTTAAATAGTGCTCCCCCAGTCCCTTTCTGACTGCAAAACACTCCCCTCAACCTATCGTTGCTAGCAGCAGGTGGTAAGGCAGGGGGCGCCACTCAATATCCGGTCCCAGGCGCTACCGGGGCGTTGTGCACTCGACTGACGTCACAATCTGCCGGCGCAGGAGATTGTGGCAGTAGTGTTTAGTGCCGCCACAAAATGTCTAGTTAATTTCGCGAGCGCACGCAAACATCGCCGCGCCCAGGCGCTAGTTGCTTTGCGCCCCATCAGTGCCCTCTTAAGGCGCTAATGGGAGGTGCAAACAACTGAATTTTTCCCCCCAGGTGTGGTCTCACCAATACCCTGTACAGTTGTAGCAAGACTTCCCTACTTTTATACTCCATCCCCCTTCCAATAAAGGCCAACATTCCATTTGTCTTCCTAATTACTTGCTGTACCTGCATACTAACTTTTGTGTTTCATGTACAAGGATCCCCAGATCCCTCTGTACCACAGCATTTTGTAGTCTCTCTCCATTTAAATAATAATTTGCTTTTTTATTTTTCCTACCAAAGTGGATAACCTCACATTTTCCCACATTATGCTCCATCTGCCAAATTTTTGCCCTCTCACTTAACCTATCTATATCCCTTTGTAGATTTATGTCCTCTTCACAGCTTGCTTTCCCACCTATCTTTGTATCATCAGCAAATTTGGCTACATTACACTCGGTACCTTCAGCGAAGTCATTAATATAGATTGTAAACAGCTGAGGCCCTAGTACTGATCCCTGTGGCACCCTACTAGTTACAGTTTGCCAACCTGAAAATGACCCATTTATCCCGACTCTCTGTTTCCTGTTAGTTAGCCAATCCTCTATCCATGCTAATATATTACCCCCAGCTCCATGAACTTTTATCTTGTTCAGTAACCTTTTATGTGGCACCTTATCGAATGCCTTCTGGAAATCCAAATACACTACATCTACTGGTTCCCCTTTATCCACCCTGCTGGTTACATCCTCAAAGAACTCTAGCAAATTTGTCAAACATGTCACACAATAAAGTAACACCAGAGAGAACTTTCAGCTAATTGTCTTTGGTCATAGGAAGAAAAAAATCAAATCTATAAAAAATTCTTTCCAGTTCCCAATTAAAGCTATAACGCCTCAATGACTCAGGTGAGAAATATAGACCAGGATGACCCCCTGTGCTGAGTTAGCTGATCTCAGATGGGGTGGCAGTAGGGCAGTGCAATTGTCCTTAATTCTCCAGGACTTGGGAAGATGGAATAAAAATACAGGCAGGATCTCCAATACTGATCACTATTCTGTGCCCCCTGTTGGAAGGTCTGCATGTGTATGTGTGGATATGACGTGAGGACGGGTTCATTCTCAACTATGAAACCATTTCCTGTCTGGACTCACGCTTGAAGAATGGTCACTTGGACAAGGTACTGAAGGCAACTGGCCACCTGGGAATCGTTCTCCTGCAAGGAATCAATGAATTGAGGAAGGTAGCAGGGGAGGGGAGTATATTCGTAGAAGAAGAAAAAGAGGGGAAAAATATATACCACAAAGCTCTTCAAATACCGGAGTGAACAACAGTGCGCCCCACAGTTTGGTACTAGGCAATAGAGAAAAGTTCCAAGGCTCAGTCTTGGGTTGTGCTGAGATAGTAGATCTCAGTTGTGGTGAAAGTAAGGGTGCTACAATTGACTTCAGTTCCCGTGGACTATGGAAATGATAAATTAGCCCAGGTTTGACTTCCAGATTGGACAATGCAATTTATGGATATAAAATGACGATAAGCTCAGGCTTGGTGGGGGTCCAGTCTGATCAGTCAGGTAGCTTGCCTGCACTATCCTCACACATGAAGAACGGCCATTTGCATGAAGTTCCACATGCTGACCAGACCAGTAAAACCATTCGTCAACACAAGGCACCGCCTTTGGAGAGAGATGGGGTTATAAAATAATTTAAAAAGTGGAAATTAAAAAATACTGCAAGTGCGATAAATAGAACAAGGTTGTCAGTAATGTTGTGTGAGCCTCGTACGAGGCCTGACCCCTAATCCTTTAAACCATTATCCACACAAATGAGGCCAACCAAATATCTGTCACATCTCGCTGCATCGCCTAAAACAGTTTCTACATTTTAAACTCATTAACAGGAACTACATCATTGTGAAAAGTTAGGGTGGTCAAACTCCACTCATCATCTTCTCTGTAAGAAAAACATACCCCTGCACATTTCTCATCATCAATCCCTGCTTGAAAGAGAATTAAAAGCTGTAAAAACAGAAAAAATATATATTTTTGCAAACTGATGCAACTTTAGCAAAGTTAACCCGAATTAATTGTAGAGGTGGGAATTTACCAACAATGCTGACCGAACCAAGACTAAATGATTGGAACAGTACCCTTTTCTCTGGCAGGAGCTGATGATATATTTTATTACCTTTTTCAAACAAACATACACCTCATCTCTTAGTTTAAACTGTTAACAGTTCCTCCGATCAAGGGTGATTGGTTTTAGGATCTTAGTTTTCATACTGCCTCAGGAAGACAATGAAAACATTGTTTCATAGCTAGTTTACTGCAACGCAATTATCTTGCTCCTTCAGGTGGGGAAATTTTAATAAAGACAGAAATTAGTCATATTTAACTCTTTCACCAACGCATCACAGTGCTTAGGGACTTCAACATGGAGGGGGCAGGCCAGCAAAATGTTCATTATTTTTAACAACAACAACTTGCATTTATATCGTTCCTTTATAGCACAGGCGCTTCACAGGAGCAATTATCGAACAAAATTTGACACCGAGCCACATAAGGAGATATTAGGACAGGTCAAAGAGGTAGGTTTTAAGGAGTGTCTTAAAGGAGGAGAGAGGGGTAGAGAGACGGGGAGGTTTAGGGAGGGAATTCCAGAGCTTAGGGCCCAGGCAGCTGAAGGCACAGCCGCCAATGGTGGAGTGATTAAAATCGGGGATGCGCAAGAGGCCAGAATTGGAGGAGCGCAAAGATCTCGGAGGGTTGTAGGGCTGGAGGAGGTGACAGAGATAGGGCAATGACAACAACTTGCATTTCTGACGATACAAAACATCCCAAGGCACTTCACGGCGAAAGAAAACAGATGCCGAGTGATAGTGTAAGAGTTGGGAGAAGCTCTGTTGAACAAAATAGGTTTTAAGGAGTCTGTTCAAATTGGGGAGAGAAGTAGCAAGGTGAAGGAGTTTAGGGAGGAAGTTCCAAGAGTGGAGTAGAGTAGGTTCAAGGAAGGGTCCAAACCTTCAGCCATTTAACTTCCATGCTCTGGAAATCCGTCTCCAAATCCCTCTGCCTCTGCTCCTTAAAACCCAGCTCTTCACTCAAGCTTTCGGTTACTCCTTCTAATATCTCCTTCTTTGATGTAGTGTCCCTTTTCTGTCTGATTACATTAAGAAAGTTTGTGGCACTGCCACCCCTGGACGCCCAACCCATCCCACCCTTCCTATCCACCGAACCCTCCATGCAACTTTATGCCTCCGTGCCAGCTTGGAAGCCTCAGGCCGTCAGATCCTCACAGACCCAAAGCCGGCGAGCTGCCAATGGACGCCTGTTTCAGTCGGGCAGTTGGCTGGCACAATGTTAATGAGGTCTGGCCGTTAAAATGGACCAGGCCTCCCATGGCTGCTTCCCGCCTGGGAGTTAAAATTCCCTCTTTTGTAACTCATCGGTAAAGCCACATTGAGAATATTTTGGAGTCTCCTACTATAAAGGCACCTTAATGCTGAATCACAAGTCAAGATTATTTAAGATGATTCAGGAAGTTACGGGTCCCAGTACAACACTTACTAGCAGTCTAAAGGTGAAGGAGAACATGATTCAGACCATCAAAACTATCAGATAATATAGATGTGAGTGAGTTCTAGCTTAGTGGGCATGAATACAGTCGCAAACCTGAATAGAAACTGGAGATTAGAACTTATTCCCCTGGTTATGTGGACTAGATCCCAAGCTAAAACTTTTAACACTGATGATTAATTGATTTAAAGACTGAATAACTATGTAAAAATGGGATTGAAGACTATAGAGTTAAAGATAGCTGCAGATGATCGAATCCACTTTGAAACACGATGATTCGTGGTGTCCTGGAGCCATGAATGAGTCACCTGTGGAATGCAACCAGTTAGAGATGTACAATCGGTTGTATTGTTGGATTAATATTCTGCAATTTTGGCGATTGCCTTTGTAGGGGGTTGGAAGAAATTCCATAGACCTTCTTGTATGTCGACCTGTAGCAGCAGGCTGAGTGGGTTGGGAAGAATTTTTAAAAAGGACAGATTATGCATGATCTGTGGCATGAACAAGGTTTATGGACGGATTGATTTTTTCTTCCCCCGTAATTTACAGCATTACAATTGAATCTTTGCGAAGCAACATAAGGAATCCTCTGTCAATACTAACATCAACTACAGCACTTTAGCTTGTTTCATTTTTATTGTTCTGCAGGCAAAGGGACAATTAATGCAGGGGTAACAAAAACAACATCAACCACGCAAATGATTGTCACAGAGAATAGTGAATCCCCACAAATGATTGTGAGGCAAAAGTCATTGAGGAATTCGAGTGGCGTAAGCCACAAGAGCAAACAGTTTTTAACCATCATTTGAACCTGTCAGCCACTGGTAGCACTCTCGCCTCCGAGTCAGAAGGTTCAAGTCCCATCTCAGAAACTTGAGCACAAAATCCAAGCTGACTCTCAAGTCATGTGCTGAGGGAGTGCGGCACTGTCAGAGGTGCCGTCTTTCAGATGAGACTTTAAACCGAGGCCCCACCTGACCTCGCAGATAGACGTAAAAGATCCCATGGCAGTATTTCAAAGAAAGGCAGAGGAGTTCTTTCTGGTGTCCTCGCCAATATTTATCCCTCACCCAACATCGCTAAAAACAGATCATCCAGTCAGTATCACATTGCTGTTTGTGGGATCTTGCTGTGCAGAAAATTGGCTGCCGCATTTCATACATTACAACAGTGACTACACTTCAATTGTAGCACATGCATACCCGTGATTTCTCAAAGGTTTGACTATTTCTGTCCTTAACAAATCTTGGGTTTCAGTATAAAATTCAACATCATCCTTTTCTTCAGGCCTAAGCAAGTGTCCAACACAGAGCTAAAAGCAGACATGCAGAATAAAGTGCAGTCTAAATAACAGGAATTGTAGTGCCCTTGAATACCCATTTTCTTCCCCTTGGTTGTAAAGCGCTTTGGGACATCCTGAGGTCATGAAAGGTGCTATGTAAATGCAAGTCTTTCTTTTTTAAACCTCAAAATGAGAGGACGACAGACATGAAACCACTGTTTAAGGGGATATGTTTATTCCATTTTGTTTATTTTATTTTTCTGGCACTAGGTATCATGATGGATGTCAACAGCCAATGCACACCACGTCATAGATGTGTGCTGATGCAAGATTCATTATTTTTAAATCACGCGATAATCAACAGCCAATTATCAGAGAGCATACATTCTCTACAATTGTACATAAATTCTAAAAAGTTCATGCCTATTTCAAAAAGGTCACTGTTTAAATGCAGACAGAATGGAAGAGGAGTTGACAGAGCCTGTGCAGATAACTGACCCATCCATGGATTGAGCTGATAATAGCTACTTGTTGAATCGCTGCCCATAAAAATGTTTTTCCAAAAACAACTTGCATTTTTGTAGCATCTTTAGCATAGTAAAATGTCCCAAGGCACTTCCCAAGAGCATTATCAAGCTAAATTTGACACCGAGTCATAAAGGAGATATTAGGACAGGTGACCAAAAGCTTGGTCAAAGAGGTAGGTTTTAAGGAGCGTGTTAAAGAAGGAGAGAGAGGTGGAGAGGCGCAGAGGTTTAGGGAGGGAATTCCAGAATTTTAGAGCCTAGAGGGCTAAGGGCACAGCCGCCACTGGTGGAGCGATTAAAAGCGGGGATGCGCAAGTGGCCAGAATTGGAGGAGCGCAGAGATCTCAGAGAGTTGTGGGGCTGAAGGAGGTTACAGGGATAGGGAGGGGCGAGGTCATGGAGGGACTTGAAAGCAAGGATGAGAACTTTAAATCGAGGCATTGCCTGAAAATGGTATTCATCTGTCAACAGAAAAGAAAGAAAATGGTCCTTCACAGTGCTGCCGCCTCCCAGCAAACATAGAGATAGGAACAGGAGTAGGCCATTCGGCCCTTCGAGCCTGCTCCGCCATTCAATGAGATCATGGCTGATCGTTATTAACATTTACCCCATAATAAAGTGGGGAACCGTGTTGTTAGAAACAGGGTAAAATTCCCAATTTCAGACATGGGCCTAGACACGTTCCATTAGCTTCTGCGCTCTTCTGGTCCATTATGTCATAGCTGTTGACACAACATGGGGTGAGATGGGTCAGTGGGGAACGCAAGACAGATTTAGCATTCCTCAAATTACTGTCAGACTCATTTATGCCAAAGATGAGACCTACCCAATTTCAAAAAGATTCTGGTCAGAGAAGAAAAAACAATCTGCATTTCTCTTAATAAGCCAATACCTCTCCGTCTACTAAATGTCATCTCAACTTAAATCCTTTTATGAGACATTGCATATTGTAATTTTACGGAGCCTGTTTGAAGTATTGTGAAGTACCTTTGCAGAAGGGAAAGAAAACCCACACACGAAAGGAACTGAACAGTTGAGGTGGCAGTAACACACCAAACCGGCCTACTAAATTGAGACATCAGTCCATTACAGCTTGGAGGGGTTAACAGTAAAGTAAACAGGCCATCACTTACAGTAAACATAGCTCCTTCAGTGGCTTTATTGACGTAAATGACTGGGCCCAGCGGGTGCCGATGTAGAAAGGCACAGAAACAGTTGCAGGAAAGAAGAATAGATGTACTCGGCACTGCCTTTGCGACCCACGTAAAAGTCATTTCAGAGCCGGGCAAATGAAAGGAATTATCTCTGAAAGGACAATGACACCATGGAGACGGGAGATTTGCCGAAAGCCATAATTTTCTTTTTCCCCTGAAGGGCTGATTTTTTTTTTAAGGCACTTGGCTTAGAATCATACAGCAGAGAAGGAGGCCATTCGGCACATCCTGCTTGGCTAGCATGCTGGTTTTGGCTCGACCTGGCGGCTTTCTCTTCCCCCTGCATCCTACAGTAAATGATTGATTGTCGCATTCCAGGATTTTCCACCAGTTTGCCACAGAATTTAGATTAAAATGTGCTTTTAAGTTAAAGTTTGATTTGCAGCTCAGCCACAATGCTGGGGCCGAAGATCAGAAGTCAGACTAAACATCTGCCCAGGTAGCCTGACGCAATGGAGGTTCATTTAAAGCAACAACCCCGCAAACATTCACACTAATGAGGAAAAACTGATAAATGTGATGTAAATGTAAACTGCCTATGGTTAGGATCTGGAATGCACTGCCTGAGAGGGTGGTGGAGGCAGACTCAATCGTGGCTTTCAAAAGGGAGTTAGATAAGTACCTGAAGGAAACAAATTTGCAGGGCTACGGGGAAAGGGCAGGGGAGTGGGACTAGCTGAAATACTCTTGCCATTCAGCCCAGGCTTGACGGGCCGAAAGACCTCCTTCTGTGCTGTAACCATTCTATAATTGTATAGGGATTGGAATGTCTCACCCTTCTGAGCTTTCCAAGGAGCTGGTTTCAAGAGGTCCATAACTGGACATAGGCAGGATCCAATTTAAATGGCAGTTCTATTGCATCTTGACCGAACAGTAATGAATAGAGGAGGCGGATTGTACCTTTTACTATTTACTGAGTAAATGGGCGGACATTACAGCACATTGTCTTTCACTTTCAGTTTTGGGTTCTGCCATGCAGACAAAGTAAAACCGAGCCCCCCAGCACCCCCTTCAGGTAACACCCGGGAACTGGGACAAACTTAATTGAAGCAAAACTCAAAACACAACAAGTTCAACTGGCCAACCTTCTGTTGCTGAGGCCCTAACCTCTGGAATTCCCTGCCTAAACCTGTCCGCCTCGCTACCTCTCTTTCCTCCTTTAAGATGCTCCTTAAAACCTACCTCTTTGACCAATCTTTTGGTCACCTGCCCTAATTTATCCTTATGTGGATCGGTGTCAACTTTTGTGTCTTAAAATATTCCTGTGCAACGCCATGGGACGTTTTACTAAGTTAAAGGGGCTATATAAATACAAGTTGTTGTTGTTGTTGTTGGACAAGAGCAGATTCAGGTATCAAACTACCAAAGTTCCTACGGAGAAGTCCCACATGTTCATGGTCAGTTGGTAAGGTCCACTGAGAGAGATCTACACTGATGTATCTTAAGAAGGGAACCAAGCATGTTTCAGGCAAGTGTGATTCAGTAATAAGGCTGTCTAAAATAAAACGTTACTTAGACAACGCTCTGCGACAGTGTAGCACTTATTTTAAAAAATCTTATTTATCAGGAGGGATTGAAGTCATTTACCGACTGTAAAATAAAGCAGCCTAATGATTCATATCAGAGTGCATCTCAGTAAAGTAGTATTCAGTCTACCTATCAAAAGATCGGAGAAGCGCGTGTGAGGGCGTGTGCGAGGACCATGCCATCCAGTTCATATAATAAGGGAGTCTCATTGTTGCACTCCCAGCTTATGCTATTGTACATCTAGATTTTGTGAAGCAATGGTAAACTCCTGGTCGTAAGGGATGCAGGTCTACTTATGGGTGAGACCAATGACATTAACCAGAGGGAATATCTAAGGCAGACCCAAAATTTATAACACTGACACTCCAACATTTCACCGTGACATTAATCACTCTATCACCCCCCCCCCCCATTACCATCCTGACTGGTCTCAACACGCACTCCCTCCCAACACCGCCCCCATCCCCACTTTCCTCCAGATTTTGAATCCTTCCAGCATTACATATTTCTTAAAACAAGTGTTCAAAATATCCACCAAGGTGGGGCAAATGGTGGGAAGTGGTGTTCCATAATGATCAGTGCTGGGACCACTGTTGTTCATCATAAATGCAAGTAGTTGTTGTTTACATAAATGATTCGAACTTGGGAATTGGAAGTACAATTTCAAAATTTGCAGATGACACCAAATTTTGGGGGGGGCGGTGGGGGCGGTGTAGTTAATACTGAAGACATGAAGACAACTCCGGCGAAATACAAGAATACATTAATAAACTTGCAGAATGGGTGTATAATTGGCAAATGAACTTCAAAAGAGATAAGTGCGAGGTGGTGCATTTTCGTAGGAAGAATGAGGAGCAACGTTCCCTCTAAGGTGCGCGCGTGCGCGACCGCACAGCAATCTGGAATGTAACGCGTCTCGAAATAAACAGGCTGCTCACAAATCCGTCAGTTGATAAATGTGATGTAAATGTAAACTGCCCATGGACAAAAAAAGTAGTGCTCGGAGGCGTTTGTAGCCTTCAGTACAAAGGAAATTTAGAGGGAACATTGATAAGGAAGCCACACACTCCTTGGAAAGTAAGGTTCTAAATGAGTTACAGGTTCAGAAATCACTAAAAGTAATGATGCAGATTAATAAGGTCATTAAAATAGAATACAAAGCAATGGGTTTCATTTTTAGAGGGATAGAATTGAAAAGCAGAGAAATTATGTTACACTTGCATAGAACCTTGGTTAGACCACACTTACAGTACTGTGGATATTTCTGGTCTCCATATTATAAAAAAGATATAGAGACACTGGTGAAGGTGCAAAAAAGATTTACAGTGATTATACCAGAACTGAGAGGTTATACATATCAGGAAAGATTGAACAGGCGGGGGCTCTTTTCTCTAGAAAAGAGAAAGCTGAGGGGTGACCCGATAGAGGTCTTTAAGATTATGAAAGGGTAGATGTAGAGATGTTTCCAACTATGGGAGAGACCAAAAGTAGAGGCCAAAAATATAAGATCGTCACAAATAAATCCAATAAGGTATTCAGGAGAAACTTCTTTACCCAGAGAATGGTTAGAGTGTGGAACTCAAGTAGTTGAGGTGAACAGCATAGATTCATTTAAGGGGAAGTTAGATAAACACGCGGGAGAAAGGAATAGAAGGTTGTGCTGCTAGGGTTAGATGAAGAGGGGTGGGAGGAGGCGCGCGTGGAGCATAAAACTGTTGGGCCGAATGGCCTGTTTCTGTGCTGCACATCCTACGTAGTTCCATGTAAGCATTTTAAATAGTGAAATAAAATGGCCATTACAAATGGGGTGATTACATAATCTGTTTTAAATGGAAATCACTTCCTGTCAAAAGCAATATTTAAAATTTATGATTTTAAAAGCAATATTTAAAATTTAAGTACATGGAGTGACTTCATGCTTAGTTAAGCAACTCCACTAGAGCAATATTTGAAAAACATTTGCAGTATTGATTCAGAATATTTATGACTACAGCATTTCAGTAAACAAAGTCAGACGGTGAGACAAGGCTTTCGAGAAAAATATGGGAATACCACAGCACAAGGAGTCAATGGAAAACCAAATGAAGCTAGTAAATGTTAAAAACCACCGTCAGCCCAACAGCTCAGAACTGTTAACCAGTAGATGGAGTCATTCAGAGCTATTTCAAACAATGTCACTTATGCAACAACAACAAAATCAGCTTCTGTTAACGTGTGCGCAGTCACTGCTGCGAGCAGTGTATGATGCAGTCATCTGATTTTATCGCTAATCGCACCAAGGTGTCCTTAAGTAAAAGGCACAGTGCTCAGCCAATCAGAACAGCATATTTTACTCTGCTATGAATGAAGTGTGAATTATTAGGTGCCAGCCTTGGCGCAGTGATAGCACTCGTGCCTCTGAGTTGGAAGGCCGAGGGGTCAAGCGACAGCCGGGTACATAATCTACGCTGACATTTTAGTGCAGTGCTGAAGGGGTGCTGTACTGTCAGAAGTGCCGTTTTTCATTGGGGCATTAAACCAAGAGGTAAACTATTTCATGGCACTTTCCAAAGAAGAGCAGGGGAGATCTCCCAGTCTCCTGGCCAACGTACATCTCTCAACCAACATTTCTCTCATTGCTGTTTGTGGGGCCTTGCTGTGCACAAACTGGCTGGCTCATTTCTCTACAATGACAACAGTGAGTACACGTTCAAAGGTACTTGATTGTTTGTAAAGCGCTTTGGGATGTCCTGGAGGTTGTGAAAGCTGCTATGTAAATGCAATTTCTTGCTTTATTTCCATTAAACTCCCAGTTCATCCACTGCTTTAATGGGCAACTCCCAGAATCGACTGCTCTGTCAAGTACCCACATGAAATAATCATAACCCTGTTAGAATAATATCACCCATAGGCAAGACCTTGAATATAATTTGCAAGCAAGCAGAAACTATCCTCTGTATTGTACAATGACGTAAATAAGTAAGTAAACACTGTACAAATCAAAATAATAATTTAACATCTTTTTTCCTTTTTGGCCCTGAGTTTTTTCCTTTTTTGCCGCTCCCTAGAGATGACATGGCTGCGGGTAGGGTGGGTGGAGGGAAGACGTCTTTAGTCACGATACTCCATCCATCGGTGGCATAGTGGTTAGCACTGTTGCCTCACAGCGCCAGGGACCCGGGTTCGAATCCGGGCTCGGGTGACTGTCTGTGTGGAGTTTGCACATTCTCCCCGTGTTTGCGTGGGTTTTCTCCGGGTGCTCTGGTTTCCTCCCACAGTCCAAAGATGTGCGGGTTAGGTTGATTGGCTATGATAAAAATTGACCCTTAGTGTTAGGGGGATTAAATACGTGGGGTTACGGGGATAGGGTGGGATATGTGTTGGTGTAGGGGTTACGGGGATCGGGTGGGATATGTGTCGTTGCAGGCTCGATGGGCCGAAATGGCCTCTATTTGCCCTGTGGGGTTTCTGTGATTTCTGTGATCGTGGTGTGGGGCAGGCTTGAATGACAAGCTGGTTTTCACCTGCCCGTCAATTTTATATGTTCGTAACAGTACATGCAATCTGTTCAAATGCATATTTTTTTAATGTTTCCAATCACTCAACAACAAAGAAGACATTAATAAAAACAAAGGAAGGTAGCCTTAGTCCCAATCACAAGTGCTCGCAGATGGGGAACGTGCCTGGAACGTCCTACAGCCCTTACTAGTCCTATTTTCACATTTGTCAACTTTACAGGTTACAGCAGAAGGACGAGCTGATCATTTTAGTTGTAAAAGATAAAATGGCAGTGCACTCACAACCAGTTCTCATTCCCGATTCTGAACTCCTTCCCCACATGGATTTGGGAACCTGAGCTACTGCTTATGCAAGAAGCCTGGGAAACATGCGAATTGTACTTCCTCACGGCAAACTGCAACTGAATTAGACAATTGTGCAGACGTAAACAATGCAATCAAATTCTCTGGCTTTTTATTGAGCTCCTATTTAACTAATAATACATTCAGAAACACAAAAAAAATAGGGTTTCTCAGGGTCTGTGACACTGGGAACATTGAGAGAGGGAATTACTTATGATCCCAACAGCAAGTCAGATGAATTTAGAATGTCATAAAGTTTGACATTTCTTTATACGCTCGCCAAAAAGACGACAACGTATTTATTGAAAACTTAAAAGACATATCTGCGAGCGCTTATAAGCTGCTGTATGTGGAGGCTAAAAGCATGAGGCAACTTCACCCCTCAGCAGACAAGTAAGGCACAGCTCCGGATGAAGGATAACAAATGACTTCATGGTACAAGCTATTGAAATTCTTTCAGAATGCAATATTACAAACAACTGAACAAACAGAGATAAGGGGCACGGTGCGCAAGACTTCGAAATGGGAATTTCTCCTGACCTCAGGAAAACAAGTGGGGCTGATCGTGCCAGCTGTACCTCGCATTCAGTGCCGCGCCCGTGCTTCATTAACTGCAACAAGGATGGCATGTGTCTTGTTAAAAGCTAATTACTAAACGCAATACAGGCAATTTGGTCTGTCAGTTGGTTCCTCATTTCCCTTTGCCTTCCATAACATTGTTTGTCATTTGCCAATCACCAGACTGCTGAGTTTATTTATATTGACCCGGATTTTGTGATAAAAATAACAGTGAGGCTATCAGCGCTCACCGGCATTAAAGTATAAATTGGACAGCAACTTCCAGCGACCGCACACGCGCAGTTAAATGCAGACATCAGGAAGTTGGGGCTGGATTTTAACTTTCGGTGCGGCCTAGGGGCGGGACAGCTTCCTTCCAGGTTCCAATCCCACCCCCAACGATGTCTGATGCACAGACGCTATTTTGCGTCAATTGGCCTTGTGCAGGCTGCAGGCTTGCCAGCCAATTAGGAGAAAGCCGGTGTCAGATGATGTCAATTGATGATGCGTCATCTGCCGATTTTCTTAAAGGGGCCACGATCAATTTTTTTTGTCAGGTGATTTTTCAGTGTTTGACAGCATTGTGGTGCTGCAAACATTGACAATCACTGTACAAAGGTGAGCCCTTGAACCCAGGCTCTCCAGTGACTCCCTCCTTAGGCTAGAACAGATGGCAGCTGCAGGTGAGGTTACAGAAGCAATCTGTCATTGGTGAGAGAGGGTCTCTCAATGAAGTGAGACTGCACAAAACTTGTTACCTACAGAAAAGTCTAAATACATTAAAAATGATTTTCCCATTTTCTTACCTCTGAAATTCACCAGTGTACAGTTGGATCCTTCACACCACTTCGGCAGCTGTCATCAATGAAGAAACATTACAGTAGACCCACAGCACGCCACACTTGCCCTGGCGTGGTGTCCGGATGTCGGGAAGCCCACAGTAAAACTGTCAAAATTACAAAAAGCCTCTTAACTGCCTGTTAACAACCTGTTAACAAGCAGTTAAGTGCCTATAATCCTCTTCCCGCCGCTGGGTGTCGGGCCCATGCACAAATCGGGGACTCGACACCTAGGAAGATTGATTGGAGGCGGGATGACAGTGGGTATCCGACCCGCTGTCAATCTTTGCAATTTTACTGGAAGTCCCGCCTCCAAACCCACCCCCTGAGCGCCAGCAAAATTCCGGCCTTGGTGTCCAAGTTGACCTGCTCCTCCAGAAGCTTTGGTATCTCGCCGAGAGACTCAACATTGAAACACATTCAACCGCGTGAATTTGCTGTACCTATGTGATAGATACCCACTAACTTCACCAGAAAAAGTTACGGCTTGTCCATTCTAGGGTAAGTACCCTATTAACAGCGTGATATGTCTTAATTACTGCCAAACAACCTATCTGGCACTGAAAATTAACTTTTACATGTGTGGAGTCTCATTCCTTCAGCTTTTAATTATTGTTGGAGATTTTTTTTTAATTAATTTTTTTAACTTATTCTTTCCATCTCTTTTCTCTCTCTCTCTTAATCCGATCTTTCATTCCCTCCTTTATTTCTCTTTCTCTGCAAGATTTGACATTGAATTCACTATTCTAATTTGCTCTTCCTAGTTCAGACTCTGCGCTGCTCAGTAACAATTCTTCAATCTGACTGACAAAGGAGATGCACCGTTGCTTGCCCTGTTCACACAGTTCCCAGATCCCCTGTAGAGGCCCCCGTGCTGAAATGGCTTTCTAATCACAGCCAGTTCCAGTGCAAAACCCCACAAAGCCTGTGGGGAAGTGTAAGTGTAATGAACAGCCAGCGCCATTCATTCCCCGCCAACAGCAAAAATCTAGCCCATTACAAAGTAGAGATTATAGAATGGTACTGGGGGCAGTGGGGGACTGTGTTCATTATTTCTTTCCTCTTCTTCTCCGCTCCTCTCCTGTTACAGGACACAGATTAAAGGCCATTGGTAAAAGAACCAGAGGCGACATGAGGAAAATAAAATTGGCGTAGCGAGTTACTGCGATCTGAAATGCGCTACCTGAAAGAGTGGTGCAAGCAGAGTCAATAATAACTTTCAAAAGAGAATTGAAGGGGAAAAATTTGCAGGGCTATGGGGAAAGAGCAGGAGTGTGGGACTAAGGATAGTTCTCAAAGAGCCGGCACAGGCACGATGGGCTGAAAGGCTTCCTTCTGTGCTGTATCATTCTATGATTATAAGATGCTGACATAGAAACATAGAAGATAGGAGCAGGAGTAGGCCATTCAGCCCTTCGAGCCTGCTCCGCCATTCAATGAGATCATGGCTGATCATCCAAATTCAGTACCCTGTCCCTGCCTTCTCCCTATACCCCTTGATCCCTTTAGCCTCAAGAAATATATCCAACTCTTTCTTGAATATATTTAATGAACTGGCCTCCACCGCCCTCTGTGGCAGAGAATTCCACAGGTTCACCACTCTCTGGGTGAAGAAATTCCTCCTCATTTCAGTCCTACATGGCTTACCCCTTATCCTTAGACTATGACCCCTGGTTCTGGACTCCCCTTCTGACTCATGCTTTGGTCCGGTCCATGCATGCTGGCCTCTATTTTATGCCTGTAAAGTGTGCATAGATAGGCTATTCAGTCATTGGTGGGCGGGGGCGGAGGAGGGGGAGCCACACAGCCATGTTCCACCCTATCCTCACCCAATGTCCACACATGCCCTTTCGGCAGGGGTCACTGGTTTGTGGTCAGTAGCAGGAGCCCTGGTTGACCTTTCCCCTCCCGGCCTGGGGACACTGAAACTAATTTAGAAGCCTCTACCACCACCCAGCTGATGAGAGCTGAGTCAGTGCAGATTGTTTCAGGGTTGCTCAGTATGAGAGTACATGCCAGTGGGCAAACTCAAAGGCTGTCATCGTAAACTATAGGAGTGAAAGTTGAACGGCCAATGGTCATCAACAAGACTATTATTAGCATACATCCAAACCCAAACCATTCCCTGCTCGAACCCTTGGGCCTTTTAAAAAAAAAACATTTTAGTTTGTAATCCTTCCAGTTTTGGGCTGTGGTTAACATTTTTATAGCATTCTAAGTTTGTGAAGTACACTGGAAGCAGAGCAGCACAGTGAGGGAGACATGAATACTGTTAATTGAGACAGGAACCATTTTAACAAGTTAGGATATAACCTATGATCAGTACTAATTCTCAAGTACTTTCCTTCATCTCTGAATGAACATATTCAACGACTCACACCAGCACAAGCATGGATAATTGAAAACTTCGGTTGCTTATATCTAAGACCTAACTTTAGTAAAAAGGTTAAATGTACTTTTCACTTGGTTAGTTGGTGATGTGGACATGCTAATCTGAACTGGGCTAAGGTAGTCTGATGTGGTGTCTTTGGAAAAGTTCAAATCTGGCCCAGTTTGGATCTGCTCAAACCTGGATACACTTCCGATTGACAAATCATCGCTTGAAAAGGTAATGATGATGGGCACATATAATGCCATTTTCTGAATACGAATGGGCTATCACAATTTAACAGGACCCTATTAATGAACCTGACTTGTGTAGATAGAATCATTTAAATTATTATCAGTAATAAGTAATAAAACTAGACCTCCAGCGCATTACATCATGGAAATGGCAGGACGCAGGCTAATTTTCATAATGTCCATCAACATAAGCTTCCAAACACTGAATGCAAGGAGGCTCAAGGCAACTCAAGGCATGTCACAGAAAGAAACCATTGCACTGTTACAAGTTTGAGGTCTGCTTTAGGCATTCTCTCGGGTGCAGTAGTCCTGGTCACTCATGTAAGCAAGCCAAGCACCTTATGTTCAGGAGTGTGCCTGTACTGCCCATTATTTAATCTTATGGAAGCGTAACTCTGGGGTGTAACAATCGGACCTCCTTGTGATCTGAACTAGCTATCATTTCTCTTGCACCTGCCCTCACCAGTGCTTCTCCAATCCTTTTGAAAGCAGACTGAGAACATTTGGGGGGGGGAAATTAGCTCGCCCCCCCTTTGGGGCAATAACTTTGCTGGGGCGCTACTTTTAGCGCCCTGAAAAAGTTAGCGCCCCCGCGCCTGAAATTCAATGGTAGCGCCCCAAGCAGGAGACGGGGCACTACTGGAAGTGCTCCCCCTCCCTCTTGGAGTGCTCCCATTGAATATCACGCTGCTTTGGGCAGGCAGCAGTGCCACACGTGCCGGCACGTGGCACCGCGGTGCTACAGGCCTCCCTCCCCTGATTAAAGGGGAGGGGCCTAGCGCAGCATGCACCGAGGGTCCTGCTGGACCACCGGGGAGCGGGGTGCGGGAAAACAGATCCGTGACGGATCGCGGCCGGCACCCCACAGGAGGAGGCCAGAGGGGGCAGGTGCTGGCAGGAGGCCCCAAAAAAATGGCCGCCCGGCACCTGCCCTTTAATTATTGCCACCCCAGTCACAAACACAACACCCAGAACCTGTCAGACATAGTGTCCGGTGATAGATCAGGGGGCGCGAGCCAAGTTTGTGGCCGGGGCGCTGCGCATGACAATGACATAATCGCCGGAGGTGCAGCGCCACAGGGCGCTACCGGCTACCGCCGCCGCTAACCTCCCACTGAATTTCATGGGAGACGTTAATGGCGCTGTGCCCAGGCGCTAGTTGCTTTGCGCCCCGTTAGCGCCGGGATGCACAAAGCAACTGAATTTCCCCCCCTTGGTGTTATAAGGCCAGATGCAAATTGTTAAGCTCTTATATTTCGCAAGTAGCAAGTGAACGTAGAATCAAAGAAAATTCCACTTACTTAACTTAATCTCACTTCTCTTCTCACGATAAATAAGAAAGCGCACACTCTGTTCCTTTCTTGGGCTGACTTGGTTTTTGGCACTACCTTTCTCTGTAGTTAACTTCTATTTGCAGGACTCGACCTCCCAATCTGCATGTTCAGCTTTCAGCACCAGGCTGTGTCCTTGCAGCTCTTTGTTCGAAACCTGATTACTTCCCCAAAACTTAGGCTTCCCATTCTTTCCTGTCCCATCTGACCCACTGAAGCTGCTGGCAGTGCCTCTGGCACCTTGCTGTACATGCATTCACCAGCAGGCTGTGTCAACCAAAGTGACCGCCCCTTCCCCCAGGAATATATTCTCCGCAGACACCTCTTGCCGCACCCGCCGGAATAGAACTGTCCTCCCCACAAATGGCCTCAATATCGGTTAGCCACCGAGGTGACAAATTGCTTAATATCCCCGCTCTTCCTGGCTAATGGGCCTGGGATGAGATAACAGATCCTGGTCACATCAGTTCGAAATAGATGGTGAGTTATGGCATCCCCCAGTCTGCCTCATCTGGCTTTAATACACATTCTTCAATGCCTGCAGTCTGTGGCATTACTTTTTAAACCTGTGGGAATTCACTTTGTTTTAAAACAAAACCCTTAAACATAACTCAAATCCTTTCCCGTGAAGAAAGAAAAAAATGATCAAAAAATCCTGAAAAAATCACCATTTCCAAAACTTCCTCCGCCAGAAAGGAAAAATTGCAACATAAAAATTATTTTTTATACAAAATAGCTAAACAATTGGTGAAAATTACAAATATTCAGTGTCCTCTTCGTGGCATATTTTATATATAGCAACCTTTGTGATGCAGTGGGTTAGTTCTTGAAATGGTGCATTGTGCATGGAACAACTAAAGACAGGGGAGAAAAAGGGGGAAAATACAATGTAGAGAAGTGAGTAGTTGAACAGAGAAAATAGCCATTTTATCCTATGAGCTAGTTCACGTGTTGACAGATTTTCTTTGTATTTTGTAGCCCATTGTCCACCTGCCTTCATAGCACATTTGAAGAAAAATAAATTGTGGCTAGCAAATTTGCTCACTTGTCTCACTTCACAAATGCAGTGAATTCAAAATTGTAACATACAATACAAATGAGGCGTTAAAACCGAGGCCCCGTCTGCTCTCTCAGGTGGACGTAAAAGTTCCCGTGGCACTATTTTGAAGAAGAGCAGGGGAGTTATCTCCAGTGTCCAGGCCAATATTTAATCAACATCACTAAAACAGATTATCTGGTCATTATCACATTGCTGTATGTGGGAGCTTGCTGTGCGCACATTGGCTGCCACGTTTCCTACATTACAATTGTGACTACAGTTCAAAAAGTACTTAATTGGCCTTAAAGCGCTTTGGAATGTCTGGTGGTCATGAAAGGTGCTATATAAATGCAAGTCATTCTTTCTTTCTCTCATACATTTTACAAACATAATGGGCTGGAAGTGAGGCATCACGCAGCATACGCCGTTACTTTGAATTTTCCTGCATCCTTCAGACTGAAATGTTTTTGCCCCGTTACCTGCTGGAAGTGCGAGCTGATAATGGCGCGACGTGGGCAACGGGGCATTTGCAACCTTGGTGAACAATGGGACCAACAGTCTATCTCCTTATTGAGAAAGAGATAGGGGAATGACAGAGAAGGAGGGCAAATTAGAGTCAAATCAGGTACAGAAAGAGAAATAAAGAGAGGAAAAGAAAAATTGGATTAAGAGGGAGAAAAGAGACAGAATGGAAAAGTAACAAAAAAAAATTAAGTTTGACATTTGTAAAATCTCCAACAACAATTCACTACCTGAAGGAATTAGACCCCACAGTTTAAATTGTTCACTTTCTGGGCCAGAGAAGTTGATTTGCAATACATTAACAATCATCACGTTGTTAAAGGGTACTTACGCTATTAATTACCAGACTTAACTTTCTGTAGCGACTTTAATGGGCAACTAATGTATAAATCCAGCAAGTTCTTAAAAATAACGGGGAGGTTGAGGGCGAGCTGCCATTTGGGCGAGGCTAATGACAGAGCGGCATAAGGCAACCAGCAAGTTTTGGAGATTCACAGCTCACAGCGTATCTCTTAACCCCCCTGAACTTGCTGGCCGACTTGTGCATTACTAATGGTGTGTGTCCTTAACACGCCATTTTTATTCCAGCAAGGTCGGACCCAATATATTGTTTTTCAATAGAAACTATAATTGGTTGGCACAGCGAGTTTACCAGTGAGTTGCTAAGCCACAAAAACCAGGAAGGTTGAATCCCCAGTCTGTGGGGGTAATATTCAACATCAGCAGGGGAGGGGGTGGGGGAAACTGGTGATAGCTGATTGGCTGCACGTTATACACCCCTAAATGGATTTTCCTTTCCAATAACTTTAGTTTTACACCCCCACCAAAGTTGAAAATTACCCCCCCCCCCCCCGTCTCAGCAGGAGCAGTGGTAGAAGTTCAATAATTCGTTACAGTATCCTTGGGTAGAGAGTGGAAAAAGGAAACACTTGCATTTACATAGAACCTTATTACGATGTTGAAATGCCTCAAGGCACTTTACACAATGAACTACACTTGGGGTGCAGTGGAGGTTGCTCCCATGCAGGCCAATGGGTTGCTGTCCAGCGACCCCTACTGGAACTTTGCATGTATGGACAGTTTTGAAAAAGAGCAGTGGTTGAATATCCTGCTAACACTCACTGTAGGGTTGCCAAGTCTGGTTAGACATATTCCTGGAGGTGTCATCACGTGATCTCCCGCCTCCAACCACCCCGTCCCCACGCTCCCGCCATTGGCTGCCTAACATGTCCATCCTCACAGCGCCCCGCCTTCCCACACCAATCAGAAGGCGAAAAGACTCTTCATTATCCAATTGGATGATTCTTGACTCTCAGTCAATCAACCTTTTTTTCTCCCATCTCCAACGTTTTTATAAGTAAATAAACGGAAGTGTTTAAAGAAAATGCAAACAAAAACCACACAATTTGTTTTGCTGGCAGCAGTGTCATGGCGATCAACCTTCAATTCCTGGAGACTCCAGGCCAATCCTGGAGGGTTGGCGACCCCTACTCACCACCAAGGCCCACACATAATGGCCAATTAGTCACGGTAACAGAGGGTAACTGGTGCCTGAGGAACCATACTTCAGCAACATTTTATACCTTCAGGAGAGATGAGGAAATAGAGAGAAAATAGGCAATCTTGTTTTTTGCTTAATCGCAAATTCTACTGACACGAAAAGGACAAGTCACAACATTTCTTGAGCTACCCATAAAATTTTTTATTTCATTTAGAAAGGATTCAGAAGTACTATGCTTGGCACTGTTCTAGCTCCCTGGACTATCTGCCTCTAAGTGAGTAAAAAGTTGAAAGTATGATTTGTTCTCAGCTGGTAGCAATTTCCCCTCTAAGTCAAAAGGTTGAAGCCCCACTCCAAGACTTGAGGACATAATATGGGGTCAGCCATTTAGGACTCAGATGAGGAGAAATTTCTTCACTCAAAGGGTGGTAAATCTTTGGAATTCTCTACCCCAGGGGGTTGTGGGGCTCAGTCCTTGAGTATATTCAAGACAGGGATTAATAGATTTTGGAATATTAAGGGAATCAAGGGATATGGGGATAGTGCTGGAAAGTGGAGTTGAGGTAGAAGATCAGCCATGATCTTATTGAATGGCGGAGCAGGCTTGAAGGGCCAAATGGCCTACTCCTGTTCCTATTTCTTATGTTCTTAGGACATAAACTAGGCTGACACTCTTGTGCTGTTTTGTCAGAGGTGCTGTCCATTGGACAGAATGTTAAACTCAGGTTCCAGCAATTTAAATGAACATTCAAGATGCCACGGCACTATTTGAAGATGAGCAGGGAGCTCAGTTAGAGTAAGGTCGCAAACCCTCTAGGATTGTCCTGGCGTCTCCAGGAATTGAAGATTAATCTCCTGGACACTGTCGTGAACAAAACCAGGAGAAAAATCACAGCACAAATTGCATGCAAAAGCATCATCGTGTCACCTCCATGCAATACCATCAATGTTACACAATTCACTTCTTCCCCCCATATGTTTGCCAAACGTTGCTTTCGTGAAGACAAGGGCTCCGTTAAAAATTGTTGTCCTCGAGTCATCATGCAAGATACTCTAAATGGGTGAAGGATTGGGGAATGCGACGCGACATTCAACTGCCCAATGAAGACAGTAGGTCACTGGTCGCAACGGTTGGTTTGAGGAAAAAAATATTTTTAAATAATAAAACTAAACAACATGAAAGCTATGCTGAAGAAGTTAATTACTGCAACTGATAGACTCCTTGCCACTACGAGTGTTCCCGGTAGCCTGTGTGGTGCCAGTACCGCAATATTAGGGAGCAGGTTGATCTGGGGAGTAAGCTTCCCCGATAACTCCCCAATGAGACAATACTGGCCCTTTAAGGAAATCTATTTTAATGTATTTACTGATTACCAGCAATACCACAAAGTATTTAGATAACTTTGTCCCAGCTTTCAGTATTGATTTTTGTACATATTAACGACAGAAATGGTTCAGTAGGGCCACAGAAGTCAACATTTTCATTGTAAATTAAATGATTATTTTGCCACACAGGCTCCCTTTTGAAAATCACATGTGCAGTTTATTCCCGTTAACTGAATGAGTCCCATTCCAGCAAGAGAAAACATGTGCGCGCAGGTCAGCTTAAGTGCGTGTGGTTGTGAGCAGCGTTATCAGAACTGTTTAAACTGGTGCCGTCGAAAATTCCCATTTATTTTCATATGACAAGAATATAAAAGGCACTGTTTTGCTCGAGCTCTTTCCAAAGATGTGTTATAAAAAAAACATGTGAACAATTGAGCATCAAATAATTCGGGGCAGTGCAGGTTGTCTGAATCTGGATCTCACCATCGTGAACACTTGACCTGCTTAGTGCTGATACCGGAGACCAAAGAATGCAAAAAACGTTCCATTTTTCATCACTGACAGCCCTCCCCTTCATCAGCAGTGATAAATAACCAGACAAATTTCTTTCCTGGAACTTAATAAATGTGTGACTGTACTAAATATGTAGAAATGCGCCCAACCTTGACAGAGTAAATGGGCTGTAAATCTGACTAAAGGTGAAATCTAAGCAACAGTTGCTTACTTACCAAGAATTTACGGCTAACTGCAAACACATTAATTGAAGGAGAACAATTAGAATGGGCCTGGATTTCTGACGGACACACACAGGTGCAAGTAAAACTCTGCGCATGGCACAGGTGCAAAATGTGGCTTAGCGCCCAGCCCAAGTTGATGTTTGCTCCGCTTGCAGTGTCAATGCTAGCTGGGAGGATGCCTTGTGCGGTGACCATTTTCTGCGCTCAGATTTAGCTTGCCGAGGTGACAGGACAGGAAAGCTCAGGCCAGTGAGAAACCCCTGTTTCGTCCCTGCCGATATTTCTAACCGCAAAAACTGACAAGAGATTGGAGAGGGTCAGGGAGACTTCCAGCGGACAGTAAGAATTTTAATCCAGCCTAAGGTTAGGGGAATAAAATCAAAGGCAAGAATTTGCTTCCCGTTCGGGCCCAGTTTTCAGGAATTTTTGATATTAACTATGTCACAGAGCAAACGCAGAGATCAGGCCTTGCCCTTGTGCTTAGAAACAAAGGGGTGTCATTGGCTAAGATGATACTTCCATCATATATTAATACTATAGTTTTTCCATTCGGCCCAGAACTTGGTGAAAATAAATGCACCAACTTTCTCCTAATGTCAGCAGCTAACACGGATCATATTGGAAACTGCTTTCCTGCTGTGGCTTTAAGATCCTACGACGCTGGTGAACGAATGTAACATGGATTAAGGTGGGAGGGGGTGAACATTGACTTTATTGTATCATTGCTTTAACACATGTAAAAGCAGGCTGTCCGACAAGTCTCTCACTTTTCATTTTCACCAAGTTCACAGGGTGTTTTACCCTGTCCTCCTCCTGCGATAGCGCCGGTGTGCAGTATAAGTTCGACTCAACCGGTTACCTGGGACCAGAAGCTGCTCAGTGTTCAAAAGGAGTCAAATGTCATTATCGTTTCAGCCTGTTTAACAACTGACGTCCTCACAGAACAGAGAAACGGCTCTCAATAAATTCTCGCTGTGTTTCTGTGCTGATTTGATTTAGACGCCTGTAGGGACACACCATTTGGTGGTGCTCGTACAGAGACAGTAGGTACTGCTGGGAGGAGGCGGGGGGTGTAGGTAGTAGGGGGGGGGGGGAAGAGAGTCATGTGCCAGAAGTGTTATTGTGTCAGTTTGATTTATTAAGTGAGCTTCATTTCACCGAATGTTCAGAGATATTTATTTCCCCAAAGGCTTCACAAAGATATGAACAGACCTGCATCCACAGATGTCATCATTGCTCATTTTAGAGAGTCAGGAAATTTTCCCCGACTGCAATTTGTCCATCTAAAATTGCTGCAACTGAATAATGTCACTACGCTTCCCACTACACCCTCTCGCTGTGAGAATTACTGCTCCCGACCACACCCCCTGCATCTTAACGCAGAGACATTTTATTTTTAAATTGCTTCTTCTCTCGGAAATTACAAACTAATTTCTGGGGGGAAAAAATCCCTGCCAGATGCACATTGTATTTTTTTTAAAAAAATACTATTTGTCTTATTTTGTGACCACTGCGACATCATGGCTGCCCAGTGCCCCGGTCATGTGACCCTGAATATCTGCTAGGTCAGAAACTTTGGTCCAATCTTTAATGAATGCAGACAAAGAGGCTCATGTTTATAGAAGGGGCAGAATCGCTAATGAAACTCTGCTGCTCCAGGCCTTTGCAGCTTGAAGCAAAGATCGGCTGCTATTGCTAGACTTGTCTTTCAGGTTTCGCTTCTGCTGATTGTTTATACACTGTTAATTGATCTTTTTACTCCCCAAAAGCCTTCAAGGAAACAAACGCACTAGACTAATGAAAGACTTGCTGTTAATTCCTCTGTTCTGTGAAGACACTGTATCGCAGGCTGGCCTGTCAAACATATCAGACATGAAGCCAAACAGACCCTGTAAGATGGCAGTGCTTTCCGACACATTGCTACCCACATTTAAATGAGCTCTGTACCACACACAAGACATCGGGAACAGAGATTTGAAAAAAAAACAATAAACCAGTTGTTTGAATCTCCTCAGCAACATCTGTCCTGTTTTACGTTCTGTCATCTCCAGGAAAAAAAAGTCAAGCACAAATGCTTCAAACAATGTACCTTTCGCCCTTTTCACTATCTTTAGCAACATATCCAAATCTGCCATCCCAGAGTGTTGTCAGTATGAGTGTATGGCGGTATGTCAGATCTCAGTGAGCTTTAGTCAGCCTCACAGTTTTTGACCTGCTCCCCCCAACCACTGCTATGTACCCATTTCCAGAGCATTATTTTTTAATTCATATAAATAATGCACCATTTCTGTCCTACAACTTAACGTTTCCTATGCAGCAATTTATTTTTTTCCGCTTCCTTTTTCTGTCTTTGCCATTTCTTCCTGATTTCTGGTTAACGGGTCAGTTAGAAAGCGCAGAGGTGTTGCCAGAATTTAGTGAAATATTTGCCGCCTGTTTAATAATCCCAATGTTCTATACATTGGGCTGAATGCATTTTTTTTTGCATAGTGGTCCAATCTAAAAAAAAAACATTTAATTCATTATAACATTTCATTATAAATGAAGCGATTTATTTGTAATAACACACAAACAAGCGAGATTGGTGCCAAATATAATGGAGTGGTATCTTTCCTGGTGCAGCCTTGGCTCAGTGGGTAGCACTCTCACCTCTGAATCACACTGAGGGAGTGCTGCACTGTCGGAGGTGCCGTCTTTCGGATGAGACGTTAAACCGAGGGCCCTCAGGTGGACACAAAAGATCCCATGGCACTATTTGAAGACGAGCAGGGGAGTTATCCCTGGTGTCCTGGCCAATAGTTACCTCTCAAACAACATCACTAAAACAGATCATCTGGTCATGATCACATTTGCTGTTTGTGGGAGTTTGCTGTGCGCAAATTGGCTGCCGTGTTTACTACTTTACAACAGTGACGACACTTCAAAAGTACTTCACCGGCTGCAAAGCGCTTTGGGACGTCCTGAAAGGTGCCATATCAATGCAAGTCTTTCTTTTTCTGAATGAGGAAGAAGTGGCCCACCTAGCACTATCATCAGACCGAAATATGTGGGCGGAACTGGGCAACACTGCAGAATACATTTCTTGCGGCACAAGCGCGAAGCACATGCTCTGTGCAATCTGTCCTCGGAACAATGACGGAAGCAAAAATTGCACTGGGGCACATTCAGAATGTGTGAGAAAAAACATATTTATTTGTTTCAATTGGCGGAGTGAGCTTCCATTATTTGACTTACTATTAAGCACAGCCTTGGCAGGCTTGGGAATTGTGGAGGGGCGCAGCAAATGGATACAGTCTCTTTGTAAGGTGACCTCCTTTGAAGCAGAAAACTGTACCACCAGGCAAGTTTTAAGCTCATCCCACCACTTTTCCAGCTGCTAATTCGATATAAATCAACACTATGGAGTGGATAACATTCCTGCTCCATGTGCAATGCTCCGTACACAATAATTCTCTGCCCTTTCGAACATTCTCCCCTTCGGGGCAAACAGCGGTAATGAATACCTAGTCGTAAAGAATTACAGAGTGCTTTGTCTCACTTTGCATTGAAACTTCCAAGGTTTTTGGACCCAGAAACCAGTAAACGAAACACACGGAGCAGATAGAATTTTTAAACGGCGCAATGCAATTAGGCAGAATTCAATCTGAGCTCACTCCATCCATCTGTCACTGCGAACAAAACCTGAAGCACTCCATTATTACCCAATCCCCCCTCTTGTTAATTTGCTTGCAAAAAGCTTTGAACGTCTAGGAACTGCACAAATTAAGCAGCCACAGTGTTCAATGAGCAAGGGTAGATCCTCCCTAAGTATCACCAGATGGTGGAAATCAGTCCTAATCAAGTGGCCAAACCATTTCTATCTGATTAGAGAGCGTTTTAATCCCCTCGCACTGTCTGCTTTTTAAGTAAATATATTCTCCCTTCTTTTTTCTCTTCCTCGCACAAGACTCAAAATAACTTGTTCTTTCTGTTGTAAATAAGGAAGCGTTAAGTTCATTTTCTATTTTTAAACAGTTTCCTTTTAAACTATTTTGACAAACCAGATGTCCAGCTTTGCCACAAATAAGCAGGGTCACGTGCGTCGCTTACATCTCAATGCAGCTGATTAAAGTGCTAGTGTGTGTAAGGCTAATTATTAATTTATGGGAATGGATGTAGGAGCTATTGCAATAATGCAAGGCTTCACAGTGAGATGTTTCGTGACAGTGCGGAGGTTAGGTTACACTGTGGTGCCCACCGTCATAACGCGGACCGCTGAACTCGAAACAACTGCACTGCAAGCTTTAAATGTAAAGGACAGTTCCCTGATATCTTGGCTTGTTGCGGGTCTATGAAATGCTCCTCTGTATTATTAAAGATTAAATCTCCTCATAATACATCGTTGTCTTCTCCCTCCCCCTCGCCAGTGCTCATGCCTGCATTGCATGTCTTTACTTTGAAAAGCAAATTAGTTTGATTGCTACATGTTAATGTTTATAGAACCATAAATAAAGATGAGAGCTGATTTCAGCAGTACAACTGTCATCTCGACTGGATATAATTAAAATGCCTTGAACTTTATGACAGTTAAAGCAAAACTGAATATTGAGGTTTGATTTATATTTCTTTTTAGCTCGTGGCCAACATAAAGGCTACTGTCTCTATAACGGTCAGCCCAGGCCGCTGCTCGAACAGTCATAGAAAGAAATGTGTGAGTTTTTAAAAGACTGAATGGGGTGCAGATATGGTAAGAAACAAAGATTTGCATTTATATAGCACCTTTCACGACCACAGGACATCCCAAAGCACTTTACCGCCAATGAAGTACTTTTTGAAGTGTAATCACTCTTGTAATGTGGGAAACGGACCAGCCAATTTGCGCACAGCAAGGTCCCACAAAAAGCAATGTGATAGTGACCAGATAATCTGCTTTTTTTTTAGTGATGTTGGTTGAGGGATAAATGTCGGCTAGGATACCGGGCAGAACTCCCCTGCTTTCCTACGAAATAGTGCCATGGGATCTTTTACATCCATCCAAGAGGGCAGATGGGGCCTCAGTTTTAACGTCTCCAAAAGACAGCACCTCCGACAGCACAGCACTCCCTCAGCACTGCACTGGGAGTGTCAGCCTAGATTTTTTTTCTGCTCAAGTCTCTGGAGTGGGACTTGAACCCACAACCTTCGGACTCAACTGAGCCATTCATTTATGAAAATGTAGGGAAAAAAAGGCCTGCGGCACTTTCCACTGGTATAGCAGTTTTTCTTGTCTCCAACAAGAGCGAGTACTGAAATGCCTTTAAATCTAGGTTGGCACTAATTACTTCAACGGGATCAGTCAGTAGGTTTCAGCAGGCACCTGACCTGTTCCAGGTAAGTAATGTTCTAACTATAAAGCCAGAGACTTAAGAGGACTGATCCTAAACCAAGATTTTTGAAAATGGAATCTAATCTACTTTTTGTCATTCAGAACGATTAAAAAAAAATTATCCCCATAAGAAATACAAACACCATTTTGCATGTGAAAATTGTCTGTTGTCCCCAGAGTCCAAACCATTTCTTTCATTTATATTTTGGAATCGGATGTAGCTGCTGAATGTTGAAGAGGAGAGGAGAGGAGAGGGGGGGGGGGAAACCCTCAAAAGAAACCAGGAGAACAATCATGTCGATAAGGCAAAGAAAGTCAAGCAGAAGGCAAATCCAGAAAGAACAGGACATCATGCACAAGCCTGGCTGGGCTGACCTCCTGTTTGGTTCTTTAATAAACCTGCTTTTTGCATTGCCTGGGGTCACGGAGGTTAGGAACAGGTCAAGTTACACCTCCCCTTAATGTAGGTCAATCCAAATTTATTTTCACAGCGAGAGGGAGAAATGGAAACAGAACACCACTACAAAATGTCCGTGCCCATCAGCTCTTCAAGGACGTAATGCATGATAATACAATCTTATGAATATCATAGGCCAGAAACCAATAGCCTCATCTTGATCTGAACAATGGGGGTGGGGGAACCTAAACATAACAAATGTGTGATTATAGCCCTTGATGGTTTCAATTCTGTGTCTTGATCACTTCCTAAATTGAACAAAAAGTTTGTCAAACCTTTTTGGTCGAGCGGGGGTCAAGAAGCAAGAGTGATAAAATTGACATCTCGTGCAAGTCAAATGATGATGTGCATAGGCAATTAAAAAATAAAAGGATTCCTTCTTATTTTTGGGAGACCTACACAGGGACATTAGACATTTTAGGAACAAGGGTATTTGGACCAAAAAGCCAGTCCTTTTTTGATAGATCTCGACCCCAGCTATCCACCTTCACATGCCATTCTTCAATCCTTTCTATCATTTAAAATGTCCATGTTCAGTGATCACACCTATAGCTTATTCCACATGTGAACAAGTTCTTGCCTAATGTCACAAGACGTCCCTTCTCATTCCTAACTTCCTAGTTTTTTAGATTTGTGTCCTGTGGTGTTTGAACTCTTCATCATAGCGAATAGTTTGCTTGCTTACCTTTCCTCAAATTGCAGAATCAGCTTTGTTGCTTGCCTATGTGCCCTCTCAAAGGTGAGGGATACATAACAGAGAAAGAAAAAAAGAAAGACTTGCATTTATATGGCGCCTTTCATGACCAACGGACGTCTCAAAGTGCTTCACAGCCAATGAAGTACTTTTGGAGTGTAGTCACTTGTCATAGAAACATAGAAACATAGAAGATAGGAGCAGGAGTCGGCCATTCGGCCCTTCGAGCCTGCTCCGCCATTCAATGAGATCATGGCTGATCATCCAAATTCAGTACCCTGTCCCTGCCTTCTCCCCATATCCCTTGATCCCTTTAGCCTTAAGAAATATATCCAACTCTTTCTTGAATATACTTAATGAACAGGCCTCCACCGCCCTCTGTGGCAGAGAATTCCACAGGTTCACCACTCTCTGGGTGAAGAAATTCCTCCTCATTTCAGTCCTAAATGGCTTACCCCTTATCCTTAGACTATGACCCCTGGTTCTGGACTCCCTGGCCATCAGAAACATCCTTCCTGCATCTAGTCTGTCCAGGCCTGACAGAATTTTATAGGTTTCGATGAGATCCCCTCTCAATCTTCTAAACTCCAGTGAGTATAAGCCCAATCGACACAATCTCTCCTCATACGTCACTCCTGCCATCCCAGGTATCAGCCTGGTGAATCTTCGCTGCACTCCTTCCATGGCAAGAATGTCCTTCCTCAGGTAAGGCGACCAAAACTGCACACAATACTCAAGGTGCGGTCTCACCAAGGCCCTGTACAACTGCAGCAAGACATCCTTGTTCTTGTACTCGAACCCTCTTGCTACGAAGGCCAACATACCATTTGCCTTCTTAACTGCCTGCTGCACCTGCATGCTTACCTTCAGCGACTGGTGCACAAGAACACCCAGGTCTCTTTGCACTTCCCCTTCTCCCAATCTATTGCCATTCAAATAATAATCTGCCTTCCTGTTTTTGCCACCAAAGTGGATAACCTCACATTTATCCACATTATAGTGCATTTGCCATGTTTCTGCCCAATCACCCAACCTGTCCAAATCGTACTGGAGTTTCACGACATCCTCCTCACAGCATACCCTCCCACTCAGCTTTGTGTCGTCTGCAAATGTGAAGATATTACATCCAATTCCTTCGTCCAGATCATTAATATATATTGTGAACAGCTGGGGTCCTAGGACCGATCCTTGTGGTACCCCACTAGTCACTGCCTGCCACTCGGAAAATGACCCGTTTATTCCAACTCTTTGCTCTCTGTCCGCCAACCAGTTCTCTATCCAAGTCAATACCTTGCCCCCAATCCTATGTGCCTTAATTTTGCACGCTAATCTCTTATGCGGGACCTTATCGAAAGCCTTCTGAAAGTCCAAATACACCACATCCACTGGTTCTCCCTTATCTATTTTACCAGTTACATCCTCAAAAAATTCCAGTAGATTAGTCAAGCATGATTTACCTTTTGTAAATCCATGTTGACTTTGTCTGATCCAGTCACTGCTTTCCAAGTGCTCTGCTATTGCATCTTTTATAATGGACTCTAGCATTTTCCCCACTATCGATGTCAGGCTTACCGGTCTATAATTCCCCGCCTTTTCTCTACCACCTTTTTTGAATAGTGGGGTAACATTAGCTACCCGCCAATCCATGGGTACCGTTCCAGAGTCTATCGAGTTCTGGAAGATGACCAGCAATGCATCTACTATTTCTAGGGCCACTTTCTTAAGTACCCTGGGATGTAGATTATCAGGCCCTGGGGATTTATCGGCCTTCAGTCCCATCAATTTTCCTAACACCATTTCCCTACAAATACTGATTTCTTTCAGTTCCACCCTTTCATCAGACCCTATGTTCCCTGGCATCTCTGGGAGGTTATTTGTGTCCTCCTTTGTGAAGACAGAACCAAAATATGTATTTAGTTGGTTGCCATTTCTTTGTTCCCCATTGGAGTAATAATAGATACATAAATGAAAGCTTTCTCTAAAATCAGATTACAAATGGTGATGCTGGTTTGCTTGGATATGTGCAGATTTCCGAGGGGTAGTACATACCCATTCGAGGATATGAAGGTATCAGAGCACTTAGCTATCCCCTCCCTATCTCTGTAACCTCCTCCAGCCCTACAACCCTCCGAGATCTCTGCACCCCTCCAGTTCTGGCCTCTTGAGCATCCCTGATTTTAATTCCCTTCCTAAACCTCTCTGCCTCTCTACCTCTCTCTCCTCCTTTAAGATGCTCCTCCTCAAAACCCACCTCTTTGACCAAGCTTTTGGTCACCTGCCCTAATCTCTTCTTATGTGGCTCGGTGTCAAACTTTGTTTGATAACGCTCTTGTGAAGCACCTTGGGATATTTTACTATGTTAAAGGTGCTATATAAATACAAGTTGTTGTTGTTGTTAACAAGAGTTCAATACATATTATGAAGAACACTGGCTCAATGGTACTGTAATTCATGAATGAGAGATATAGTGGAGAGTAAGTTATGTGGATCCACCTCCCTCATCAATGATGAGGCTAGAATTGGCCAACCAAAATCTTATTATAAAGCAGTCTAAACTGGATAAGGTCACACCTTTTAATATCACAAATTCTTTTTTATCACGTCTCTAGAAGTCATTTTATCACCACTCATCTTGATATAATGGAGGGACAATACTGATAAGATCGGATTTACTATACTGTATGATTATCTGAGCCTTTCACTGCACGATTTCTTTGTACGACTAGTCAACGTAATATCAAAGGGAGCGTCTTCGTGATTTTCTTTTGGAGTGGGGGAGGAATCAGAAGCATTGTGCATCATTGTCATCGCAATGTTGTGAAGTAAAAGTCATCATTGTGTCACTTGTACATCACTGAGTCGTGCATTTGCAACCACGTGGAAAACTTTAACTAAACATGTTTTTTGTGTGCAGGGAATGATCCTTCAAAAATGTCATAAACTTTATATATTTCTTAAATGGAAATTAAAATGCTGCTCATATCTAATAAGGATATTACCACACTTTTTGTAGAATGCATTTTATCACTTTACCCACATTACCCATTCACGTCCAGCAAACACCGATTAAAAAGTACGTGTCCTCTAGGATATGTGACTAAATTACTAACCTGTCTCTTTTTATTTTATAAAAGAAAAGTGCGTGTGCTGCTGTTTAGAAATCTATCACGTGGTGCACAGTTGAATGCAATCTAGCAGAAGCAGTTTCTGTATTCACATTTCACCCATCAAAAGGAAGAGATAGGAAGAAAATCTGCTTACCCGTGAAGTACTTTTTTATCTGATATTGACCAAGCAGACAGGGCTATTTTTAGACTAATTGTCAATCGCATTATTACCAGTTAAAGGGGAAGTACAGCCTACCAAGTTGTGCCATAATCCTAAATACTATTAAAGGAGATAACTGCACACTTGTGGTGCCTCTCGGCCACCTCTTGTTCCCCTGCTTAATATTTTGGAAATACTAGCTAGAGGCAGCCTGGAAGCAGACATTTCGCGTAGCTGCTGAAACATTTCAAGACCCTGCTTCATTGACGTCATGAATGAGAGCGCTGCCCATGATCCACTGTTCCATTCATGATGTCACTAGAGTTGAGCATCGATGTATTTCTATGCGACTTCATGAAGTTAAAACCCGGAAACAGGCCATTCAGCCCAACCAGTCCGCGTTGGCATTCATCCTCCACACACATGGTCCTAACTCCTAATCAGACTTACCTGGCCTGTGGCCATATCCTTCCATCTCCTCTCCTTCATCTACCTAGCCAACCTAATCTTGAATGGTGACATTCAAGCAGAAACAACCACCAACACTCTGGCAGTGAATTCCAGACACTTTAGAACACATCAAGCTGTCCCTCGCAACTAATTGTGTAAAGAAGATTCTCTTGCACTGTTCTTAATCTCTTACAATTAATCTTGTATCTATGTCTCCTCATTCTAAACCCCTCAACTACTGCAAACAGTCTGTTTCCATCTACCCTGTCCCCTGCTTTCATAATTTAAAAATCTATCACGTGGTGCACAGTTGAATGATGTATAAATATAAAAAAAAAGAGATATTCATTTAACTCTCGAGCTTCAGTACTGTCAATCACATTAACATCAAACTCACAGAGCTACTCCCTGGGTCTGATTAAAAAAAGAGCCGACACTCAGATTCACTTCACTGTGCTTTCATTCTGCTTGTAAACAAATATGTCATGGTATGAAAGTCTAAATCGTTTAAAATTTAAACATGTTCAAAATGTTCTTTGGTAATTAGCCAACCTTGCTGGTAAACTTTGAAAACAAAATCAAGTATTTACCTACACCCTGGTTTGATTACGCGAAGGCATTTTTCAACAAAAGTTCATGCCTTGCACAGAGCAAATTTCATATAACCAGTGTGCTTCAAGGAGACAACCATTGTGCCGTTACCTAAGAAGACCAAGGTAACAGGCCTCAATGACTATCGACCCGTGGCTCTAACATCTATAGCCATGAAGTGCCTGGAAAAGCTGGGTCATGACACATATAAGTAGCGTCATATCCGATTCCTTGGACCCGTTCCAGTTCATATATAGGGCGAACAGGTCTGTAGACGATGCCATCTCCCTAACACTACACACTGCCCTGGAACACCTAGACAGGAGGGACACTTACGTCAGACTGTTGTTCATTGACTACAGCTCTGCATTTAATACTATTATTCCCTCCAAGCTGGTCCTGAAATTGAGGGACCTAGGCCTTGGCACCCCCATCTGCAATTGGATTCTGGATTTCCTGACTGGTAGGCCTCAAGTGGTGAAAATAGGGAACAACACCTCATCCACTCTGGTTCTCAACACCGGAGCGCCACAAGGCTGCTGCCTCAGTCCTTGGCTGTACTCTCTGTTTACACATGACTGTACAGCCATACACAGCAATAACCGGATTGTCAAGTTTGCCGACGACACCACAGTAATTGGCCTGATAAGCAACGATGACGAGACGGAGTACAGAGATGAGATAGTCCAGCTGATGAGATGGTGCAATGACAACAACCTTGCCCTGAACGTTGGCAAAACTAAGGAGCTCATCGTGGACTTCAGAAGCCACCAAGGGAACCATCGCCCCATCAGCATAGACGGGACACCAGTGGAAGTCATCAGTTGCTTCCGATTCCTGGGACTGCAGATCTCTGATGACCTGGCCTGGAACCATAATACTGAGGCTATGCTGAAGAAGGCACACCAGCACCGTTACCCTCTACGGTGCCTGAGGAAATGCGGCATAAGCACACAGTGGCTTGTGAACTTTTACCGTGGCACCATAGAGAGTGTCTTGACGAGTGGTGTCAATGTGTGGTATGGTAACACCACTGCACAGAACAAGAAAGCCATCCAGAGAGTTGTGAATACGGCAGAAAAGATCATCGGGTGCGCACTTCCGTCCATCGAGGAGATCTTCCAGACCAGGTGCTGGAACAAGGCCCGCTCCATCATCCAGGACCCCAATCACCCTGGGCACAAACTGTTCTCCCTCCTGCGGTCCGGACGTCGGTACCGCAGCATCCGAACCAGGACCAGCAGGTTTAAGAACAGTTTTTATCCACAGGCAGTGTGCCTACTGAACTGCTAATCGCACTGCCCCATATATTATAGTTATATGTTTATGTAAACATATATATTATATTCATATTACCATATATTTATCATATTACATTACTATTATTTCCAGTGGTAATTGAGGCTTTTTTGTACTATTCATCATATCCTGCAACTTGGACTGTTATTGCTATACTTTTTGCTTATTTGCTTATTGTTTTTATTTATACTTGTTTTTATTTCTTTGCTTTTATATTATATGCTTGTATTGTGGGAGTGAGTGGGGAGTAAGCATTCCATTGTACTAGCTACATATGGCAATAAAATGATCTTGAATCTTGAATCTTGAATCCTTTAACGAACACAGCATTAGCTTTGAACTGAATGAGTATGATTAAGTCAAGTTAAGTAGCGTTAATAAAACTTTTATACAGTTCTGTACAACTTCTTTCTTATAGAGCTTATTACATAGAATTACATAGCATTTACAGCAGAGAAACAGGCCATTCAGCCCAACTGATCTATGCTGGTGTTTATGCTCCACACGAGCCTCCTCCTACCCTATTTCACCTCACCCTATCAGCATAATCTTCTATTCCTTTCTCCTTCATGTCTTTATCTAGCTTCCCCTTAATGCATCTGTGCTATTCACCTCAGCTATTCCTTGTAGGACTGAGATGAGGAAAAATGTCTTCACTCAAAGAGTTGTGAATCTTTGGAATTCTCTACCTCAGAGAACTGTGGATGCTCAGTCGTTGAGTATATTGAAGACAGAGATTGATAGATTTTTGGACATTCAGAGAATCAAGGGATCTGGGGATAGTGTGGGAAGATGGAGTTGAGGTCGAAAATCAGCCACGATCTTATTGAATGGCAGAGCAGGCTCGAAAGGCCATTGGGCCTACTCCTGCTCCTATTTCTTATGTTCTTGTGGTAGCGAGTTCCACATTCTAACCACTCTCTGGGTAAAGAAGTTTCTCCTGAATTCCCTATTGGATTAATTAGTGACAATCTTATATTAATGGCATCTAGTTCTGGTCTCCCCCGCAGGGAGAAACATCTTCTCTACGTCTACCCTATCAACCCTTTCATAATCTGAATGACCTAAAGAATATAAAGCTTATATTCGCGCCCGCTCCTATACTTGCATAGGTTCAGTGAGGAGCAAGCCAGTTTGAGCTGCAGACTTTCAATACCACTGCTGAAGTTGCTTTGCTATTGACCAGAATGAGATGTGTTTTTTATTAATTGGGATAGGTATACTTGCCATACTTTTCTCTCACCAATGAAGGCAGGTGAGTTTGAAAGTCTGTAAAGACAGAATCCACGAGAGACAGTTGAGTCCAATAAGAGCGACCAAGTTTGAACATCAATCAAGACAGAGTGAAACTCTCGTGTGAGATCTTGCATTATGAATCCAATATTCCACAGGAGGCTGCGGTTCCTCTTAACAAAAAATGGGGGACCATTTTTTTTGAGAAATTGCACATCTCAAAGCTGCACACTCCTCTGTGATTTAAGGCTCATTAATTACACAGAAAATTCCCTATTTTTGTTCACAGAGGAATTTTACCCTGTCAAGACGTCTCGTGTTTATCTTCTGTTTGGAATAATCACATGTCACAAGAACAAATCTATATTATTTCTAAAAGGTGATTTTGTACACAAACAGTTAAAAGAGAGGCCTGGAGTTTCCGCTAGGCAGTGCAATTTGCCCCAAATCATCCAAACCAGCACAAAAGATCAAGGAATTTCAGGCGTAAATTAGATCCAGCGCAAATCTAGTTTCCGTGATCTTTTGCACTCATTTAAAAAGCATCGCGCTGGAGGCCGGCCCCGCCCACAAATGTGGCCACACCTCCAGATCTAATCACCATGGCGATTGCGCCCATTTGCGGGCCTTCGAGGTGGCTCTTAAAGCGAAGTTTTTTTAGGCACAAGAACATAATTAGGTATGTTTTAAAAGCCTTAGATTTACTAAGGAACTGACTATTGTGCACCAATGTAACTAGCAAATGGTTCTGTATAGTTTTTTTTTAAAAAGTCCTTTTCAGTTATTTAAAATCAGGTTATTCACAGGTGGTGGACTAGACACTCTGATTAAAATGCTTATTTTTGGTGATAACCCCATTCTCAGCTGTATTAATAAAACTGCAGCAGGTTACCACAAATATATCACGGAATATTTTTTAATGCAAAAATAATTACGTTCTAAAACGCTACTCGATTGCGCTGATTCATGGAAGATTTTACGTTCAGCGATAAGCAAATGAGTTTCAATGGAAATCTGAGCAAAAATTCAATTCGGAAAACTAGCGCAATTTGCGCCCGGATCGCCGATTGCGCCCAAAGCGGAAACTCTTGGCCATATATATCATATTATTAAAATAAAAAACAGTCACTGAGAGAAATTATTTTTCAGGTATCATAAACAGAACATTACACTGCAAGTTATCCAGTGGACAACAAGCCAAGGTAGCTTCCTGCCAAAGACTTTTGACTGACATCAGTTTAATTAGCCTAATCTCCTTTTATTTAGCTTCCTTTCACAAAGTGACATCTCAGAATCTCCATACAGATTCAGAAGGCCAGTCAAGCAGCAAAAGCTCTTGTCAAATGAGACACTGCATGGACATCTTCGGAGAGGAGTCCGGACAAAGCCAGATCAGCACTTAGCAAATCTGTCCATATCATGCTCATCACCGCACGGTTTCTAAATGACTACAAGAAGTCATAACAATCCATATAAATCTCTAAGCGGAATCCTATTGGGCCCTCAGATGCCCAGCAGACTAAGACCAAATGATGTAGAGCCGCAGCTCCTATTATCATTTGCTCGCTGTCATCATTCATTCAGTTTTGCAATTGTGAGGAATCTCTTGAGTCGAAAGGAGCTAAGTAATTTTGACCGAAATTAGCTTTTAGAACAAAAACAACTGAAACCCTACTTTTGTTTTGGTGTGCAAACCAAAAACGTTACTTCAAAAAAAAATGTTAAATATATATCGGGGTCGTATAGCTCCAATGGATCAGTCTTACACGAAACAGAAAATCCATACCCTCAGGGGCATCAACTCACTCTGATCCTACCACTCACCATAACTCATGTGGGGCCCAGCAATAAACTGTGGCATATTGGAAAACAATATTACAGTCTTAGTGATCTTTTAATTGAAGCATAGCTTTAGTGGGAACAAGAGCCGAGACTTGACAATCCATACTCCTCAACAAAAGTATCTGCGCAATAATTTAATCAGAAAGAAACATGGATGCTTCAGTGAACTTTGAAATTGTAATCCATCAATACTGATCATCAGGAATGCATTTAGGAGATTGGAAAATGAGAACTGTACAGTGGTATCTATCAACTATTTAATTATTTTTAAAAAAAAGCAAAGTGCTGCGGATGCTGGAAATATGAAATAAACTCGAAAATGCTGGAAATGCTCAGCAGGTCAGGCAGCATCTGCGGAGAGAAATAGCGTTAATGTTTCAGCTCGATCACCTTTCATCAGAGTTGAGTTCGGACGGAAGGTCATCGACCTGAAACGTTAACTCCATTTCTCTCTACTCAGAAGCTGCCTGACCTGCTGAATGTTTCCCAGCGTTTTCTGTTTTTATTTTTATCTGTTTAATTATATTCTTATTCCAATGGGTCAGCCTCTGTGAAGGACAGTTATCCAAGTGTTGAACTTTTGCAGCTGCCCTGAACTACATATTTTGTAAATTGCCTGAGTGCAACGTTAATTGGGGGAGAAAGCGGAGAGACAGCAGCAAGTTAACAAGAAATTAGCTTTTACAGTTATTTTTAGCCGAAAAGATATCAAAACCTTTTTAGGCATTTTCCTGCAAACCATCATGGAATTTCCTTCTGCAAAGCTCCAGATTAATAAAGTATTTGAAAATCAAACGTTACACCATGAACTTTCCTTTCATGTTAATAATCTTCTCAAAATATTTTAATCAAAGAGTTAATGCAAAGGAGGCAGCATTTTAATACAACAATAAAATACATCACTTCAGGGCATTCAATTTTTAGAATATTTACATACTTGTGTCAGCACTTCCCTTCTGTTGATTTATATTTATGGCTATTTATGACAAGAGCCAGTCAATGTTCCCTCTAATTTTCTTTTTTGGTGCACGGTCCCTTTAAATTTGCTGCGCGTGCGCAGTATCTCTTCCAGCCGCAACAGCTTGTGAGCGGCCTGCGCGCGACCTCCCGATCGCTGCGCGGCCACGTCCCATAGGGGGAATATTGCAGCCAATGTGCGCTGCCACCACTGTTCAGAGACCACTGAGACTCTATGGGCTGGATTTTCTCAGCCTCGAGGAGGCGGGTATGGAGGTGGGACTGCCGGTAAAGTAGCAGAATGTGGGGGGTGGATGGCAAACACGCCCCCATCCCGCCTCCGTGCCCTTTTGCCAGGAGGCGGGAAGATGTGCTGCTTCGGGTCCCGTCTCCTTGAGGCGGGAAAGGGATTAAATCCTTTTAACTGCCTGTTAACAGGCAGAAAAAAGGATTAGTCCCATTTTACCCTTTCAGGTGAAGGCTTCCCGACCTCGGAGAACCCCGTTGGGTTGTAGGAGTCGAGTAGGAGGTCTGCGGGGGTCGGAGGGGCCTGAAAGTAAGATGTAGAGGTGAGTGATGGGTGAAAGTGTGGAGTGGTAAGTATGTAAGGTGAGTGTTAAGTGTTAAAAAATGTTCACTTACCTTGGTTTCTGCCTACAGCCTTCATCCGCTCTGGATCGGGAGTCCCGACATCTTCCTTGTCGATTTCACAGATTGGCTGTTTGATCCTCTGAACCAACAGTCATCTGAAATCGACAAAGTTGAAAGGTTTGATGAGTCCTGAACACAAGGACTCATCAAACTACAGAGACTGTCAGTGTTTGACAGCTTCACAGCGCTGTCAAACGCTGACATCTCTGCTTTCAAGAAGTCTTGACAGATAGCACGTCAGACATTGACGTGCTCTATCAGTGACTTCCCCCTAATTGGCCTGCTAAGCCCACAGGGCAGGCTTAACAAGGTCAATCAGGGGAAAAATCTCGCTGGTTGGTCAGATGATGATGGAGGCGGGACATTGACATGACAAGCAGTAGTCCCGCCTCCAACTCGCCTCCATTCACAAAATCCAGCCCTTAAAGTTCAGATGGTTAAAGTTTTTTAACAAGAATGTCCCAGGAGCAACTCTTCCTTCTCCCCACCACCCACAACCCCAACCCCTCTCCCAACTGAGTTTGCTGATCCTTAATGACATTAATCCTTTCCAAACAAGTTGTAGACTCCTGAACCTCAATTATATTCATGGGGTTATTTTATTATAACCAATAAAAATCTGAATTAGCGACTCTTTTAAAAAAATATGGTGACCAGTAGCTCTCACCCCATACTCTGAGGGACAGTAATACATGAATGAACAAGCACTTTGATTAAAAATTGGAAAGATATACTGAGAGGGTTAGATGAAGAGAGGTGGGAGGAGGCGCATGTGGAGCATAAACACTGGCACGGACCAATTGGGCAAATGCCCTGTTTCTGTTCTGTAAATTCTATGTAGTTCTATGTAAGGCATCTTCGGCAGCACCTCCCAAACCCGCGACCTCATCCACCTAGAAGGACAAGGGCAGCAGGCGCATGGGAACACCACCACCTCCAAGTTCCCCTCCAAGTAACACACCATCCTGACTTAGAAATATATCATCGATCCTTCATCGTTGCTGGGTCAAAATCCTGGAACTCCCTCCCTAACAGCACTGTGGGAGCACCTTCACACGGACTGCAGCGGTTCAAGAAGGTGGCTCACCACCACCTTCTCAAAGGGCAATTAGGGATGGGCAATAAGTGCCCACATCCCATAAGCAAATTAAAAAAAAACTACCTTCTTCAATAATTTGTTGTCACAAACTCTATGTAAAATCAAAGATCAGAAATTTCCACATGATAAGATGTTGTCATGAACTGTAGGTGAAAATTTCCAAGTGTGTGCACAGATTCTTCCTTGGTGCACACTGATTTGTACACAATGAATTGGATTGCTGCCTTTTCTTCTTCAGTTGAAATTCTTCCAGAACATCTTGACACAAAACCATGAATTGGAATATCCTAGGACAATCTTCACACATTACAGAGAGCGCACAAAAAAGGAATTCATTTTTTAGGTGCTGACAATCATACACACGCATATACACACACGCACACATACACACACGCATGAACATGCACACACATGAACTCACGCGCGCATACATACATGCACACACACACGCATTTACATTCGCAAGCACACGTCCCTCCAATAATTTCATCCAAAAGGTGATTGTGAAAATATTGCGAGAATAATTCTTCAACAGCCCAATAAAAACCTTAAAGAACAATAGCTGTAAGACTTGGCCAGAGGCATGTACATTTCTGAGGATGCTGCACAGATCTGATTTTTAATAACTATGAAATACTGTCTGGCTAAGCTAACAAACAGAAATACAGTCTCTTCAATTACAGCTTGCCTGGGATACCTATTTGCAGGCTGTTCATCCGTTACCTCACGAGCTGCATTTGCCCTCTGAAATGCAGCCCTGTGATTGAGGCCCACGGTTTTAATGGTACTTGCATCAGAATTTAATGGTTTGTTGCTAATAATCAAAGCAATGTTTACATCATTGTCCTTCGGCGCAGATGGGTTTTCATTTTGTTTCTAAGAGGGCAGTGTGGAGCACGCGGAAGTCACAGGTGATAAATCAAAGCTTCTGAGTTCCTCCTTAAATCAGCAGCTCGAAGCTTTGCCCGTTCCTCCAGGGTTCACCTTATGGAATGCGTAGAGGATAGAGGCATGTCTGCAAAAACCAGTGAGATACAGCTTCTTAGATCACACAACCTGCATTCCTCTAATTCTGGCCTCTTGCGCATCCCCTGATTTTCATTCGTCCCACCATTGGCGGCCGTGCCTTCAGCTGCCTCGGCCCTAAGCTCTGGAATTCCCTCCCTAAACCTCTCCGCCTCTCTCTCCTGCTTTAAGACGCTCCATAAAACCGACCTCTTTGACCAAGCTTCTGGTCACTTGTCCTAATATCCCCTTATGTGGCTCGGTGTCAAATTTTGTTTGGTAATTGCTCCTGTGAAGCGCCTTGGGACGTTAAAGGCGCTATATAAATACAAGTTGTTGTTGTTGTAGGTGACGACATCACAAGTGGAATAATCGTGGCATGCCACGGCTCTGTCATTGTGGACGTTGTTTAAACCAGAGGTACAAATGGAGGCCTACAAATTACCACAAAATATATTAATTTGGCTTGGTACTATTTCGGCTTCTTTTCGATGTTTATTTTTAGGATAGCATAGAAAGAGGAAGCTGTTCTAAGGAATTACAGGACAGACGTTTTCCAGCACTTTATATTCGGGGACCTGTGATATAAAAGTGAACACCTAATAAAACATTTCTGCTGAAGAAATAGGTTTAAAAAAAGTAAATCCATTTTCTAACTGTAACTATGAAATGTAACCCTACTTCCGAAATCTTTCCTCACACAATTGGCTTCTCTTTTTGGTAAAAAAATATTTAATTTCTCTTCCCTGCCCCACACATCTCTGTCTCCAGGGCATCACGTGTAGACAAGCAACACACTCCAAAACTTAGAAATAAAATTTAAAACAGAATGGCACACGCTGGAAAAATCACAAATGAGAACAGAAAATGATGGAACTAGGCAGCTGGGCAGTGGTAAAGAGACTAAACAGAATATTGATGTTTTGGGTGTGACTCCCTTCAGGGTACATACCCAATATATCAATAGCTGGTCTTTTCTCCTTACAGGTGCTGACTGACCTGCATGTCGTTCCAGTATTTTTGTTTTTATTCCAAGATTTATACTAATGTTGCTTTGTAACTGGTCACTGGGAGATGTAGAAGAGGAGTGTGAGTTGATGCTCTTTAAAACCTTCATCTTGAGAAGAAGCACTTGGTTTCCATGATGATATGGCTGAGATTCGTAACTCTGTGTGTGGGTGGGGGCGGAGGGGGGGGGCGGTTGGTGGGCGAATGTGGGGAGTGGGGAACTCACAGATAGCAACCTATGTCAACAACAACAACTTGCACTTACATAGCGCCTTTAACATAGCAAAAGGTCACAAGGCACTTGACAGGAGCGATTATCAAACAAAATTTGACACCGAGCCACATAAGGAGATATTAGGACAGGTGACCAAAAGCTTGGTCAAAGAGGTAGGTTTTGAAGCTGGAGCGAGAGGTAGAGTGGTGAAGAGTTTTAGGGAGGGAATTCCAGAGCTTAGGGCTGAGGCAGCTGAAGGCATGGCCTCCAATGGTGGAGCAATGAAAGTCAGGGATGCGCAAGAGGCCAGAATTGGATGAGTGCAGAGATCTCGGAGGGTTATAGGGCTGGAGGAGGTTACAGAGATAGGGAGGGGTGAGGCCATGGAGGGATTTGAAAGCAAGGATGAGAATTTTAAGAGTCCAACGCCTCTGTGGCATAGCCTGCACCAAGGTGCCACTCGCTTCTTCCTACTTTGATTGTACATCTAATTATTTTTTAATTCTACATTTCCAGGACAGTAAGAAACTTTGTTCCTCTGCTACTCTTCAGTGGAAGGTGTGGCCCTGCAGGAGAGTATTGGTCCTGTTAACTTTTTCCACTCCCCTTCCCTTGCCCCAAATTGAAGGGTCTTGCTACCACTTCTAGCTCCCCAGTGTCCTGGCCAATATTTATCCCTCAACCAACATAACAAAAACAGATTATCTGGTCATTATCACATTGCTGTTTGTGGGGGCTTGCTGTGCGCAGATTAGCTGCCGCGTTTCCCACATTACAACAGTGACTCCACTTCAAAAGTACTTCATTGGCTGTAAAGCACTTTGAGACGTCCGGTGGTCATGAAAGGTGCTATACAAATGCAAATCTTTCTTTCTTTCTAAGTACCAACAATGAGATCCCCGCTCTTCCAGTTCAAGTTGAAGTTACATCCTTTGTACTCTGCTCTATAGTTTCAGCTAACTAGGGTCGCCAACTCTGGTTTGGTCATATTCCTGGAGGTATCATCACATGAACCCCCACTCCTCCAACCACACCGCCCCACGCAAATACCATTGGCCATTGATCCTTGCGGTGCCCCACCGTCCCACAGCTAAATGGAAAGCAAACAGACTCTTCATTCCCCAGTTGGGTTATTCTCGACTGTCAAACAGTCTCCCACCCAACTCCAATATTTTTTTACAACTAATAAACGAAAGTGCTCAAAGAAAATGAAAAGGAAACGTTTTTTTTTGTGCCCCTGTGATTTTTCTCCCAGGTTGCTTGCACCAGTGTCCAGGGGATTAATGTTGATTGCTGGAGACTTTAAGGCAATGCTGGAGGGTTGACACCCCTACTGCCAACAGCAAACCACAGGTAAAACAAGTCCCACTAAGTATTCTTTGCATTAACTACAAATCGGGCTACAAGCTCATTCCTTTGAATTGTGAACCACAGATTTATGCAACACACTGTAGTATGAATGTGCTGTGCTGTGAAGCAACGGGACTCAAGTTCTTTCCCCCCAAGCCAATAAGTTTCCAATCGTGCCAGAGTCACCGTGAGGAGGACATGGGAAAAAAAAGCTAGAAACAATCAATTCTAGGGACCATTTATCATGTAGTGTCAACTGTAGCTCAGTGGGTAGCACTCTCGCTCTACTGAGTCAGAAGGTTGTGGGTTCAAGTCCCACTCCAGAGACTTTGACACAAAAATCTAGGCTGAAACTCCAGTGCAGTGCTGAGGGAGTGCTGGAGGTGCTGTCTTTCAGATGAGATGTTAAACTGAGGCCCTGTCTGCTCTCTTGGGTGGACATAAAAGATCCCATGGCACTATTTTGAAGAAGAGCAGGGGAGTTATCCCCGGTGTCCTGGCCACTATTTATCCCTCAACCAGCCTAACAAAAACAGATTATCTGGTCATTATCACAGTGCTGTTTGTGGGAGCTTGCAGTGCGCAAATTGGCTGCCGCGTTTCCCACAGTACAACAGTGACTACACTTCAAAAGTACTTCATTGGCTGTAAAACGCTTTGGGACGTCCGGTGGTCATGAAAGGCGCTATATAAATGCAAGTCTTTCTTCTTTCATTGTCCACTAGCCAGTTCAGAGCGGCCCACCTGCTTAGTCACAAACCAATGCATGTTCCAGATAGAAAAAAATAAAGATGATGTTTACCCTCAAATAAAAATAAAGAAGTATATCATGAACGGAGATTGATATTTGCATGAGATTCAATCTGTTGTTCATTTATTTAGTATAAATTCCATTTTAACTTGAATGCTTTTGGTTTACATTTGAACTTCCGTAATATTCATCAATTCGGCTGGTACAAATTTGCACACAGGTTTATTTTGTGCCTGTTTAAAATGGTGTGTCATTTAATGTTAATGCCTGAACACCACCAGTCAGACTTGTTTTCTTTGTTAACTGACGATTTCAGCTACAGCACGCCAATAATTTCCATATGAATTCACGAGTGTTGCAATTGTCTTGCTGAGAAAAACAAAGAGCTTAATACTCTGGTCTGTGTCTGGTCTCAGCTGCTGTGAGGTGATCTGTTGCTTCGTACAGTAATCATATTCTGCAGTGCCATGTCTGCGCATCAGCATTTTTAAGATCAATTCAAGCTCCGTGTAACAGATGGTTTCAAGTTTAGGCTTAAAGCAGATTGATCTGAATCCCTATCTGCCCTAGGTCCAAGTCGGTGTGGATAAATCTAATTCAGATCAATTTAAATCAGTTTAAAATGATAGCCAGCACTGAATTCATTTCATTTGCTCAGACGGTGTCACTTTGGGTTTTCCTTGTTGTGCTGAGACACCATGTTGCTCGTGGTGACTAAGCTAAAAAAAGTAGGTGTGAATTCTTCAGTGTTATTATGAAGAGGTTATTATTATTTTTTTAAATGGGGTGTTAGTGATTCCTTGCAAATGAGTAGCTTGTTCACCTCTAAACATTGTTTTCTCATCCAGCATATTCGCTTAACAACAATTCTCAATAATAATACGGACTTGGGCCCAGCAACGAATCTGCTCAGCATCCTTTCAGGGAACTCTGTGAGTAGACAGTCTACCTCACAAGATCTACTTTGGAAAATGGGCAATGTGACAATGGACAGCTGATCTGCCACAGCACAACTTGTTTATTCCTCAGCAATCTCGCCCAATGGTGCCGTTACAGACAGTAAGCTTGCAGAAGACATAGAATTGGCTTGCGAGATTTTTTTTTGCGAGAGAGAGAGAGAAAGAGAGAGCATGTCCTATCACCCTTGGATGCCAGATGCCCAAATGGCAGCTTTCAACACGTGTGATGGTTTCTGTCATACCTTCCTAAACAACTTCCTCTACACTTCCAATCCTATTACAAAGCAGACGAAAACTAGGGACCATAGGAAATTCCTGAATATGTAGTTCAAAAAAGGGTTTTATATTTACTACAGTATAGATACATAAGTGCGGTCCTTAAGTATTCACAACTGTGAAAAGACAATGGCCCAGAAATTCGGGTCCCAACGGGTGAGTACGCACGGGGTACTCACGCGTAGGCCCAACGAAAGTGCAGGTTTCGTGCATGCACTGCGCATGCGCGGGAAACTGGCACTTCCGCTCCCTTGAAAGAAGGGGTTCAGAGGTCGATCGCGTGCGCTGGAGAGGCAGCGCGTGTGCCTGGAACTTCCGTTTTTTTTGCAGGTTTCTATGGGAGGGTAAGTCTCCAGGAGTTACACTTTTAAAAAGCAGGTGCAAATGTTTCTGAAGAGCTTTATGTATTTCAGAGAAAGGTATTGAAATGATTTGTCTGAGGGGTGTGAGGGAACGAGAGCGTTACTATCCAGAAAGAAGCATTTACCCTGCTCCCTCATTGGCTCAGTGACTTTATCCAGTGGGTAGCTGAGCCGTATAGGGCGGGAAATCCCAGATTTGATCCCCGAGTTAACCAATCTCAGTTGGGACAGCAATAGGAATGTTACAGTTGGCTGCAGTATGTTTTAGTTAGGAAGGGAGGAATCAGCCAAGATTTCTACTCCTGACTGTTATCCAGTGGCCCCTGCTGGAAGCGTACACATGTGGGTGTTAGGGGAGGTCGAGACTGAGCTGAGCTGTGGTGTCAGTGCCCTCTCTCTCTACAACTTAATAGACTGCCAACACTTTCTACCTATCCTCACAAATGAAGAATCACCCACTGGATAAGACTGTCTAGAACCATACTCCAGCAAGGAGTCAACTCTTGCAGGAATGGAGGGGAAGAGGGAAAACAGAAAGGAAGCATTTGCTCTTCTATTTCCACCTCTATTTTAATTATGTGACACATCCCGGTAATATTTCCTCCGCTGCTGCCCAATGCTCCATCTAGCAGCCAGCCAAGAATAGACAGCACACTGGCTGAAAGAAAGTAGAGTTTGAAATGATAGCCGTGCCTTCGATTCAAATTCATGACCTTCTTGTTGGGGGTTCAACGTTCTACCATTACAGCTACTGGACGATGAGCACCCCTCTCGCGTCACTGGAATTGAATCTGACACTTACAGCTATTTGTGGGGCCCTGTTCTTTTCTGCACAGTTTGAACAGTGTTTATATGACAAAATGAGGAAAATTATTCATGGTGGTCAATAGTCGTGTTTAAAGCTTCTTTTACCCAGAACCCAAAAGTAATGTGAAACTCACAAATCATAGCCAGGCTATTGGAACTTGGGGAGTGGAGAGTCAATTTAGAGAAATTAATATTAAATACAACATATTTGGGATTAAGAATATCGGAAATGGGAGCAGGAGTAGGCCATGCATCCTCTCGAGCTTTTTCCGCCATTCAGTAAGAGCATGGCTGATCTTTTACCTCATCTCAACTCCGGCACTATCCCAATATCTCTTGAATGGAAGAGTGAAAGTCTTAGCAGGGGAAGGAGCCCTGAACAATTTCTCCAATCTCAGTTGTATTTGGCCTTTTTCTATTGCTCGACATTATTTTGTGTTTAGACAACACAGATCAGGGAAGTCATTGACAGCAGGCAGCAGTTATAATTAAACTAGCAGTGCTGCACGTTTCATTAAAAGGAATAGGAAGTAGACCATATTGAACACAGGTTTCTGTTTTTTTTTTTAAAAAAACTTTAAAATATTGTTCCCATGTTTACAAATGTAGCAAATGCAGTTCCTCTCTTTAAAATGGACTGGATTTTTTTTTAAACCTTAGCATCTCTGTCATGTAATACCACAGCATGGACATTATAGAGCAATAGACATGACCCGTACTCTCAAAACCAGGCTCCAAAACAAGGAGCAATCCACACATTAGAAACATTTTGAAGACTGTATTTATGCATCACAGTAACTTTCCCCCACGGTAAACTACAAACTGATTTATGTGTTACAGCTCTGGTCAGCAACTCTCTGCGTTCACAAGGTAGTGCTGTGGAGCGAGTAGGCCTGTGGCCCACGACCTGAATGAGTTGCATCCTTACCCCCCCCCCCCCTCGGTGGTGAAGCCCTCCCCTGTCATGTGGTGCTCCATCTAGTGGCCCAGTGGTGGTTTGCTAGACTTGGCCAGTGAGAGCAGGTTGGGCTTGGATGCCAAGATTGCAACTCTTAAAAAGCTAAACCAGTCTATTGTGAACAGCTACCAGACCACCCATGGAAAGCTGTCATAACTTCAACAAAAAAAAGAAAACAGCAACGGTTTATTACAATAATAAGCCACTGCCTCTTTAAAAGGCTGCAAATAAATGGAGAGAATATTATTCTTAACAAAAAAAGCTGATCAAAAAAATGCGCCAAATTTTAAGATCAAGTAATTTTCAGTTCTATCCCACAACAAAGTGCTGAAATCTAACAGATATTTCTTCTTTCCTTTTTTGTCTCATTTGCCTTTGGAGTAGATTTAGCACAAACGTTGCCGAGAGCTGTCAGCCACCTGCAATGTATTTTCATTCTCTCAACGTTAAAGTGCTTTGCACAAATCGGAATTTAATAAATCACCCTAACATCTGACAGAGTTTATCTCCAGGGGTCAGTTTGACTCCCAGCATAACCCACTGACAGTCAGAGCTGAACAGATAAGGCTTGAAATTTTAATACACTGAGCAGAGAGAAACAGTAAAGCATTTTACACAACCCCTTGCTCCCCCCCCCCGAAAACAAAAGCTTCATAGAGAAAAAAAAGAAACAGATAGAAACTGTCTTCTCTGTCACTCTAAATGATTCAAACTGGAGTCGAGAGTTTATGGGGCTTTTTTATTTGGATAAATATTTGTACTGTTAACCAAAATTATTTTTAAACGCGTACTGTCCTGGGAATCGTAAGCAAGGGCACAGCATTCTGTCATGATTTTTCCATGCGTGAAGCAAAGTCATGTGCTAAAGTAGTTCTTGAGCTTACATTTGAAAAAAAAAACACTTTGCTTGGCTCAATACATTTAAAGATCGCTGAAGACTATATTTATCTTCAGCCAATCGCAACTTTTCCTGCAGAATCACTTGTAATTATATTGCAGCCCAAACATTAGGTAACAGCGCTCTTAAAACAAAATCATACATATTTTAATACCAGGATAACAATTTTAGAAAAATATCCATTATAAAATCTCCCACAGCCATTACATCAGTGCATTCCAATTCCCGTTTACGTTTGCTTGATACTATTTTTTCCCTTGTCGAGCCAGTGGGACTGCTTTGATTTTGGCTGAGAATATATTTTCTCAAGTGGGTTTGTACAATAGGGTTTATCTTTTTCCCAAGCAATTCTCCTTATACCACAAATGGAAACGTTATGGAGTCTCACTCGCTTCCTTGTGTCACGCAGAGCAACAGGGATAGGGATCAAAGCACATAAACCTACACAACATCAGAGGAAAGGTAACTGTACACTTTACTTTCAAAGCAAACCAATCGAGGGTCAGGGCAACAGGTTCATTTTGTCCTCTGCTTGCTTCACTTATTAAATTACAATAATAAAACAACAGGCCAATCCTTCTGGTGGGAAAGAAGCGACCCTGGGGTGATTTATAATCTCGTGAAACCCTGTCCACACTGCTGACCACACTTTATATAAGGACCATATCTGTTACTTTAACTGATGTCTTCCTGCTGTGACAACACTGTGGGATGTCTGTCATCACACAAGCATTTCTGACACACCGCATTATCTGCATGCACTGCTCTTATGTTATTTCAACTTAACACAAAAATAGAAAGACAATTATATGAGATTTCCATTAGCTGGCTTATAATGATGACTAAGCAGAGGAGAGCTGACAAATAGTCATTTCAGAGAAGGCCCAATACAGTTTATTCCATTGTTTTCAAAAGAAACACTGCACACTGCTAAAAGGAATCGGATTTTCACCTTTCAAAAAAAGTCCCACACGATGAGCATAAAACTGAACACCTCAGTCTGCAAAGTTCATCTCAGAGCAAGTATGGGCTTGACTCTGAGGTAAATTAAGTTTGGCAGAATAAACCATCCATAGTGGTAATACACTGGTATAGAAATTCACCTTCCTTCTGTGGAGTTAGTTTTAAACCAGAATCAGCACTCTGTAAATGGCAGGTTTATCTAATACCAAAATTACTATTTGATTTCCCTTTCCCCTCTCAAGATAATATGATACTCCAGGGCAATGATATGATTCTTAAAGCGAGAGATGACAGCATCAGGAATTGAATCATTTTCAATTTTCACTTCTTCAATCAGCATCCAATGTTACAGGTGCTGATACAACACATCCAAAAATGTCTAAACCCCCCCAACCTCCTGAAAATATCCACACTACACTGGTGTAATATTTCCATTCCCCACATTATTTTCTCACTGACCAAAATTGCCCAATTTAATCAATGCTGAATCATGAATAGTGCGTGTTATTGTGGATTCATGGCTATCAGGAAATGGATTGTCAATGTCCGCAATCATTTCACTTAGGAACTTTAGCAAAGAGAAAGAGAGACTTTTGTCCTAGACTTCAGTGATGTCCAAAGTCGGCATGAGTGAATTGATTAGTACAGAACCATGAATAGCATAGTCCAGGCCATTGCCCAATTTAAACCAAAACCAGACCACTAAAATTAACATTCTCTCACTCAATGGCAAAGTGAAAGCTTGACACAGCTCCATGTTTTCATTTTATTTCTGAAAAATAAATCAAATTTTGTCAGAGTCCAAGCCTAACAAAGTGCTTGCTGTACAGGTGACATTCTACCAACATACATAAGTTCAGATAAATTTAAAATTTTGGCTCCTGACTTGTGCGTGTTTACTACTGGTGAAGTAAACCAAGTAAATAAAGCTAACCTAGTTACGTTTATCAGCCCTCCCAGCTAAACAGAGATGATATTGAGGCTGTGGAATGGAAAAGAGGAAAACCTTAACTTAGCACAATATCAATGCTTGTATCACTAGGTTATGTACTTTGACCCACCTAAAATAAGACCTATGTTAACATAGAAGCATAGAAGATAGGAGCAGGAGTAGGCCATTCAGCCCCTCGAGCCTGCTCCACCATTCAATGCAATCATGGCTGATCATCCAAACTCAGTACCCTGTCCCTGCTTTTTCCCCATGTCCCTTGATCCCTTTAGCCTTAAGAAATATATCCAACTCTTTCTTGATTATATTTAATGAATTGGCCTCTACTGCCTTCTGTGGTCGAGAATTCCACAGGTTCACCACTCTCTGGGTGAAGAAATTCCTCCTCATCTCTGTCCTAAATGGCTTACCCCTTATCCTTAGACTGTGACCCCTGGTTCTGGACTCCCCGACCATCGGGAACATCCTTCCTGCATCTAGTCTCACAATTAGGAAAGTTGAATGATTTGATAAACTGTTGAACTCTTCAAGGGGGTATCACATGATCTAGATCAACAGCAGGATATTAAATTGGGCTTCAGAGAATCTGCCATATTTACTTTTGCCATTAGACAGTAACTATAAGATGATGCTAAGAGAAGGCTGTTTCTCCCAGTGCTGTATTTGTTTTCCATTTATTTAGGCTCATTAATTTAACGTTGTTTTCTTTAGAGCATGAAGTTAAGAAAGTAACTTCTGCATATTTATAATTATTAGCGGGTTTGAAATCTTGTCTACTTTGATCAAGCATGGGATGCCAATATGGAAAAAAAGTCAATAAAAATATACCATCATTGGTAATGGTAGGTGGAACAGGCTAGCAAAGTTTCTCAAAAATTGTCCTTCTTTACATATTATTGGCACTGAAGAGTTCAAATAAATATGGAATCTATGATGATTTTTCTTGGAAATAAGGGTCCAGCTGTATATCCAAGGAAGTGAAGCATTTGGATCAGTTGTGCCTTGGGTATTTTCACAGTCCTGCTAATGCAATATAAAAGCTGCCAATTTTCTCAGCTCAGCTAAAACAGCAAGCCAGGTGTTGTAAAATTAGTCAAATTGTCATGTGACCATGACTCCTTTTACCAAAATAAACACCCTGTGGTATACCTATTTCAAAACCTCATGCGTCTTTTAGGATTTTATAATCATCTGGAGTTTTATATTTACGAACCATTCCTAAGTGATCCATTTCCAAATGCTAAGTAAAGCCAGCAGAAACTCAGGCTAGCCTCTAAGATAGAAGTGATCAGTGCAACGCCAGGGAAATTCAAGTGAACTCAAAACTGGTCAGTTCAATCACACCAGGCAAAAATAATAATACTTGATTTTATTTAGGGTCTTATCAGATCAAACCATTTCAAAGCACTTCATGCAATTAATTACTTTTGATGTGCAATAACTGCTATTATATGGATGAACACAGAAGCCATCTGAACCATGAGCATCCCTCTAACTGCACGGAGATGAATGACTAATTTATTTTTGTTGGCGGCGGTATTAGTTGCAGGAGAAATTTTGGCCAAGAGACCTGCTCTTTAAAAAAAATACATAGTGGTTTAGATCTTTAATGTCCACCTAAACAATCGGAACGGATAGATGTGACCTCAGTTTAGCATCTTATACACAGCATGTCACCTCTGATAATGCAGCATTCCCTTGGTACGGCATTACTGTGTCAGTGAGATTATAAGATCAAACTCTGAGATGGGGCTTGAAGCCATAACTTTCTGGCTCAGAGACAAGAGTGTTACTAAGTGAGACAAGGCTTGAGCAAGTGTGTTTTTCTCTTAAAATGGTGGAGCATTTACTGTATCACTTTAACATTGGCTTCTATGGTGAAATAATGATAATAGGCATCCAGGGTAGATGTTTGATGTACTTGGATCACCTACACAAAAATGGAATCAAGATTAGTTCCCTTATCCAAATGGGATGCAATGCTAGGCTTTCAACTTTTGGACATGGAAAATGTGACGATTTACAATCAGTTACTTTAGTCCAATAAGCACAGAGTTTCAAAGGAAACAGGGAGCTTTCACTTCAGATTTAAATGCACGCTTACCAAATATCCAAGAAAACACGCTGTAACTTTAGCCCTATCCCACTCCGAGTGTCTGAAACCAGCCATTAAAGAAAGGTTAAGTGAAGGCAACTCTTCAAAGCAGCTGGTGATGTATTCAGCAGCTCCAGCAATTATAATTTTATGACAGCGCTTGGAAACACTTGTGCTCCGTCTTGAAGGTATGTTGCAGAACTGATTTCTCCTCATCATAAGAGGCCCAACATGTCCGCACAGTTCTGGTGGGGTTCAAGTGAGGGCCCTCTCCAAATACTTCCCGGAGCTATAGGAAAATTTCATAAATAGTCCCCCAAATGTTGAGGTGTCATGGGAACAGAATGCACATTCCAGGGTCCTAGCTACTCATAGAGCATGCCTTCTGAGGCCAGTAAAGGGCCCTGCTGTTAGCAAAGACCGAGGGCACTTAATGCATTTCATTTACTGTCTGTAACCATTTATGAAGTTGTTTTTAATCCTTGCAACATTCAGCCTTAGTACTAACTGTTGCAGTGAGGCATTCAGAGCTGTCGTCACTGTATACTGGAAGCCAGGCAGTAAGAAGCGCGACTGGACAACCTTTGTGAGATGAGATTAAATGAAGCTAGAAAGTGAGATGAGTGACAAGTGGATGTTTGACAAGACAAACAATATTACAAGTATTCAAAAGCACACTTTGGTCCGGGTTGTCATTTTCTCCAAGCATCTGCTCCTATTCCACGAAAGTTACTACATACCATTTGTGCGATTTTAATGCATTGCTATGGCGTGTTCCACAACTTCCCATTGTGCAATGGCTACAGTTAACAATGAGTAACATTTTCCCAAAGTATCGAGCACCGTTCATCAGAGAGAAATCTCTGGCCAACCTTTGTACTCTTCTGTTAATTAAAATGACTTTGTTTTGTAGGTGGGGGGGTGGGGAGTGGGGGGGAGACAGAGCTGTGCTTGTTTTCACTCTGTACAATTAGTCATCCAATTTCTTTGGAACAATGAAGAGTGACTGCTTTGAGGCCCTGTTGTCGAAGCAGTCAACAAGCAAAGTTTACATTTTCTATTACGCACATCCAACAGAAATTAATTTGCAAGTCTTCCCACGTCAGATAGCATAAATAGGCAATATTGTCATCAAGAGGCAAGTGTTTCCTTTTATTGACTGGCTATTTGGTAGCAAAACAATCCCTTTTTAATGTAATTGGTTGTTGATTTTTTTTAAGTGGCAATGCCTCATCAGTAATCATTGATATATAGTCAGTCCTGGATTTAGTAATTAATTTCATACAATATTTGCCCTGACAAACCTTGGGTTTGTAATATTCAAGTTATTTGAATGCCAATTAAAAGTTAGTGCTTGTAACAGAAATCAGCAGCCATCTTTGTTTGGTAGCCCTCATATAACAAGCAGAGGGGCAGGAGTTGATTTTCAACTAGGCAAGCCTGTGGTCTATGAAGAACAACTTACATTATACAGGGCCTTTAACACAGTAAATGTCCCAACGCCTTTACAATGGTGGAACAGGCAGCAAGCAGTAGCAACAGAGTGGAGGTGACTCAAAACTTGGAGGAAGAGGTTGGTTTTGAGGAGACCTTTGAAGGTGAAGAGGGGTAGCAGGGAGAGCGTGTTCCAGCTGAATTTATTTTAACCGTTTTCAGCCAGCATCTAAGTACTATCCTGGGGAGTCTAATACCACGAACCATCCATAGACTACATTAAATTAAAGAAGGCTGCTGACAACTCTCTTTAAACCTGAATTCAAAGTTTTCTTTCCTCTAATAAGCTCTTTTTGATCTCCAGAACTTTTGAGGTCTTTGAGAAAGTAAAACCTCCTTTCCAATCCCAAGATCAAAATGATACGGTCTGGGGCGATTCTTTAATTGCTCAAATACCAAGAAGTGGAATTCACTTGTTGTTTAATAGAGAGGAAACGAACTCTGAAGGGAGGTTGGTTTGTCTTCCCTGTCAGTGTATTTCATAATTCTACTCCAGTGCCCGGAGGGAGGGTGGTTTGGGTGTTAGATTTAGCTGTATGACTGAGCAATTTTGAGGACTTTTTCCAGATCGGATCCGCGATCCGTTTTGAGCTCTGCCTAACAGCTCTGAATCACATCCCAAAAACTGACCTCTGGGTTACTTTGCAGCCGTGTGCGGTGTCGAATACCAAAACCAAGTTCTAAGTGTTGAGATAAGACATCCTCCTTACAGCATAAAAGTGGCGCATGAAAAGTCCCTTGGTGTGTGCCTGTCCTCCCAGCTCACGCCATTCTTTCCTGACATGTTTGATGGCATCTTCTCCAGTCTATAAATCTGCACAGGTTCCCCTTCATAAATTATTCCCAATTACCTCGTGTGCGGAGTCTAAATGTTGTCTTCACTCACTAACGCACCATTTTACAACGCATTTCGCACAATGTTGCAGGACAGTAACCTTTCAGCACATGTTTTCATCGAAGGCCCTGATGGAATCAGTTGCGGTTCCACTCAGTTAGCATTTTCCCCTATGTCACTACAAGTTCCCTCAAAACTGAACGAGCTGCACTAAGCCCGTATATATATTAATATATTATATATAAATGTAATGGAAAGTAATGCCTCAAAAACAAAGTTTCGAACCATGAAAATCATTTGTGTTCTTCTCCAAAGAACCAGGTCATCTGCTCATAATTGCAAAGCATGCAATAAATCACCGCGCTCCAGAAATGAATTCCGCTTCAATAATAAAACAATGCTTATTGGCATGCGATGTCAGCTCAGCTTAATTCACTCTCCATTCAGAATAACCAATCCGCAATCTGCAGGGCTGCGGACGACACCAGATAAATCACTCTGCTAAATGATGGCCTTGAAGGATCATGTGAACGTCTTTAAACTTCTGCTGTTGAAACATTTCACATTCTATTTACCACGCAGGGACAGAAATCTCCGAGGGGACAGCGTTAAGCTTTGCAGAAAGTCCATCTAAGCAGCACTGGGGAATAATGACTGGAGACCTTTTTATTTATCATGTTTTATTTTTACTATTCCCACTGCACTTTGCAAAAGACTGCTTAAGCATTTTTATTCGAATCGCATTCGTTTTGATATATTAAACGATTTGATGTCAGGTTTGGGCTTTTAAATTGCTGACTATTTAAAATAAAACAACCCGACCGTCTATCATGTCATTAAACAACCACGTTCATTTTTTTCTCCTATTACGATTATTAATGCTGTTAGAATATTAGCTTGCCTTCCCCCTCTCCCCAGGTCATCATTACACTTTTGCAAGCGTCAGAAAACTTTCTATCTGCCCCCAGCAGTTACTAATACCCCGGACTTCGTTAATCAATGCACTAGTTTTTTGGAACTATTATGACGCGCAGTGGCGGAGATGCCCATTTTCTCTCCAGCATTGTACTTATTATCTATTCGTGTTATTTTCATAATTATTATGCCAGTAGAGCTGCTCATTAGCAAGTAATTGCTAGTGGGAAATATTATGGTAGCAATTCTAATGTACATGCAAAAAACAGCCAGAAATGTAGGTACTGTGTTCCTTCATCATATACTTAAACGAGTCAGAATAGTACAAATGCTCTAATGTTCCTTTGGCAGATTTAAGTATTGTATTGTAGTATTATAATTACAGTGGACTTTCTGATTATCTCTGCTAAGGGTTCACTTGTGTCAACCGATGGCTCAGTAGGTAGCACTCTCGCCTCTGAGTCAGCAGGTTGTGGGTTTAAGTCCCACTCAAGTCTTGAGCACAACAAGCCAGGCTGACAATGCAGTGCTGAGGGAGTGCTGCACTGTCAGAGGTGTTGTCTGCTCTCTCGGGTGGCACCATTTTGAAGACCAGAGGAGTTCTCCCCAGTGTCCTGGCCAATATTTATCCCTTAATCAGCTGTTCCTGGGAGTTTGCTGTGTGCAAATTGGCTGCTGCATTTCCCACACTACAACAGTGACTACACTTCACAAAGCACTTAATTTAGGGTTAGGGTTAGCTGTAGAGGTTGTAAAGCGCTTTGGGACGTCCGGTGGTCGTGAAAGACGCTACATAAATGCAAGTCTTTCTTTTAAAGGAGCAATGACGTCAGGGAAGTCTGCCTTGCAATCCTGAAATTCCTGTGCAACAAACACTTTCTGCGTTCGTGTATCCAACATGTTGGAGAACATTGAGTCTGCCCCTTTTTTTCTTTTGAGTTTAGGTATTTTGGAAGAGTTTCAAAGCTCAGATGGTAACTAGGCAGTCAGCCCCTTTGAAAAGCCGCCCCCAGAAAAAAAAACCCTCGTGGCTTTAAGATCAGAGCGCACTTAAATCCTGCCCACCCCAGCTTTGATAATACCTGACCTGAACGCCATCATTGTGGTAACTGCTCAGGTGCATCGAGCCACTTAGTATGCAAACTCCACCCTTCTGTGCAAGGTGGCAAGGCACCTTCACATCTGAATGGCAATTAGCAAAATAACTTGGCGGGGTGGTAGATGCTCAGACCCAATTAAATGAAAAGGAATCGAGGACTCAAGTTTTCCTAATCACTCTGTAACCCGCTGTACAAGTGCCTGTGGCATGTCATTTAAACGATTGGGAAACAGCAAGTATAAAACTAACTTGCACATTAACTCCTTCATTTTATTTTCTCATGAGATTACTTTTTCCAGGATCACTTTTTTTTTGGGGGGGGGGGACAAAAACAAGGCTGATGTGCGCCTGCGCCGGCTGGATCCTTCAAAAGTGACCAACTCTCATCCACCTAACTCTATTACGAGGGATCATTCCAGCCACATGCAGCCCCATTGAATGAGATGTTTGTACAGCTTTAGTCTTAAAACACTAATCACAGCATTTATTGTGCTAGCCATATGGGGCTTCTATTTAGACAGCAGGGAAAACAGTAAGCAGAGAAGCAAATCTCCCTATTTATACTTTAGCAATTTGTAAATGCAACAAAAATACATTTCACGCCATGTTTTGACAGTATGTTAGTAAAGTTTGTGGTTATATAAATGGGAGTATTAAATACTCATGCAGCAAGTGGCACGAAGTTTGTCTTTGTTACACAGACAACCCCCCCCCCTCTTTTATCTCAGATCCATCCCAGATTACAGACTTCAAAGAAGCAACGATTGCAGGAGATCTATTCAACGGCGAATGGGGCTTTAGGGCACCATTGCAAAAAAAAACGCTCGCTGTGGAAGTCAGCTAGACAGGCCGGCGGATCGTTAATAACGATTTCGAGGTCTCTGCTGCTGACAAGGTTCTCTGTTTCTTGCGCATCTCACGTGAAGGGTTAACACTGGGGTCGACACCTTGCTCAGCTCCGGTCTCGCACTCCCAAGGCAATCAGTAGGCAGAGTTTCACCTTCCCAGGGTTAAGGCTTTTTACATGAGAATGATGAGGGAGCGGTGCTGTTTCGGTAATCGCTGCTGAAACTCTTGACTGTGTCTGTCTTCCTCCCCACCCCAGCCCAGCCCACCCCAGCCCAGCAAGACAAAAGCTGAAATGTATTAAACACAGTAATTCATCATCCCGCAGATGAGAAGCAGGAGCCGGCAGAGCTAGAAAGTGTCTTGGCTAGCCAGTGCTAACAATGGCTGGAGCCCTGACAGGTCATTGGAACATAGCTTCCCGCAGCTATACCGTACCACTCAAGTTTGGAAAGGGAGTGGGGAGATACTTTCTGAAATTCCAGCCCTGTCATTTCCAATGTTATGCTGTTTGGTCATGCTTGTATCTGGATTCAGCAACATCTATTCAGCATATCAATCCTAATTAGAGGATCTGGGGCTCGAAAGGATGGGAGATGGGCGATTTGCATAATTTAATCATAAATACTGAGTGGTACATATTTCCAAATGCGTTTGCACAATTATCTTTCCATCCTTGGGGCAATCGTATTAATATGATTAGGCAATATTTCTGCAAAAAAAAAACAGGCAAGTGTGCACTCTTTTTAACTGCAGCTTAGGGCGATATGAAAAATTAATTAATTTCTGAAGAAAATCAATTTCTGTACGTGACCATATTAAACACAATCCTAACCAAGACCCGAGTCCTGTCTCCTTCAAGTCTTCTCGGCGCGAGGATGTCAGCTACACGGTGCATCCTGATCCTGAAGTGAAAGGGAGCAGTGATGTGTTCATTTAGATTTATTTATTTTTTTTGGAGGGGAGGTGGACACAATTGACAATCAAATCCAGGTCAGTTGTTACACATTTGTGTAATTTTTTTTTTGCTCCTGATCCGAGCAGCCTTGTTGCACCAGCAGAATCTGCCTTCAGCCATTGTAATTGATTATTCACTACCCAGCAGTAATGCAACAAAAAAAACATGACAGTAATATTACAATGCAATTAGCAGTCGTCTTTTCCTCTCCTCTTGTGAAAAATTATTTCACAGCGCATCAGCTGAATCGTTAAAGACAATGCATTAGACATTTTGAGAAGGTCGGTGCACGATAGAGGGAAAAAAAAGGTGTTGGTGATGCAGTTTGGATTATTCAGAGTGGTGAATTGCAGCCTAACCAGATTGGGGAAGAAGGGGGGGTGGCTGGGAAGTATTGTCTCTTTAAGGCAGCAAGGCCCAAAAGCTTGTGCTTTCCTTTAAGCACAGCGTTAGCAGCGGGTTTGCGAGACAGCAAATACTCGGAGGTAAGTATTAACCCTCTCAAGGCTGACGAGAAACACTTCAGCACCCACAGCTCGAAGCAGTGCGCTTAAAAGTTGCCCGTTGTTATGGCCTCCGCTCATTCCACTTTGCAACATGCATCATTAGAAACGCAAATTGTATTTTGCAGATATGAATTAAATGGGAACTGCCTCTGTTTCTGAAAGCTGTAAACGACAAGGAGCACTCGCAGTGTAGTCAATGTGCCATAGACGGGAGCAGAAGGGAGCGTGTTTCAAGACGGTATGGTAATTAATGGAGATGTATGTTTTCCAGAGCCATCTACTAAGAGCCTGAGCTCCAAACTACGAAATCATTTACAAAAATGATTCTATTGGATCCGACTGGGCCGTTTTGCCTTAATTGGCATTAAGGCCACTTGACTGAATTGTACACGGTCTCATTTTCCATGCAGTTTGGTTCCCATCCTGATCAGCCTTATGCCGTTCCCTTTTTGAAGTTATTATTCCAATTCCCACTTGGATGCGGTTGCTGGGTGACTGGTATCTTAGCACCCATTTCCACTCGATATGATCTGAATCTGATCCAACAATTCCCATGGGTGGCATGAAGAAAAAAAAACCCCGCGCAGCTCCCTCATAAAATAAACATCTACATGGATCAGGCAACAAAAAAAAAAGTTGCCTTTGTCTTTTCCGACTTCTCTTTCTCTCACACCGACACAGTGCCACTGCACTGTCGATGTGCAGTACACAGAGCACAGTGCCTTCTCCATGAACGTTAGATTCTGTCAGCCCCCATTAAAACCCGCATGTTGCTAGGCTGAAGGAGGAATAGTGTCAGTTCAATGCAACAATATCAAATGACCGCAATAGCATTATTCTTATTTACTCCCGGAATCATAGGATGGTTACAGCAGAGGAGGCGGCCATTCGGCCCGTTGAGCCTGTGCCGGCTCTCTCCGCAAGAGCACTTCAGCCAGTCCCACCGCCCGCCCTCCTTCCCTTTCCCCGGAGCCCTGCATTTTTTTTCCTTCAGGTACTTTATCCAATTCCCTTTTGAAAACCACGATTGAATTTGCCCCCACCACCCTCTCAGGCAGTGCAATCCGGATCTAAACCACTGCTGCATAAAAAAGGTTTTTTTCACTCATGTCCTCTCAAAACATCGAGTACCTCTTACACCCCCTCCCCCTGTGAACACTGGTGTCCTCGCAGTATACAGCTCTTATTTGCTTACAGCTAACTGCAGTGGAGAAGTTTTATCTTCACAAGTAATGCAACCGACTTAACGAGGTCTAGTGAAGATAGGGTTTTTACAACTTTTCTTTCAAGCAAAGAACACAAATTTCAAATTAAAGTTGATTTATATGATAAAAATATTGCTTTATTTAAGACTAAAAGAGATTGGTTGGGAAAAAAATCAAGGGGTGGACTTGCAATCTTTCTTTCTTGTTTTATCTTCATTTTAATTCAAATGATACAACATTGCAAGCCCGTGAAGAACACTTACAGTTTTGTAGTCCCAATCTCCAAATAGGTGTGGCATTTTGAGCCACGTGACCTAGAAATACTATGATCTTCCTTGACTGACAGTATTTAAAATACCTTCCATAGGAGAATGCAATGTTAGTTTGAATTTTGGTCGTTTTGTGAACGCCACCTTGTATAGGCCAGCCGAGGGGATATGATCCCTTTAATCTAGCCTTTTCAAAGTGATTTGATTTGAAATACCGCTTAGCAACCGTGACCTTTTTATGACACATCTTGGCAGCCGAAGTATACCGCTGTCAAGCTATTGGATGACACCAAATGGCATCGCAAACAACAAATCAGTTAGCAGCCCTCTGAAAGAGGAATGGCTACCTAAGATGTTACAGTGCGAGGATCCAATCTGTTCACAATCTGATTGAAGATGTCTTTCATTCCGATTGTGTGTACGCCTGCACTTTCAGCAGTGATGTAATGGTTCCTGAAATAGTTCAGAGCGATTGTGAAAGTGATTGATTTCAATCTAACACAACTACTACCAGGTGCCTTCAAAGGCAATTGCAGGCCTGCGTGTTGCAGTGTTAGCCAAGCACCTTACTGCCATTAAACTCCCATGTATCATTGCCTTAAAGAAAGGCCAGCCCCCATACACACACGCACGCACAGAGTTTTATTGCAATTATTATTTCAGAATTACAGTTCTCCGATTGTCAATACCTAATTATTGTTCTAGTACTGATTCTAATCTAAACGCACTTAACTTTGAAATGATCAGACTTTGGAAGTGCTGCATATAAAATAGTGGATGTTGATTATTGTTAGGTGATATAATTAAAAGACTTCACTTTTCAGATGAATACAGATAGCCTTTATTACGGTGTGTAAAATAAGTGTTTGTTCTACAATCTGAAATTATGTCATGAAAGCAATTTTTAAGGAATGCTCAGCTCCACTCAAGTTCAGTAAAAAGTCATGTAACAGATTCCTGTCACTTTTGCTTATTCAATAAGTCCTTAGAAATCTCTCACTCTCAAGGTTCCTCACTGCACTTTTCCTGTTAATGGCTATGCTTCTTACAATGGTTCTCGAAACCTGTTACACTGAATGGTTGAAATGACGGAATGTAGTAATATCTTTGTTCCAAATGACTTAAACAAATCCTTTGACACTAGATTCATTTCTGCTATGGCTCCTGGAAGCAATTGCTTACTTTGAACGCAGAAAGAGACAATAAAGCTGATTATTTCAGGAAACACAGGGAAAAAGTTAAGGGCGACTCCAGTTATTAACATAATAAAAGAGGTCCTTACTATACAAGGCAGTCCTTCAATCTGCTCAAATATTTGTTGGCACCACAAGATTCGTATCCAGAGATTATCATAGTCCTTATTTATGCTCTTCATACCCTATGTATGGTCCGCAGACTCAGAATGTATTTGCAGTAAGTTTTGTTTATCCAGAAGTTCAACTTCCCAAACCATTAGCATCAACTGTCATTTTACCTTTATTATTTAAAAAAAATCTTTTTTGTTCCAGTATCAAACTGTGTTGCTGTCAATCAGATAGAACTCCAGCGTGTGGGATCAAGCAGTAGTTCAACTTATGACTTACTTGCCTTCCAATGTCAGTTGTGGTTTCTTTAATCATATACACAGCTCCCCTTCCTATATCCATTATACAAAGAAAAGCTTAATTTGTGTCACATTCACGTGACAATATAAAATATAGCATCTCAATTCAACAACGCTGCCATTGATATCAAACATCTGTTTCCTTCTTACCCTTCCTCTCACCAAGAGGCCCTGGACTGAGTGCAGGTAACCTATAGAGCATTATGAGTAAAAAACATGTTACATATTATAACTAATCTCTGTCATAGCTTATTGCTGCATTCACCTTTATATCAAACTAGACTCTTGAGTAGCTAGCAGGCATGAAAAAGTTACACACTTCAAGATGCTTGTACATATATAATTGGTATAATGTTATTTTTATTTCTCTCTTGTAGAAAGACGAATCTGAACAACACACTGGACCACACATAGTAGATCACTGAATGATTAAATATATCTGTAAGCATCAGCTGACTATATTGAAACCTCTTTTGTTTTCAGTCTGCCACTTTATGTAATGCATTTCTGATGGAAATTCAAACCAAACATCTCATACCATCAACAACCTTATTTGTTGGGAAACTGTTGCTCTTGTGCCTATTGGACTTTGTGCACTATGTACATGATATTTTACTGTTTTCATCGAGTAGATTTGGTTTTCTCTAGAATTTTTCAGCTTTTCTTTAAACTAAGTGATCCTTTGGAAACTGCTTTTAAGAAGAAGAAAGTACACTTTTGGCAAGTTAAGTACAAGGAGTTGAAATCTCTGTATCTCCCTGTTCAAATAGTTGAAATTAAACACTATTTTTGTAAGTAAGAGAATACACAATATTCGAATTTGTAATTTGAACCTTTTAATGGACAGCAGTAATATTTATTTAATAGCAAAACATGAAGTGGAACAAATTTTCATTTGTTAGTCTATTTGAATAGTTGCTGAAAATTAAAAATGTCCACAGTTCTGTACATTGTTTCTCATTTTACTTGGTAATGTGTCTCGGACATCACCGTCGTAAGTTTGAAATTACACAGAGAATCCAAGGAAAGAGTTTAAGAATATTCTGAAAGTATCAGGACAGAAATTCAGCAGGGATATTCTTGGGCTTCCTTAGAATTTACTGTATACCTAAACAGTATAATTTGAGAATTGTAGATGAAAAGAAAAAAAGTTTGCAGTGAAATATTTTAGTAGAAAAATGTAGTGTTGAAGTCAAGAACTAACGTGTATGATGATCTGGGAATTCACTCTGCTAATGAGAGGAAACTTGTACAGTATATACAGTATATACATTAAACAGCAAAGTATAATTTCTGGACCCAATAGGCAATATATACACTGTTTACTATACCAGTAAAATACCATATAATGCATTCTGTTCAAACTCACATACATTGTCCAAAAATAGATACTTTTGATTATACATTCATCTATTCAAATAATGTGCGCAGAATACTGGACTTGAATAATTTTATAATGTACTGTTATAGAACAAGATTCATTTTATTCTAGAAAATGTTCCACTTTAAGTGTTATAACCCTGGTGTTAAAAAATTAACCCGATTAAAAAAACTGATTTGAGTATCTTAATAACAACAGCCAATAATAGCCCATATTGAAATTTATAAACAGATTGACTCCATGTATGGGTCCTTATGTGCAACACTACTTTAAAAATCACAGTGCCAGTCCACTACTCAAAGATTTAATGATCATTAAGATATAAAACTGCAGTCAGCTAGAATTAAATCTTTTCATGAAAACATACAGCAATAAGGGAAAACATAATCAAAATTATTAATATTTCCAGATTTCCATCAATCAGTTCTGTATTTGCTAGCACCACACTGTCAATTTATGTCACATCCCATATTACTGCATTGAGGAAAAGCTTGTCCTATTATAAAGTAATGCATGAGGCACTCATGTGGTGTATAAAGATGCCCCTGTTCACTTGGTAAGCTGCTTGACATTTTGCAGCTATTTTATGCCCATCACTGGATCAAAAAAAATCATGAACTTACATATAGCAAAGATTAAATACTGTTGTCAACAGGAAGTGGGGTAAAGTTAAGATTTTTGAATCAGCCAGCCACTGGTCTACTTCATAGTATGAATTCATTTTAATAATGCCACTGCATTAACTGTTTTGCTCATCTGAAGAGTAAATTGATTCTGTAGCTCTTTATGCATCAATAAGCATTAAATGACAGAGGTGGCTAAGCAGGGTGCTGTAAGCTTGTCTGTTGGCATAAGCTCTCTACGATCTGGTTGTTTTTAAAACTGAACAGTGTAACATTTTTCTTTTTCAAAAAGAGGAGTCTTACTTTTAATTCTCATTTTAAAACCAGCTGCTGTAGCTACAGAACATTGTGGAAATTCTCAGTAAGAGAGGTTAAGGATCATCTATTTATCCTTACATATAACAGAAGCTATGATAACTTTCAACAAGGGTGTCGTCAAGGTAACATATTTTAAAGTAACTCTTTCATGAGCTGAGATCATTCTTCTGAACACTGAACTACATTGTGCGGGAGAGGACACCAACACTTTTTAATTCACTAATGGATCCTTCAGATGAACATAAACATAACAGGCTAAGTGATGGTAGCAAAAGATAGAAAAATATGCCCATCCCATTATTACTGCATTGAGGAAAAGCTATTATAAAGTAATGCATGAGGTGTATAAAGATACCCCTGTTCACTTGGTTATTTTAACTCCTTTAAATTATGAATTCAACTTATTATTGCAAAAAGTCACTTACAAAAAAAAACACAGAACTGGTTCTGTTACTTTAAATCAACAGAAACCTGATGAGGGCAAAGAAAGAGTTATCAATGTGGGTGTTGTGAATGTTGCCCTTGCAACATGTGATACAGCCAGACTCTCTTTCAAATTGATATGGATCATTAAAGAGCAGAGTACAATGTACATGTAAGAACGCAGTGATGTGCCATATATTCTAAAGCATAAAAAGATCAAAGTAAAGCTATTAATGGGTGGTGTAAAGGCACATTGTTGGCAGCCATCTGGTACAGCTTGTTATTTTAGAACACATCATGTAAGTGAGAATACAATCAATGGGTTTTTATTAGTTGAAACATTTATTCATGAAAACCTCTCATTTAGTAGTAAGGGGGAAAAAAGCAAGGGGTTTTGCCAATTGCATCTTATCTCCCTTTAAACTGATGTGGCTAATTATTACTCAAGGACTATGTAATGCACTGAAACCTTTTGTAAGTAAAAGTAAACCTTACAAGGACTGAATTGAGATGACAGTAAAAAGTAAAGGCAACATTTTATGAAAGATTTCAAAGCTTATTACTGTAAAAATGTATCATGTGTGTGATTCTGGATTTCCTTGTAACAGGTACTCACATGAAAGTTAGGCTCGCCTGTTCTTAGGGGAGCGGGAGGTTGCAGGGTCATATGCCCTCTCCAAGGAATAGTATGGAGCAGTTAATTGTTGTAAAATACGTGTGTGTGAGATACTATATATCGGCATGTGTTAGCTTAAAGCTCTGTTTAGAGTAAAACAAACACGGGGGCAGAAGTTATCATCTGGGATTGACTTTTTTTTAAAACTTGATACAAATCAAGAACATAACGTTATTGCAAACTTTCAGGGCATCATACTTGAACCTGTTTTTGCCCTACATACAACAGCACGGATTTAAGCAAATGATTTCACTCGTATTGGAGCATTATTTGTGTGCAAACTTTAATCCTTTTAAATCAGTTCGAAGTTCTCAGCAAACCCATTCAGGTAGATCCCATTTAAAAGTAGGTCACTCGTGGCTACAAGACGCCTCATATCAGAACAGGGACGCTTAAACTGTTTTGGTAGGACTGCCACTATCACCTCACTTTAGGTCTCTGATAAGATCAGCAGGTGGTATTGGAAAGACGGGATCCGCAGCTACTGCTAATGTACTCTAGTTTGGAGTAAATAAACCCCAGGAGCATTTAAGATATATATATATATATCCTACTTTAGTCTTCAGGACTGGTCATTGTCTATGATGAGGATTAGTTAGAAACAAGGGGACGCCGGTAACGTTCGGATGGGTGAAAACCGTTGCCTGCCTGAAGCACTCTGCACAGAAACACTGAGCTGAGTTTGGGAAGAGTTTTCCCAGAACAGTTGAACCTACCGGAACTGCGGTGAAATCGCCGGGGAGAACTTTAGAAATTCACACCCTAAGAATGGAGGGGCTGAAAGCGTCCGCTCTGAAGGTGGGGGGGAAGCTGTTGGAATTTGCCACGTAAACTTTAACCTTTGTGACTTGGGCGAAGTCGACCTCGGCACAGAAAGCGGTGGCGTTTCCAAGGTGTCAGTTCCCCCTCGACTTTAAAAGTGTGTTCTCGCTTTTAATGAACTTGAAATAAAAGTGCAAGACTTTCGCTTTCAATGGGAGGGGGGGTGAAATTGACAGGGGAGTAAGTTGTGTGGAAGCAAGCAGGGGTGACTTGTAAGGGAAGGTAGCTCCCCTTGGCTGATCGTCCCCCTCGTGTGCCTGCAATGGGCTCCCGTCTGGTCTGGTCTGGTCGCTCACAAGCCCCCCTCTGTTTGCCCACCTCTGACTGCCACTCGCCCCCCCCCCCCACCCATGTCCCATTCCATCCCAAAGCCCGTCTCCCTGATGGGACTCTTACCTGGCGTTGGTGCAATCATTGTAGAGGATCTCGAAGTCCTTCCTGGAGATTAGCTTGCAGCGGTTGACCCCGGGCTGGATGGCGCCCAGACCCCGCAGAATGCGAACCTGCTCCACGTTGCAGACCACGGGAGTTATATCCAGCCGCTTCAACTTGGTGTAGACGGTGTGAAGCCCCCCGACCAGGTGCTTGAGGAAGAGGTCGAAAGCCTGGGGCAGGCAGATGAGCTCGTGTCCGTCCACGGTGAACGAGGCCACTTTGGCTCCTCTCAGCTCGACCATCTTGCACTCGTTGTTCTGCGGCGTGTTCTCCACCGGGGACGGCGTGGAATAGACCGGCTTGGAGCTGCCGTCCGCCCGGAATAAAGTCTGTCCTGGTCCCGGTCCCGGTCCCGGTCCTGTTCCCCCTCCTGTTCCAGCTCCTCCGGCCGCCGCCACCGAGGAAGCAGAAATGGACGAGATGGCAGGGGACGAGGAAGAAGAGGAAGATGAAGAGGAGGAGGAGGATGAAGGGGTCGAGATCGGAGTCTGATTCACCGGAGCTGGTGGGATCAGGGCAACCGGGACGGCCATGGTCGCTGGTACATATAGAATTTGGAGAGAGAAAAACCCACCGGATTATATTCTCCTTTTTACGAAAAAAAAATCACACAGGCATTAAAAAAATTGTTCAAGGTGGGTTCTGTGGCTGCTCAAAGTTGTCCTCTGCCCCGCAGTCCCCACTGGCTTGTTGAAGTTGTTATTGTTGTTATGTTTTTGAAGAGACGCCGAGAGAAAGGGAAGGACTGTCGGACAAACACACACATAACACACACATACACATAAACATCAAAAGGAGAAATGACTTGTCACACGGTATCCCGGGGGCGGAGCAATTAACTTTCCAGCCAGGAATAAATCAAATAGCGCCCTTTCCACTCGCATTAAGAGAGAGAGAGAGGGGGAAAGGGAAGCCACGCCGATTCCTCTCCCCGAATATCAAGGACAGCGAGCTTACAAGAGAGACGGCACAAGTTTACAATAAATAGCTTCTCTGATCTAATAATTGCAATGTAATGGAAATCGAGAGAAAGATCAACTTTCAAACCAGCAGTGACTCAGGTAGCAGAAATCATCCGGCTCAACGGTGGTCACAGGGCAAGAGAGCGTAGCTTCAGATTACTGCACCGAAAGCTTACACCCCATCAAACTGAAAAGCAACCCCCCCCCCCCCCCCCCACTCCCCAATAAATCAAACGAGATCATTCCTCTAATCTCAATACGTTGACAGTCTCCTTGCGAAAGATCTGGCGGGATCAGCAGTTTCACTTTCCAGCGTTGCTCGGTCGCCTCCACCCTGCCCCACCGGTACTGTCAGGGGGTCGGGGGTGGGGGGTGGGGGGGGGGTCTATGTGGGAGTATACATATGGATATGAGAGATCCTACACACGGTCACTTTAAAATCAGGGACGTATCAATCAGATACATTTACCCATTCAGTTCTATCAACACTTTTTTTCTAATAATGTGTGAGATATATGTAAAAAAAAGAGGCAAAAACACATCACATCAACTTTAATAATTCAAATACATTTTAAATTCGAAAATCTGCGACCAGACCCAAGGAATAAACACCCAGCCCCTCTCTCAGCGAAGTCTGTCATTTTATAGGCAAACACAAAGAAATACCAAAGTTATTTTTTAAAAAACACACCAGGACAAAACAAACAGGTCAGCCTTTTCAGCCTCCGGATACCTGAGCCAAGGGATTTTGCAACGATTAACACACGCACACACTCAAATTAAGCAAATAACTGCTCAGGATCGATCCCCAAATGTGTAGATATTCTATACAGGATAGGAATCAAATGGCATTAATGTAGTCAGCATCAGCACAATAGAATTAACACATCGCTTGCCTTGTGTCGGCTCGCTCGTTAATCCTACTGTGACCATTCTGATCTAAAATAACATTTTTAAAATATGCAATTAAGTAATAAATATGCAAAAGCTGTTTTAAATCCACCTTTCTGGCAAAAAGGGTGACGTAAGTCAGGGTAAAGTTTGAGATGAAAATGAAAAGCGCACTAAAGACACAATTGTTTACAGTGGAGTCTGTTCTTTTCAGCACCTGTCATTTATTCTCAAATTAAAGATGCAGGTGACACTCAAAATGCCGGTTTTCAAAATGCGGACGGAATAATTATTCCTACTGCAAAAAAAAACAAGTCAAATGAAATGTAATTTGCAGTTAAAATGGAAGATATCCCCCTCCCCCCTCCCCCATTTTAATTTAGCAAGGGTGGCCACATATGACATTTAAACATAAAGAATTGCCAGTCTTTAAGTGCGGAAGCGGCAGATTGTGATGCAAAGATAAATCAATAAGATCATTTAAAATTCAGAGGCTCTGAGACAACGGCTTCAATTTGTCCTTTTGTTATTGTCCTTTACAAACCCTGAGCTCTAATCACAGTTTATAATCTCCATGGGGAGCGCGAAGAACGCCAGCTTTGCACACACAAAAAAAACAGCTTTTATTGTGGGGAGGGGGGAGTTAACATTCGCCGATGTTCTGACAAACTGCTTGACTTGAGTCAACAACTTGAGATGTTAGGGAATACAGCATGGGTTGGTTGGCGCGGCAGTCATTTGAAATATTTTAAAAATAAATCTCAGAGAATTAGACAAAACGTCTGATGTTAATGGTATTGAGCTGACCGTTTGGGGAGAAAAGTTCCACACATGTGTTTTTTCAACAAGTCTCCCCCTCCCGTCCACAGACACACAAACAAAACGTCACTTTGGTCTTTTTTTTACACATGCAATAGAACTATAGATTCGAAGTGGGTCGAACTGTTTACATTTATCTAAAAAGCGGTGGTGTTTGTCCTTCTGCACAGGGCTGTGTATGTGAGATCAGGAGCTGTGAATAAACATGGATTAGCTCCCAATGCAGCTGACAGTCAAACTTGAAGTTCATTTAAATAGCGACCAGAAGGATCTCATGATTAATAGATGCAAGTGTCGAGCTGGTATTCCAAGCACGACCCACTGTAATTGTGTTTGCTTTTAATTGAAGCCAGGGCGCTTCAAGAACTTGCATTTGAATTCATGTGGAAGGGATATTTAAAAAAAAACGTTTTTGACCGCAGATATGTAAATGAAGACCGACGTTGCTCTGACAAAACAGGCAACATTTCGCAAAACTGCAGAAATAAAAAAAAACAAACGAAAACAGCACACATTTAACCGCCCACAGCAGGCAACACCTAACAAATAATGTTTTCGAGTTCAGCCACACATTTCAAAGTCATCACTTGTCTTCCCAATTTGTGGAGTTGTTCTGATTGTAAATTGCTATATATTAGAAAATAGAAAAGCTTAGCCATATACAGTGGGAATTCGAAATACAACTCTTTGTGAGATAACGGACACATTTGTGTAGAAAAAGATCGCAGGCTTGGTTTAAGTTATCCTGCCAACACATACACACTTATTCAGTTGTACATCATTTTGCATCCTGAGGCCGCTCTTTTGTGCTACTGTTTTCGTCTCTCTCTCTCTCACACACACACACACAGACACACACACTCTGCCTTCTACTTTCACTGATATGAAATTGGTCGCAAGTTCAGAGTTATTGGGCTGGCCATGACCGTGAAAATTACACCACACATGATTTGACTGCAACGTTTTAATACTGACTCTGCCATCGGAACATGGGGGGGGGGGGGGGGGGGAGGTTTAGTCAGTAGAGGAAGTCTTATCACACCTGAAATGTTTGCTGAACACTCGTCCTTAGGGAGCCCACTGACACCTACAGTATACTGGGTTACGTCTGTGTCGCTTGCTTACAAGGTACTGAACTGCCCGAAACTCGAATTCGCATTCGACTATGTAAGTGACAAGCTCCTCCTAATGGAGGTTTTATTGCATTTTCATTCCAGAAGCGGTAAGGACATTTTCACCAGCGAAACGCATCTCCATTCAACCTTCATCGCTTTCAGTCAGGCTCGGCAAGAATTTCCTGTCAATAAATCATTCCCATCGTTAATTCATTAATAAAATCACGGAAAATGCGGTTATCTATTGACCATGTAAATATATATTTTAATCGTCGTTTCTTTTAGCTCAAAGGTGCGTTCACGAACCATTGACTAGTACAACCTTGGCTCTTTATTAATTAATAATCTTTGTAACCATTACAATTAGTACGTTATATTTGTTACATGGCAGACAATAAACATTAACCAATCACAATGCGAGTAAACGTCTGCCTCTATTAAACGTAAAAAATTAAATAGGCAAATTGATCAATAATTTACGTGACTAGTACGAACTGCAAACATCAATATCCATAATGTACAGCAAGTGTACTTTCAAAGTGTTTGCTGCAAAGGCATCATTTGCTTCGGAGGAAGTGAGTGTAACCAACAAGAGTGAAAGAACATGTTAATTTCCCATCACCAGCACTGTGGCAGATCAGCAAGCAAACAAATAAAAAAAAAAGACACATTTTGTGAACAGGTCCATCTTGTCTCGACACGTCCCTGAAGGATCTGGTCGCTTCTTGTCAGTTTCATCAGCATGCACAACCTGCCTGGGCTGCGGAGATGTTAGCAATCGCCGCAACTCCCTGAGCGGCCCAGGATTCATACCTTACACAGGCTGTCAAGGAGGGGGAAACGAGAACTTAAACGAAATACAAAAGGTGTATACTCTTTCTGTACGGTTTTGTAAACGATTAAAACGTGAGCTGTCTTTAATTTCCAATGCAGGGGTGATCCATGGCTGGTGTGAAGCTGATTGCTCAGGTGACTGTTACCCATTTGTGTTTTCTCTCCCTCTCTGCATCGATTTAGAGACAACTTTCTGGTCAGTTTCAAAAACCGGGGATGTAGCTTCCTGGATGCTGGCCGACCCGGCAGCGGTGTGGTTTAAAAAAAGAGGGCAGATTACTGTACCGAAACCAATAGAACTTTTCAAAAGAAACTATTTTAGCTTTAAACAGATATCCCATTCATCTTAGGAAAGTCGATGCATTTTGAGGTTTATTGCTGACTTTAAACAGGGACATTCAAGGATGGAGATGTGTCAATTTAAATGTGATCAACTGAAACACCTCGTAACAGCTTCATATGAAAGACTTTTTTATAACCTGCTTTAAAGATTTCTAAACATTGTAGTCAGCGAGAAACGCCGCATTGTTTCCAACCGATATAGTTTTGAAAACCTTAATCAATATAATTTTAAGTGGCATCGGATAAAAATGACCTGTGTAGGAGCACATTGCTAGACTGTTCCTTCATTGGCCAAAAGCACGCACTAAAGATCACTATCTGATTTATAAAGCTGTACATCAGAGTGCAGTCGAATTTAATGCAAACTGGTTCTTTGTGCATTGAAAGAAAGACTTGCATTTCTATAGCGCCTTTCACGGCCTCAGGACGTCTCAAAGCGCTTTACACCCAATGAAGTACTTTTTGAAGTGTAGCCACTGTTGTAATGTAGGAAACGCGGCAGCCAATTTGCGCACAGCAAGCTCCCACAAACAGCAATGTGATAATGACCAGATAATCTGTTTTAGTGATATTGGCCGGGACACTGGATAACTCCCCTGCTCTTCTTCGAAAGAGTGCTGTGGGATCTTCCATGTCCATCTGAGAGAGCAGACGGGGCCTCGGTTTAACACATCATCAGAAAGAGGGCACCTCCGACAGTGCAGCACTCCCCTAGAGTGTCAGCCTAGATTTTTGTGCTCAAGTTTCTGGAGTGGGACTTGAACCCACAACATCCTGACTCAGGAGGCGAGGGTGCTACCCACTGAGCCACAGCTGACTCAAATTGAGACAACGTGCATATTTACAGGGACAATTGTGCAGGTGAAGTGAACACCACAAAGTTGGAAGAATTGAAAAGTAACACACACACATATATGTATATATACATATATAAATAGAGAGAGGTTCTATTTCGCAGCGACCAAACTCTCAGCCTGGTGTTTTGTAAAAAGAAGTGAGACATTTACAGACAACATCAAATGTATTAAAACAGTAAACAAACATGAGGGAGTTTATCGATTTTGCTTTCATTTTATCGTCTCGCAACAAAGCGACCTTTCCAAGGAATTAATCATACTAAACCGAGCTCAGCTGAAAGAGAAATCAGCTGTTAGCCTTTCGACATTCCCCTCTATCTTCCATACTCCCGACTTTAAGAGTTTGCATCGTTCGCCAGTACGCATTTATTAGAAAAGTTCATCGACTGTCAGTGATATTGTTAGTCAGTAATTTGATCAGGTTTCTTTCAGTTTGATCAGGTTTCGCATTATATTACTGTGTTGTTTGTGTGTTGAAGAAAATTGCCCGTTATTATGTCTGCATTTTAAAACGTTTCTGTTTATGAAAACAATCTTACAATTTGCTGGTGCTAAACTTTAAAACCTTTAACTCCTGTTACATTTTGCGGATTATAATCGATTGAAAACGTTTTTTTAAATGAAAGATGTCTCCCGGGTGCTTAACCTTTTGTTAAATACTACATTTCACAGTAAACGGTATGACAGTAAGACTTTTAAACGAATATATAGCTTAAAAGGTGTAATTTTATGAAAGTAATTGATTCTGGATATTTTTGCGATCCGTTTGTTTTCTCAAGACGGGGCTGAAACTAAATGATGAGATAAAAGCGACCTCTATAGGAGAAAGAAAGTAACTGTTCCTTTTCGCCCCATTATTAAAAAGGCATGTTTGCACAATCATTGGAGTGCACAGAGCCTTGCATTTTATTTGATGAAACTCATGCAAGTTACATTAGTAAAAATGTAAATAGAAAAATATATTAAATATATAAATAGATTTGGTTCTATCTATTATCCGCGATATCTGCACTCCCCCAATTCCGGCATCTTGAGCATCCCCGATTTTAATCGCTTCATCATTGGTGGCCAAGACTTCAGCTACCAAGGCCTGAAACTCTGGAATTCCTTCCCAAAACCTCTCCACCTCTCTTCCCTCCTTTAAGCCGCCTCTTAAAACCTACCTCTTTGACCAAGCCTGCCCGAATATCTCCTTATGTGGCTAGGTGTCAAATTTTGTTTTATAACACTCCTGTGAAGCACCTTCGGACGTTTCACTACGTTAAAGGCACTATATAAATACACGTTGTTGTTATTGGCCCAGAAATTCCGATCGCAGGCCTCCCGCGGGCGGAGGGCTGCGATCTGGAAAAATCCGCGCCAAGACCGGAGGGCTCCCGGGAGGCTCAGAGTTCCGTTGCTGGGCCTCTCCAAACTGCCGGTGCGCAGCGCCCACGTATCCCAGCGGTGCAGGCGGTTCGCAGCGTCCCTGGGATCATGTGGGCCATGGGGAGCCAAACAGAGAAGGAAACCTCCCTTCATACATTTGACAGAAAGACCTGTCAAATATATGAATGGAGATCACCCCCAAAACATAGTAAAACGTTAAATAATTTTTTTTTTAAATCACATTTTTTAAATGACTTTAAATGACAATAAATTAAGTATTTTAAACAAAAATTTTATTTTTTGAAAAAAATAATTAACATTTTTAACAGGGCTAAAAATAAACTTACCTTTCTTTAAAGTATTTTTAAATGATAAGTCAGTGGAAATTTAAAAAAAAACACTTTTTTCAACTCTTATCCTGGTAAAAGTAGGCCTGACAGCTGCTTTTACCAGGCGCAAGAATTGTAAGTGTTTTCTGCGGATGGAGGGTCTCCCAAAAACGGAACTCTCTGCCCGCAGAGGCCCTTCTCCAGCGCAGCCGGACGATCTGTCAAGAGCTTTCTTGACAGATCGGAAATGCCGGTTTCCAGCACATGCGCTGTGCATGCCTGAAACCGGCATTTCCGATGTCCCTACAGCGTGTACCCACCCGTAGGGATCAGAGTCTCTGCCCCATAGTTGGTTAATAAGCTTTCTTTTGATCTCACTACATTTAGCTGAATCCTTTTCTAGTTTATTGAGCTGTCCAGGCTTGGATTAAAATGAGGGCACACAAGGTAAGCACATGGCAAAGGTTTTTTGTTTCATCTTGGCTCATCCAAGCAAAAAAGAAACCATACAGCACCCTCATCAGGTTATCTAACTGTATCCTGATTAAATCCAAGGTTTTCTCATTTACTCTCCTAACCCGAAGACCATTCTCAAAAGTGGATCACTCTGTGTGTAAAGAAACTCTCCCTTAAAATGTCCTCAATTTACCTTTCATTGATTTTAATCTATACCCCCTTGTTCTAGTATTCTACCTTCCCCTGAAGCAGTGTTCTGGACTTACCTTACCTGCTGCCCCTATCCTAACTCGCACCAAGTCCCGTTCACCCATCACCCCTGTGCTCACTGACCTGCAATGGCTCCCAGTCCAGCAACGCCTTGATTTTAAAATTCTCATCCTTGTTTTCAAATCTCTCTATGGCATCTCCCCTCCCTATCTCTGTAACCTCTTCCAGCCCTACATCCCTCCAAGATTTTTTTTTATTAGTTCATTGGATGTGGGCAAGGCCAGCATTGATTGCCCATCCCTAATTGCCTTTGAGAAGGTTGTGGTAAGCTGCCTTCTTGAACCACTGCAGTCCGTGTGGTGGAGGTGCTCCCACAGTGCTGTTAGGTAGGGAGTTCCATGATTTTGCCCCAGCGACGATAAAGGATCAGCAATATATTTCCAAGTCAGGATGGTGTGTAACTTGGAGGGGAACTTGCAGGTGATGGTGTTCCCATGCACCTGCTGCCCTTGTCCTTCTAGGTGGTAGAGGTCACGGGTTTGGGAAGTGCTGCGAAGAAGCCTTGGCGAGTTGCTGCAGTGCTTCTTGTAGATGGTACACACTGCAGCCACGGTACGCCGATGACGGAGGGAGTGAATGTTTAAAGTGGTGGATGGGGGGCCAATCAAGCAGGCTGCTTTGTCCTGGATGGTGTCAAGCTTCTTGAGTGTTGTTGGAGCTGTACTCACCCAGGCAATTTGAGAGTGTTCCATCACACTCCTGACTTGTGCCTTGTAGATGGTGGAAAGGCTTTGGGGAGTCGGGAGGTGAGACACTTGCCACAGAATACCCAGCCTCTGACCTGCTCTTGTAGCCACAGTATTTATGTGGCTGGTCCACTTAATTTTCTGGTCAATGGCGACCCCCAGGATGTTGATGGTGGGGGATTCAGCGATGGTAATGCCATTGAATGTCAAGGGGCGGTGGTTAGACTCTCGCTTGTTGGAGATAGTCATTGCCTGGCACGTGTGTGGTGTAAATGTTACTTGCCACTTATCAGCCCAAGTCTGAATGTCGTCCAGGTCTTGCTGCATGCGGGCATGGACTGCTTCATTATCTGAGGAGTTGTGAATGGCACTGAACACTGTGCAGTCATCAATGAACATCCCCACTTCTGATCTTATGATGGAGGGAAGGTCATTGATGAAGCAGCTGAAGATGGTTGGGCCTAGGACACTGCCCTGAGGAACTCCTGCAGTGATGTCCTGGAGCTAAGATGATTGACCTCCAACAACCGCAACCATCTTCCTTTGTACTAGGTATGACTCCAGCCAGTGGTGAGTTTTCCCCCTGATTCACATTGTCTTCAGTTTTACTAGGGCTCCTTGATGCCACACTCGGTCAAATGCTGCCTTGATGTCAAGGGCAGTCACTCTAACCAATTACTTGATTCAATACCACTATCTACTTTTAAGAAGTCTACTTGAGCAAGCCCGGTTCCAGGACTCCTTTGAGTGAGGCTCGTGGCTGAAGACATGAAGTTTAGCGTGGGACTCTTTTAATGGAATTTAAATATTATATTGGGCCAGTAGCATGGCGTCAACATTTGCACCCATTGGAAAGCCTGATATCTTGCAAATCAGTCACACAAGGCCAGGCTCCTTATTTTCCAACCCAGACCCAGTGGTGGAAGCAGAGACACTCAATATTTTCAAGGGAAGACTGGATAGGCACTTGTGGGAAATAAACTTGCAGGGCTACGGAGATAGAGCAGGGGAATGGGACAGACTGGATTGCTGTACTGAGAGCTGGCACGGACTTGATGGGCCGAATAGCCTCCTTTTGTGCCATTATGACTCTATGGGCCCAATTTTGTGGATTGTGTGGGAAATGGTCGGAATCCCCCGAATGTGGGGTTCTGACACACAAAAAAATGGGTCAGCCAGCTGCATGCAATTTTCCCTCAAGTGGCCAATTAATTTCCAGCGTGTGGGCAGCCTTGCTAATTGTCCATTTCTAGTCAGGAAGCCCCACAGTATGATGTCATCATTCGTGGTGTTTTCAAGGTCCATAGCAAGCACTGCATCCTCTGAAGGCTTCCAAACGAACCATACAGGATGGCAGAGGAGCCTGCAGCAGCTGTGGCCAGTGCCAGACCCCGAGCTGCCTCCAAATTCGACGAAGCTTCACTGCAGGCATTATTGGATGGGGTTAGGGCCCACAGGGAGGTCCTCTTCCCTAGGTCAGGCAGGAAGAGGCCTCCCACTGAGACCAAGGCTGCATGGATGCAGGTGTCAGCAGATGTCAACTCGAATGTGCATGTAACCTTGGCATCACATCTCTAACTCCTTCCTCTACTCCCCCACAGGACCATCCAGAGCCCCTGTCCCCACTCTGGAGGAGGAAGAGGCTGTGCAGCCAGACACCTCAGAGGAAGCTCCAACATCTGAGGGCGCAGCGTCAGCAGAAGTAAGCGCGCCCAGCACCAGCGCAGACACTCACACTTCGGGGGGACCTTTGGGACATAGCGTAGTGTTGTCACCTAGTGTTTCACAGCTCACAAGTGAGCCTCAGCAGATGGAGATTCCTCGTCAGAGGGCGCAGGACTCTGCCAGCTCAGCACAGCTGTGCTGCATGTCGACCCTCTGCCTCTGGGTCCATCCGCAAGAGAAGAGGTGATGGATCTCCATGCACAGATGCAGGATTCTCTGGCAGGTGTTGTCTCCAGGTCGCTGCGAGTGTGGAGGGAATGGAGGAGTCCATAGCGACCATGAGCAGAGCCTTTGTGGAGTCATTGGCGCAGGAACGCATCACCATGGAAAGGTTGGCAACCTCCATGGAGGAGATAACTCGCCAGGGTACGGAAAACATGGTGAGTGCTCATAAGAGAATGACATTTCTTGAGGAGCGTTGGCCATCTATTGAACAGAGAAACCAGACCTTCATGAAAGTCCTTCTGAGTAGGACTGCCAGTGCAGAAACGGGTCCCCGTGGCCCCCTAAAGCGCAGCAAGGTGCTCTCAAGCCACTTCCAAGCGCTGGCCCCTTCTGGCCTGTGCAGCTTCAGGTGAGTGAGCAGCAGCCTGGTGCTCATCCTGCTGTTCCTGGTTCTGCTGCTGCCGCCTCTGCTGCTGGAGATCCTCTAATGGCAAGAAGGGAAGAAAAAAAAGGCGTCCCATGCTTCTTATAGATGCCTCCGCTGAGGAAGCGCTGAGTGAGGGTGCCGAGCGGTGCTTCCCAGGAGATCACATTGGAGAAGTGTGTGAGGCTCCAACCTTCCACAGCTGTGCCTAAGCCTTGAAGAAGTAGCCCCAAGCCTGCAGCAACAAGGTCCTTCACCATACAAATGCTGGCCCTTTAAATCGCAGCTTTCCCGAATGACCTGCAGCTGAGAGCAAGCAAGCCGGCAAGCTTCACGCCAGGTTTCATCAGCGGGGTTCCCCGCAGGCGTGTTTAGCGTGGGGAACCCCTGAAAATCGCAAGGCCACCCTAAAATGGCATTAAACATGCCAATAATTGGTGATCAGAGTCCCGACAGCCAGTCCCACCAGCGGCGGGCGGGACTGATTCGGGTCGCGGAGAAATGGCGGTCTGAAAGTCGGACGGGGCGGGGAATCAGGCGGGGGGGGGATCGCGACCCCCTATTTCAGCGATTTTCGGCCCCAGCCCACATGAAAACCCGCCCGATGGCTGGCAGAAAATCGGGGCCTATGACTCTATGACCTGCCAGCAATCTTGTCCATCTTAAAAGCTCAAATTTTGCTATGAACATCTCTACAAGCTTCTAAAGGGTGGTTTATATAAGGCTTAAAATGTTTTTTTGCAGACATAGATAAACGAAGAGCTACACTTCATCCACAAAAGAGTTGCAAGGGCTCACAAGATGTTGGTATGCTGTTGTCAACCCTCCAGGATTGTCCTGGAGCCACCAGGAATTGAAGACCAATTTCCAGGACACTGCTGTGAGCAACCAAGGAAATAAATCACAGGGGCAATAAAAACTTTTTTTTTTTCATTTTCTTTGTACACTTTCAATTATTATTGATAAAAATATTGGAGATGGGGGAAAAGAACGCTGTTTGACTAACAGTCAAGATTAATCTAACCAGGTATCAAAGAGTCTGTGCACTTTCCAATTGGCATGGCAAGGCGGGGCGCCTGGAGGATGGACCAATAGCGGGAGTGTGGGCGTGGTTCGAAGCAGACTATGATGAAAGCTCCAAGAATACACCCAATCAGAGTTGGCAACCCTATGTGGGTAGGCTACCAGAGTGCAGGCTACTGCAAACACAGAAGGCACATTAATACTTCCCATCTGAAGTGGTTTTCACTGTTCCAAGATATCTTGCCACCATCTTGAACACACTCTCAGCAGGGATTAAAACAATTATTGGCGACAGCATACAGTTTTGAGAATTTTTTTCGCAAAAGTAAGTTCACATTTCCAGCTTCTTGACCCTGTTGCTGTGGTTATATTGCACTGACCAGTCAGAGATCCGAAGGTGCAGAGGGCAACTCACGACTGGCAAGACCTCCATTAAAAGATTAGGCCACCAAAACAGACCTCTGCGTGGGAATGCACAAAGGCCCCACTCACCAGCCAGAACATTTTTAATGTTTAGAGAGTGCAGACAAGAATGCTTGGTTTCACAAAACATTTGTAAAAAAAAGACTCTGCTTAAATTTATAGAGTGCCCGGGAGGTATAACAGCCCTGCTGAGCATTTTGGTAAACCTGGTTTGACACCACACTAGGGTTAGACAAGCGCCACACTTGGAGCTCCGATAGGGCAAGAGAGCCCCAGGTGGGCAGAGGAAACGCTTCAAGGGCACCCTCAAAGCCACCTTGAAAAAGTGCAACATCCCCAGCGACACCTGGGAATCCCTGGCCCAAGACCGCACAAAGTGGAGGAGAAGCATCCGGGAAGGCGCCGAACACCTCGAGTCTCTTCGCCGGGAGCAAGCGGAAGCCAAGCGCAGGCAGCGCAAGGAGCGCACATCAACCCAAGCACCCCACCCACCCGCCCCTTCAACCACTGTCTGCCCCACCTGTGACAGAGACTGTAGGTCCCGCATTGGACTCATCCGTCACCTGAGAACTCATTTTTAATGTGGAAGCAAGTCATCCTCAGTTCCGAGGGACTGCCTAAGAAGAAGAAGTTAGACTTCACACAGTGTCAAGCCCAAGTGATTTGCGACAGCCTTTCAGACTCACTCCACTCCACTCCATTCAGGATTCAGATCGGGATTCGCTCTGGAGCAATACAATCACCACAAAGCAGAAACTGCTTTGCACCAATGCAAAAGTGGCAGCATAACTGCAGCCAGTGATACATAAAATTATTTATATTTTTGTTATTCTGTCCTGGTGTGCTGAGAAACTTCTAGCTATTAGTAACAGATCCGCACTCAACACTTAAGTTCCTTGTATTGCAAGTTTTAAAATATATTTATTAATTATAGCACTAACAAATTATTGAGATAAAATAAAGCTAGCCAAATGACTCATTATTAAAATATACTGTTTTCAGTGCATTAACTGAGGCAGTTCTACAGACTAAGTGGAGTAGGAAATTAGTCCCAGACCACACAGATGAATAAATTCTGTAGAAGAGGAGCTGTTGAGTAATCAAAACATATTCAATGGACTGTACCGCCACACAAATGGAAAACATGTCATTATAACATGTTTCGTTCTCTTCCTCTACGTTTTAGACTTCATCAGTCAGTTTGTAACAATTTGTTCCTGCACAGGCCATGACAACATATCATTCAGATGCATATCGCTACTTGACTGAAATAAAGGTTGTTAGATTACACTACCATTTTTTGTCAATAGAAAGTAGTTTTGTGCACATCAACATGGAAGTGGCAGTAGTGGGCCTGGAAGCAGGTCCTAATCTGACTGCCAAGAATGCTGAAACATGTGATATGAGACCCTACCAGAAGGACATTTTGCACTGCTTTGAATTAACACTGGGCCCAGTATAACGCTACCGGATCTCCTAGGCACCTTTTATGCTTACCATCTAATAGTTTTAATCTTAGTAGAAGGGAGACACTCCCAGATGTTCCCTCCTAGCACTAAAAGTCAACTTCCTGAGTGTGAAGCTCTCCACAGCATCTAGGCGCACATGCACAAAGCTGCTCTGTGGCGGACATCTGTCCAGCGGTTGCCATGTGTACCATCTACAAGATGCACTGCAGCAATTCCCCAAGGCTTCTTTGACAGCACCTCCCAAACCCGTGACCTCTACTACCTAGAAGGACAAGGGCAGCAGGTACACCATCACCTTCAAGTTCCCCTCCAAATCACACACCATGCTGACTTGGAAATATATTGCCGTTCCTTCATCATTGCTGGGTCAAAATCCTGGAACTCCCTCCCGAACAGCTCTGTGGAACTACCTTCACCACATGGACTGCAGCGGTTCAAGAAGGCAGCTCACCACCACCTTCTCAAGGGCAATTAGGGATGGGCAATAAATGCTGGCGTTGCCAGTGATGCCTGCACCCCGTGAATGAATTTAAAAAAAATTCCACTCCACAGATACCAGTCTCACCCTAGTAGATGTGAGTGATAGGTAAGGAGAAAGAAAGAAAGAAAGTACAGTGAACAGTGAGGAGGATAGTGATAGACTTCAAGAGGAAATAGACAGGTTGGTGGAATGGGCGAACATGTAGCAGATGAAATTTAATGCAGAAAAGTGTGAAGTGATACATTTTGGTAGAAAGGATGAGAAGTGGAAGTATAAACTAAAGGGTACAATCCTAAAGTGGGTGCATGAACAGCGAGACCTGGGGGTATATGTGCACAAATCATTGAAGGTGGCAGGGCAGGTTGAGAAAGTGGTTAACAAAGCTTACGGGATCCTGGGCTTCATGAATAGTGGTATAGAGTACAAAAGCGTGGAAATTATGATCAACCTTTCTAACATATTGGTTCAGCCTCAACTGGAGTATTGTGTCCAATTCTGGGCACCGCACTTTAGAAAGGACGTGAAGGCCTTAGAGAGGGTGCAGAAAAGATTTATGAGAATGGTTCCAGGGATGAGGGACTTTGGTTACGTGGATAGGCTGGAGAAGCTTGGGTTGTTCTCCTTAGAGCAGATAAGATTGAGAGGAGATTTGATAGAGGTATTTAAAATCATGAGGGGTCTGGACAGATTAGATAGAGAGAAACTGTTTCCATTGGCAGAAGGGTCGAGAACCAGAGGACACAGATTAAGTTGATTGGCAAAAGAACCAAAGGCGACATAAATAAAAAAAATTTATGCAGCGAGTGGTTAAGATCTGGAATGCACTGCCTGGAAGGGCAGCGGAGGCAGACTCAGTCATGGCTTTCAAAAGGGAGTTGGATAAATATCTGAAATAAAAAAAATTGCAGGGCTACGGGGAAAGGGCGGGGGAGTGGGACTAGCTGAAGTGCTCTTGAAGAGAGCCGGGCCGAATGGTCTTCTTCCGTGCTGTAACCATGCTATGATTTTATGACACAAGTTTAACAATCACCTGCTGAAGCATGGTTGCTGCAATGTGCATTAGGCAAGTCTTGGGACTAATCTGTGCTTGAACTTTGATGCTCTAGTACAGACCCGCAGGACCTTTACTATTCAGCAAGCACCACAGCCTATCTTGTGAAACATTTTCCTCTATTCCAGCTGCATCCCATTGCGCCACCTAATATAGGAATAAAGGCAACTGCAGACAAGTTTCATGTCAGCCACCGTTTAAAAAAATTATTTTTAATATGTTGCAGGTCTGCTGGTGGATACAGATACCTCTTCACTGTTGATGGCTCCAATAAAATGAGGGCTGACAGAAGATAGACATTTTGAGGTACTGGTTTCAGTAGCTTTCCCGGTTTATGAGGTAAACTGACAGCTGAGAGCAGTGCAGTACAACATTAACAGAAGGGTACTGAAGGCAATTGTGATGCACAGAGAAATAATCTGGTTAAATACTCGGAGATTCTATGCCCAGTGCACATTATAGCAGAAACCACCAATGATGATCAACAGCTGCCATGTGAGAGAGAGAAACAAAATGATAGGGGCATAGGTTATGGTCTGAAATTGTTGAACTCAATGTTGAGTCCAGAAGGCTGTAAAGTGCCTAATCGAAAGATGAGGTGCTGTTCCTCGAGCTTACGTTGAGCTTCATTGGAACAGTGTAAGAGGCCGAGGACAGAGAGGTCAGAGTGGCAGCTGTTGATCATTCTGCCATCGCCATTTACACTTCATCTAGAGTCATCTTTTGTTTCTTAACTTGTCCCATTACCATCTCCTTTTGCCTTGCACCATCATCCCCTATGTCTCTTAATCTCTTCTGCCTTCCATTCTATCACAGACCCTCCCTTTTGCTCTTTCCTCTCACCCCCCCGCCCCCCCCACTGTCTCCCTGCTCCTACACTTGCTTAAAAAGCTGTTACAATTCCAACTTTTTCCAGTTCTGACGAAGGGTCATCGACCTGAAACGTTAACTCTGTTTCTCTCTCTACAGATGCTGCCTGACCTGCTGAGTATTTCCAGCATTTTCTGCTTTTATTTCAGATTTCCAGCATCTGCAGTATTTTGCTTTGGTAATGCTGACAATTTGTTAAGTTTAGCACAGATCCAAACATCTGTTTAAAAGCACATGTGCTCGTTCAGAGTAACAGAAGTGAAAAGCTAAATTGAAGAGCTGGAATGAGAAAGAGGAAAATGGAGGTACATCTCACACTATAACGTGAGTTAAAAAGAAAATATGAAAATGCTGGAATTCTGAAAGAAGACAAGAAAGCACTGGAAGCAACAGGAGGTTAGCCGGCTTCTCAAGATAAAGGTAAATTGACCATTTGAATGAGACGTCATCATTGATTGTTTTAACCCTTGCTCCCAATTGTGATTTGGAATAAGTCTGTCTGTGTGAGGTTATTTTTGAATATTACTTTGATTCTGTTCATTCATTACTGATAATAACTTGGATGAAACTCCTATTAGGTTTTATGCGGTTTAGGTACATTTGATGCACAGATTGTCAAGCAGGTGCGACATTTTATTGTTGGAACCAGAAAACTAAAGACAGAGTGAACAGGGATCAAATCTAATACTGCCTGGTGCTGCTTTGCTCAAGTTTCAGTGTAGGTTTGTGCCAATGAAGAGATTGTATTGAAGTCGGTCGACAAATTAGACCATAAAAAATTTCCAAAAAGCCATTGTATCAATGGTCAGTGCTTAAATGTGCTATAGACATTATAATATCATCTGTTCCAACCAACCTAGGGAACCTTAGTATGGGCTTTAATTGCAGTAACAATCCATTAATTTTTTTAAAATTCATTCATGGGCTGTGGGTGTCGCTGGCAAGGCCAGCATTTATTGCCCATCCCTAGTTGCCCTTAAGAAGGTGGTAGTGACCCGCCTTCTTGAACTGCTGCAGTCCGTGTGGTGAAGGTACTCCCACAGGGCTGTTAGGGAGGGAGTTCCAGGATTTTGACCCAGCGACAATGAAGGAACGGCCGATATACTTCCAAGTCAGGATGGTGTGTGACTTGGAGGAGAACTTGGAGGTGGTGGTGGTGTTCCCTTGCGCCTGCTGCCCTTGTCCTTCTAGGTGGTAGAGGTCGCGGGTTTGGGAGGTGCTGCCGTAGGCTACATACTCATTTCATTCCTGTGCCCTAACTGGTATTGGTGTGAAAATCTGTTCGTATTTTAGCTGCCTTGTTGCATTTTTTTAAGTCCGTCAGTAACTGAATATTGATGGAGATTTAATTTTGGGAGGCAGCCACATTGCAGACGTAAGGGCTGGGAATTTCCCTGGAGCTGCTCCCGCTCTGCCGGTGTGACTTCGGCGGAAGTGCGGTGCAAACCTTGTTTGCTTGTGTAAGGATCGGCAAAGTTACAGTGGCAAAGTGAGAGTGGCTCTGAGGAAATTTCCCGACTAAGGACTAAGTGCCGTGGGTTTGTTTTACAGTCCACCTGATGTGTAATGTTTTGGAGACTTTTCCCCCCCTGGTTTTCTATCCCCACGCTCCGACAGACACAGGGGTAGAATTTGGAAGGTTATTGCGTCCCATTTTTTGGGTGTAAAACAGGCATAACACTAACCAATTTAGCAGTGGTATGGCCTGTGTCCAATCTGGAGCACACTTCCATAGGTTCCAGCCATCCACTGACACCTCACCTAATTGGCCACTGCGAACCTGGAGCGTTTTCATTGACTACTATGGGGATCATCGCAGTCAAGGCCAATCCTGCCCTCACCTAATGTGCACATATGCGTACTTTCCAACAGCAGTCACTCGATGTGAGACAGATGCCTGGCTGATTTTTCCTCTTCCCAGGCCAGGTTCACTGAAGCCAACTGTGGCACCCCTATTGAAATCAGCTCACACAGTACAGACCAGCAATCGAACATGGGACCTCACTGGTCTGTATGGCAGTGCATTTACCCACTGAGACATTAAGAGAGCTCTATATTTTGGCTTTTATAATTCAATCAGTTAACTGTTGGTGGTGAGGTCAAGGGCTTGTGAATTTTAGTTGCTTGTTCGGCAATATTTCACTTTTGAATTCACAGTCTTTTATTGGTTAGGTCATTTTCTCATGGCTCACCCTCGGCGCTTTCATCTCCTGGGTAAAGGCGCATTTTCCTGCTGTTCCCCGCGAACGTTTAATTGTAAAAAAAAGAGATATAACTTTTCAGGATTAAAGTGAGATATCATACGTGCTGAGTAGAAAACTTTACCGCTTTTGGCACTTAGAATTGGCATCAAGCACTTCCAAGTCAAGTCCCCTACTGCCCGAGGGAGAAGAAAACTCTCCTTAACTGTACTTCAAAAACGTGCCATAACCTCAGCCTCAGAAAAACACACGAACTACACTCGTGTCAATTTACCCACACAAGCTGCCGTCGTGGTCTGCCTGAGGTAGATTGCTAATTTTTTTGTCACATTCTAAGGAGTCTGGAGATTGGATTATAGGCTGTAACCTCCATTATCTCCCATTGCCCCATCACCAAATGATAATGGAAACTGATGGATAATCAGGATTCTAGGCATGAGAATGTACTAATATCCTCGGCATGAGAATGAGGACGAGCACAATAGAAATAACATGAGGTACTTTATGTTGTTCTTTTTGCAAGAAAGAGAAAAAATTCCAAGTAATAAAGAAACAATTGCATCTTCAGCCTTGTGTAAGACATCACCTTGTCGTACACAAAGCTTTCTCTTGTAAAAGTTCTGGCAGATAATCAGGAATGTGCATAATTTTGAAGTGTGAACAATATAAATAGCTAATACTGATTGTATGATGTGATCTCCACTTTTGTTCATGTTAATTTTTTAAAATATTATATTATAAATAAACCCAAAATGACAGGTGATAGTTATTCAATGACCCTACAAGTCAGTTGCTCGGATGGTCGGAGGTGTTGATTTGATTCTGGACTGTTGATTCACTTTGAGATGTGGGACTTCACAAAATATTAGAATTGTGATGTGGAGCTTTGCCGGATGCCCTGCTGTTTTTGGATGGAGAAATACAGAAGCATTCACCATCCCACATATAATAGAAAGAGACATTCTTGCTTTGTTAAAGTTAATGTAGGAGATTAGAATCATAGAATGATACAGCGCAGAAGGAGGCCATTCGGCCCATCATGCCTGTGCCAGCTCTACGAAAGAGCTGTCCAATTAGTCCCACTCCCCTGCTCTGTCACCATAGTACTGCAACTTTTTGCCCTTCAAGTATTTTTCCAATTCCCTTTTGAAAGTTATCATTAGATCTGCTTCCATAACAACTTACTGCGTAAACATTTTTTTCCTCATGTCGCCTCTGGTTCTATTGCCAATTACCTTAAATCTGGTTACTGACCCTTCTGCCAGTGGAACCAGTTTCTTCTTCATGATTTTGAACAAGTCTATCAAATCTCCCTTTAACCTTCTCTGCTCTAAGGAGAACAACCCTAGTCTCTCCGCTTAACCGAATGGCCTACTCCTGCTCCTATTTCTTATGTTCTTATGGGGGAAAAATTCAGTTGTTTGCGCCTCCCGTTAGTGCCTTAAGAGGGCGCTAATGGGGCGCAAAGCAATTAGCGCCTGTGCGCGGCAATGTTTGCGGCGCTCGCGAAATTAGCTAGACATTTTGCGGCAGTGCTAAACACTACCGCCACGATCTCCTGCGCCGGCAGATCGTGACGTCAGTCGAGTGCACAATGCCCCGGATATTGAGTGGCACCCCCTGCCTTACCACCTGCCGCTAGCAACGACAGGTTGAGGGGAGTGTTATGCTGTCAGAAAGGGACTGGGGGAACACTATTTAAAGGCGACCGCTTCCTGCCTTTTTTTGTCGGTGACATTTTTGCACCACGCATTCTGAGAGAGAGAGAGATTTCTGGAGAGATTCAACGCTGTGTGAAGGAGTTTTGGGTACTGAGCAGCACTTTGCAGGTTCATTTTGATTTGCCCTTCCTTGCTTCGCCAGCACTCTGAGGTAGCGCCTCACTCCTTGGCCTTTGCGCCTTAAGACAGGTGTGAAGCACCTGATTTAGCGCTCCAATCACCTCCAGGGGTGATAAGAGCCAAGTTTGCCGTCGGAAGCAATAATTAGCGCCAGGCGCTAAACTTGGCACACGGCCGATAATAGCGTCCCAAACGGGGCGATACTGAATTTTTCCCCCATCTTTCATCCCTGGTACCATTCTAATAAATCTCTTCTGCACCCTCTTCAAGGCCTTGATATACTTTCTAAAGTGTGGTGCCCAGCATTGGCCACAATACTCCAGCTGGGGCCTAACCAGTGTTTAATAAAGGTTTAGCATCATTTCCTTGCTTTTGTACTCTATGAAAGCCAAGGATCCCATATGTCTTTTTAGCAGCCTTCTCAACTTGTCCTGCCACCTTCAAAAACTTGCGTACGTACACCCCCAGGTCTCTCTGTTCCTACAACACCTTCAGAATTGTACCATTTAGTTTATATTGCCCCTCCTCATTCTTCCAACCAAAATGAATCACTTCACACTTCTCTGCATTAAATGTAATTTGCCACGTGTCTGCCTATTTCACCAGTCTGTCTATGTCCTCCTGAAATCTGTTACTATCCTCCTCACTGTAAGATTCGTGAAATTTTCATTAATTAATCACGTAGGAAAGTAGGGTTAATAAAACAGCTTTATTGACCAAAAGAAGCTTTTACAGAGAAACCTTTGATAAAAGGGCACACAAAATGGCCACCAGACCTCGTGACCAGCTTCTGGGACCATTTGAATTTCTGTTACTGCAAGCCAGGCAGGCTTGTGGATTGAGGACATTAAAAGCCCGCGGAAACCAGTTTCGGGAAGCCGAAAATCATGGAACTGAGCATACATATTGATTAGATTACAAGTACAGGACAGATTTGGGTGGCAGGATGAGACCCATCAAGAAATGGGCGGACAATTGAACGAAAGCTTTAGCCCATTACACTGTACAAAGAGAAGCCGTTTAACAGCCATCCAGGGCAATCTCCAGACCGATCAATATACAAACCAAGTTACGGTAACAAAGCAAAGACATTATCGGCCCAGGAAGGCCAGTTAAGCTATCACCGACTCCCATTATGAAGACAAAACACCCCTGCAGAGAGTTCTGCCCGCCAAAATTATTACAAAGACAGGACTATGATTTGGCGGGAGATAAGAATGTTCCAAAAAGGTATAACTGTGGATTGAGTAAAGTCCATAGGGAGTTCTCCATCGGTACGCTTCGGGACAGCCCCCTTCGGGACTACAGCACTTTGGTTCGGAACGTGTTCGGTGTTCGGCCAGGCAAGGCCCGGCCACGACGAGAAGACGACGAGAAGAATTCGGCTTGGAAGCCAGCTCGGCCAGGCAAGGCCCGGCCACGACGGGAAGACGACGAGGGAGGCCCGGGTACTTTTGTCGGGAGATCATCGACGACCCAGGCCGGAGAAGAAGACACTCAGGGCCCGGCACTCCAGTTCTTCAACATCACATCGGCGCGCGCTCATCGCAGGAGAACCAAGAGGAAAACAAGCTGCGCCAGAAGCTTCCAAACCCACGTGACGACGGAAAGCTGTGTCGAAAGGCTGCAAAGCCTTTTTCGCAATTCTTAAAGTGGTGAGCATGATCCCGAGTCCCTCAAATCGAAACTTAGTTAGGTTTAGGGGAGGGGGTTAAGGGTAATTGTAATGTGTTACCCCTTTTACGATGTGCCGTGTGTTCCCCATTTCTATAGAGTTAAGTTTATAGATGTGTGCATGCTTGTAGTTGCTTTAATCTGTGCATATGACATGTATTTTATAATGTTGCAAACTGTTCAATAAAGGCATCCATTTTGTGCTATTCGACCTGGTCTATTGAGTTTTTCTGCACTACAGCTCCCTGCACCTAAGTCCAAGGTCTAGAACCGTAGGGGCGAGTGGGTCGAACCACTCACGGGTAATTATTGCAAGAAGCCTGGCAGGAAACCAGAGCAAGCAAGAGAAACCCCCTACATCACTGTTTACAACATTTCTGAGTTTCGTGTCATCTGCAAATTTTGAAATGCTGCCCTGTATACACAAGTGCAGGTGATTAATATATATCAAAAAGGTATATATTAATGGGGCATGGTGAGTTAGCATGGTGCCCTTTCACCCTTAAGTTTGAAAACAGCCCAGATTGATGGAATAATAGTTTCCTTTCTCTCCCAGATATAAAGGTCTTAGGCCAAAATCAATTTGGCACTTCCCACCCAGTTCACAGAAGCCACAGAACAGGCGTACAACACAAAACTGTGCACGATTCAACGCAAATTGATTCTAAAAGGGTAGTTTTATGACCTTGTGTTCCTGATAGAGAGGTTAATTCGTAAGAGTATATGGAATTTGATTCCGTACTACCTGTGATTTTCAACTTAGAATTTAATGGACAGAACATTTTGGGGATTACTCAACCAAATTCCTAATCCCCACTCCCAGTACACAAAACTCTGTGCTGGACGTGCAAATTGACAAAAAACAATTACCCCATAAATTGGCAACTCGATCCGAGAGGAGCCAGAAGAACGGCTAGAGTTGAAGTGAAAAAAAATGCGCACTGTTGCGAATGTGCCTTAACCCTACTCTCCTGAGGATGGGATTAAGGTGTGTTACACAGCTGAGGGAGCTTTACTCTGCATCTAAGCTGTGTCACACCTGACCTGGGAATGCTCAGTGCTCAGAGAAGGACATTCCATTCAACAGTTCGGAACAACTTGATACAAAAAGTAACAACAATTCAGTATTTAAGAGTTAGATATTTGGTTCAGTTTTTGAAACGCTCACTAGCTTTGACAAAAAAATCAGTCAATTTAATAGCGGTGCGTGGCACCATATAAAAACCTTGTCCTTCAGACACAATGGTAAGGAACAGAAAGACCTTCACTGCTTCTGATTACAATTTTTGTTGGCAACATTCGTGTACCAAAGATAACAATTGCCTTTCTTTTCACATCCTTTAGGGTGCTGTTGTAGTCTGAGAAAGTGTGTCATGTAAATACCGACCACATTTTTTTTTTTGCTTCCCTTTGTTTTATAATGAAATGGATATCAAATTAAAACAGTCCTTGGCTATTATATATGGGATAACTTGTCGTCTGGAATATGTTACTTTGATGGGTTGAAATGTCATCACAATTTGTAAGAATGTATTACAAGTAATTTACTAAAAGGTATGTTCCCTGTGGAAAACTTTTAACAATCTTTTTAATTTTATACTTATTATAAATATAAGAGCACTGATTTTACCTCAAGGCGGAAATAAGGTAGGCCAGGGCCAAGGCAAGCTGCAAATCCCCCTAACCTCGGCAGCTTGAAGTGTGGGTGGTTTTAACTCCCGGGCACGATTTGCATGCACCCCCCTGGTCAGTCCCCCGCCCGGAACCGCGGGAAGTAGCAGCTGACCGGGACTGAAGGAACGGACCCCCGCACTCGGCTAAGTTGTAGGGAGGGGGTTTTCCGGAGGGCCTCGCGATCGAGCCCAGGGCAGGGGAGGCCTGAGCCTTCTTTGCGGGTTCCCGCAAGGAAAGTATAAAAAAGGAAGTTTAAAAAAATTATTTATTTGGGCCTATTCCGGCTCCTCTTCCTATTAGCTGCAGCTGGCGGGAAAGCTTTTCATTGCCCGTGTATTTGTGGTGTAATTTCTAAGGCACAGCTTTACACATTTCGGTCCTGGAAATGGGGATGCATGCTTATAAAAAAAATAAAGCTTTTGCTTGAGCTTTTATGTGCTTAACATCTCTGCATTATCATCATAATGATAAGGGAGAACCAGTGGATGTGGTGTATTTGGACTTTCAGAAGGCTTTCGATAAGGTCCCGCACAAGAGATTAGCGTGTAAAGTTAAGGCACATGGGATTGGGGGTAAGGTACTGACTTGGATAGAGAACTGGTTGGCAGACAGAAAGCAAAGAGTTGGAATAAACGGGTCTTTTTCCGAGTGTCTAGTGGGGTACCGCAGGGATCGGTCCTTGGACCCCAACTACTCACAATATATATTAATGATCTAGACAAGGGAACTAGATGTAATATCTCCAAATTTGCAGATGACACAAAGCTGGGTGGGCGTGTGTGCTCTGAGGAGGATGCCGAGAAACTCCAGGATGATTTGGACAGGTTGGGTGATTGGGCAGAAGCATGGCAGATGCAATATAACGTGGATAAATGTGAGGTTATCCACTTTGGTAGCAAAAACAGGAAGGCAGTTTATTATCTGAATGGCAATAGATTGGGAGAAGGGGAAGTGCAACGAGATCTGGGTGTCCTTGTGCACCAGTCGTTGAAGGTAAGCATGCAGGTGCAGCAGGCGGTTAAGAAGGCAAATGGTATGTTGGCCTTCGTAGCGAGAGGGTTTGAGTACAGGAACAAGAATGTCTTGCTGCAGTTGTACAGGGCCTTGGTGAGACCACATCTTGAGTATTGTGTGCAGTTTTGGTCGCCTTATCTGAGGAATGGTGTGGAGATGCTGGTGTTGGACTGGGGTGGACAAATGTAAGAAGTCACACAACACCAGGTTATAGTCCAACAGCTTTATTTGAAATCACAAGCTTTCGGAGCGCTGCTCCTTCGTCAGGTGAAGTGGAGAGTTGCATATAGACACAGCATATATAGTCAGAAAATACTGCCAGATGATTACAGGTAATCTTTCTAACTGCCCTTTCTCACACCTCGGCAGAGAGATAATCACAGCAATCAAAGGTGTGAATGGTGTCCAAACAGGTCAGTCAGGAAAACATTACATCAAAGAACAATGAGGTGGGGTCACAAGGGGTCAAATGTTGCAGATGCTGGGGTCTGTATGAAAAACAAAAAACAGACAAAAAACATTTTTTTGCTGGAAATCACAGCAGGTCCGGCTGCATCTGTGTAGAGAGAACAAGCCAACGATGACTCGAGTCTGGATGACCCTATGTCAGGTGGGGTTACATGTAGCATGACATGAACCCAAGATCCCGGTTGAGGCCGTCCTCATGAGTGCGGAACTTGGCTATCAGTTTCTGCTCAACGATTTTGCGTTGTCATGTGTCTCGAAGGCTGCCTTGGAGAATGCTTACCCGAAGATCGGAGGCTGAATGTCCTTGACTGCTGAAGTGTTCCCTGACTGGGAGGGAACACTCCTGCCTGGCAATTGTTGTGCGGTGCCCGTTCATCTGTTGTCACAGTGACTGCATGGTCTCGCCGATGTACCATGCTCCGGGGCATCCTTTCCTGCAACGTATGAGGTAGATACCGTTGGCCGAGTCACATGGCTAAGGCCATCCCCACGCCTCCACTACTCGCCTTCAAACAGCCACCTAACCTCAAACAGACCATCGTTCACAGCAAATTACCCAGCTTTCAGGAGAACAACGACCACGACACCACAAAACCCTGCCACGGCAACCTCTGCAAGACATGCCAGATCATCAACACAGATACCTTCATCACACGTGAGGACACCACCCACCAGGTACATGGTACATACTCATGTGACTCAGCCAACGTTGTCTACCTCATATGTTGCAGGAAAGGATGCCCCGGAGCATGGTACATCGGCAAGGCCATGCAGACACTGCGACAATGGATGAACGGACACCGCACAACAATCGCCAGGCAGGAGTGTTCCCTCCCAGTCGGGGAACACTTCAGCAGTCAAGGACATGCAGCCTCCGATCTTCGGGTAAGCATTCTCCAAGGCGGCCTTCGAGACACACGACAACGCAAAATCGTCGAGCAGAAACTGATAGCCAAGTTCCGCACTCATGAGGACGGCCTCAACCGGGATCTTGGGTTCATGTCACACTACATGTAACCCCACCTGACATAGGGTCATCCAGACTCGAGTCATCGTTGGCTTGTTCTCGCTACACAGATGCAGCCGGACCTGCTGTGATTTCCAGCAAAAAAATGTTTTTTGTCTGTTTTTTGTTTTTCATACAGACCCCAGCATCTGCAACATTTGACCCCTTGTGACCCCACCTCATTGTTCTTTGATGTAATGTTTTCCTGACTGACCTGTTTGGACACCATTCACACCTTTGTTTGCTGTGATTATCTCTCTGCCGAGGTGTGAGAAAGGGCAGTTAGAAAGATTACCTGTAATCATCTGGCAGTATTCTCTGACTATATATGCTGTGTCTATATGCAACTCTCCACTTCACCTGATGAAGGAGCAGCGCTCTGAAAGCTTGTGATTTCAAATAAAGCTGTTGGACTATAACCTGGTGTTGTGTGACTTCTTACATTTATCTGAGGAAGGATGTTCTTGCCATGGAAGGAGTTCAGTGAAGATTCACCAGGCTGATACCTGGGATGGCAGGAATGACGTATGAGGAGAGATTGGGTCGACTGGGCTTGTACTCGCTGAAGTTTAGAAGAATGAGAGGGGATCTCATTGAAACTTATAAAATTCTGACAGGACTGGGCAGACTAGATGCAGGAAGAATGTTCCCGATGGTCGGGGAGTCCAGAACCAGGGGTCACAGTCTAAGGATAAGGGGTAGGCCATTTAGGACAGAGATGAGGAGGAATTTCTTCACCCAGAGAGTGGTGAACCTGTGGAATTCTCTACCACAGAAGGCAGTAGAGGCCAATTCATTAAATATATTCAAGAAGGAGTTGGATATATTTATCAAGGCTAAAGGGATCAAGGGGTATGGAGAGAAAGCAGGGACAGGGTACTGAATTTGGATGATCAGCCATGTTCGCATTGAATGGCGGAGCAGGCTCAAGGGGCTGAATGGCCTACTCCTGCTCCTATCTTCTATGTTTCTATGTTTCTATGTTTACAGTAGCAGGACCCCGACTTGTATCCATGATTTTTCTCCTTACAGCAGAGAAGGTTAAGGGGAGATTTAATAGAAGTGTTCAAGATGATGAGGGAGATAGGGAGAAACTGTTTCCACTGGCAGGTGGGCCAGTAAGCAGGGGGCACAGATTTAAAATAATCGTCAAAAAAGCCAGGGGGGAGATGAGGAGAATTGTTTTTACTCAGCGAGTTATGACCTGGAATGCACTGCCTGAAAGGGTGATGGAAGCAAATTCAGTAGTGACTTTCAAAAGGGAATTGGATTTCTACTTAAAAAGAAAATAAATTGCAGGGCTATGGGGAAAGAGCAGGGGAGTGGGGCTAATTGGAGAGCTCTTTCAGAAAGCTGACACAGGCACGATGGGCCAAATGGCCTCCTTCTGTGCTGGATGATTCTGTGATGCATTAGCTGAAATTTTCTAATGGTCTTTCAGGACCGCTGAATTCTCAGCTGGTTCTTGCATTGAGCAGTCTCTTTAACTTATCCAAGTTTGTAATTCCAGCTTCATTCAGTGGTCTTTTCTAACAGAGGTGATACTTTTTTTCCAACAGATTCGATATGAATTGACTCAAGCAATTACCCATACCTAGGAGTCTGTGTGTGTCTTTCTTGCACTGTGGACAATAGCTGAGACTTTCATATTGTCAGGTTTAATGACTTCATCAGTGACTCCAAATACACATTTGTCTTTTTAAATTTCAGCTTGACTCTTCTAGTTGCAGAATGGGCATATAATTGGCAAATGAAGTTCAACACAGATAAATGTGAGGTATTACATTTTGGTAGGAAGAATAGGGAGGTCACTTATTACTTGGAGGGTGCGAGTCGAGGTGGGGTAGAGGAACAAAGGGAACTCAGAGTACAAATACACAAATCACTAAAAGTTGCAACACAGGTTAGCAAAGCCATAAAGAAAAGCAAACCAAGCACTAGGGTTTATTTCTAGAAGTACAGAATTGAAAAGTAGTGAAGTTATGCTAAACCTGTATCGAACCTTGGTTAGACCACACTTGGAGTACTATGTACAGTTCTGGTCGCCATATTATAGAAAGGATATAGAGGCACTGGAGAGGGTGCAGAGAAGATTTACAAGGATGATACCAGAAATGCGAGGGTATACAGATCAGGAAAGGATGAACAGGCTGGGTCTCTTTTCTCTTGAAAAATGAAGGCTGAGGGGTGACCTAATAGAGGTCTTTAAAATTATGAAAGGTTTTGATAGAGTGGATACAGAGAGAATGTTTCCACTTGTGGGGAAGAGCAAAACTAGAGGTCATCAATATAAGAGAGTCACCAAGAAATCCAATGGGGAATTCAGAAGAAACTTCTTTACCCAAAGAGTGGTGAGAATGTGGAACTCGCTACCACAGGGAGTGGTTGAAGCGAATAGTATGGATGCATTTAAGGGGAGGCTAGACAAGCATATGAGGGAGAAGGGAATAGAGGGTTATGCTGATAGGTTTAGATGAGGAAAGACGGGAGGAGGCTCATGTGGAGCATAAACACCGGCATGGACTGGTTGGGCTGAATGGCCTGTTTCTGTGCCATATATCGTATGTAATCCTATGTAATCATGTTCTTTATGAAGTCTATTGCTATGTTCTTCATTGGAGGAACTCTGCACTATTATGTCATCAATTAATGTGTCTACACCACCATTCTACTCATATGTCATAGTTTTGTGATATACTTTTGGAGTAGAATCAATGCCAAAGGGAAGCTATAGAAATCTGCATCTTCCAGAAAGACTTCTGTCATGGAGAGTGTTGAACATGCAAAAGTTTGAACTTGCTCATTCAGTTTCAGTTGTCAGAAATCTGAGTATGCATCTAACATTCTAAAATATTTTCCACCAGCAAATTGCCTTAACTTCCTCACAAGCTGGAAGTTTGAAATAATATCTTTTAATAGACCTGTTTAGATCTTTGGGGATTTCTGAACTTTCTAATGTAAGTTTAATGTCAGTGACGGTATCTGACCTAGTTCAGTTACACCAACATAGTTTTGACATGTCTCTCTGCATCACCTACCTAAACAAGAGTTGGAGGCATGTGCTGTGCTTTCATCGGGACAGTTCACACAGAGAGGGGAGTAAGAATGCACCTTGTTATAACAACAGAGGATTGATTCCATACAATAGATTGTGGATGGAGTTAACATGTTGCCATTCAGCTGGAGTGGAGTCTGGTCATATTTGGGATGAACAATCCAATATATTTAGATAGGATCCATCAAATCCAAAAATTCACTGGTGTCAAAGCTGAGAGAAGGTTTTCACTAGACGACCAGCCACACAGACATTTTCTGATTGTGTGCTTCTGCCATGGAGCCTCACCTACCAGGGGCTAAATCTCCAAGATTCTCCATTCATTAGGCTGCTGCCCTGGGAATATGCATGTAGAAAAATCATATTTCAAGGGATTGGATGCATAACTGCCCTGCACCATGCATATCATTCTTCCTAAATAACCGCAGTTCACACATACTTTCTCCAACAATTAGACTCGCAGGGGCTTGATGCATACCTTCTCTCATTGGATTACCAAGGACTTAATGTACACCCATCACTTCTACAATAGACTGCCAGAGTTCAGATGTATACCCTAGCCATAATACCCTTTAGGTCTGACTGGCAGAGAGCTGATTCATGCTGCTCACTAGATTATCACAATGACACAAAATGACAGCAAAAAATTCATACAAATCTACAATATAGCCACAAACAACAGATAATCATCACTGGGGAATCATATAATAAATGGCACACTGCATACTTCCAGCATTTGTTTCTATTTACTTGGATCCCTAGTTAATGATTTCAATGGTATGAAAATTGGGTGGGTTTTATAATGGATGGGCAATCAGCTCTGCCAGATTACCACCTATACAGTGGATGAAAATGTATCCCATAATTAAAAAATCAGGAGCATAGGGCCGATAACATGATTGGCTCTTCTGGCACAAGAGTGGCATTTTATTGGGGCCTACTGAAGGCCCAATTCAGGGTCTGAGGCTTACTAGGTGCCTAATTAACTCAACACTTGCCAATGCAATCAGCCAGCACATTGAGTCCTGGGAGCCTGTGCATAAACCGTGTACAAGGCTCATTATGGCCTGAAATATTATGTAAATTAGGGGGCCTTCCCATAATGCAGCTGAAAGGAAAGTCCATTAAAAAAGTTTCAAATTTGAGTCATGGAGTGCCCTCTCCTTATAGGTTGCCCCTTTGTTTTGCTGCCCCTCTTTGTCAAGGCCGCCAATGGCCAATTTTTCAATGGGGACTTAGTGGACCATGCCTGAAAAGATAAGCAAAGAAAAACTTGCATTTCTTTAGCACCTTTCATGACCTTAGGACGTCCCAAAGCGCTTTACAGCCAATGAAGTACTTTTGGAGTGTAGTCACTGTTGTAATGTAAGAAATGCGGCAGCCAATTTGCACACAGCAAACTCCCACAAACAGCAACGTGATAATGACCAGATAATCTGTTTTTGTGATGTTGATTGAGGGATAACCCCCCTGCTCTTCTTTGAAATAGTGCTGTGGGGTCTTTTACGTCCACCTGAGAGAGCAGACGCGGCCTCGGTTTAACGTCTCATCCGAAAGACGGCACCTCCGACAGTGCAGCACTCCCTCAGCACTGCACTGGAGTGTCAGCCTAGCTTGATGTGCTCAAGCCTCTGGAGTGGGACTTGTGCCCAAAACCTTCTGACTCAGAGGTGAGAGAGTGCTACCCACTGAGCCATTGGCTGAAAAGGTAAAACTGTAACAGCAGCCCCACTGCTGGTGCCCAGCATTCCAGTCGACCAAAGAACATGGCATCACACAATGATGCGGGGCCTGTTCATTGAAATGTTGTTTGTGGCACCACAACACGCGTTGTGTGTCGGGGGAACCCGACTGATAGTGAAACGAACTGACCTTTATTATCATGCAGAGACAAATAGTGCCTCACCACTACGACGACGATAGCAAAATACTGCGGATGCTGGAAATCCAAAATAACAACAGAAAATGCTGGAAAAACTCAGTAGGCCAGGGCAGCATCCGTGGAGAGAGAAACAGAGTTAATGTTTCAGGTCGAAACCCTTCTTCAGAACTGAGAAAAGAAAGCAGGAAATGAAACAGATTAAAAGGCCAGTTTGGGGGCTGGGAAATGGGGGAGGGGATGAAAGAACAAAGGGAAGGTCTGAGAGGTGAAGAGACATTAAGAGATATTCGAGACGAGACGAGATGGTAATAGGACAGGTAAAGAGACAAAAGATGGCTCTAGATGAAGTGTGAAATGCGCTGGCAGAATGAGAGACAGCTGCCATGTGGGAGAGAGAAAAAGGAAAGGCACAAAACAAAGGTGTGGATAAAAAATATATTAAAAATATAATAGGGGCCGAGGTTATGATCTGAAATTGTTGAACTTGATATTGAGTCCGGAAGGCTGTAAAGTGCCTCATTGAAAGATGAGGTGCTGTTCCTCGAACTTACGCTGAGCTTCCATGGAACAATGCAAGAGTGCCTCACCACTGGTGGTCCCAGCAGCGCTGTATCTCTACCACAATATCCGCCCCTATATGCTCCATTATCTTTTAGGAAATGAAGCTCCTTCCCAGACTGGATGCCTTCCCATCTAAGCAACGGTGTTTATAAGGTAATGATGCCCCTCAGTGGCACAGTCTGATTGCAGTGTATACAGGACTCGAAGGTGAAAGGCCATTAACCGCTGTCGTGCTCTAATTTGATATTGTTAATTAAATGTTTCATTATCATTTTGCATCTGCTGCTCAGAGGTCACCCGATTAGCTACCACAGCTCACTTATTCGGCACATATATTACATGGCTTTCAGACTTGGGGGGACATTTGGTGAAGCAGGAGACAGCTGAGGGAGAGACTCAACTGAACTTAGGCTGTACCAGAAGGTTTGGGGAATTTAAGCAATTCATTGTGATTAAACTATTAGCCACAGAATGATTAAACTCAATAATTCACTGAAGTGTGATTAAAAAATGTTAATTTCAATGAATAAAAATGATAATTGTAGTTTAAATAATAATATTAATTGCAGCATGACGGAAACCAATATTTCAGTGAGTGATTCATGATGCAAGATAAAATAAAACAGTAATTCAGATGTAAGTTTATCTCACAGAAGTTTCTGGTGCAGTCAAGCAGATTCCTCCACTCGGCTTCCTCCCTCTCTAGCTAAAAATCAATGATCTGTCCTGGAAAACGTGGAGTCTACATCACATCCCAGGTCATGCACTGAATTCCCAAACCACATCCCAGTTCATGCACTGAATCCCAAACCACATCCCAGCTCAGGCACTGAATCCCAAACCACATCCCAGCTCATGTGCTGAATCCCAAACTACATCCCAGCTCATGTACTCAATCCCAAACCACATCCCAGCTCATGCACTGAATCCCAAACCACATCCCAGCTCATGCTCTGAATCCCAAACCACATCCCAGCTCATGCACTGAATCCCAAACCACATCCCAGCTCATGACTGAATCCCAAACCACATCCCAGCTCATGCTCTGAATCCCAAACCACATCCCAGGTCATGCACTGAATCCCCAAAGCACATCCCAGCTCATGATTGAATCCCAAACCACATCCCAGCTCATGCACTGAATCCCAAACCACATCCCATCTCATGCACTGAACCCCAAACCACATCCCAGGTCATTCACTGAATCCAAAAACCACATCCCAGGTCATGCACTGAATCCCAAACCACATCCCAGCACATGCTCTGAATCCCAAACCACATCCCAGGTCATTCATTGAATCCCCAAACCACATCCCAGGTCATTCACTGAATCCCAAACCATATCCCAGCTCAGGCACTGAATCCCAAACCATATCCCAGCTCATGCACTGAATCCCCAAACCACATCCCAGCTCATGCACTGAATCCCAAACCATATCCCAGCTCATGCACTGAATCCCAAACCATATCCCAGCTCATGCACTGAATCCCAAACCACATCCCAGCTCATGCGCTGAATCCCAAACCACATCCCAGCTCATGCACTGAATCCCCAAACCACATCCCAGCTCTTGCACAGGAGCCTCCCAAACACAGTGCTGAATGTGGTGTCCGAAGAGGAGTGTGAGAAATTTAAATGTGTGCTGATTTTTTTTTAAGATGCTGAGTCTGAAATGATGAATGTCCATGGAAACATGGATAGGGGCCACAGAGGGGCTAAATTCCCAGGGAGGAACTGGGCCATATAGAGTTAGATTGAAGTCTGGACAACCGTGTTATTTTAATATTTCAAATATCTGTAATTGAAGGTTAATTATTTTGTGCTGGAAGCTCATTCCCAGGTGGGTGCCGTACTTAAAGCAACAATGTTTATGAGATAACAATGCCCCAGCGACGCAGTCTGATTGAATGTTCACTAATGCACCAAATATAGCGTTCAAATTATTATTTTTTAGTGAGGGTTTGCATGGTCCTCGACCTCCCTAAAAAATAAATCTTGTATCGTCAGTCCATCTACATTCCCTTCAAAAGTTTCTAACTTGATCGCCATGATTAGTCAACAACTCAATTATTGTTGCATCATGCAATTACCAGGATAGTAGATGGCGAACTTTACAGGCCTTGGTCCTTTCTCGTCCAGCAATTCCTACATTCCTAAATCAGGTACCTCAGTACAAGTAATGGAACATTGGAATGCTGTATATACTTGCAGCTTAATTTATGACACACTTGTAACCCACTGCACTTGCAATGCTACTATTTGTTTTCGCATTTCACATTCAGGGCTATTATTGAACTGTCAGTTGTCAGAGCTGTGTCTTGCATCTTTCACCTGCCGAAAACTTCAGCTCACCTAAAACTGCTGCCCGTATCCCAACTCACACCAAATCCCGTTCACCCATTACCCCTGCGCATGTTGACCTGCATTGGCTCCCGGTCTGGCAAAGCCTCAAATTTTAAATTTTCACCCTTGTGTTCAAATCCCTCCGTGGCCTCCCTGAATCTGTAACCTCCTCCAGCCTTGCAACCCTCCGGAAACTCTGCGTTCCTCCAAGTCTGGCCTCTTGTTTATCCCCAAATTCCTTCACCCTACCTACACCTGACCTGGCCCCAAACTCTGGAGTTCCCTCCCTAAGCCTTCACCCCTCTCTCCTCTTTCAAGACGCTCCTTAAAACCTACCATTTTGAGCAAGTTTATGGTCACCTGTCCTAATATCTCCTTATGTGGCTCGGTGTCAAACCTTGTTTGAGAATCGCTCCTGTGAAGCACCTTGGGATGTTTTACGACATTAAAGGTGCTATATAAATGTAAGTTGTTGTTGTGTCCGTTGTTTCAGGTTGTTGGTCAGTTTTTGCTGATTTAAGATTGGCAAGCTTGCCACAGCCAGGATGCTGAAATGCCATTGCCTTATATCCAAAAATCTAAGCGAACTGCCTGCAGTTAATTGTACCACCAACTTGGGCACCCCTGGAAATTTTGTGTCACCTTTCAACTTTGCCATACTGTACCCAGATTCCCTTAAAATCAGTTTTCACTGATTGCCACCAATAAATTCTGAGTTTTCTGGAGTTGGTGAATTGCTAAAAACTGATTTCTGCCTATTGCTCATCTTCAAAGATCAGATTCTCCCTGATCCCAGCAGATCTCAAGATTGAGTGTGTATTGCACTCGTGATGTCATTGCACAGGTTGCATGATGATGTATGCATGCAATGATGTCACTCGCATGATGTGAGCTTATCCGGGAGCCCGACTTCCAGTGTCAAAGTCCAGAAGGGAAACAATCAGATTCTTTGTGATATAGCTCATAGGCTGTGCAGCAACAGGGAGACAAATTGAAGTTATTGATCTTCCCAATCCCGAGCAACCTCAAAAAATTTCAGAAATGGTAAAGTGGAAATGGATTTCTAAATCAGTAACACAAGATAACATTCGTGCCACACAAGTGCCAGGCAATGATTATCTCCAAAAAGCGAGTGTCTAACCACCGCCCCTTGACATTCAACAGCATTACCATCGCCGAATCCCCCACCATCAATATCCTGGGGGGGTCACCATTGACCAGAAACTTAACTGGACCAGCCACATAAATACTGTGGCAACAAGAGCAAATCAGAGGCAGGGTATTCTGCGGTGAGCGTCTCACCTCCTGACTCCCCAAAGCCTTTCCACCATCTACAAGGCACAAGTAAGGAGTGTGATGGAATACTCTCCACTTGCCTGGATGAGTGCAGCTCCAACAGCACTCAAGAAGCTCGACACCATCCAGGACAAAGCAGCCCGCTTGATTGACACCTCATCCACCACCTTAAACATTCACTCCCTCCACCACCAGCATACCGTGGCTGCAGTGTGTACCATCTACAAGATGCACTACAGCAACTCGCCAAGGCTTCTTCGGTAGCACCTCCCAAACGCGTGATCTCTATCACCTAGAAGGACAAGGGCAGCAGGCGCATGGGAACACTGCCACCTCCAAGTTCCCCTCCAAGTCACACACCATCCTGACTTGGAAATATATTGCCGATCCTTCATCGTCACTGGGTCAAAATCCTGGAACTCCCTCCCTAACAGCACTGTGGGAGTACCTTCACCACACGGACTGCAGCGGTTCAAGAAGGCAGCTCACCACCACCTTCTCAAGGGCAATTAGGGATGGGCAAAAAATCCTGGCCCTACCAGTGATGCCCACATCCCATGAACAAATAAAAAAAAGTGGGTATATTGTTTTCCTGCCAATCACTGACCTGCGAATTGAGACTAGGCCTAGAAATTCCATCGAGCTCAAAAATAGACACGCAGGGGGCGTGCTGCACGCGTCTATTCACGTGGTCGCAGGGACCACATTAAATTAGAATGAGTCAGTCGAGCAGCCAGCGCTGTTCATTGGATGCACTCCCAGATGGGAGAGGGGGGTTCGGGACATCGGGCTTCACTGATGTCATTTAAAGGCAGCCAGCGCCTCTTAAAGGGGAGTGGCATTCTGGCCGCAGGCAGCATTGAAATGCTGTGAAGCTTTAAAACGGCTGGAAGAGGTACAGAGAGCGCACCCAGGTTCTTGAATGCAACTTTGGAGGCCCTGGTCCAGGCTGTCAGAAAGCCCTCCAGCCAACACCTCTGCCGCCAGTGGGAAGAGGAGGTGAATGCCAGCAGCCTAGCTCCCAGGACATGGCTTCAATGCAAGAAAATGTTCAATGATCTCACAAGAGTTGTCAAGATAAGAATCTTACCCCTCACCTTAATTACTCTTTCCTCACACCTCCACCAGCTGCAGCCTCATTACTTGCAATATTCCCCTCCCCAATTTCCCTTTACTGTCCTACAATCACTGCACCACACTTCACTCTGACTCCTTCGCCTCCTACTCACACAGTCTGCACCTTCTACTCTCACCACGATTACAGCTCACACTTCTCCACACCTCACATCATCCACACAACACACAAACTATTCCACTTCCAGGCACATTCTCAAAACACCTCACGGCATCACTAAAAAACAGATTTCTGGTCATTATCTCATTGCTGTTTGTGGGACCTTGCTGTGCACAAATTGGCTGCCGACTTTCCTACGTTACAGCAGTGACTACATTACAAAAAGTACTTCATTGGCTGTAAAGCACTTCGAGATGTCCTGACATTGTGACCGGCCCTATATATGCCATCTACAAGACACAATGCAGCAACTCGCCAAGGCTTCTTCGACGGCACCTCCCAAACCCACGACCTCTACCACCTAGACGGACAAGGCCAGCAGGCACATGGGAACACCACCACCTCCAAGTTCCCCTCCAAGTCACACACCATCCTGACTTGGAAATATATCGCCGTTCCTTCATCGTCGCTGGGTCAAAGTCCTGGAGCTCCCTTCCCATCAGCGCTGTGGGAGTATCTTCCCCACACGGACTGCAGCGGTGCAAGAAGGCGGCTCATCACCACCTTCTCAAGGGCAAATAGGGATGGGCAATAAATGCTGGCCTTGCCAGCGATACCCACATCCCAGGAGCGAATGAAAAAAAATAAAATGCAAATCCTTTTTCTTTCTTTTCACCAACCTGATTCCACGCAAATGGAATTATTGTCACTAACAGACCTTCTTTATTGCTGGAGAAACAATTTCTGCAAGTTCCTTACAAAACATTTCCACCAATCTGACAATAGTGTCAGCTATGAAGGATGATCCAAAGGAAGCGTTTGATAATTCCCTCTCCCCACATGTTGTCCCATCATGTTATTTACAATATATATAGGTTGACTGTATTCCAAGACACCTGAACTGTTGGGCAATAACCACAGCAAACCCTTGAACAGCATATCAACATTCACATATCACAGAAGTGGGAGCAAAACTTAATACTTTAGATTTTACCTGGCATACCAAAACTTATGTCGGGAATGCAATCAAAGTGGAATTGGGTGTTTTGAAATTTTGCAATCTCTTTCATTTCCAATCAAAAGGAGATTCAAAAAACATTTTCACAAGGCACCTGAAATTCTCAGCAGCATTCTTGACTGACAGAATCGCTGCAGGTGATGAACTGTAATTGGCTGGAATGCTGCACTGCAAATAAATAACAGGTTGCAGTTTTGAAAGAGTCTACTTGATCACATTGTGTACCTGAGTGTTGCTACAGAACTGATCTTCCTGAGCTTGATTATGCAATGTAAGTGCTCCATCACTAATTATCGTTAGGAAATCACAGCTGTATTTTCTTTGCATCTAGCAAACCCAAAACAGAGAGACTGACTAAAAGAACTGCATTAATGCGCTCCTCTCGGGAAACTGGCAGGATCGAGTGCGATGCTGGTTTTATACCCCGCCCTAAATTACTCTCCATTGAAGTCAACAGAGAGTAATATTGGGCGGGGTGTAAAACCGGCGTTCCACCCGATCCCATTGGATTACCACCAAGAGAGTTAGGTTAAAATTGCCCCCAATAATGTTGCTACACAGGCTGGGTTTCCCGCAGGCCCTGCTGACTTTAACGGTAGGGCCTGATTTGAATGTGAGGCCCCGGATTCCCGTGCGCCCGCAGCCAGATTGAAAGGCTGGCCGGCTGCGGGCAGGTAGGCCTCAGAAGTGAGGGGCGGGGATCCAGTGGAGGGATCGCGGGAGGGGGGGTCGACAATTGGATGGGGATCAGTGGGGGGGAGAAGATCAGCAGGGGTCAGAGATCGGCGGGGGGGAGGGGGGATAGTCAGGCAGGGATCGGGGGGGCGGGGGGATAGTCAGGCAGGGATCGGGGGGGCGGGGGGATAGTCAGGCAGGGATCGGGGGGGCGGGGGGGAGTCAGGCAGGGATCGGGGGTGAAGGGGATAGTCAGGCAGGGATCGGGGTGAAGGGGGATAGTCAGGCAGGGATCGGGTGGGGGGGAGGGGGGAGTCAGGCAGGGATCGGGTGGGGGGGAGGGGGGAGTCAGGCAGGGATCGGGGGGGAGGGGGGATAGTCAGGCAGGGGTCGGGGGGAAGGGGGATAGTCAGGCAGGGATCAGGGGTGAAGGGGGATAGTCAGGCAGGGATCGGGTGGGGGGGAGGGGGGAGTCAGGCAGGGATCGGGGTGGGAAGTCAGGCAGGGATCGGGGGGGAGGGGGGATAGTCAGGCAGGGGTCGGGGGGAAGGGGGATAGTCAGGCAGGGATTGGGGTGGGGGGAGGAGGGGAGGCAGGCAGGGATCGGGGGTGGGGAGAGGATCGGCAGGGGTCAGGGAATGGGGGAGAGGAGTGGGGGGAGTCGGGCAGGGATCGGGGGTGGGGAGAGGATCGGCAGGGGTCAGGGATGGGGTGGGGGGGGAGTCGAGCAGGGATCGGGGGGGAGGGGGGTAGTCAGGCAGGGATCGGGGGTAGGGAGAGGATCGGCAGGGGTCAGGGAACGGGGGGGAGGAGTGGGGGGAGTCGGGCAGGGATCGGGGGTGGGGAGAGAGTTTCACAGCCGGTCACATGAGCATCACGGCTGGCCTTATCATCATCGTTGGTGGGGGAGGCCCAGGGTGGTGATCGGAAGTCTCATGACAGGGACTCCGATCGCGGGGGGTGGGTATGGTCGGGTGCCTGGATCCAGGAGGTAGGTATAAAGCCACTTAGCTCCTGGATGCAGCAGTCCCCGCCTCGGTTTAACTGCCAGGTTTCACGTCCACAGGCAGTTAAACACAAAATGGACGGGGAAACAGAGGCTTCCCGCCTCATTACAATATTTAAATTGAGGTAACGCCCCCTGGGAGCGGGTTGGTCGCCCGCCCATTCCGCCTCCGGCTAAACCGGAAGTGGGCAGGTTGGAGGCGGGATCAGGTTGGGATTCACATTTTTAACACTTTAACTGCCCCCACGCTCCAAGCCCACCCGTGTTTTTTAGGGGAAAATTCCAGCCACTGTTTTTTGTTACGTGGGGCAGTACTTGGTTTGATGCAACTTAGGCCCAGCTCAGGTAGATTGTTGGGGAGAGGGCTTGAGAATAAGGCAGTGACACATTCAGACATTTTCTTCAATGCATAAATGCAAAGTTTTCTTGATTACTTTTTGTTTCAAGGAGGCTTTATTGCTTCAATTGTTTCCTGTCTCAGTCTTCCTGATCATGCACCTAATAAATACCTGTTTGTACAAAATAAGGTCAGAACTACAAGACAAGGCCAATTATGATAGCTGTAAGAATATTTAAAATCCCTGGCTACCCCAATGGCTCAACTGCTAACCAGACTGTCCTGTTAACCAAACACAGACATCCACAGCTCCCTGGTCTAACTTAAATGTGCTTATGTTATTGGGCTAGTAATAATGATCTGGAGATATGAGTTCAAATCTCACCATGGCAGTTGGGGAACATAAATTCAATTAATTAAATAAATCTGAAATTAAAAAATTCATTGATGGGATATGGGCGTCGCTGGCTGGCTAGGCCTGCATTTAGTGCCCATCCCTAATTGCCCTTGAGAAGATGGTGGTGAGCCGCCTTCTTGAACCGCTACAGTCCATATGGTGTAGGTACACCCACAATGCTGTTCGGAAGGGAGTTCCAGGATTTTGGCCCAGCGACAGTGAAGGAACGGCGATACAGGTCCAAGTCAGGATGGTGTGTGGCTTGGAGGGGAACTTGTAGGTGGTGATGTTCCCGTGCGTCTGCTGCCCTTGTCCTTCTAAGTGGTAGAGGCCGCGGGTTTGGAAGGTGCTGTTGAAGGAGCTTTGGCGAGTTGCTGCAGTGCATCTTGTAGATGGTACACACTGCAGCCACAGTGCGCCGGTGGTGGAGGGAGTGAATGTTGAAGGTGGTGGATGGAGTGCCAATCAAGCGGGCTGCTTTATCCTGAATGGTGTCGAGCTTCTTGAGTGTTGTTGGAGCTGCACTCATCCAGGCAAGTGGAGAGTATTCCAGCACACTCCTGACTTGTGCCTTGTAGATGGTGGAAAGGCTTTGGGGAGTCAAGAGGTGAGACACTCGCCGCAGAATTCCCAGCCTCTGGCCTGCTCTTGTAGCCACAGTATTTATATGGCTGGTCCAGTTCAGTTTCTGATCAATGGTAACCCCCAGGATGTTGATAGTGGGGGATTCAGCGATGGTAATGCCGTTGAATGTCAAGGGGAGATGGTTAGAGTCTCACTTGTTGGAGATGGTCATTGCCTGGCACTTGTGTGGTGCGAATGTTACTTGTCAGCCCAAGTCTGAATGTTGTCCAGGCCTTGCAGCAGATGGACACGGACTGCGTCAGTATCTGATGAGTCTCGAATGGTGCTGAACAGTGTGCAATCATCAGTGAACATCCCCACTTCTGACCTTATGATGGAGGGAAGGTCATTGATGAAACAGCTGAAGATGGTTGGGCCTAGGACACTGCCCTGAGGAACTCCTGCAGTGATGTCATGTGATTGAGATGAATGACCTCCAACAACCACAGCCAACTTCCTTTGTAATATCAGTAATGGTGACCATGAAACTACCGGGAAAAACCCATCTGGTTCACTAATGTCCTTTCAGGAAGGAAATCTGCCGACCTTACCCGGTCTGGTCTACATGTGACTCCAGACCCACAGCAATGTGGTTGACTCTTAACTGCCCTCTGAAATGGCCTAGCGAGCCATTCGGTTGTTTCAAACCGCGACGAAAATTACATTGAGAATAAAACTGGACGGACCACCGAGCATCGACCTAGGCATCGGATTTGGGCATGACAAAGGCACACCCAGCCCAGTCGACCCTGCAAAGTCCTCCTCACTAACATCTGGGGACGTGCGGCACTATTGGGAGAGCTGTCCCACAGACTAGTCAAGCAACAGCCTGACATAGTCATACTCATAGAATCATACCTATTAACCAACATCCATCACCATCCCGGGGTATGTCCTGTCCCACCAGCAGGGCAGACCCACCAGAGGTGGCAGCACAGTGGTATACATTCAGGAGGGAGTGGCCCTGGGAGTTCTCAACATTGACTGCGGACCGCATGAAGTCTCATTGCATCAGATCAAACATGGGCAAGGAAACCTCTTGCTGGTTACCACCTACTGCTCTCCTTCACCAGATAAATCAGTACCTCTCTGTGGTGAACACCACTTGGAGGAAGCACTGAGAGTAGCAAGGGCATAGAGTGTACTCTGGGTGGGGGACTTCAATGTCCACCACCAAGAGTGGCTCAGTAGCACCATTACTGGCCGAGTCCTGCAGGACATAGCTGCTAGACTGGGTTTGCGGCAGGTGGTGAGAGAATCAACATGAGGGAAAAACCTATGAAAGGGAAATTGTGTTTGACAAATTTATTAGAGCTTTTTGAGGATGTAACTAGCAGGGTAGATGAAGGGAAACCAGTGGCTGTAGTATATTTGGATTTCCAAAAGGCATTCGATAAGATGCCACATAAAAGGTTATTACACAAGATTAGGGCTCATGGGGTTGGAGGTAATATAGTAGCATGGATAGAGGATTGGTTAAAGGACAGAAAACAGCAAGTTGGCAAGCTATAACTAGTAGGGTGCCGCAAGGATCAGTGTTGCGGCCTCAGCTATATACAATCTATATTAATGACCTAGATGAAGGGACCGAGTGTAATGTATCCAAGTTTGCTGATGATACAAAGCTAGGTAGGGCAATAAGCTGTGAGGAGAACACAGAGTCTGCAAAGGGATATAGATAGATTAAGTGAGTGGGCAGTAAGGTGGCAGATGAAGTTAAATGTAGGGAAATGTGAGGTTATTCACTTTGGTAGGAAGAATAGAAAAACAGAATATTTCTTAAATGGTGAGAAACTTTCAAATGTTGGTGTTCAGAGAGATTTGGTGTCCTTGTGTAAGAAACACAGAAAGCTAGCATGCAGGTACAGCAAGCAATAAGGAAGGGAAATGGCATGTTGGCCTTTATTGCAAGGGGGTTGGAGTATAAGATTAAGGAAGTCTTGCTACAATTGTACAGGGCCTTGGTGAGACCACACCTGGAGTACTGTGCACAGTTTTGGTCTCCTTATCTAAGGAAGGATATACTTGCCTTGGAGGCGGTGCAACGAAGGTTGACTCGATTGATTCCTGGGATGAGAGGGCTGTCCTATGAGGAGAGATTGAGTAGATTGGGCCTCTACTCTCTGGAGTTTAGAAGAATGAGAGGTGACCTCATTGAAACATATAAGATTCTGAAGGGGATTGACAGGGTAGATGCTGAGAGGTTGTTTCCCCTGGCTGGAGAGTCTAGAACTAGGGGACATAGTCTCAGGATAAGGGGTAGACCATTTAAGACTGAGATGAGGAGGAATTTCTTCACTCAGAGGGTTGTGAATCTTTGGAATTCTCTGCCCCAGAGGCCTGTGAATGCTAAGTCTTTGAGTATATTCAAGGCCGAGATAGATAGATTTTTGGACTCATGGGGATTCAAAGGATATGGAGATCGGGCGGGAGAGTGGAGTTGAGGTCGATGATCAGCCATGATCTTATTGAATGACGGAGCAGGCTCGAGGGGCCGTATGGCTTACTTCTGCTCCTATTTCTTATCTTCTTATGTTCTTATTTTACTTGACCTCGTCCTCACCAACCTACCTGTCGCAGATGCATCTATCCATGACAATATTGGTAGGAGTGACCACCGCACAGTCCTTGTGGAGATGAAGTCCTGTCTTCACACTGAGGACACCCTCCATTGTGTTGTGTGGCACTACCACTGTGCTAAATGGGATAGATTCAGAACACATCTCCAACAAAAGAGAGTCTAACCACTTCTCCATGACGTGCAATGGCATTACTATCGTTGAATCCCCCACCATCAACATCCTGGGGGTCACCGTTGACCAGAAACTTAACTGGACCAGCCTCATAAATATTGTCGCTACTAGAGCAGGTCAGAGGTTGGGTAATACTCTCCACTTGCCTGGATGAGTGCAGCTCCAACAACACTCAAGAAGCTTGATCCACCACCTTAAACATCTACTTCCTCCATCACAGGCGCAATGCGGCTGCAGTGTGTACCATCTACAAGATGCACTGCAGCAACTTGCCAAGGCTTCTTCGACAGCACCTCCCAAACCTGCAACCTCTATCACCTAGAAGGACAAGGGCAGCAGGCACATGGGAACACCACCACCTCCAAGTTCCCCTCCAAGTCACACACCATCCTGACTTCGAAATGTATCACCGATCCTTCATCGTTGCTGGGTCAAAATCCTGGAACTCCCTCCCTAACAGCACTGTGGGAGCACCTTCATCACACGGACTGCAGCGGTTCAAGAAGGTGGCTCACCACCACCTTCTTAAGGGCAAGTAGGGATGAGCAATAAATGCCGGACTTGCCAGCGATGCCCTGATCCCGTGAATAAATAAATAAATAAATAAAAAATGAGGCCCGAGGTCCAATATTGAATTTGCCTTGGACCGATCCGTTCCGGTGCAGGGATTGCTCTCTGTGCCTAGTCTGAGCCGGCAGGCCAATGCTATCCAATTTTATCCGCATAAAATCTACAGCACAAAAACAAGCCATTTGGCCCAACTGATCTACACCAGTGTTTATACTCCACACAAGCCTTTCCCACTCTAATGGCCTCCTCCCACCGTGCCCCCATATCATCCTATTCCATTTTCTCTCATGTATAAATCAAGCCTCCCCTTAAATGTATGAATGCTATTTCCTTCAGCTACTCCCTGAGGCAGTGAGTTCTATATTCACAGTGTAAATAAATTCCTCCTAAATTTTTTATTTGATCTGTTCGTGGCTATCTTATATATAAAGCTCCCTTGTACTGGATTTGTGCACAAATGGAAACAGCTTCTCCACATCCACCCTATTAATCACCTCCTTAATTTTGAGGCCCTCTATCAATTCGCTTCTTAGTCTTCTCTTTTCCGGAGATAACACCACTAACCTGCTTAATCTTCGACACCATGGCCGCGATACCGCCTACTGAGATGGGCTCAGTGCAGCTGAGGTAGGTGGCGGGTGACCACACCACTCCCGGCTCCATCCCGCTCTGTGAGAAGAATTTTCCATTGATGGGGCTTGCGAGGTTCCTGGCCAATTAAAAGGAAGCGGGTCTGATGACGCCATTTCATGACGCGCATTCATTTTGACAGTTCTGCTGTCAATGTTTTGCAGCATTGAGGTGCTGCAAACACTGACGAGCACGGATCAAAGGTGCACGGCTGCACCCAGGCTCTCCCATGACTTCGTCCATATGTTTATAGAAGGAATCACAGCACACTGGGAGGTTCTCTTCCCTTCCAATGGGCAGATGAGACCTCCCCAGGACACCAGCGCAGCCTGGTTGCACAGAAGGACACAAGCAGGGATGTCATCAGAAGGACCAGGCTGCAGTGGCGCAAACCTTTCAATGATCTCAGTAGATCACAAAACGTTACTGCAAAGCCACACTCAACCTCATCCTGCTGTGCCACTCATCACATCCCCATCACTCTGCCTTCCCTACCCTACTCCTGCACATACTTACTCACACCAACTGACTTTGCACCTCCACCCATCCCTCTCTATCTACATCATTACATCCCCATCTCACTCGCCACCCCACAAACTCAGCCGCATCCTTGTCCAATCATACCAACTAACAACACACAAGGGTAGGCACTTGGGTGTTTTTGCCAATGTTCATGTAAAGTTTCTGTTGATGTGTTGTCAAACATTGAAATCTTTATTTTCCACACTTTGCCTTCTTGGACAGATTTATGAGCACCTTTCGAAGTGGCTTAGTAAGTTGCAGTGAATGGTGAGACATAACATTCCCCCCATATTGGTGATGAGTGTGAAAGGAATGCCTGTGGCATTGTAGGGATGTTTTATGGTGTTGGTGTGGGGTGGTGCCAATCTGGCACATCATGTGGCAGCCAGGGTGTACAGCATCAAGTGAAGTAAATCTGGCCATGGTGAGGCCATCCCTGGCCTCCTGGGCAGCAATGTGCTCGGGTGCTGATGCACTGTGTCCTGTGCAGCATCAGGTGATTGCGGTTGGTGTTGTTGTTGGTGCTGCTGGTGTGCCTGGTGCTGCTGGTGTTGGGGCTGATCGTGTTGGGATTCTGAGGACCAAGGTGAGATTTTTTCAAGGGTACCGATACTGCTGGAATATATAGCAGCTGAAGTTGAGATGACAGAAGCGATCTGTCAATGGCGAGAGAGCTTGCTCCAAGGAGGTGACAGTGGATAGAAAGTTTACTCCAAACACTTCCAACCTGCATAAAGCTGAAAAGCGTATTCCTAATTCTGAAGGCTTCAGCTTCTAACATTGGAAAGTGAACAGCTGTGAAATGGTAGCTTTTATACCACTTTTGCAGCTGTCACCTATTCAGAGCAATGGAGAGTCAATGAAAACCCGACCTACTTACCTGACGTGATCCCCGAGCGCCGTGAAACTCATCAAAAAGCTGAAAAAATGGTGAGTACATGGTAAAATGCTGTTTAAGTACCTTTTAACAAGCCCTTAACTATGTCAATTGGCTCCCCCACCGCTTGGTGTCGGGTCTGTAATGAGCAGACAGACCCGGCACTTGGGAAACTAATGTAGAAGCGGGTTGACAGCAGGATCCCGACCCACTGTCAGTCTTTTCTATTTTGACAGCGGACCCACCTCAGAACCCGTCCTCTGAGCGACAACAAAATTCCAGCCCATGTCTCCAATTCCTGCGTCCAAATCATTTATCTGTACAGTAAACAACAGTGGTACCAGCATGGAATACTGTAGGACACCACTTTTTGCCAGTCTGAGAAACTTCCATTAAGTCCTACACTCTGTTTTGGTACCATCTTTCAAACCATTCTGCTAGCTGGCTCCTGACTCTATGTTCCCTGACCTTTGTCATGAGTCTCTTGTGTGACATCTTATTGAAGACCTTCTGAAAATCCATGTATACTACTTCCACTGTATTGCCCTTATCTACATTGTTACTTCTTCAACGATTTCAATAAGGTTGGTTACACATGACCTTCCTTTAAGAAATCCATGCTGATTTAAAAAAATCAATGGCCCAGTACTTCGGGTCCCAGCGCGTGAGTACGGACAGGGTACTCACGCGTGGGCCCGTTGGAAGTGCCAGTTTCTTGCATGCACAGCGCATGCGCAGGAAACCGACATTTCCTCCAAGGGGTTCAGAGGTCCAACGCGTGCGCGCAGGACTCTGCACGCACGCGTTGAACTTCCTTCTTTTTTACAGGTTTGCCCATGTGTAAGGGCCTCAACTTTTTACGAATGTAAAAAGGAGACGTAAGGACTTGATTCTTTAAGGTAAGTGGTCTATTATTTAAAATTATAACATTTTTTCCACAGCTTTATTGTTTTTAAGGACTTTATAGTAAGGTAAGTGTATTTTTAGACCCAATTTTAAAAAAAATTATTTTTTCAAAAATTTGAATAATTGTTTAAAATAGTTTTTTAAAGTTATTTATAGTTCATTTAATTAGTGGGATGTTTTAAAAAAATTTATTTAAAGTTTAAGTAGTGTTTTGGGCGCCCATAGTTTTCATGAGTTTGACAGTTCTTACTATCAAACTCATGAATGAAGTTTCCCCTCCCCTGATTGGCTGCCCAGTGCTCACCTGATCCCAGCCGGCACATCGCACTAACTACGCCGCTGGATCAGGCAAGCACAGCGCGCCGACAGCTGAACCGGGCCAGTGACAGGAATTCCAAGCAGGCCCAGGCTTCAGCTGTCGGCGCGCCGGGTAAGTGCACATCGGGGGCTTGCACGCACGGCAAGCCCTCCAAACCTAATTTCTGGGCCTATATATTCAACATCTCCAGATGTTTTGTTGTCTGATCTTTTAGCAAAGATTATAGTATCTTTCCTACCAGTGACATTAAGCTAACTGGTCTACCATTCCCTGGATTCGTTCTATCTTCCTTTTTGCTGTCCACCAGTCCTCTGGCACTATTCCTTTTTCTTTTCCTAATGAATTTTTATATTCTCCTCTGCTATCTCCTCCCTAGTTTCTTTGAGTATCCTTCGGTGCAATCCATCTGGACCCGGGATCTTGTCCTCCTTAAGTTTGTGTAGCATCTCCTTTCTTTCTACCTTAACCTCTTGACTTCTTCTGCTGTTGTCATTGCCTCTTCGGTAGCCATTTCAGTGAAAACTGAGATAAAGTTATCTAATCAGCATCCCTGCCATTTCAATACTATCTCCTGCGAGAGTAGACACAAGAAGGGCAACACTTATCCAAGGTTTGTGCTCTTGAACACTCTGTAGCCTTTTGGAAAGTGTACACGTGTGGACGTGACACGAGGGTAGGATTGGGCAAGGCTGTGATGGATCTGTGGCCAAGTAAGCTACTGGCATTCTTTATTCATTGTTTTGCCTTTCACATGAAGGAGTATGAGGTATTGGAGGCACCTGTGGAATCGTGAAAACTACGTCAGCATTAGTCAATGCTTTCAGGGGTAGAGGGGAGAAAATGGAGAGGAAAAAATGGAAAGAAAAATTAAACTTAAAAATCAAATAGAAATGAAGCGTGTTACAGAAGAAAATAGAAAAATAATAATGGATAGGCAGATTCGCGAACTAGCATGGAACCAATAGGAGTTAACTGCAATTGACAAAATATATCATGATGCAAAAGTTAAAAATATAAAAACTTTGCATAGAAAAATAACAAACTAAGAAGAAAACTTGGTTAAGGATTATCTAAGGCTGACAGCTAAGGCAGTAAGTACTTAACTCTGGCACCAACTTTCTGCATACAAGCTGGCAGCAGGGAGCATCGCTGGCTGGCTGCACATGTCAGGGAATCACAAGCATAACACCCACAATTTTCTGATGTGCACTGGCAGTGGCTGAGAGTCCCTGCTGCCAATGTGAATGAGGAGAATTCACCCTATAGTTATCCTATTGTTTTAAATCAATTGTGTTTCTAGCTATCCAGGATTCCTCAATGGAGCTTTGTATGATTTGTTTGTTGTTGTTGATTGGGCAGCTTTTTTTTTTGTTTTGCATTTTCATCTTTTACCACAAGTTCAAATAGATTTAAGTCGCAATAGCACTTTTAGCTCAAAGTAAATTAGAAATAAAATTGAGGAAAGCTTAAGCAGATTAGATGCTGCAAGATGATGTTACAGTAGACATGATAACAGAATTTCCAGTTTGAATAGTTTCTCACTGTGATTAATGATCCACTAATGAAATCACATCGTCATGCTGCAAAGCCACACATAATTTTGCGAGCAGATTATCAGTTGCAAATAAAAGCAAACACAGGTGCATGTTGGGAACTGCAGCCTGCTGGGATTAGACCCTTCAGGTGACAGTGATGGATCTGGGAACCTGTGGGAAGTCAAGACTGAGGCTTCTCCACATCTACAGGCCTCTGAAGTAAACATTGCTACACTCATTTCAAACGCAGAATACATTGCTTTACAGGTGAGTTTACTCGTTTTCTTGTAAACTTTTATCATTTTTGTGGTGTATGTAACCTGTTCCACCTTAAGAGAACTACCTTAAGAGATGTACTACTTTCTCTTGGCTGCTGTATACTGTAGTACCGGTGGTGACCACACCGGTATATAAGCGTTGTGTAGTGATTTACTGGGCAGTTCAGCCCTGACCTCCGAATAGTAAAGACCTGTTAAAGTTATTCTTGTGGTCTGTGTCCAGTGATTTATAATAAGCATAACTGGGACACACAGACTTAACAGTGGCGACGAGTCCGATCTTACCCTGCGGCAGTTTTACATCCAAGGCAGCTTCGTCCTCAGAACGGGCGTCGAGAAGAGGCATCCGCCCTCATCATCCTGCTGAGCACCATCGCACGGGAGGCATCGAGAACCCGGGTTAAAAAGAAAAATTCTGACCACGAAGACCTCCATCAGCGACAGGCAGTGATCATCCCTTCTACCACGGTGGTGGGTAAGCCGATCAGCGACGTGAGCAGAAAGTCGGCCGCGTTGACTGTGGAGTGGGGGAGGGAAAACGGAGGAAAAAGGGCGGAGAACTCAACCACGGCCGGTGAAAAGGGCCGGGCTGCAAGCGAGGCCGAGAGGCGCAGCAACTGGGGCAGCTTAAGGCACGAGAGCCGCGGAGAACTCAAACGTAGCCGGTGTAAAGGACCGGGCTGCATGCGGGGCTGAGAGGCGCAACAGCAGGGGAAGCGTGAATGCCCACGGGAACCGCGGGGGAGTAAAAGCAGCGTCGGGGAATTGAGAACCGCTGGGGAGGCGAGAACGGCAGCAGCACGGCAATCGCCATTGCAGCCAGCGGGGGAAGAAGGCAAACGCGGGAATCCGCCATTGTAGTCGGCGGGGGAAGAAGACGTGCGCGGGAAAGACCGCCAAGTGCGGGAAGCCGCCATTTTAGTAGGCGGGGGAAGAAGACAAGCGCGGGAAGCCGCCATTTTGAGAAAAAGAAAAATTTAAAAACTTGCAAGGATGCCTAAACATGGGAACATTAATACCTTTGATAGCGATATCGAAGATTGGACCACATATGTAGAACGCATGGAAGTTTATTGTAAAGCAAATAAGGTACCAGATGATGAGAAAGCACTAACCTTATTAAGCTCAATGGGTGCGAAGACATACGGGCTATTGAAGCACCTTCTATCACCAGATAAACCGACGGATCAGACTTTCGCGAATATTGTTACTGTCCTGAAAAATCATTTAAACCGCACGCCGCTGATGATAGCGGAACGATTTAAATTTTACAGAAGAACGCAGCTGACAGACGAAAGCAACGCTGAATTTTTAATTGAACTGCATAAGCTATCAAAGTACTGTCAGTTTGGAACAGGACTAGCAGATGCGCTGAGAGATAAATTTGTGTGTGGATTGTTAAAAGAAGGAACACAAAAGCGACTGCTTGAGGAGAATGATCTTACACTTGATAAAGCTGTCACTATTGCAGCATCGCACGAAGCCGCAGCGAGAGGCACTGTGGAAATGCAGCTACGGTCACCGGAACTCAGCACCAATCAAATGGTCTTGGGTACAGTAAAATGTTATCGTTGTGGAAAGACAACGCACGATCAGAACCAGTGCTGGTTCAAAAATCAGGAATGCAGAAAATGTGGCAGGCTTGGTCACATAGCTAAAGTATGCCGGTCAGGAAAGAAGACCAGCAACAAAAAGTCACCGCAGGAAAAGTACAGAAAGGTACACAAGGTGACAGGGAACAGTTCGAACGAACAGAAGTCAAATTCAGACTCCAGCAGTAATGAACTGGGTAGTCTAAGAGTACACAATGTTGGTAATGAAGCAGACCTCCAAACAATCTGGGTCACACTTCAGATAGCAGGAGTCCAAGTGAAGATGGAATTGGACACTGGATCGGCATTGACGGTCATGAATAAGCAAGATTACAAAAGGTTTTTCCCACATATTCCCCTACGGGATACGGAGATTGTATTGAAAACATACACGGGGCAAAGAGTATACCCCATCGGGAAGATAGAGGTAAAGGTGGTCCACAAAGGCAAAGAAAGCCGAGGAATGGACTTATATGTGCTACCTGAGGGAGGTCCACCACTACTGGGACGGGAGTGGATTAGGAAAATAAATATGGACTGGCATTCCTTAAAAGCACTAACGGTAGATTCCGGTAAAAAAGATGTCAAACCTAAACGATTGTCCAGAATATTGGACGATGCTAAAGAGGTGTTCCAACAGGGACTGGGAACACTGAGAGGAATTACGGCAAACATCAAGGTTGAAGAACATGCAAGCCCGAAATTTTTCAAAGCCAGACCAGTACCTTATGCGATACGACCTGCTGTGGAAGCTGAGCTGGAAGGGCTAGAATGTTCAGGAGTACTGTCTAAGGTAGACTGGAGTGAGTGGGCCACGCCCATTGTCCCCGTCATGAAGCGTTCATCGAGCAACAAGCCGGGGGAACCGGGGAAGGTTCGCATCTGTGGAGATTTCAAGATCACTGTTAATCCGGTGCTTCACACGGTGCAGTATCCGCTTCCGCGGATTGAGGATATCTTCGCTTCGTTGTCTGGCGGGAAACACTTCACCAAGATAGACCTGGCGCAGGCGTACTTACAGATGGAAGTTGAGGAAGAGTCACGCCAGTATCTCACGATCAACACGCATAGAGGCTTGTACCGGTATAATAGACTGGTTTTTGGAGTGGCATCGGCTCCAGCAATTTGGCAGAGGGCCATGGAGCAGGTATTACAGGGAATTCCAGGCACACAATGTTACCTGGACGATATTCTGATTACAGGAGATGATGACGAGGAACACCTTGCAAATTTGGAACTGGTGCTCACCAGATTGAAAGAATATGGACTTCGAGTTAATCGCCAGAAATGTGAGTTCTTTCAGAAGCGGATCTCGTACTGTGGTCATGTCATTGACCAGGAAGGGCTTCATAAGTCTCCTGACAAGATCGAAGCTGTTGTGAAGGCTCCCGCTCTGGATAATGTATCCCAGTTGAGGTCGTTCCTAGGGTTGATTAACTATTACCATAAGTTTCTGCCAAAATTATCCACGGTGCTGCACCCGCTGAATGCTCTTTTGCAGAAGGGAGTACCATGGAAGTGGAGCGAGGACTGTAAGAGGGCCTTTCGCAAAAGCAAGGCATTGATCACCTCAGAGGAAGTGTTGGCTCACTTCAACCCAACGCTGCCTATTCGTTTGGCTTGTGATGCTTCTCCATATGGTATTGGGGCAGTACTCTCACACAAGTTGCCAAATGGCCTGGAGAGGCCAGTTGCGTTCGCATCCAGATCATTGACCTCCGCTGAGCGCAACTATGCTCAGATAGATAGGGAGGCTCTCAGCCTTGTGTGGGGAGTAAAGAAGTTTAATCATTACCTGCAGGGCCAAAAGTTTACGCTTCTGACAGACCACCAGCCATTGGTATCCATTTTTAACCCTAAGAAGGGTGTTTCGGTGATGACAGCACAGAGACTCCAGAGATGGTCCCTTTTCCTAGGGGCACATCAATATCAGATCGAATTCAAAGGTACAAAGCAGCATGGTAATGCTGATGGGCTGTCGCGCCTGCCACTACCTACAGAGGAGGAGGCACCGACGGTTGACCCTGTTGAGTTATTTCACTCGACCATCATCGAATGTTTACCAGTCACCAATGCAAGTATTGAAAGAGAAACCAGGAACGACCCGACACTGTCCTGGGTCTACGAAGTGACAGTGAAGGGATGGCCAGCACATGGTGATCCACTGTTACCGGCATTCTCAGCAAGACGAGAACAGCTGTCCGTCTGTCAAGGAACATTGATGTATGGAACAAGGGTGATTATTCCTCCTAAGTTAAGAGAGAGAGTTCTCTCTTAAAGTTAAACTAACTTGGCAGGGGGATGGGATACAGAGTGGAGCTATAGTAGGGGGTGATTTACAGCCAAATACAGAGGAAAAAACAAGTCAGCTGGGAAGGCAGAGAAAATATGTGAGGGCAAAAGGGAATATGGCAAGGCTGGAAGGCATTTATTTTAATGCAAGGAGTCTTGCAAATAAGGTGGATGAACTGAAGTTGTTGTTGAACACATGGGAGTACGATATTGTTGCTATCACGGAGACATGGTTGAGGGAGGGTCAGGACTGGCAGCTCAATATTCCGGGGTATAGAATCTTCAGGAGAGACAGAGGGGGGTCTAAAAGGGGAGGGGGTGTTGCAATATTAATTAAGGAGTCGATTACTGCTGTAAGGAGGGATGATATATTAGCGGGTTCCTCTAATGAGGCCATATGGGTAGAAATTAAAAACAAAAAGGGGGCAAGCACCTTGCTGGGAGTGTACTATAGGCCCTCAAACAGTCAGGGGGAGATAGAGGAACAGATATGTAGGCAAATCTCAGAGAAGTGCGAAAATAATAGGGTAATAATAGTGGGGGATTTCAACTTCCCCAATATTAATTGGGATAGTCAGAGTGTGAAAGGCTTAGAGGGTGCAGAATTCTTAAAGTGCATCCAGGAGAGCTTTTTGAGCCAACATGTGGAAAGTCCTACAAGAGAGGGGGCGGTACTGGACCTAATTCTAGGGAATGTAGCTGGGCAAGTGGTGGAAGTGTCAGTAGGAGAGCATTTTGGCGACAGTGACCATAATTCGGTGAGATTTAAGGTGGTCATGGAAAAAGACAATGACGGCCCGGAAATAAGGGTTCTAAATTGGGGGATGGCCGATTTTAATATGATAAGGCAGGATCTGGCCAAAGTGGACTGGGAGCAGCTACTTATAGGAAAATCCACATCAAAGCAGTGGGAGGCTTTCAGAAGGGAAATAGAGAGTGTACAACGCCAACATGTTCCTGTAAAGGTCAAGGGTGGGACCAACAAGCAAAGGGAACCTTGGATGACAAGGGATATACAAAAATGCATTAGGAAAAAAAGGGGGGCTTTTGGCAGTTACAAAAGACTAAAGACGGAGGAAGCTCTAGAGGAGTATAAAAAGTGCAGGGGCATACTTAAAAAAGAAATTAGGAGGGCGAGGAGGGGCCATGAAATAACACTGGCGAGCAAAATAAAGGAAAATCCTAAGATGTTTTATAAGTATATTAAGGGCAAGAGGATAACCAGGGAAAGAGTAGGGCCCATTAGGGACCAAATTGGCAATCTGTGTGTAGAGCCAGATGATGTAGGCGGGGTTTTAAATGAATTTTTTGCATCTGTGTTCACTTTGGAGAAAGATGATGTAGACATAGAAATCGGGCAAGGGGACTGTGACATACTTGAACATATTAGCATCGGGAGGGAGGAGGTACTATGGTTTTAGCAGGCCAAAAAGTGGATAAATCCCCAGGCCCGGACGAGATGTATCCCAGGCTGTTGTGTGAGGCAAGGGAGGAGATTGCAGGGGCTCTGACACAAATTTTCAGAACCTCTCTGGCCACAGGGGATGTACCAGAGGACTGGAGAACAGCTAACGTAGTACCATTATTCAAGAAGGGTAGCAGGGATAAACCAGGGAATTACAGGCCAGTGAGCCTAACACCTGTGGTAGGGAAATTATTGGAAAAAATTCTGAGGGACAAAATTAGTCTCCACTTGGAGAGGCAAGGATTAATCGTGGATAGTCAGCATGGCTTTGTCAAGGGTAAATCATGTCTGACAAATCTGATTGAATTTTTCGAGGGGGCGACTAGGTGTGTGGATGAGGGAAATGCTGTGGATGTGGTTTACATGGACTTCAGTAAAGCTTTTGACAAAGTCCCGCATAGGAGACTGGTCAAGAAGGTAAAAGCCCATGGGATCCAGGGTGCCTTGGCGCATTGGATCCTAAACTGGCTGAGTGGCAGGAGGCAGAGGGTGATGGTCGAAGGTTGCTTTTGTGACTGGAAGCCTGTGTCTAGTGGGGTACCTCAGGGATCGGTGCTGGGTCCCTTGCTGTCTGTGATCTACATAAATGATTTGGATGAGAATGTAAAAGGTATGATCAGTAAGTTCGCAGATGACACGAAAATTGGTGGGGTGGTAAATTGTGAGGAGGAAAGCCTCAGGCTACAGGAAGATATAAACGAGTTGGTCAGATGGGCGGAAAAGTGGCAAATGGAATTTAACCCTGAAAAGTGCGAGGTGATGCATTTTGGACGGACAAATAAGGCAAGGGAGTACACAATGAGTGGTAGGACCCTAGGAAGTACAGAGGGTCAGAGGGACCTTGGTGTGCATGTACATAGATCCCTGAAGGCAGCGGAACAGGTAGATAAGGTGGTTAAAAAGGCATATGGGATACTTGCCTTCATTAGCCGAGGCATAGAATATAAGAGCAGGGAGGTTATGATGGAGCTGTACAAAACGCTGGTGAAAGAAGGTTCAAAGAAGGTTCACTCGGTTAATCCCGGGGATGAGGGGGTGGTCATATGAGGAGAGGTTGAGTAGATTGGGACTCTACTCATTGGAGTTCAGAAGAATGAGAGGCGATCTTATTGAAACATATAAGATTGTGAAGGGGCTTGATCGGGTGGATGCGGTGAGGATGTTCCCAATGATGGGTGAAACTAGAACTAGGGGGCATAATCTTAAAATAAGGGGCTGCTCATTCAAAACTGAGATGAGGAGAAACTTCTTCAATCAGAGGGTGGTAGGTTTGTGGAATTTGCTGCCCCAGAAAGCTGTGGAAGCTACATCATTAAATAAATTTAAAACAGAAATAGATAGTTTCCTAGAAGTAAAGGGAATTAAGGGTTACGGGGAGCGGGCAGGAAATTGGACATGAGTCTAGGTTCGGAATGGTCATGGCCCTGTGGGTAGTGGAGTGGGCCCAGGGGCCGTGTAGCCTTGTTCTGCTCCTACTGTGTTCTAATTCTGTGTTAGATTTCAGGAGATGGTTTTATTCCTGTTCCTGGCTGGGGTGGAGATCGCCTTTACAGAAAGTAAGTACTGTAGAAAATATAGGGACAGAGTGATCTCCTGGAAGAATTTCGATCGCCTAGATGGGTCGGAGAGGAATTTCCCAGATTTTTTTCTCCCAAATTGGCCATTGGGTCTTTATCTGGTTTTTCGCCTCTCCCGGGAGATCACATGGGTTCGGGTGGATGCAGAGTGATAGAAGATTTGAGGTTAGGATCAGATCAGCCATGATCTTATTGAATGGTGGAGCAGGCTCGAGGGGCCGATTGGCCTACTCCTGCTCCTATTTCTTATGTTCTTATGTTCTTATGTGGGCCACAGCTGGAGTACTGTGTGCAGTTCTGGTCGCCTCACTATAGGAAGGATGTGATTGCTTTAGAGAGGGTGCAGAGAAGATTCACCAGGATGTTACCTGGGATGGAGCGCCTCAGCTATGAAGAAAGACTAAACAGGCTGGGGTTGTTTTCATTGGAGCAAAGAAGGCTGAGGGGGGACCTGATTGAGGTGTACAAAATGATGAGGGGCATAGATAGGATAGATAAAGAGGAACTTTTCCCCTTAGTAGGGGGGTCAATAACAAGGGGGCATAGATTCAAGGTAAGGGGCAGGAGATTTAGAGGGGATTTGAGGAGGAACTTTTTCACCCAGAGGGTGGTTGGAATCTGGAACTCTCTGCCTGAAAGGGTGGTAGAGGCAGGAACCCTCACAACATTCAAGAAGCATTTGGATGAGCACTTGAAATGCCATTGCATACAAGGCTATGGACCAAATGCTGGAAAATGGGATTAGACTGGACAGGGATTGATGGACGGCGCAGACACGATGGGCCGAAGGGCCTCTTTCTGTGCTGTAAAACTCTATGACTCTATGACTCTAAAGGAACTGCATGAAGGTCACCTGGGGGGAGTCAAGATGAAAAGCCTTGCTAGGGCTTATGTGTGGTGGCCGGGTATCGACCAACAGATAGAGGATCTGACGAAAAGCTGCTCAGGGTGCCAAAAAGTGCAAAATGCACCTCCGATTGCACCGCTGCATCCATGGGAATGGCCTTCAACCCCATGGCAACGTGTACATATTGACTTTGCTGGTCCATTCATGGACTCCATATTTTTAATTGCGGTGGACGCACATTCTAAATGGCCAGAAGTGATTAAGATGACTACCACTACCTCGGAAAAGACGATCGCGGTGCTAAGAACGATATTTGCAAGAAATGGATTGCCAGAACAAATATGTTCAGACAACGGACCGCAGTTCGTGTCAGAAGAATTCCAGAAATTCATGAAGAAGAATGGGGTGAAACATTATACCTCTTCCCCATATCATCCGGCTACAAACGGGTTGGCCGAGAGATTTGTACAAACGTTCAAAAAAGCAATAAAGGCCATGAGCGAAGATCAGATTCCACTACAACACAAGGTGGACAAATTCCTACTGGCATATCGAAACGCCACTCATGCCATGACAAACCAAAGTCCTGCCATGATGTTCTATAACAGGAGGTTGCGGTCCAGGTTGGACTTGTTAAAACCAAATGTGCGGAGGGAAGTTGAAAACAAACAGTTCCAGCATATAAATAACAAGACCACTCGGAGTTTCGAAATAGGACAACCAGTGTTAGCCCGGGACTATAAAAACGAGAAATGGCAATCTGGAACAATTCGGGCCAGACAAGGACCCCTGATGTACACGGTAGATATTGGTGAAAATGTAATACGGCGTCATGCTGACCAACTGGTAGAATCGAGAACAAGGGTCGAACCCAGGGTTACGGCAGAGACAACCGTGGAAGAAGTTAGTGAACCTGAAGCATCTACCTCAGAAGTGAATGTACCTGATGATGATGTCCAATCCATAAGAGATCAACTAGATGAGTCACCCCAGCAACGAGAATCAGAGACCCCTGAAAGGCGTTATCCAACTCGAATCAGGAGGCTTCCTCAGAGACTGAATCTTTGAACTGTTTTGCATGAAGTTGTATATATATATATAGCTATATGTTATTATGTTATGTTAAATGGGGATATAACTGTTAAGCTAAAAAGGGAGGATTGTGGTGTATGTAACCTGTTCCACCTTAAGAGAACTACCTTAAGAGATGTACTACTTTCTCTTGGCTGCTGTATACTGTAGTACCGGTGGTGACCACACCGGTATATAAGCGTTGTGTAGTGATTTACTGGGCAGTTCAGCCCTGACCTCCGAATAGTAAAGACCTGTTAAAGTTATTCTTGTGGTCTGTGTCCAGTGATTTATAATAAGCATAACTGGGACACACAGACTTAACAATTTTTATGTTACAAACCTCATTTCCATTTGGCTGAAACTTGCAATTTAGTGGAGGAAAGTAAAATGGTGGCTGTAAGTTTCCAAATCATGTTTAGAGCAGTTTGCTTGGCTCCCCTGCTCTTCCTTCCCAGTGGTAACCATGCCTGACTGCTGATTTTGATTGGAAGCTTTTGAAATTGCTGCTTGATCATTTTCATTTCTGTTTGCTATGTGTTGATTGGTACTTTGTCGAGCTGTTCAGTTCGAATTTGTCACTGTTTTATGAATTGGATATTTTAGCCAGTCAGGTTCAAGTGTGATACGGGAATTTGGTGTAATATAACAACAACAGCAATGTATTTATATAAGTGCCTTTAACATAGTAAAACATCCCAAGGCACTTCACAGGAGCGTTATAAAACAAAATTTGACACCGAGCTACATAAGGAGATATTAGGGCAGATGACCAAAAGCTTGGTCAAAGAGGTAGGTTTTAAGGAGCGTCTTAAAGGAGGAAAGAGAGGTAGCGAGGCGAAGAGGTTTAGGGAGGAAATTCCAGAGCTTAGGGCCTTGGCAGCTGAAGGCACGGCCGCCAATGGTGGAGCGATTATAATCAGGGATGCTCAAGAGGCCAGAATTAGAGGAGTGCAGATATTTTGGCGAGGGGTTGTGGGCTGGAGGTGAGTACAGAGATAGGGAGCAGTGAGACCATGGAGGGATTTGAAAACAAGAATGAGAATTTTAAAATTGAGGCATGGCTGGAGCGGGACCCAACGTAGGTCAGAGAGCATAAGACCCAAAGTGCGACACAGGAAGTATGACAAACATAACAAATGTACTACAGGTATAGTTTATACACTTCTATATACATTTTGCCAGCAGTTTCTTCATAGAAAATGAATTAAGTGTTTCTTGATTGGCTCCCAGATAGTAAATAAATATATTTTCCGTAGCCAAATCTGTTGATATGAAGAATTGTAGTATTTGATTTCTCAGAATAAACAAATAAAAGAAAGGCAGCTGCTGTAGCCATTTAGAATACATTAGAAAATATACAGAATCCATGGTGAAATTTGGCATTTGTGAAAGTTTCATTTGTCACACATATAACATGCTGTCAACAACCTCTGAATATAGGAAATCAAGTTGTTTTTTGTCAGAATAATTACCCCTCAGCAAAAGTTAAAGGGTGCATACTTTACCTTGAAGGAGACTGACTGAAGGAAAGAGAGGTACCGTGAAATAAACTTATGATTGCTTTGATAAACATTTAATTATACATTAAAAAAAACCAATTGCTTTGTACATTGTTAACTATATAATTTACTTCAGATAAAGTCTGAAAGTTCATGGTTTAAGTTGATTTTGTTCAAAGGAAATAATCAGTTAATTTACAGGCTTCTGGATTTTTCCATCACTGGACTGGAAGGAGGCGAGGGAATTTCTGGCACACTCTGCCAACATAGAGCCAAAGGGGACGGATTATTAGCCACACTCTGGAGCCAAAATAATGAGGGGAATGGTTTGCTCTTATTGACATGGACAGCAGCTAATAAGGAGAAGCCAAAATATTTACATAAAAATTTCAGCGAAGTCCAACCCAATAACTCAAGCTACAGCCAGGTGCTCCAAATATAGCCTCAGGCTCCTGGCACAAGAGCAGGCCTCTCCGAGAATGCATTTTACCGGGATTTAGAACCTCATTGGTGGGTTTCCCACCCAATCGCTTTGGGAACAGGGATCCATTTAAAGCAGGAATGCACCTCTTACAGGGAGGTCACATTCACTTTACTGACATTAGTGCCTTTTAGCTCCGTGAAATGCAAGTTGAGTCAAAAGCAAGCCCCTAGGTTTTCAGAAGCTTCCCTGGAGGAAGAGGTGAGGGGCAAGTGGGAAGTTCTCCTTCACAGTAATGGAAGAAAGAAACTCAAAATGTCCCTTCACCAGGCCTGGAGAGAGGTGGCTGAGAGCATCAGATCCAGGAGCATCATCACCCCGCCCCCCACCCCCAGGACATAAGAACATAAGAAATAGGAGCAGGGGTAGGCCATTCAGCCCTTCGAGCCTGCTATGCCATTCAATAAGATCATGGCTGATCTTTTGCCTCAACTCCATTCACCGGCCCTATCGCCATATCCCTTGATGCCCCTACTAGTCAGAAATCTATCAACTTCTGTTTTGAATATACCCAATGACTGAGCCTCCACAGCCCTCTGTGGTAGAGAATTCCAAAGATTCACCACCCTCTGTGTGAAGAAATTTCTTCTCATCTCAGTCCTGAATGGCCTACCTTTTATCCTGAGGCTGTGGCCCCTGGTTCTAGACTCCCCAGCCAAGGGAAACATTCTCCCAGCATTCACCCTATCAAGCCCTGTAATAATTTTGTATGCTTCAATGAGATCCCCTCTCATTCCTCTGAATTCAAGAGAACACAGGCCTAGTTTACTCAATCTCTTCTCATACGACAGTCCCGCCATCCCAGGAATAAATCTCGTGAACCTTCATTGCACTTCCTCTATGGCAAGTATATCCTTCCTTAGGTAAGGAGACCAAAATTGTACACAGTACTCCAGGTGTGGTCTCACCAAGGCCCTATATAATTGCAGTAAGACTTCTTTACTCCTGTACTCAAATCCTTTTGTAATGAAGGCCAGCATACCATTTGCCTTCCTAATGGCTTGCTGCACCTGCACATTCACTTTCAGTGACTCATGTACAAGGACACCCAGGTCCCTTTGAGCATCTGCATTCCCCAATCTTTTGCCATTTAGGAAATACTCTGTCTTTCTGTTTTTTCTACCAAAGTGGATAAATTCACATTTATCCACATTATATTCCATCTGCCATGTTTCGCCCACTCACTGAGCCTGTCAAGATCTCCTTGAAGCCTCTTCACATCTTCTTCACAACTGACACTGCCACCTAGCTTTGTGTCATCAGCAAATTTGGAAATGTTACATTTAGTCCCCTCATCCAAATCATTGACATAGATTGTGAATAGCTGGGGCCCAAGCACTGATCCTTGCGGTACCCCACTAGTCACAGCCTGCCATCCTGAAAAAGACCTGTTTATCCCTACTCATTGTTTTCTGTCTGTTAACCAATTCTCAATCCATGCTAGTATATTACCCCCAATTCCATGTGCCCTAATTTTGTTCACCAACCTCTTGTGTGGGACCTTATCGAAGGCCTTCTGAAAATCCAAATACACCACATCTACCGGTTCCCCTTTGTCTACTCCACTAGTTACATCCTCAAAGAACTCCAATAGGTTTGTCAAACAGGATTTCCCTTTCATAAATCCAAGTTGACTCTGCCCAATCTTACTATTAGTTTCTAAGTGCCCAGTTATTGTATCCTTTATAATAGATTCCAGCATTTTCCCAACTACTGATGTGAGGCTAACTGGTCTGTAGTTCCCCGTTTTCTCTCTCCCTCCTTTCTTAAATAGCGGGGTTACATTTGCTATCCTCCAATCTGCAGGAACCATTCCAGAATCTATAGAATTTTGGAAGATGACAACCAATGCGTCCACTATCCCAATGGCCACCTCTTTCAAAACCCTAGGATGTAGGTCATCCGGTCCTAGGGATTTATCGACTTTTAGTCCCATTAATTTTGCTAGTACTGTTTTTATACTAATAATAATTTTGTTAAGTTCCTCATTCTCGCCACACCCTTAGTTTTCTCGTATTTTTGGGAGGTTTTTTGTGTCTTCCTCCGTGCAGACAGAAACAAAGTATTTATTTTAATTTCTCTGCCATTTCCTCATTCCCCATTATAAATTCTCCCGTCTCTGACTGTAAGGAACCTACATTTACCTTCACCAGTCTTTTCCTTTTCACATACCTGTAGAAGCGTTTACAATCCGTTTTTATATTTTTCGCTAGTTTGTGCTCATATTCCATTTTCCCTTTCTTTATCAATTTCTTGGTCCCCCTTTGCTGATTTCTAAAAAGATCCCAATCCTCAAGCTGACCACTTTTTCTGGCAACTTTATAAGCTTCCTCCTTTGACTTAATACTAGCTTTAATTTCTTTTGTTAGCCATGGTTGGATCACTTTTCCTTTTGGGTTTTTATACCCTATGTATATGTTTGTTGCAAATTATGCATTATTTCCTTGAATGTTAGTGATTGTATGTCCACCTTCATACCTTTTAGTCTATTCTCCCAATCTACCATGGCCAACTTATCCCTCATACTCTTGTAGTTTCCCGTTTAGATTGAAGACCTTAGTTTCAGATTGGACTACATCACTCTCAAACTTAATGTAAAATTCAATCATATTATGGTCACTTGACCCTAAAGACCACTTTACCACAAGATAATTGATTAGCCTTTTCTTATTACACAGTACCAGATCCAGAATAGCCTGTTCCCTGGTTGGTTCCTCCACATACTGATCCAGGAAACCATCTCACATGCATTCCAAGAATTCGTCCTCCACACCATTAGTGGTAATTTGATTTGCCCAGTCAATATGTAGATTAAAGTCCCCCATGAGGACCTGGGTGCGATGCAGGAAAAGTTTCAATGATCGAACAAGAGCAGCAAGGGTGAATACAGCTCTTCATTTCTTCGTCTCTCTCTCTCTCTCAATAACACCTAGCAACAATCCTCCCCTCCCCTCAGCACACTGAACAATTCCCTCCCCTGCCACACATCATTCACCACCCATCACATTGGCACACAAAACCACCTCTCATTCTCAGTTCAAATACACTCACCCCTTTTTAAAAATTCATTTAGGGGAAGTGGGTGTTGCTGGCAAGGTCAGCATTTATTGCCCATCCCTAATTGCCCTTGAAAAGGTGGTGGTGAGCCGCCTTCTTGAACCAATGCACTCCATGTGGTGAAGGTACTACCACAGTGCTGTTAGGAAGGGAGTTCCAGGATTTTGACCCAGCGACGATGAAGGATCAGCGATATATTTCCAAGTCAGGATGGTGTGTGACTTGGAGGGGAACTTGGAGGTGGTGGTGTTCCCATGCACCTGCTGCCCTTGTCCTTTTAGGTGGTAGAGGTCCTGGGTTTGGGAGGTGCTGACGAAGAAGCCTTGGCCTGTTGCTACAGTGCATCTTGTGTGTGGTACACACTGCAGCCACGGTACGCCGGTGGTGGAAGGAGTGGATGTTTAAGGTAATGGATGGGGTGCCAATCAAGCACCTTGCTCATTATTTTCACTGCAACCACTAACTCTTTTCTCACATGGTACCTATTGCCGAACAAAGAACTCCTCTGATGACTACTTCCTTACTTCACACTCCAGCCGCTTGCTTTCTATTCGACAGCTCCCCATCATGCTTGCATGTTGCATCTTCTCCTGCTCAGCATATACACAACCAGCTGAAGCCCCTCGCATGTGCGGTCTCCTTTTCAGCAGTCACTTACTTACTCCTTCTCTTTCTGCAGGAGAAAACGGCGCAAGACACTGTGAGGGAATATGCCATATTTCAGAAAGATACACCATAATACTGATATTATTAATACATGATATACTGGGTTTAAAAAGCCTCAGAGACACAGGCTGTAAACAGAGAACAGGCTTCTGAGATAAAGATCAGTTGATAACCAAATACTAAAACAATGAAAGATTGAAGCAAACCACTGGTGCTTCCAAAGGTCTACGGTTTGCAACCAACACAATGAGAAGACCCAGTTTAAAATGTTAAGAAGTAACACGTAAAACAAAAACACAAACATTAAAAGAGGCATATGCCTTTGAAAAGATGACATCAAGTAAAAGAAACACCTGCTGGTCAAATAGTTTTTATGTTAAACTTGGAAGGCAGGAAACACGATTAAATATGCAACCAATTGAGATTGCTAGACATGCATGAACCACCCTAGTCAAAGTGTCTTTAATTTAGACATAGTAAATATGATACCAACAAGGACACTTTGAAGATAAGACTTCAATAGATACACCAAGCAATTACATTGTGTTTTTATTGAACTTGGAGCAGTAAGGAGAGTCACAATGTCTGCTAAAAACCAGTAAAGCCAATATTAAGAATTGAATGAAAGCATTTTGTAAGAATGACATCAAATAAAGATAGCTGTCACATTATTTTTATGATAGTTTTTGGAACACCTAAAGGTAGAGACATAATTATGCATGCAATAGTTGAATTGATAGTAAGATAGAAAGCATTCAAACAGAGGTCTCAATAAAGACAATTAGCTCACATCAGCAGAGAACTTCAAAGAAGAAACCACTGCAAAAAGAGTATAAAACATAGACCTTTTCAACAGAAAGACAGAACTCGCTGAACGGGCAAAGCATTTCTCAACTCTTCAGAGGCATCTCTGTAAGTCTTTAACTATGAGTCTCGGGACGTCAAAGTAATTGATTTTGGTGGATATTCTGGATTTAGTAATAAGTAAGAAATAAGAAATGTAACGAAGTAAAGATTTGGGAATAAGGATCTCTGAGAAATAAGAAATGTAAGCTAATTGTATTTTGAATTGTTAATGTTGTGACTGATTCAACAGCTGTTAACTGAATGCCGGCTCTTAAATAAAACTATATGGCCTAGAAATTGAGTTGACGCCGCGCCAGGGCTTTAGCGCCGGAAATTTAGCGCCGGCGCTAATTCCCTTGCGCGCGCCAAAAATTCAGTAGCGCCGCGCCCAGACGGCTGCCGGCGCTACTGGCGGGCGTGAGCGCCTCCCAATGGGCGCTGAGTGCCGAATTGCGGCGCTAATCCGGCGCTGCGGCACCCGATGTGGTGCGGCAGGCTGGGGAAGTGCAGGCCTCCTCCTTCAGTTAAGGAGGAGCTGCCTGCACCCGCCCGCTGTCCGTTCAAATATTGAAAAAATGAGCCCGGCACCTCGGACAAGTGCCGGGCTTGCAGGCCAGACGCATCTGTTCTGCGGGGGGGGGGTGGAGGAGTCCGGGGAGGGAGGTGCGGGCAGGCAGCCGACGGGAAAGCAGCCGGCCGCCGCGCGACCTTAATTCGCCGGCGCTAACTCGGGGAAGACTCGGTTGCCAGAGTCTTAGTTGCGGCTGCCACGGGCGAGGCGGCCGCAACTGAATTTCGGCGCTGGGGCCCGTCGGCATGGCAACCGGGACGCTGCGCACACCGATGACGTCATCGGTGCCGGCGCAGCGCTACCGGTCTACCGCGGCGGAAGGGCCCCAGGCAATTTCGGCGCCGGCGCCAAATGCAGCGCTAGGCCCTCTAGCACCGCAAAATCGGCGCTAAGGGCACTCAATTTCTAGGCCTATATTTTTAGAATTGTCTCAAAGAGTAAATCTGTATAAACTCACAAACCCAATTTCTGTATACTCTTTTGTAAGGAGTTGCAGAATTTTGGGGGAGTATTCCGGACCCTCATAATATCCGGAAGGTTACAGTCTAATTAAACTTATTAAAAGTGCTATCTGGAGGACAGTAACATCTTCAGTCATTTCTTTCCTTTAAGGAGAGATAGCCTGAACCTTTAGACCCATATAAGTGTTTTATGGAATTCGGCTATCTCTAACTTAAGTTGAGGGTGAATGTCTGGGAAATACACCTGATCTGGGGTAGCCTGAAAAGGGCTAGGACTGGTAATTATCCCATCAACACTAGGGTGAGGAGTAACACTGGGGGAGGAATACCCAACATCATTATTCTCTCTGAGCTGGAGCAGCAAGCTCTCAACATCAGTGGCCCCTTGACAGCTGTCTGCTTTGTAGATTTTGAGGCTGCGGGGTTTTCTGAACAGGGTCTCTGACTATTACTTGTACCTCTTTACATACCTCAGAAAAGCAGACATTCAGCCAGCTTTCCAACAACGAGCTGCATTGTGAAGTCTGTCATCTGCCACTGTGTAGTATGTCAGTGCCAGATTAACTCTTGTCCCTTTCCTTTAGGTCCTTCTCAGCAGCAAGGACCCTGCACAAAAAGATACCTTGGAGGAGGACAATACTTCTGAGGAGGCACTGTCATGTGCCCCATCATTCCCTGGCACCAGCACAGAGATTGGCACTCGGGGTGGATAAGACAGTGAGTTTCAGGGGTCTGCACATGCCCAGCATTAGTGAGCAGCAACAAGTACTGGAACCAGGGACAGCCCAGGACATGACTTGGGGGAAGGCCAGTTTTGCTGAGGAGGACAGAGATGCAGACTACAATGTAAAGGGATAGCCATATTCCAAGAGATACACCATCCTATGAACAGAATTTTGACTTTATTAAAACATGAAAAACTGGGTTTAAAAATCTAAAAGTCTCAACGACACAAGCTGTAAATACAGGCTTCTGAGATAAGATGAGTTGTTAACACAAAGCTGTAAACACCATACAAGCTTTTGAAATGGGAATCGGTTGTTGACACTGAAACAATTGCCCTATTGAACCAGGGTTGGAGCTTCCAGGAAGTCTGAGCTTTGGAAAGAACACAATAAGAATGCCCAGTTAAAGGTGTCATAAATCAACACTTTGAAATGAAACACATAAAATTAAAGAACCATATGCCTTTATAAATATGACATCAATAGATGCACCAAGCAATCACATGGTTTTTGTATTTAACTTGGAACACATAGGAGACGCAAAGTCTGCTTACAACCAGCTAAGGTGATTTAAGAATTGAATAGAAGACCTTCGTAAAAATGGCATCAAATAGATACATCTGTTATAACCGTTTTTTATGATAAGTTTTGAACACTTACACAGTAGACAGAATTCTGCAAACTAACAGCTGAATTGACAGTAAGAATAGAAAGAAGTGAACAGAAAGATGACTAGATATAATTACCTTACATCAGCAGAAAACTTCAAAGGATATACCACTGAAAAAAGGGTAAAAAGTATTGAACTTCCAAATAGGAAAACAGAAGTCACTGGAAGGTGCAAAGCGATTCTCAACTTCAGAGGCAGGCTCTGTAAGTTTTTAACTCTTTGAGTCTCGGGGATCAAAAAGGTACTTTTATTTGATTTTGGTGGATATCCTGGATTAGAAATAAGAAGTAGAAATGTAAAAATGTAACAACGTTAAGATTTGAGAAAAAGGACCTCTGAGAATAAGAATTGTAAGCTACTTGTATTTTGAACTGTTAATGTTGCAACTGAATCACCAGCTGTTAACTACATGTTGGTTCTTTAATAAATCTATATATTTTTAGAATTGTCTCACATAGTACTTCTGTATCAAACTCGCAAACTCAATCTCTGTACACTCTTTGGTGAGGAGTTGCAGAATTCTGGGGGTGTATTCCGGACCCTCATAATATCCTGAAGGTTACAGTCTAGTTAAACTTATTAAAAGTGCTATCTGGAAGATGGTAACATCGTCAAGTCATTCCTTTCCTTTAGGAAGAGATAGTCTGGACCTTTAGACCCAATTAAGCGTCTTATCGGATTCAGCTATCTCTAACTTTAGTTGAAGGTGAACATCTGGGGAATACACCTGATCCGGGGTAGCCCAAAAAGGGCTAGGACTAGTAATTATCCCTTCAACAGGAGCCTTGCTATGAAAGGAAAACTGTTTGCCTCACACAAGCAGTTATACAAGGTATTGGAAGGCCTGCCAAGGAGTTGCAGTACCATAGCGGTGAATATGGAGAAGTCCGCTTCCAGCCTGTGTGATGTCATCTCGCATGGCAACTCCACATTGCGACTCTGGGAGGAGCTCTTCAGCCACTGGAAGAAGGCGATTGAGGAGGATTCTTGCGATCACTTTCCCTATGGCAGACAGCAGGGAAACTCCTCTGTGATTACCGCAATTGGACTTGTCACCTTTCTTGAAGATGGACACAATTTCGGCATCTCTGAGGTCCCCTGGCACACTCTCCACCTTCCAGATAAGAGAAACGAATTCATGAAATTGCACTAGTAGTGCTTCTCCGCCATGCTTTAGTGCCTTGGCAGTGATTTCATCTGCTCCTGAGGCCTTGTTGTTCTTCAGTTGTCAGGTGGCCTTTTCAACCTCATGCCGGGCTGGGGCTATGCTGAGATGGTGGCGGGTAGCATGCTGTGGGATGGAGTTGAGGACATTCGCGTCAAAGACAGAGTCTCGGTTAAGGGAATCTTCAAAGTGCTCCTTCCAGCAGGCACTGACTGCCTCCCTCTCACATGGCATCATCACTCTGCAGTCTACCTGGGAACATGTGGCTATCTCCAGGGATGCTTCAGCTGGACTGTCACAAAAGGAGATGATGTTACCAGCCTTTGCAGCTTCGGTGAAAGTTCAAATGACTGCCATCCAGATTGTAGAAGAGACCGTGTCCACAGATTGCTAGACCGAATATATAGGGGCTTTCAAGAAGTCACTCAACTACTGTAGTCTTCTCTCCCACAGGTAAGTGAGACTGATGAACCTCAGTGGTGTTCCGTTCCCTCCGGGAGGGGTGAGTTAAGATCGACCCCAAAATTTGTGACACCTGAAATGCGATAGACGATATGCGCACTAAATGTACTGGTTTTAGATAGTCATATTGGGCATTGGGTGAGAAAATAGATGCTGCTGGATAGCAAGATTGATAGGAACTCTGATATACAACTGAACTGAGAGTGAAAGAAATAGATTGCTCTGATGGAATCAAAGCTAGGGATATACTAAAATGAAAGAGTAATAGTTCAGAGAGTCAAGATCAAAGAAATAGCACAAAAGTAAAAAGGCAAAGATAATAGGGGAAATTAAATTATGCATCAAAAGGAATTGTCAGCCATTATGTGGATGGAAGAGGGGTGTACAACATTGGTAAGCAATCATATTGGACTTGAAGTTGCTTGATTAGAATGTGAAATAAGTAAACAAGATCAGGAGATAGTTATGCAATGCTTAGTTCAGGGAATCGTGGTAAGTAGGGATATGTAAATTGGAGATATTACAGCAACACAGTCCATAAAATCACATAAAGCCCAAGGAATTAATTTTTTAAAAAAGCAGAGCTGCTGCAGCTATTTCATCCTTTCACTTCTGGGAGCTGGGTTCAAAACCAGCCCCGACAGATGGGATGGATCTTCGCCCTTTGATTGCTGCATGTATCCTAAGCTAAGTGAGTTTGGCCAATCGCATCCAAGTCCCAGCAGACTCAAGTCCACAAAACAGTGATGCCCATAATTCAGTACTAATTGGCACTAACTGGGAAAATCTTGCTTTGAAAGACCATAAAAGATAGCTGGTACAAGAAATTTAAAGAGCACAGTTGGGGTGGTCATTTGAGCTTGGGATTGAGCTACATTGAGAGGAATCGCTTCTCCATATCTTAAAAATGGAAGCAAAATCCTGCCAAGTGTTGGGAGAGTCTATAGGGAGCTACTTACTGCAACTAATCCATATTACACCCGAACTGGAAGGAGAAGTATTGGCCCAGAAATTCCATTCGCAGCCCTCTCGCGGGCGGGGGGCTGCGATCCGGAAAAATCTGTGCCTGGACCAGAGGGCTCCCGGGGCGCACAGAATTCCGTTGCTGTGCCTCTTCAAACTGCCGGTGCGCAGGGCACGTGTATCCCAGGGGCGCAGGCGGTTCGCAGCATCCCTGGGATCACGTGGGCCATGGGGAGCCAATCAGAGCAAGAAATCTCCATTCATAGAATTGACAGGAAGACCTGTCAAATCTATGAATAGAGATCAGCCCCAAAACATAAGTAAAACTTCAAATAATTTTTTTTTTAAATCACATTTTTAAAATGACTATAAATTACATAAATTAACTATTTTAAACAAAAATTTAAATATTTGAAAAAAATAATTAAAGTTTTTAACGGGGCTAAAAATAAGCTTACCTTTCTTTAAAGTATTTTAAAATGATAAATCTGTGTAAAAAAAAATTATTTTACTTTCTTCACCTCTTACCTTGTTAAATGCGGGCCTTGCGCCTGCTTTTCCAGGTGCAGCTGTTTCAGACTTACCTGGACTGAAGCAACTGCTGAAAAAACCGGAAGTTCCAGCCGTACGCGCTGCCTCTCCGGCGCAGGCGTTTGACCCACGAAGCCCTTTCTCCTTTGAACGGAAGTTCCAGTTTCCAGCGCATGCGCAGTGCATGCGTAAAACCGGCACTTCCGTTGGCCCTATGGGTGAGTACACAGCGCGTACACACTGGTAGGGAATGGAATTTATGGGCCATTATGTTTTCCCAGCAATATTATCCCTCGTCTTTGAAGAGCATGGCATTTAAAGTCAAAAAAGAAGTCACGGGATTTTTTACAAGGAAGTATAAAAACTAGGATAGCTGAAAGCATAACATGGGACAACCTGACATGCAAACAGTAGTGATGGAGAAAATAATCAAGGCAAAAAGGTGGAAAAAATGGGAATGACCACAAAAGATGGGAATTGTTAAGATTTTCTTTTGTGATTTTGTTCAAGGGGGAAAATGTTTGGTTAAATTTGTCATTATGCTGTTTAATCATTCAAAAAAGGTGTACCATTTGAGAGGTTAGATGTTGTAGGGTCATGCCAAGAGGCATTTACCTGAAGCTGCTCTTCGACTAAGTGCAGAGGGCACGGACATAGATGGAGGGGTAGAGTTTCCGTTTTGGGCACAATCTGAAAATTGCACCCAAAATCCGCTCTAAATTGTGCAGTTAGGTTACAGTTCAAGTTTCTGATACAAATCATTTGCATAAGCACAAACGTAAAAATCTTCTATGAACTAGCTGTAGGATTCGCAAAATTTCCACATTCTCCCAAGGTTATTAATAAAAGGGACCTTATGGACAATTTAAAAAGGGTACCCAAAGATGGCGTCCGCACCTCGTGACCAAAAGCCTGCTAACGCTTGGACTCTGTGGCAGCACAAGCAGTTTTGGGAAATCGAAACTTAAAATGCATTTCTGTGAAAAGGACTTTTGTGTTTGAAGGGCCAGACAGCTAAGCAAACATTTGAATATGCATTTTCGTCAAATTGGAACAGATCAACCCAGTTAGGCCTAAGCATGAGGCCATTAGTTTGTCCGCATAAATAATCGGACACAGCTTAAGGAAGCCATCAAGGCTGGATAGGCCAATTAAAATGCATTAATGACAATACAGCCCGGACATCAGGCCATTAGGTGTGATAAACGGCCATCTAAAAACAGTTATTTTAGATTGGTATAATCATTTAAAACAGCCCGCCAAAATTGAAAACAATGAACCAACCTGATTTGGCGTGCAGATAGGAGATGAAACAACGGGTATAACTGTAGGCCCTGGATAGCAATCTCTCTCTCGCGCTCTCACTCTTGCATTTGGCCCTCGCTCTTGGTTCTTGGCTCACTCGTGCCCTGGCCTCGTGGCGGGTCTCTCCTCGCTCCCTGCGGTGAGATTTCAGCAGTCAAGGACACCATACCAACAGCAGGGGAGGGGAACGAGACCCGAGTCCCTAGTCATCCGGGACACCCAGGCCACAAAAAGGGGGCGAGACGAAACTGAGCAGCTAGCCCAGGACTTGTACAGTAGCCCAATGAGGCAAGACGAATCGAGACGAAGAGTAAGGTAGTCCCAACGAAGAGCAGAGAAGGGCAGCAGAAGACGCATTAATTAAGACCGAGCGCCAAGTTATAAGCTGACGCTCGGGGAAGAAAGTATTTGAGGACGGTGAAGCAAAACATCTTGTTGAACACTGCGATAATGCAGGTGTCTACGCAACAACGAATATACTGGCGTTTGACGTTTGGGTAGTAAAATCTAAACAGTAAAGACTGCTAACTGTCCGATAAACATAACGATACCACCGACAACCACCCAAGGGAGAAGAAGAAGAGAACCCATCGCGACGAGACGATGACGGTAGCTGAGGAGAAGAAAGGTGTGTTGCAGTAGCAGCTCCAGCACCATGCCCTGAGACCACGTGGCGACGGGGTACCTAGAAGGACCAACGACCAAACCTCAAAACCTGCATCCGTTAAAACCAGCTGGCTTTACTTTGGATTGGTGAGCATGAATTCTGGCCCCTCATAGCTTAATCTAGTTAGGTATAGGGGGTGGGATAAGGATAAAGGCCTAGAAATTCAGTTGGTAGCGCCAGCGATTAGCACCTAAAGAGCCCGAGAATTGGGGCGTTACTCAATTTTGGGGCGGGCGCTGTGAATATAGCTGGCGGGGGGAACAAGTAGAAGGAGACAGTTGTAAGAGGTGAGAACCTTACCATCGCTGTCGACAATGGGGTCGGTAGCTGCAGTGGTTACAGGACCACTCAGACGTCCTCCAAGAATCTGGTGGACTCTCTCCTCGAGATCCGTGAGAGGGACCACTTGTGTAGGTCCTCCACCGGTGCGAAGCTGGTCTTTGCCAATCCTTGCCAGCATGGACTGCAGGGGAAAGGAGGGGAAGTTATGTTACCTGATGCCCTGAGTGATCATCTCATGCCCCCCATGGTGCAAGAGCCCTTACATGATGCCCTGAGTCAAATGTGCATGTGTGTGCCCAGAAAGGGCCATGGATGCTTGCTGGCAGATGGCCAATGGGGCACAGGCCACCCTGTAGCCATAAAGTCAGGTGCAAATGAAGGGATGCAGAAGTTTGCAGGAACAACACCCACCCTCACGACCCGAGTGAGGTCATTGAATTTCTTTCTGCATTGGACAGGGCTCCTGGTCACCATGCTGCTGGAGTTGACCCTCTGGCATACATCCCTCCAAGCTCGTCGGTAGTCCTTATGATTCGGCCTGCTGCCATTGTCTGGGTAGAGAACATCTCGCCGGCACTCCACTGCGGCCACCAATTGCTCCAGAGCCTCATTGATGAAGCGCTCTGCTCTCTGTCTCACCTTCTCCACCTGGTCCAAGTTTTTATCGCTAGAGAAGGGCCTGCGCCGATTCTGAGGCCTGCAAGGCGCAGAGTGTGGATGCTGAAGCTGACTGACCCACCCCTTTAAGAGCTAGCCAGCGCCTGGAAGTCTCGTGGTCATCGGTAATTGAGAGCAGCTGCGCTGAGCCTGTCCGCTCCGATATTGGGTTGCGCCGGAAGTTTAGTGTCTTAGGAGTCCCGTGTAACACCTGAATTCGCGCCTCAATCACCTTTAGGGGCGATGCAACCCAATATCGCGCCAGGTGGTGATAAGTTTCGTCTGGCTATAAACTTTGCGCATCGCCAGTTCTAACGCCTCAAGCCGGGCTATACCCAATTTCTAGGCCAAAGGGTTTTGTTAATGTAGTTGTTTTCCCTCGATGTGCCGTGTGTTCCCCATTCCCTGTATAAGTATATAGTCATAGTGATAGGCCTGTAATTGTTTTCTACCAGTAATTTTCTCATAAGACTGTATTTTCGTTTCTGTTTTAATAAAATCTTGGTTTTCTTACACCAAACCACTTGTCTACTCGAGTTTTCTGTATCGCCGCCTGTACCTAAGTCCGGTGTCTAGAACCCAGGGGCGTGGGAGCGATTCGAACCGCTCACAGGCAGTCAGGGGCATAACTGACTGGGCGCATGCGCCACACCCGCCACCCCCTACACAGCGCAATCGGGCAGAGTGATAGAATGTAATTATCGTTTTTTTCTCCTTTCCATTAAATGGTATTCCTTGATGTATTTAAGAGTTGTTACGCAGTTCACTTTTATAAATGGATTTATCACCAAAAATAAGTATTTTTAATAAGGGTGTCCGGTCCTCCACCTGAGAAACCTGATTTAACATAACTGAAAATGACTTTAAAAAAAACTATACTGACCATATACTACTTTCATTGGTGTGCACTAGTGGGATTCTTAGTAAATTAATCATTTTGTGATATGGAAATTTTTTAAAAACATGCCGACTAGTGCCTGTGTGCCTAGGAAAATGAGCGCAATTTGAAGGGACTTCCCGAACCAGCGGAATCTAGCCTTTTATCTAGGAGGTGTGGCCAGTTCTGTGGCCAGGCCTGATCCGACACATTGAAATTTAAACCAGCGTAAAAGATTGCGGAAAACATGAACGTAAGTGGTGTTAGGCGTAACTCACTTAGGTTTAAAATTCCCCGATCTTTTGTGCTGGTTCGGTCGATTGGGCCCGGATTGCGCTGATATTACTAGCGTAAAGGAGCGGAAACTCTACCCCGAAGTGTTTTACATAAGAACATAAGAAATAGGAGCAGGAATAGGCCACTTGGCCCCTCGAGCCTGCTCCGCCATTCAATAAAATCATGGCTGATCTTGGGCTCAAAGCCACTACCCTGCCTGCTCCCCATAACCCTTCACTCCCTTATCTTGTAAAAATCTGCCTATCTCCACCATAATTGTATTTAATGACCCAGCCTCCACGGGTTTGTTTCAATTAACACAAAAGAAAAGGATTGCTGTGAAGAACAGGTTCGTTGTGCCATGGTGCAACCAGGGGAGTGCTCAGTTAATTGTGTCTAAAGGGGAAGGAAAGTCTAAGGCCTAGAAATTCAGTATCGCCACATTTGGGGCGTTATAGTCGAGCGGTCACTAAATTTAGCGCCCGGCGCAAATTATCGCCACCTTCAGCGAAATTGACTTGCTTCGCCCCAAGAGGTGCTTGGTGCGCTAAAGCAGGCACTGCACGACTGTCCTAAGGCGCTAAGCCGGAGGGGCGAGGCGCTACCACCGAGGGCGGGCGCAGCGCAGGTGCGGCCAGTTAGCGATTGCAGGCAGACACGCTGGCGCCGGTCACCTCTTAAAGGGGGCGGAGTTGATTTGGCTTGCAGCCACAGCCTGCACATTGGAGCCCTGATTCTCGGCCTGGACAGACCTGCTGCCACATTCTAACGCCTAGGACCATGGAGAAGGTCAGGGAGCAAGCGCAGCCGTTCAGTGAGGGGGCCCTGAAGGTTCTGGTTGGCGCAGTGGAGCGCAGGCGATCTATCCTGTTTCCGGAGAGTGGCAGGAGGCCGCTGCCCAACGAATATTGAAAAGCTTGGCGGCAGGTGGCACACAGAGTGACCTCCAGCAGCATGGTGCCTAGGACCCCTGTGCAATGCAGGAAGAAGTTCAACGACCTCACTCGGGTTGTCAGGGTGAGTGCCCTTTCCAGTATCCTCTTCATCCCTGCATGTGCACCTCACTTTATGGCCAAAGGGTCCTGAAAGCCCCAATGCCCAGCCCTCATCCAAAACCTATGGGCCTTTCATGAAACTCACACGCACATTCACCACTTTTCACACTGTAAGGGCTATTCCACCATGGGAGGCAGTGCAGCCAAGATCAGGGCTTCATACTATAAGGGCTATTCCACCATGGGAGACAGTGCAGCCAAGATCAGGGCTTCACACTGTAAGAGCTATTCCACCATGGGAGGCAGTGCAGCCAAGATCAGGGCTTCACACTGTAAGAGCTATTCCACCATGGGAGGCAGTGCAGCCAAGATCAGGGCTTCACACTGCACTCAGAGCCCCTCCTTTCTCTTGCAGGGCAGTCTGGTGCACAATAGGAGGCAGGAACAATGGACCGGGGGAGGCCGTCCTGACCTTAAAGAGCTCAGCGATCTGGAGCAGCGAGTGGAACGGATTATGGCAGGCCGGATGATTGGCCCCGTCGCCACTGGAAATGCCGACCCCATTCTGGACAGCAACCTCTCTCCTTCCACTTGTGTCTCATACCAGCATCCTTTGCCACTGTCGAACCAATACAGTGCATTGCAGCATTCATGCCTCCCTCGCTGCCGCCCTGTCCTCACGCTAAAGCAACTCTTGTACCTCCCTGCTTTCAGATGCTGATTCTCCAGGTGAGGAGGCGGGCTCTCAAGCTGCCACTGTGAGTGATTCTGAAGGCGAGGAGGAAGAGGAAGCCGGACCATCAGTGCCACCCTCAGCCGAGGCAGCCCATGGCCATAATGGGGACACGTCTTCCCTGGAGGGGAGCAGGGGGGAAGGATCTGAGGAGGGCGAAGCTCCGGGGCCCAGCGGGCTGCAGCAACGCGGGGGGGGGGGGGAGTAGGGAAGCTCGGCGGCCTTCTCCCTGGAGGGAGAGTCTGGCCTCCAGTCCTGCTACAGTGAGCGCAGAGGAGGTGCGGCTCCTCGCTGAAATGGGCGCCCAGGCAGAGCACAGGCACACTGAGCTCATGGCTGCAGTGGCAAGGATGCCTGACTCCATAAAGTCACTGGCAACGAGTGTACAGGAATTCGGGGCAGCACAGGCAAGGAGTCTGCAGGACATCGGTGTAGCACAGGCAAGGAGTCTGCAGGACTTCAGTGCAGCACAGGCAAGGAGTCTGCAGGACATCGGTGCAGCACTGGCAAGGAGTTTGCAGGACTTCGGAGCAGCACAGGCAGCTTCAACGCAAGTGCTTAGTCGTGCCATGCAGTCAGTGGCTGGTCTGATGCAGACACAGATTAGGGCCACACGAGCACTGGCTGCTGCCACCCTCACTGGATCGGGCAGGATTCACCGGGGCCCTCGCCGCGCCGCAGCAGGCCAGCAGTCTGTGCTTCAGCAGATTGCTCCGCATGCTGCAGTGCTGCCCCGTGCGAGTGCCAGTGTGTTGTCCGACCAGGGAGTGCCTGTGCTCTGTCAGGATGGCAGCATTCCTGCTGCCAACACTGTCACTCCTCCACTGCAGCTGCCACCACCCATAGGACAGACTGCTGCCGCCCATGCAGAGTTGGAGCAGTCAGCAGCCGGGCCCTCCAGGCCCAGAGCTGGTCCAGGCCGTCCCCCAAGGGCATCTGCCGACTCACTTTCTGACACTCAGCAGCCTTCCCCCAGCCTTGCTGCAGCCACTGGGGTCCCATTGCGGAGGAGCTGCAGGGTGGGAAGGGGCCAATCTCGCAAGCGAAGCAGATCACCCTTGCAGACCAAAAAGCAGGAGGTGTGGCAAAATGCTGTGAATTTTTTTAGTGAAGGCCGAGGATCATGGTCATTTTTGGTTAACTCTTTTGTTCATTGTCTCCAGGTTGTGAGAGCCAGTTATGTGTCTGACTGTTTTTTTGGGGGTTTCTCTGTATTTGTTTGTCATGCGGGAAGGGCACAGAGTTCGTTAAATAAATAATTGTCTTTATTCAGATTGTGCATGTTTGCTCTTTGAACTATTTGTTGCCTTGATGGGCTCAGGGTTTGCGGAACGGTTCCATTCATGTCTTTTCAATGGCACAAGCCATTCCCTCAGAGGGGGCCTAGAACCGACTTGCAATAAGCCGCTGACAGACGGCCCTTGCACTTTGTGCCTCCCTCCCGTCTTGGTGCTCCTCCTCCTCCTCTAGTGGTCCTCCAATGTCTGCTGGCAGTGGCTGAGTCCTGAGGATAGCCAGGTTGTGCAGCATGCAGCACGCTACAACAAAATGGGAGAATCGCTCAGGCGAGTACTGAAGGGCTCCCCCGGAATGGTCCAGACAGCGGAACTGTTGCTTCAGCACACCGATTGTGTGCTCAATGATGTTCCTGGTAGCTTGATGGCTGTCATTGTATCGTTCTTCAGCAGGGGTGCTGGGCGCACGGAGCGGGGTCATCAGCCAGTTGCACAAAGGATAACCCTTGTCCCTGAGAAGCCAGCTTCCTGGGTGAGCTGGGGCTTCGAAAAGGTCTGCCACAGAAGTCTGGCGCAGGATGAAGGTGTCGTGGCTGCTGCCTGGAAAGCAGGCATTGACAGCTAGTATCAGCTGTCTGTGGTCACACACCAACTGCACGTTCAACTAATGGAACCCCTTCCGGTTGCAGTAATCCTCGGCATTCTCTTGAGGCGCCCACAAAGCCACATGCGTGCAGTCAATGGCGCCCTGGACCATGGGGAAGCTCGCTATTCTTGCAAATCCCATTGCGCGCTCTTGCTGCTTGTCCAGGGTCATGGGGAAGGAAATGTACTGACTTCTCCTTTTGAAGAGGGCATTCGTGACTTGGTGGATGCAGCAATGCACCGCGAACTGGGAGACATTGGCAATGTCCCCAGTAGCGGATTGGAAGGAGCCGGTGGCATAGAAGTTGAGAGCCACTGTCACCTTCACTGCCACCAACAGAGACGTCCTGCTCCTCAGCTGAGGCTGCAGATCTTTCTGAAGCTGGTGGCAGAGCTCAGTGACCACCTCCCTTCTGAATCGAAGCCTCTGAATACACTGCTCCTCAGACATGTTGAGGTAGGAGAACTGCTGGCGGTATACACTGGGAGGGTAAGGCCTCCTGTGCCAACGCCTGTTGGCCCTCCTCCGTCTGGCCATGATTGGCACTCTCTCTTGGCGTCTCTGAGCCCTCTCAATGCAATGGAGAAACCCAACGTTTCCACCCATTGCAGCCCCCATAATATGTGGCCACTCAAGGCTATGGCACTGAAAAATCAATCCAACTGCAAAGTTCTGGTCAGAAGCCAGAAGTACCTGTGCGAGCGCTGACTCAATGCAGAAAGCTCTCTCCCTTTGTCTCTCTGCAAATCTCTCTCTGTCTCACACAGAAGGAGTGGTCCAAAAATGGCTACCACTAAGAAGCCAGGAAGAGCCCCCTTTAAATAGCGCCGCCCCAGCCCCACAGCGACTGGGAACCGTTCCAGTCAACCAGTCGCTGGGAGCGCCAGGTGGAAAGAAGGGGGGCGCCACTGAAGTTCCGGTTCGGGGCGCACCAAGGGCGTTGCACCATGAAATGACATAAGGATCTGCGCGCGCAGCTGAGTGGGCGTTGAGGTTTTGTGCCGCCGCTAAACGTCCGCTCAATTTCGCGAGAGGCGCAGGTCTCGCCGCGCCCGGGTACTAGCCGCTTTGCGCCCCACTTATCGCCCTCTTAAGGCGCTAATGGCTGGCGCTAACAACTGAATTTCTCCCCAAGAGTATTACAGTGATGAAAAATTCCGCCGACTCTCCTTTCCCTTTAAGTAACTTGAGTTTCAGAGTTGAGGCAGATGTGTGACTAAAGTGATCTCAACGCATGCAAAGCACTTTATGAAGCCCACCTGAAGCAGTCAAATTCTGTCACTATTTATATTGCTATAAATCATGGCAATGCCAAGTTATGCATCATAATTTTAATTCAAGTGGTGCAAATCAATATGCATAATAAATGAAAACCAACTTAATGGTTATTATCAAGTAACTGGAAGAAATAAAAGAAATAATTGGCTCCTTTTATTTTTTTTGTCAGTCTGTGTAATTAAACTTACAAATAACATGAAAACAGAACAGTAAACTGCGATTACAAGGAAGCCAGAAATGAGCAGATAACAATGAACAGTATCAAAATATAATTATCACTACAGTAAATGACATAATTACCTCTATTGTAATACAAAATATAACTGTGCACCTTCAAGATTTTGAGCTTTTAATCTGTGTATATTACATCAAGTAATTTACATTACACATGACTTGAGTAAAATGAGAATTTGTTCTTGTGTCAAGTTTACCATTCACTTTATTTGTAATTATTGTACATTTAATACTTATTGTATAATATATAACGTGCTGATTTTAATGCAATAGTTTATCTCACTGCTAAGCTACTTGTGGTATTTTATTAAATCCCAATGCAAAATTGAAAAACTGATTTTATTGCATTAAAAAATCCCCGTGTGACAAATCTTTACTATGAACATGCATTAATTAAAATTAATTATCCTATCAAATGTGTGCCTAGATTCATTTAGAGTAGTTCTCACGTAAATCAGGAAGACAAAATCATAACTGACAAAGTTTTTGGGAACTGGTTCTTGCTACTTTACCCTTCAACTTCCTGACCCAACCTAACAGTACAGAAGCACACACATTATATAGGCCCAGAAATTCGGGTCCCAGCACGTGAGTACGCGTAGGCCCAACAAAAGTGCTGGTTTCGTGCATGCACTGCGCATGCGTGAGAAACCGGCACTTCCGTTCCCCTGAAAGAAGTGGTTCACAGGTCGAACGCGTGCACCGGAGAGGCAGCGCGTGTGCATTGAACTTACGTTTTTTTTTGCAGGTTTTCCCGGGAGGGTAAGTCTCCAGCAATTACACTTTTAAAAAGCAGGCGCAAGGTCTGCTTTTAACAAGGTAAGTGGTGAATTAATTAAAAATAAAACATTTTTTTCACAGGTTTATTATTTTTAAATACTTTAAAGAAAGGTAAGTTTATTTTTAGCCCTGTTAGAAAATGTAATTAATTTTTTCAAAAATTTAAATTATTGTATAAAATAGTTATTTCATGTAATTTATAGTTTATTTTAAAAATGTGATTAAAAAAAAAATTATTTGAAGTTTTAGTGATGTTTTGGGGCTTATAGTATTTATAGGTTTGACAGCTCTTCCTGTCAAACTTATGAATAAAGCATTCCCTGCTACCATTGGCTCTCCATGGCCCACGTGATCCCAGGGGACGCATCGAACTAACTGCGTCCCTGGGATATGCAAGCACTGCGAGCCGGTAGTTGGAGGAGGCCCAGGATCGGAATCCCACGCGGGCCCACAGCTCAACGGCCGGCGCGCTAAGTAAGAGCAGGTCGGGGGCTTGCACCCGCGGGAAGCCCCCAACCCGAATTTCTGGGCCAATGTCACAATGTGTGCGTCATCTCAGTATCTAACTGCATGTCCATTGTATGTTCTGTACTGGAAAAAGAAAAAAGATAAACATTTAATTAATATGTTGGTACATAACAAAATTAAATTCTCAGCATATAGGAATATAGGAACAGGGGTAGGCCATTCAGCCCCTCAAGCCTGTTCTGCTATTCAATTACATCATTGCTGATCTGCATCTTAACTCCATCTACATGCCTTGGCTTTGTAACCTTCAATAGCCTTGCCAAACAAAAATCTATTAATCTCAGTTTTGACATTTTCAGTTGATCCCCACCCTCAACAGCTTTTTGGGGAAGAGAGTTCCATATCTTCACTACCCTTCCTGACGATATCCCTGATCGGCCTAGCTCTAATTTTAAGGTTATACCCCCTTGTTCTGGACTCTTCCCACAGAATAAACAGAGAACAAGTCATAAAATGGGTTGTCACAGTCGAGAGCACTCTGGTTTATTTCCCACAATTCCCCAACATGCCCTTGATGATGATGAAGAATGAATGGATATCTACTGCCTCAGTTATTTTCGATAAATATACTTTAATGAACTGTGACAAGGGGTGTGTGGAGATCAAGATTTCCTTCATGTGCTATGTGGAGCAATATCATTTAGGCCGCGATTTCGCCAGCCGTGGCGGGTCCGGTGCAGCCGGAGTAGACAGAGGCCTCAAACTCCGCACCCGTCTTCATCCCGCCTCCTCCAAGTGATTTTGCCCTGATTGGGCTTGTTAAGCCCACCCTGCGAGGTTCCCAGCCAATTAAAAGGAAGCGAGTCTGATGACATCATTTGAGGACGCATCATCAGCCGGCTTCCTTAAAGGGGCCATGTCCACATTCATTTTGACAGTTGTGCTGTCACTGCTCTACAGCATTGAGGTGCTGCAAACACTGACAAGCGCTGCACAAAGGTGCACGGCTGCACCCAGCCTCTCCCATGACCCCCTCCATATGCCTATGGAGGGAGTCACAGCTCACAGGGAGGTTCTCTTCCTTTCCAATGGGCGGTAGAGACCTTCCCAGGACACCAACAGAGCCTGGTTGCACATTGCACAGGAGGACACAAAAAGGAATGTTGTCAGGAGGACCTGGCTGCAGTAGCACAAACATTTCAATGATCACAGTAGATCACGAAACGTTACTGCAAAGCCAAACTCAACCTCATCCTGCTGTACCACTCATCACATCCCCATCACTCTGCCTTCCCTACCCTACTCCTGCACATCCTTACACCAACTTAACTTGCACCTCCACCCATCCCTCTCTCTATATATTATCACTTCCCCATCTCACTAGCAACCCCTCACAATCACTCTCATCCTAGTCCAATCATACCAACTAACAACACACAAAGGTAGGCACTTGGATGTTTTAGCCAATGTTCATGTAAACTTTCTGTTGATGTGTTGTCAAGCATTGAAATCCTTATTGTCACCACTTTGCCTTCTTGGACAGATTTGTGTGCGCCTTTGAAAGTGTCTTAGTGAGTTCCAGTGAATGGTGAGACATAACGTTACCCACCCACCCTCCACAATGGTGATGAGTGTGAAAGGAATGGCTTGGGCATTGTAGGGGTGATTTATGGTGCGGGCGTGGGGTAGTGCCAACCTGGTGCATCATGTGGTAGCCAGGGTGTACAGTGTCAAGTGATCAAATCTGGTCATGGTGAGGCCATCGCTGGCGTCCTAGGCAGCAATGTGCATGGGTGATGATGCCCTGTATCCAGTGCAGCATCAGTTGATTGCGGAGGAGGTTGGTGTGGATGTTGGTGCTGCTGGTGTGTCCGGTGTTGCTGGTGTTAAGCTGATCATGGTGGGATTCTGAGGACCAAGGTGAGATTTTTTTCAAGGGCACCGATGCTGATGGAATAGATGGCAGGTGAGGTTGAGATGACAGAAGTAATCTGTCAATATTGAGATAGGTTGTTCCAAGGAGGTGACAGTGGATAGAGAGATTACTCCATACACTTCAAAAGTGCATAAAGCTCAAAAGTGGGTTCCAGATCATTAATGCTCCAGCTTCTAAGATTGGGAAGTGACCAGCTGTGAAATGGTAGGTTTTAGACACTTTTTCAGCTTTCACCCATTCACAGCAATCCACAGTCATTGAGAACAAGACATACTTACCTGACGTGATAGCCGCTCTCTGGGAACCTCATTGAAAACCTGGTAAAATGGTAACTACATAGGAAAATGGTGCTTAACTACCTTTTAACAAGCTTTTAAGTATCTAAATTGGCTGACCTGCCGCTTGGTGTCAGGTCTGTTCAGGGATGGCAGACACGACACTTGGGAAACTGACAAAGAGGTGGGTTTACAACGGGATACTGACCCACTGTCAATCTTTGTGATTTTGACAGTGGACCCGCCTCCAAACCCGCACGCTGAGCGGCAACAAAATTCAGCCCTTAGTGTGCGTATGAAGAAAGTTTACGGTTTTGCTATAAACGTCCCCCTATGACTTTAACAGTAATTGACGGCGAGGCATAGTAAGTGGTATCACAGCCCCTCGCTAATGTCATGAGTGGTTAGCGCCCGAGAAAGTAGCCTCATGCATCCAGTGAAGTATTTGAATTATAAGCTGGGTTTGACCACTCAGGTCTAAGGATGTTTCACACAGAGCAGAGGAATAGTCATTGCGAGGTGTAAAAAGAGCCCACTGAAGCTTGTGAAGGCTACAAACTCTTGGAACCATACCTTAAAAGATGATTCTTATGTCATCTGCAGAAAGAATTATCTGCAAAATCACCATTTTGTGATGAAACATAGAAACATAGAAGATAGGAGCAGGAGTAGGCCATTTGGCCCCTCGAGCCTGTTCCGCCATTTAATGAGATCATGGCTGATCATCCAAATTCCGTACCCTGTCCCTGCTTTCTCCCCATATCCCTTGAAGGGTAGAATTGAGAAATACTAAGGGGCAGAAAACGTTAGTGGGAGTGGTATATAGACCTCCAAATAGTAAGGCGGAGGTTGGGGATGGCATTAAAATGGAAATTAAAGAAGCGTGCAATAAGGGGACAGCAGTCATCATGGGTGACTTTAATCTACATATAGATTGAGCTAACCAAATTAGTAACAATACTGTGGAGGAGGAATTCCTGGAGTGTTTACGGGATGGTTTCCTGGACCAATATGTTGAGGAACCAACCAGAGATCAGGCCATCTTAGACTGGGTATTATGTAACGAGAAAGGATTAATTAGCAATCTTGTTGTACGATGCCCCTTGGGTCGGAGCGATCATAATATGATAGAATTCTTCATTAAGATGGAGAGTGAAGTATTTGACTCAGAGACTAGGGTCCTAAATTTAAATAAAGGAAACTACGATGGTCTGAGGCATGAGTTGGGTAGGATTGATTGGGGAATGTCACTCAAAGGGTTGACGGTGGATAGGCAATGGCAAACATTCAAAGACCGAATTGATGAACTACAGAATTTGTTCATCCCTGTTTGGCATAAAAATAAAACAAAAAAGGTGACTCAACCGTGGCTAACAAGGGAAATTAGGGATAGCATAAGATCCAAGGAGAGGACATATAAATTGGTAAGAAAAAGCAATAATCCTGAGGATTGGGAGCAGTTTAGGATTCAACAAAGGAGGACAAAGGTATTAATTAAGAAGGGGAAAATAGAATATGAGAGTAAGCTTGCAGGGAACATAAAAACTGACTGTAAAAGCTTTTATAGATATGTGAAGAGAAAAAGATTGGTGAAGTCAAGCGTAGGTCCCTTGCAGTCAGAATCAGGGGAATTTCTAATGGGGAACAAAGAAATGGCTGACCAACTAAATACATATTTTGGTTCTGTCTTCACAAAGGAGGACACAAATAACCTCCCAGAGATGCCGGGGAACATAGGGTCTGATGAAAGGGTAGAACTGAAAGAAATCAGTATTTGTAGGGAAATTATGTTAGGAAAATTGATGGGACTGAAACATAGAAACATAGAAACATAGATAAATTCCCTGGGCCTGATAATCTACATCCTAGGGTACTTAAGGAAGTGGCCCTAGAAATAGTAGATGCATTGCTGGTCATCTTCCAGAACTCGATAGACTCTGGAACAGTACCCATGGATTGGAGGGTAGCTAATGTTACCCCACTATTCAAAAAAGGTGGTAGAGAAAAAGCGGGGAATTATAGACCGGTAAGCCTGACATCGGTAGTGGGGAAAATGCTAGAGTCCATTATAAAAGATGTAATAGCAGAGCACTTGGAAAGCAGTGACAGGATCGGACAAAGTCAACATGGATTTACAAAAGGTAAATCGTGCTTGACTAATCTACTGGAATTTTTTGAGGATGTAACTGGTAAAATAGATAAGGGAGAACCAGTGGATGTGGTGTATTTGGACTTTCAGAAGGCTTTCGATAAGGTCCCGCATAAGAGATTAGCGTGCAAAATTAAGGCACATAGGATTGGGGGCAAGGTATTGACTTGGATAGAGAACTGGTTGGCAGATAGAAAGCAAAGAGTTGGAATAAACGGGTCATTTTTCGAGTGGCAGGCAGTGACTAGTGGGGTACCGCAAGGATCGGTCCTAGGACCCCAGCTGTTCACAATATATATTAATGATCTGGACGAGGGAATTGGATGTAATATCTCCAAATTTGCAGACGACACAAAGCTGAGTGGGAGGGTATGCTGTGAGGAGGATGTCGTGAAACTCCAGTACGATTTGGACAGGTTGGGTGATTGGGCAGAAACATGGCAAATGCACTATAATGTGGATAAATGTGAGGTTATCCACTTTGGTGGCAAAAACAAGAAGGCAGATTATTATTTGAATGTCAATAGATTGGGAGAAGGGGAAGTGCAAAGAGAGCTGTGTGTTCTTGTGCACCAGTCGCTGAAGGTAAGCATGCAGGTGCAGCAGGCAGTTAAGAAGGCAAATGGTATGTTGGCCTTCGTAGCAAGAGGGTTCGAGTACAGGAACAAGGATGTCTTGCTGCAATTGTACAGGGCCTTGGTGAGACCGCACCTTGAGTATTGTGTGCAGTTTTGGCCGCCTTATCTGAGGAAGGACATTCTTGCCATGGAAGGAGTGCAGCAAAAATTCACCAGGCTGATACCTGGGATGGCAGGAATGATGTATGAGGAGAGATTGTGTCGATTGGGCTTATACTCACTGGAGTTTAGAAGATTGAGAGGGGATCTCATTGAAACCTATAAAATTCTGTCAGGCCTGGACAGGCTAGATGCAGGAAGGATGTTTCCGATGGCCAGGGAGTCCAGAACCAGGGGTCATAGTCTAAGGATAAGGGGTAAGCCATTTAGGACTGAGATGAGGAGGAATTTCTTCACCCAGAGAGTGGTGAACCTGTGGAATTCTCTGCCACAGAGGACGGTGGAGGTCAGTTCATTAAATATATTCAAGAAGGAGTTGGATATATTTCTTAAGGCTAAAGGGATCAAGGGATATGGGGAGAAGGCAGGGACAGGGTACTGAATTTGGATGATCAGCCATGATCTCATCGAATGGCCTACTCCTGCTCCTATCTTCTATGTTTCTATCCCTTTAGCCTTAAGAGATATATCTAACTCAAACAAACTGATTGAAATTACTGCCCTTTTTTGCTGTGCTACAGTAAGTGTAAAACACCAGCTAATCTGGTAACTATCTGCATACATTACAAAGTAAAAATGAATTTCTGGTTTGTTAATTTAGAAAAAAGGGTTGCTGCAAAAACTGGGACGGTTTTAAAGGGGGAAGTTGGAGAAGTAGGCAGAACGTCACTGACTCTGGCAGGTCCTTGTAAGAGAGAAGCTTTGTGAGATAGAATGAGCTGCAGTGTCTGGTGAATGCTAGCTCTCACTACTGTGAGGAAAGCAAGCTAATGGAGGCACTGTTAATATTAACAGCGCGACGTCTGAGACGAAAGTAGCTGCCAACATCCAAGAATCTAACCGTGTACAACAATAAACAGAAAATTATTCAATGAATTTCATACTTTAAAAAATGTGACGTTCCCTGAGGTTAAACAATGTTCCGACACCATTGCACCGTTAAGATGTTAAAACGGCCTCTTACTTTTTCTTTAACCTTTTTTTTTAACTTATATTTTCGTGTGTGCCTATTTGCCTTTTGAGGTGAGGGATTGCTGAGGTCCAGGACACTGACCCCACAGTGATTCCATTAATTGCGCTCAGTGATTGTTTAAGGCAGGGCTGGCAGATTTCAAGAGCTGCCTGTGCATTACCCCATATAATATACCTTAACCCTAAGCTTCAGCAGCATGACATTTCCAATTACCACACTCTCTGATTTTATCGTTTCTCCAAGTGATCATCAGATTAGTGACAGTTACTATTTATACATATTAAACATAGCCGATAAAATTAAAGTTACACTCTATCCAATGTCACCTCCCATTGATCATTGTAATGATGTACTTTTGCAGGCTATGTACACTGTATGTTTCACTTAGGGGGCCTATTTTCTTTCTCCATAGTCACAGACAAGGATAATCCTCAAACTAATTTTAACTTTGTGCACAATTAACAAGCCGATCCTAATATTCCGATCAGTTGCAACTATTGATGTGGTTCACCCTTTAGGTTTAAAATGCTCCCAGCAGATCCTCCGATTAAAAAAAACTTCCTTATGAAAATTTCTGTTCGAGCCTGTGAGACTCTTGACTCGATGCAGACTGCATACAGTAGGATGTACCAACGTTCCATCTAAGCTGCGCGCGTGCGTGGCAATGGAGCAATTGAGTAGGTACCTCACAGGCCGCTCACAAGCTGTTCCCTCTAAGATAGCACGTGCGGCCACACAGCAAGTTTAAAGGTACCACGCACAAAATAAAAGTTCGAGGGAATATTGGTATGTACCCAACATCTACACACAGTGAGCAACAGGAGTTGAGAAGGGGAGTTAATCCTTTGCATGTTTAAGAAATGTCTATTTTGGTGAGGCATAAGAGTGGGCGGAAGATGTAGAAGAGACTTACTAGAATGGTACCAGGGATGAGGGACTTCACTTAAGCTGGGGTTCTTCTCCTTAGGGAAGGGTTTAAACTAATTTGGCAGGGGGATGGGCACCAGGATGTAGCGTTAGAAAGGAGAAACAAGGTGCACAAAGGATTGGGAGAGACAGATAGCACTAGAGTAAGAAATAATACAGTATTAGGTGGGGTCAGACTTAAAGAGAATACAAAAAGGTCTAAGATAGGTTTACAGTGCATGTGTGTGAATGCACGAAGCGTGGTAAATAAGGTTGGTGAGCTGCAGGCGCAAATAGACACATGGGAATATGATGATGTGGCAATAACAGAGGCCTGGCTCAAAAAAGGGCAAGATTGGTATTAAATATTCCTGGATATAAGGTGTTCAGGAAAGATAGGGAAGGAAAGAAAGGAGGTGGGGTGGCAGTATTGATTAAGGAGAATATTACAGTGCTGGAGCGAGAGGATGTCCTGGAGGGGTCAAGGACAGAATCTGTTTGGTTCTGAGTTGAGAAACAATAGTGGTGCCATTACACTACTAGGCGTATTCTATAGACCGCCAACTAGTGGGAAGAATATAGAGGAGCAAATTTGCAGGGAAATTACAGAGATGTGCAAAAACTATAGAGTAGTGATAATGGGGGACTTCAAATATCCTAATATAGACTGGGATAGTAAGGGCAGAGAGGGGGAAGAATTTCTGAAGTGTGTTCAGGAGAACTTTCTTGATCAGTATGTTTCCGGCACAATGAGGAGAAAGGCATTGCTGGATTTGGTTCTGGGGAATAAGGTGGGTCAAGTAGAGCAAGTGTCAGTAGGGGAACGTTTAGGGAACAGTGATCAGAGTATCATAAGGTTTAGATTAGCTATGGAAAATGTAAGGATCGCAAAATTACACATTTTTCCCCTAAAGGAAGAAAGGAGAGATATTGGACTGTTTGAAGGAATATTGGGCCAAAGGGATTTTAAAAATCAAAACCCCAGGAAGATTTGGCTGGTTTAAAAAGGGATGTTCAGACTTGCGAAAGGCTGTGACATAGGGGAGGTGGGGTCGGCCCCCGAGTTTGGATATTGGACAGTCTGGGAATGTCCTAGGCCACCTCAGCCTTTACATAAAGACAATAAAACCTGTTTCCCGCCGAAACTCGCAGAGCCAAAGTACATGAATAAAGCAGTACATGCCCACAGCAACACAAAGGAAAGAACATAGCCCAACAGGAACCAACAATCAAACAGCAGTCCAAAACCAATCAAGGAGATTCACAAACATTTTGCATTTTTTAAACTCATTTCAGGGCAAACCCGAAACCAGTTAAAGGCCGATTAAGAATAGATGTACCATCCCCGAAACTCGTTAAAGTTAGATGGGCCATCCCCGAAGCTCGTTAAAGTTTTAAAACCTATTAAAAATAATGAGCCTGCCAAATTTAACAAAGAAACCCGAGATTTGGCAGTCAGATAAGCCAGGCCTCAAATTGGTATAATTGAGGCCTGCCTTTTCAGTGAAACAGCTCAGCTCAGTACGCACAGCTCAGTACGCACAGCTCAGTACAATCAATTCAAGAGAGAGATCATCATCAGAATCGGAGACTTGAAGAAACAGAAGGAGAACGAAAGTTGTGGCAACCGAAGGCCTAAAGAAACCAACAACTACCAATATTACCACCAACCAGGTAATATTGGGCCACCGCGACCAACAAGAAACCAACCACCAAAATCTCGAAAAACAAAGACTTGTTTCCACTCTACAGGCTAGTCTGACTTACCCCATGGTAAGATTTTGACACAAAAGACCCTAAAACTTGCCCTAACCAAAGAAAATTGGGTACTTACCTGATGCATCCAACAGCGGACAAACCCAAACTGAAGACACAACGCAGGTGCAGTCTTCTACCATGTCTGGGGTACGGCAGGCCCCAACCGCCACAACTAAGGAGAACCCCAAAATCGCGAACCTCTACAATCTGTCAAGAAAGTCGATTGGTGAGCATTTCCTGGTCCTCTGGATTTCAACCTAGTGAGGATAGTGGGGTTGGGAGGGTAAGGGATTTTGTCTATTGTAATTCTCCCTCGCTTATTCCGAGTGTCCCCCACCCTTTTAGAGTATAAGTTTTATTGTATTGTATATTTTCCTGTCTCAAAATAAAGATCTGAATTCTTTTAACCAATCCAGGTGTCTGTTGCAAGTTCATTACAACCCCCAAATAAGTCCAAAGTCTAGAATAAAAGGGAGTGGGAGCGATTCAAACCGCTCAAAGGAGTCAGAGGTGAAGCTGACAAACAACCCACACGCCACCCCTTACAAAAAGGACAGGGAGCAATCTAGAGTAAAAATACTTAATTGGAGGAAGGCCAATTTCAGTGGGTTGAGAATGGATCTGTCCTGGATAAATTGGAATCAAGGATTGGCAGGCAAAACTGTAATTAAACAATGAGCTGCCTTTAAAGAGGAGATGGTTTGGGTACAGTCGAGGTACATTCCCACAAGGGCGAAAGGTAGGGCAACCAAAGCCAGAGCGCCCTGGATGACGAAAAAGATAGAGTTAGAGGAAGCAGAAAAAGGGGGGCATATGACAGATGTCAGGTTGAGAATACAAGCGAGAACCAGGCTGAATATAGAAAGTTCAGAGGGGAAATGCAAAAGGAAATAAGAGGGGCAAAGAGAGAGCATGAGAATAGACTGGCAGCTAACATAAAAGAGAATCGAAAAGTCTTCTATAGGCATATAATTAGTAAGAGGAGGGGTGGGGCCGATTAGGGACCAAAATGGAGACCTACGCATGGAGGCAGAGGGCATGGCTGAGGTACTAAATGAGTACTTTGCATCTGTCTTTACCAAGGAAAAAGATGCTGCCAAAGTTATAGTGAAAGAGGAGGTAGTTGAGATATTGGATGGGATAAAAATTGATAAGGAAGAGGTACTAGAAAGGCTGGCTGTACATAAAGTAGATAAGTCACCAGGACCAGGTAGGATGCATCCTAGGATGCTGAGGGAAGTAAAGGTGGAAATTGCAGAGGTACTGGCCATAATCTTCCAATCCTCCTTGGATATGGGGCTGGTGCCAGAGGACTGGTGAATTGCAAATGTTGTACGCTTGTTCAAAAAAGGTGTAAGGATAAACCCAGCAACTACAGGCCAGTCAGTTTAACCTCGGTAGTGGGGAAGCTTTTAGAAACGATAATCCAGGACAAAATTAACAGTCACTTGGACAAGTATCAATTATTTAAGGACAGCTAGCATTGATTTGTTAAAGGCAAATTGTGTTTAACTAACTTGATTGAGTTTTTTGATGAGGTAACAGAGGGTTGATGAGGGCAATGCGGTTGAGGTGGTGTACATGGACTTCCAAAAAGCGTTTGATAAAGACCCACATAAGAGGCTTGCCAGCAAAGTTGAAGCCCATGGAATAAAAGGGACAGTGGCAGCATGGATACGAAATTGGCTAAGTGACAGGAAACAGAGAGTAGTGGTGAACGGTTGTTTTTCGGACTGGAGGAAGGTATACAGCGGTGTTCCCCAGGGGTCGGTTCTAGGACCACTGCTTTTCTTGATATATATTAATGACTTAGACTTGGGAGTACAGGGCACAATTTCAAAATTTGCCGATGACACAAAACTTGGAAGTATAGTGAACAGTGAGGAGGATAGTGATAGACATCAAGAGGACATAGACAGGCTAGTGGAATGGGCGGACACATGGCAGATGAAATTTAATGCAGAAAAGTGTGAAGTGATACATTTTGGTACGAAGAATGAGGAGAGGCAATATAAACTAAAGGGTACAATTCTAAAGCGGGTGCATGAACAGAGAGACCTGGGGGTATATGTGCACAAATCGTTGAAGGTGGCAGGGCAGGCTGAGAAAGCGGTTAAAAAAGCATACGGGATACTGGGCTTCATAAATAGAAGCATAGGCCGCGATTTTGCTGGTGCTCAGAGGGCGGGTTTGGAGGCGGGTCAGAGGTTAAATTCATTTTGATTGACGGCGGGTTCCACACCCGCTGCCATCCCACCTCCACACAAACTTCCCAAGTGTCGGGTCCCCGATTTGCGAATGGGCCCGACACCTAACAGCGGGAAATGGATTAAAGGCAATTAACTGCCTATTAACAGGTACTTGTGAGCAGTTTTCAGGGTCTTGTCCGATTTTCCAGCTTCTGGGTCGGGTTTTATGATGTCTGGACAACACGCCAGGTAAGTGAGGTGTGTTGTGAGTCTCATCTGATGTTTGTGAAAAGATGACAGCTGCAGAAGTGGTGTCAAGGATGCCATGTTTCAGAGCAAAGAAAATGTTGCTTATTGCATTTTTAATACATATACAGATTTCTTTAGCGTAAAAGTTTTAAATCCAACTGTATGTCCAGAGCCACTTCACTGGGGGATCCTCTCTCACCAGTGACAGATCGCTTCTGTCATCTCATCTGCAGCTGCCATCTATTCCAGCAACATCGGAGCTAATGAAACAATCAGACATTGGTCCTGCAAATCCTTCCACAATCATCCCCAACACCAACATCACCAGGCACACCAACATCACCAACCTCATCACCAACCTTCTCCGCCATCACCTGATGCTGCACTGGGCACAGGGCATCAGCCCCTGACAACATTGCTGCCCGGAAGGCCAGCGATGGCATCACCATGGCCAGACTTTTTTCACTTGACGCTGTAAACCCTGGCTGCCACATGATGCGCCAGGTTGACACCATCCCACACCAGCACCATGAAGCATCCCTTTAATGTCCAAGCCATTCCATGCACACTCATCACTAAAGCAGGGTGGGCGGTTGCGGTGGGGGGGGGGGAAGTTATGACTGAACAATCACTGGAATTTAGTAAGACACTTCTCAATGTGCACTCAGATCTGTCCAATAAAGGGCACTTTTTGAAAAAGAGATTTCACTGTATGACAACATATTACCAGAAACTTCACATGGACATTGGCTAAACCTCTCAAGTGCTGACCATTGTGTGTTGTTAGTTGGTATGTTTGCAGTAGAATGAGGTTGAGTGTGAGGGGTGGCTAGTGAGATGGGGAAGTGATAAAGTAGATAGAGAGGGTTGGGTGGAGGTGCAAGGTAAGTTGGTGTCCTGGGGAGGTTTCTTCTGCCCTTGGAAGGGAAGAGAACCTCCCTGCGTACTGTGACTCCCTCCATAAGCATATGGAGGGAGTCATTGGAGAGCCTGGGTGCAAGAGTTCACCTTTTGTTCAGTGATTGTCAGTGTTTTCCGCACCTCAATGCTTTCAAACACTGAACAATCAACTGTCAAAATAAAATTGTGCATGGTCCCTTTAAGGAAACCAGCAGATGATGCGTCATCAAATGATGTCATCAGACCCACTTCCTGTTAATTGGTTGGTAAGCCCGCAGGGCGGGCTTAACGAGGCCAATCAAGGAAAAATCACATCTGTAGAGCGGAGGCAGCTGGAGGCGGGACTGGAACCCGGAAACCAGCTGACCCGCCCCCATCCCAACACCGATGAGAAAATCACGCCCATAGAGTACAAAAGCAAGGAAGTTATGATGAACTTTTATAAAACACTGGTTCAGCTTCAACTGGAGTATTGTGTCCAATTCTGGGCACCGCACTTTAGGAAGGATGCGAAGGCCTTAGAGAAGGTGCAGAAAAGATTTACAAGAATGGTTCCAGGGATGAGGGACTTCAGTTACGTGGATGGACTAGAGAAGCTGGGGTTGTTCTCCTTAGAGCAGAGAAGGTTGAGCTGAGGTTGATAGAGGTGTTCAAAATCATGAGTGGTCTAGACAGGGTAGATAGAGAGAAACTGTTCCCATTGGCGGAATGGTCGAGAACCAGAGGATACAGATTTAAGGTGATTGGCAGAAGAACTAAAGGCGACATGAGGAAAAACTTTTTTACGCAGTGAGTGGTTATGATCTGAAATGCACTGCCTGAAAGGGTGGTGGAGGCAGATTCAATCGTGACTTTCAAAAGGAATTGGATAAGTAGCTGAAGAAAAAAATTTGCAGGGCTCCGGGGAAAGGGCGGGGGAGTGGGACTAGCTGAAGTGCTCTTGCAGAGAGCTGGCACGGGCTCGATGGGCCGAATGACCTTCTTCTGTGCTGTAACCGTTCTATGATTCTAGGGGGAGAAATTCACTATCACCCTGCTTGGAACACTAATTTTTAAAAGTTTGAAAAGTACAATGATTTCAAACTTTTGAAAAATTCGTCCTTTGCACTCCAAGAAGGAAATGGAGCGCTAAATCAATTTGTTCTCCCATGTTGTTGATTGTCATTCCTTCTTGCATGCTTTCAGACAGGGAAAACTGTGGAAATAACAACAGAAAATGCTGGAAAAACTCAGCAGGCCAGGCAACATCCGTGGAAAGAGAAATAGAGTCAATGTTTCAGGTCGAAACCCTTCGTCAGGACTTATTTCGGATTTCCAGCATCCGCAGTATTTTGCTATCGTACTAGGGAAAACTGCGGGTTGTTATTGAGCACTTTCTATTGGGTGTCTCAGAGCAGATATGCTGGAAGCCAAGAAACACATCCTTTATCTACCCTCCTTAACATGGCTGGTGCATGGGCTGGAAATCATACCCTTGTAGGAACGGAGGTTCCTATCAAAAAGACTGAGTTCGACTCAGGTAATTCAATTAATGAACTTTAATGAAACCAAACGAGTTTAAACTGGAAACTGCTAGAACACATCAATAACAGGTCTACTCTCCTTGAGGGCTCCACGAGGTCTGATCCCCTGGTCAGAAGACTGACGTCATGACGTCATCACGTTCTTCCCGCCATTGGGGCATCACGTGACTAACGGCATGACGTCATCACGTTGAAACCGTGCTGTAAAGGTAACTAGGCATTGTACAGTCAAACAGTGTAATTAAAGGTACAGGCACAGACAGTAACTACATTGCAGTTAAAGGAATTATGTACAACCGCTCTGAGTCCTTTGGTGGCTCCGCCACACCCTCATATAAAGTGCCTATCCACATGGAAGCATTGTAGTCTCAAGACAATGAGCACTGACTGCACGTGGATGCATAGAACAATTACAGAAAATACAGCAGCAAAAGTGTTGCACTTGGGCAAGTTGCCAAATTTGTGTGCAGACATTCCTGTGCGCAGGGCAAATACAATTTGCGTGTTTATATTACTAATGCACACTATACAACTTAATATGGCAGTTGAAGAGTCCAATAACTTATTGAAAAGAAAATACTGAAAATTCTTCAGACAACTGTGGCATAGTGGTTAGCACTGTTACCTCACAGCGCCAGAGACCCAGGTTCGAATCCGGCCTCGGGTGACTGTCTGTGTGGAGTTTGCACATTCTCCCCGTGTTTGCGTGGGTTTTCTCCGGGTGCTCCGGTTTCCTCCCACAGTCCAAAGATGTGCGGGTTAGGTTGATTGGCTATGATGAATTGACCCTTAGTGTTAGGGGGATTAAATATGTGGGGTTATGGGGATAGGGTGGGATATGTGTTGGTGTGGGGGTTGCGGGGATCGGGTGGGATATGTGTCGGTGCAGGCTCGATGGGCCGAAATGGCCTCTATCTGCACTGTGGGGTTTCTGTGAACTGTTCAGGGTTTAGCAATGTCAGAGAATTTTGTTTGTCCGGCTTAGCAGATTACAGGGTGTAGCTTGCTGAAGTAATTGTAGATTAATTAGATCAGGTGGTTGTTAATGGCTGCCGGTATTTTATTCCCTTTTCCACATTGTTTCAGTTCAGATGTTCTGCCTTCAGCTTTTCACCTGTTTGCTGGTTTTGTCTCATATGGTAAGGCTTGTTTAGACAAGATTATTGTTACATTAAATAAGTATCATGCTATTTGGCACAGCAGGGCCTCACCGGGCCTTGCAATTTGCCTGTAGGGGCCTCGTCTGGAAGTTAAACACTCCCATAATTAGCTTTTGTGAATACAATGCATTATGATAGATTTATGTATAAAGACTGGGAAAATGGTGAGATGGTCCCACATCTACACAGTGCTCTTTAACTTGGGAAGGCAGAGAGGCGTTGGTTGAAGGTGTGCTCTTCGTGAGGCTCCTCAGGATCCCCTGCTGATTGCGCTCAGTTGAGGCAGAATGACAGGGCATCTCCAAGAGGTTAAAATGAAAATGGGTAGAAAATGTTCAAGGAACATCCCCTAACACTTCAAGCAGTACAGTGCAGCATTTTAATAGATCCAGCAGGGTTTGGAGTTTTTCATTACAATGATTGCTCTTCTGTTCTTTGTTTCTGGCGTCCTTTACAATACCCTTCGTTCTAAGTGCACGAAGAACAGACAGATGTTCAGTGATTTAAGAATGTTCCCTTCATCCAAGATGTCAGGGAAATTCAATACTTGTAGTATACCACAGGCTACACACCTTGCAGTAACAAAACGAAGAAATAATGGTGGTGGGAGGAGGGGGGAAGGAAAGATAAGCACTGTAGTGTGCAGTAAAACTATTCCAAATTATTGTAATTTAGTTCTACAAACCTGGATCGAGTCCCTGGCTACCATTTTAAAATACAAGGAACTGAAATTCTAGAGTACCACAGGTAGGGGTCAATAATACAAATGCCTTCTTGTCAGAGTTGTGTCTGTGGAGAACAAAAAAGGTCAAACTTCATGGTGGCACAGCACTTTGAAGCTTTAGTCAAGTTGGAATCATTATGTGCTGTGTGACTGATTAGAGGTTCCCACTTGTGAGTCTTTGCAGAGTTTGCTAATTTCATAGAATCACAGAATCATAGAAAGTTACAGCACGGAAGGAGGCCATTTTGACCCATCGTGTCCGCACCGGCCAACAAAGAGCTCTCCTGCCTAATCCCACTTCCCAGCTCTTGGTCCGTAGCCCTGCAGGTTACAGCATCCCAAGTGCACATCCAAGTGCTTTTTAAATGTGGTGAGGGTTCCTGCCTCTATCACCCTTTCAGGAGAGAGTTCCAGACCCCCACAATCCTCTGGGTGAAGAAATTTCCCCTCAAATCCCCTCTAAACCTTCCCCCAATTACTTTAAATCTGTGCCCCCTGGTTTTTGACCCCTCTGCTAAGGGAAATAGGTCCTTTCTATCCACTTTATCTATGCCCCTTATAATTTTATACACCTCAATAAGGTCTCCCCTCAGCCTCCTCTGTTCCAAGGAAAACAGACCCAGCCTATCCAGTATTTCCTCATAGCTAAGATTCTCTACTCCCGGCAACATCCTTGTAAATCCCCTCCTTCAGTCATGTCATTGTGTGGAGATGCCGCATAGAAGTCAGACACTGTCCACAGGGAAGGGAGGAAATTCAGAGAGAAACAGCTGTATCTGTCCACTCTCCAGAACTGCCAACGGGCCAGCTGGACAGTAGCATTGCAGAAAGTCTATATCCTGTCCTCTCGACCAAGGATAATGTGAGTGGCAGGGAAACCAGTCGGAAAATGGAAGGAAAAATAATAAATTAATTAAAAAGAAAGGCTGTTAAAAACATGTTACTCGAGAAGGGGTTTGTTCTGATCACTATTTATCTTGCTCTTGGAAGAATAAGTGGGAAGGGAAAGAAGGGATCTCGATCACCACAGGTACTGAACTGCATCTTGTATTACTGAGCAGATCTTCAAAAACATTTTCAGTGCATAAAGTTTGGCATTAGATTACAACATTTATGCCTACAAAATAACAATGACTACACGTCAAACGTAATTTGTGTGAAAGGCTTTGGGATGTCCTGAGGATGTGAAGGGTGCTGTATCAATGCAGGTCTTTCTTTTTAGTACAGAGCTGAAGATCTAATGCTCAACAGGTCGTAATCCAAATACTTGCCCATCAAGGAGTTGGGGATGTCTGCTTGTCACTGATACAGGAACACTGGGATTAATGCAAGACTTTAGATTTGATTTTGGATTAAGGCTGGAGGATCTAGGGGATGTCGGACGCTCCAGATCTGAAATGAGTTTAAAAACATTTAAAACTGCATTGCTGCATGCATAGGGAAAACTTCCAGGAAGTCAGTGGCATACGAACCACTTAGACCAGCAGGGAATCAAGACAGATCAGCCTGATTACTACAGAGAGCAAGGGGTGTAGGTACATACCCACCATGAGGGTCAAGTGCATTCCTACCACTCGGCCGCAATGGGGCTGTATATATACCCACAAGGGGAAAAACAAATACATATCCAGATAAATAATGGCCCATAATTCGGGTCTCCACGGGTAAGTACGCATGGGGTACTCACCTGTAAACCCAATGGAAGTGCCGGTTTCGTGTATGCACTGCGCATGTGCGGGAAACCGGCATTCCATTCCCCTGAATGAAGGGGTTCAGAAGTCGAACGCGTGTGCAGGAGAGGCAGCACATGCGCATCGAACTTAGGTTTTTTTTGCAGGTTTTCCCGGGAGGGTAAGTCTCCAGAAGTTACACATGTAAAAAGCAGTCGCAAGGCCTGCTTTTTTACAAGGTAAGTGGTGAATTAATTAAAACTAAAACATTTTTTCCACAGGTTTATTATTTTTAAATACTTTAAAGAAAGGTAAGTTTATTTTTAGCCCTGTTAGAAAATGTAATTAATTTTTTCAAAAATGTAAATTATTGTTTAAAATAGTTATTTCATGTAATTTATAGTTTATTTTAAAAATGTGATGTTTTTTAAAAAGTTATTTGAAGATTTAGTGATGTTTTGGGGCTTATAGTATTTATAGGTTTGACAGCCCTTCCTGTCAAACTTATGAATGAAGCATTCCCTGCTACCATTGGCTCTCCATGGCCCACGTGATCCCAGGGGACGCATCGAACTAACTGCGCCCCTGGGATACACAAGCACTGCGCGCCAGCAGTTGGAGGAGGCCCGGGATCGGAATCCCACGCGGGCCCACAGCTCAACGGCCGGCGCGCTAGGTAAGTGCAGGTCGGGGGCTTGCACCCGCGGGAAGCCCCTGACCCGAATTTCTGGGTTGATGATGTGCATGAACACCTAAACCAGCAACAAACAACAAAACAAAAAAGAAACACCTAACTGTTAAGGGTTAGGTCCTTGCAGATGCTGCCCCCTCCTTTGTTGTGAGTCTTCCCTGAGCAAATAGAAAATGGCAAAATGTTTCACGCATGGCGCTTTTATAAAAGGGACTCAAACATCTGAATAGGAGCAATTTAGATTTTTTTTTCTCTCTAAGGTTAAATTGATTCATTCTAGACACATTCAAGACTGCAATGTAGCTGAATGTCAGGCGCTGCGTATAACGGGCGGCCGAGCTAATACTGCCCGTTTTGCGCCACTGTCCGAGATGAATTTCTAGGCCTTCATATTCCTTCTTTGGTTTTGATCTCATCCTAATTGCCAGATGCCTTTACTATTCCAAGCTGAGAAAGTCATTGGCCTAGACGGTCGATCAGGCCTGAAAATTGGACGTGTGCAGGGGGCGGGGTGCTGGCTGCACGCGCCTGTTCACATGGGTGGAGGGGTAAAGTAAAATTGGGCATATGCCAGGAGATCCTCGATGCACTGGGCAGCCTGCCAGTGAGCTTGTGCACAATGGTTCAGAGCACGGAGGAGCCCAGCTCCAACTTGTATCGGGGCTTTGCATGGAGCATGGAGACTGTTCTGTTCAACATGGGGGGAGTAATCAGCTCCAGTCTCAGCAAACCGAGAGATGTCACTCGTATCACCTGCTGCAGTCTGGGGTGAGTCCATGACATAAACCTTAAGGGGCACGGAGACCTTGACAGCCACAGGCAGTGATGTCCACCTGATCAAACACAAGGGGGGCGATTTTGCCAGCACTGTGGAGGCGGGTTTGGAGGCGGATCTGCCGGGAAAATGGCAGAAACTGGGAGCGGGTACCCATCCCGCCCCCAACCCGCCTCCGTGCCATCTTCCCAGGAGGCGCCTACCCGACCCGCACCAGGTCCCGTCTCCTCGAGGCGGGAAGGGGATTACAGGTAGTTAACAGGCAGTTAAGAGGATTATCCCCATTTTTCCATCATCAGTGCGGGCTTCCCAACGTCGGGAAACTCCGCCAGGATCAGCGAGGCGAGCAGTGGGTCTGCGGGGGTGAGAGGGGTCCAAAAGTGCACTGTGGAGGTGAGTGATGTGTGCAAGTATGGAGAGGTAAGTGAGGTGAGTGAAAAGTGTTAAAAAAAGTTTCCTTACCTTTGTTTCTTCCTGCAGGCTTCAATTGTTGGGGTTGCGGAGGCTCCTGCATCTCAATGGCAGAGCTGACAGAATGGCTGCAGCATTCTCCGATGCAACAGACATCTGCTTTCTGCTCACAGAACTGGTTTGGTGAGCCTTGAGTACAAGAACTCATCAAACAACAGAGAATGTCAGTGTTTGGCAGCTTCTCAAAGCTGTCAAACGATGACAATCCGTCTGTCAAAAATTGTTGACAAATGAAACGTCATATGCTGACATTCTCTGTAACTGGCCTCCCCTTAATTGGCCTGCTAAGCCCACTGGGCAGGCTTAACAAGGTCAATCAAGGGAAAATAGCATGGGTTGGCCACAAGTCGATGGAAGCGGGACTAAAACCCGACAAGCAGCAGTCCCGCCTCCAACGCGCCCCCATTGGCAAAATCACCCCCAAGAAGTTTGATGTTTCAGGGCTGTCCACCTCCTGGTTTGAGGCTTCAGTTGTGGCTGCAGCAGGTGACACTGCTGGTTACAGTCTCATACATTGCTCCTCAGTGAAGTTGAGGTATGAGAAGTGCTCCCTGAAGACCTGCTGTGGGTATGGCCTCCTGCGCAGCGTCCTCCTTTCTCTTCCCCCCCAGCAGCTCCGACTCTCTCCTGTCTTCTTCGCTGTTCCTCCCTTGTCCTCCGGCCCCAAAGGACGACCGATCAGACCACCCATGACTGGCATAAAACTGTTTCCAAAGCAGGCAGGAACAGTCCAGCACCAGCACAAAGTTGTTCCCAGAATACAGACTTCACTTGTGGATCACAGAAAATAGCCCAAAGAGGCTAAGAAGGTAGCCAGCAGCCTAAGAGGCCAAACCAGAGACTAGTCTATATGGAATGGATGAGCCCCTTTAAATAACTCTCCTGCAGGGTCCTTTCTGACTGTTAACACCATGATTTGCTTGGCGAGTTTATCACGTAGCGAGTCAGGCATACCAGTTTCACAAAAAGGGTCCTACAACATGCACAGGACCCTTATTTTAATTTTATAATGAGGCCTTTTAATACTTCCGGCATGTGCCCTGGATGCCTATAGAGCAGCCCGATGCAGTATGGCGGGCGGTGCGCTCCTGGCACAGAATGAGTGCACCCACGCCGCCCGTCACATTGGACCCTTAGGCACCCGTTTATACCTGCAAAACAGGCGCAACGCGATCAAATTTCTAGGCCATTATCTCCCCCAGTTACAGCCCTTTGACTCAAAAAAATACTGAAAATAATTATTAAGAATATTTCTGTTTTAATGGCCGTTTCTTTGGCAGTTTGAAAGGTTCCAGAGGCTGCAGCCTGACCCTTGCCTGAATGATAGACTAGGACAGCTAAGGCATTTTGATTGCTTTTTAAAGAGAAAAAAAAAACATTTGCTCACAATAAGGAATCCAGATTTGATTGTACTAAAAATCTTGCATTCCTAAAGAGCAACTCGAATGTTCTATTATATAGTAGCTGGACTGAACACAAGATAGATAAATGTTTCACTGCCTCCAGCATTGTCAATTCCAACCTCAATGAGGCTAGACGAGATCCTTAACAACAGCAAGCCTCACTTTGCTATCAAATAGTTTTCTATTTTTTCCCTGTTTCATGGAAACAATATTTTGGCCTCACCCACTGATTTAATCTGTTTTGATGGAAGTGAAATTTAATCTCTGCTCCAATTCTGTCTCCAGTACAGTGCCGAACTTGTGAGGTAAGTAACTCGTTTGGGATCTTCAGTAAGGCTTGCAACATGATCCAGTGACTTATTAAACTCCACCACTCCCAACCCATAATATTTCACTCATTTTATTACTGTCAGTCAGTTGTGTTATGTACCTCCTCAAGCTCAATTACTGGAATGTGATTTTATAGGGTGACACACGATGGGAAATGTTTGCTTTAGAAAGATTGATCAGCAAGGACATTTGTAAATGCTTAAGGAGAGTCGCAGTATTAATACTATTGTGGGGATGTGGATTAATGTCATTTGATCTCAGTAAATTGTGTTTAAATCCACGTTAGATTAAATTATGTTCTCCTCTCTGTGATTGTTACAGGTCCTAAGTGAAATATGTTTGAGCCATTTCACGCAACTCATTTTTAAAAGTACTGTATTTGAGAACTAAACATAATCAATCGTGCAACGAGGGCTTGTTATAGAGGCATATTTTATATGATTTCTGCATTGGTTAGTGAGTGAGTCATATATAAACATATACACATCAAGGAAAAACATATTATGAAAAATAAACCATCAAGCGATATGGGGTACAGAACTCAAAAATGTTACAGGTGAGTGTGTGTTATGTTGGGTTTATCACAATTCCATAATACACCATTTTTTCAAAGTGTATTTTTTATGCCCCATATTTTGCTTTCCCTTTATCTTAAAGATCTTAATTGATTTTAATATTAACAAAAAAAGATTTTGATGACATTCTCTGCAGAATAATATTCGAGCTCACGTTGCAGTGAAGTTACTTTCCCCAGAAACCTTACAAAACAGCTCCTTTGAATTCTTTACATCCATGTTTTCAATTTGGATCATTGGCCCAGAATGTGCTGGCAAACTAACAGTGAGTTTAACGCGCACGCCATTATTAGTGTGTAAATCGTCCAGCAACTTGTGGTGAGGAAGAGGCACCCCGTGAGTTGTGAATCGCCACAAGTTGCCGGATGATTTGCACCGCTCCGCCGTTAGCCTCACAAAAACGGCAGCTTGCCCTCAAGTTCCCCGTGAGTTTGAAGAAATTGCTGCATTTGCGCAATAATTACTAATTAAATTGGTGGTAGAAATTTATGGCTGGTACTTAACAGCATAAGTACCATTTTAATGAGGAGATTTATGTTCCTGGAATGTTAATCAACCTCTCTGGCCCAGAAAGGGAACAATTGAAATTGTTGAGTCTCATGCCTACAGGTGACGTTAGAGATTTTTTAAAATTTAAATGTTATTCTTACTTTTTCTTTTTGTCTCTTTTTTTTTTTCCCTCTTAATCCAATCTTTCTTTCCCTCTATTTCTCTTTCTGTACCTGGTTTGACTCTAATTCACCCTTCTTCTCCGTCATTCCTCTGCTTCTTTCTCAATCATTAAAATCTCATTAGTTAAGGAGGTAGACTGGACCGTTGGTCCAGTTGTTCGCCGAGGTCCCAGATTCCCCGCTGACTGCTACCCACCCTTCCCGATCAGCGGTAACCCCCCCTCCCGGCTGCCGCTAACCGTCCGTTCCAATCGCCCTCATATCTTCGTGCCTGCAATACCTCAAAGCATTCTTGAGGGAGGAACCAGAACTGCCTCTGGGCCCGAGCACATGTGGCATTTCATGGGATTTTCTCTGTAGCAATGCTGCCTTTTTTTTACTGCAACTGTGGAATTCACGGCTGAATGAGCAAAATTTAGGAAAATTATACCAGTTAAGTGACTTATGAGTTACTTGAGAAGTGTTCAAGGATCGTTATCACATGTGCTCAATAATTGACTGATACTTGATGCACTATCAACAACACCAAAGACTACGAGTTGAACTTATACGAAGTAGGCTTTTATTGACTAAGAACTGGAGCATGCCTCTGCTAGTGGATCCATCCTAAGAGCTCCCGGGGGAAGGGTGGTGAGTCACCTTTATACCCGGGCTTAGGGGTGGAGCCAGGGGCGGAGATATGCCCGGACCTGTACAGAGTTAACAGTGGTTTACCACATTCACCCCTCGTTTAAAAAAGAGTCCGGCGGGGTGAAGTGTTTCAAAAGTTCGTATACGAAAGTCTCTCCGGGGGTCTTGTCTGCCGTAATGATCTTCGTGGTGCTGGTTGCGGCGGTTCTTTGCCCGCGGCCGCTTCACGCGTGGGACGGAGCACTGGCGTGTCGTCCTCTCGGGGTAGGGATGGCACTGGCATGTCGTCAGTTCGTGGTAGACACCCCGGTGGTGCGTCGTGGGTAGTGGTGGTGGGTGGAGGTAGTGGATGGTGATCGATGGTGTTTCGGGTGGTACCTGAGGGTGCGAGGTCTCGAATTGAGACTGTGTCCTCCCGCCCGTCAGGATACGCCACGTAGGCGTACTGTGGGTTGGCGTGGAGGAGGTGAACCTTTTCGACCAGGGGGTCCGTCTTATGGCTCCTCACGTGTTTCCTGAGCAGGACGGGTCCCGGAGACGTCAGCCATGGCGGTAGTGATGTCCCCGAGGTGGATTTCCTGGGGAAGACGAACATCTTCTCGCGAGGGGAGGCGTTTGTGGCAGTACAGAGCAGTGATCGTATGGAGTGGAGCGCATCGGGGAGGACATCTTGCCAGCGGGAGATTGGAAGGCCCTTGGATTTTAGGGCGAGCATGGCGGTCTTCCACACCGTTGCGTTCTCCCTCTCTACCTGTCCGTTACCCCGGGGGTTGTAGCTGGTAGTCCTGCTCGTGGCTATGCTCTTCTCGAGCAGGTACTGGCACAGCTCATCGCTCATGAACGACGAGCCCCTGTCGCTGTGGATGTAATTGGGGAAGCCAAATATGGCGAACAGGTCGTTGAGGCACCTGATGACTGTGGCGCTGGTCATGTCCGGGCAGGGGATGGCGAAGGGGAAACGGGAGTACTCATCAATAATATTGAGGAAGTACGTGTTGCGGTCAGAGGAGGGAAGGGGCCCCTTGAAATCGACGCTGAGACGTTCGAAGGGGCGGGTGGCTTTAATCAGGTGTGCCCTGTCTGGCCTATAAAAATGCGGTTTGCATTCGGCGCAGACCTGGCAGTTCCTGGTCATGGTCCTGACCTCCTCGATGGAGTAAGGCAGGTTGCGAGCTTTAATAAAATGGAAGAACCTGGTGACCCCCGGGTGGCAGAGATCATTGTGGAGGGTCCGTAGCCTATCGACTTGTGCGTTGGCACATGTCCCACGGGATAGGGCGTCTGGGGGCTCATTAAGTTTCCCGGGCCGGTATAAGATATCGTAGTTGTAGGTGGATAACTCGATCCTCCGCCGCAATATCTTATCATTTTTGATTTTCCCCCTTTGTCTGTTGTTAAACATAAATGCTACTGACCGTTGGTCAGTGAGCAGGGTGAAACGTTTACCGGCCAGGTAATGCCTCCAGTGCCGTACCGCTTCCACTATCGCCTGGGCCTCCTTCTCGACTGAGGAGTGTCGAATTTCGGGGCCCTGGAGGGTCCGTGAAAAGAAGGCCACGGGTCTCCCCGCCTGGTTAAGGGTTGCGGCTAGGGCGAAGTCGAATGCATCGCTCTCCACTTGGAAAGGGATGGACTCATCCACTGCGTGCATTGTGGCCTTCGCAATGTCCTCTTTTATGAGGGTGAAGGCCGCACGGGCCTCTGCCATCAGGGGGAAGGAGGTTGACTTGATGAGGGGCCGGGCTTTGTCCGCATAGTTGGGCACCCACTGGGCGTAATAAGAGAAGAACCCTAGGCATCTCTTCAGGGCTTTTAGGCAGTGGGGGAGGGGTAGTTCCTGGAGGGGGCGCATTCAGTCGGGATCGGGGCCGATGACTCCGTTTTCCACCACGCAGCCAAGAATAGCGAGGCGCGTGGTGCGGAACATACATTTTTCTCTGTTGTATGTCAGATTCATCCGTTGGGCCGTATGGAGGAATTTTTCTAGGTTGGCGTCGTGGTCATGCCGGCCATGGTCGCAGATGGTGACGTTGTCTAGATAGGGGAAGGTGGCCTGCAGCGCGTTCTGGTCAACCATCCGGTCCATCTCCCTTTGGAAGACCGAGACCCCGTTGGTGACGCCGAAGGGGACTCGGAGGAAGTGGTAGAGGCGACCGTCAGCCTCGAAGGCCGTGTACTGGCGGTCCTTAGGCCTGATGGGGAGCTGATGGTATGCCGACTTCAGATCAATCGTCGAGAATACCCGGTATTGTGCTATCTGGTTGACCATGTCAGATATGCGGGGAAGTGGGTATGCGTCTAATTGCGTGTATCGATTGATCGTCTGGCTGTAATCAATAACCAGGCGCTGTTTTTCGCCGGTCTTCACTACCACCACTTGGGCTCGCCATGGGCTGGTGCTGCCCTCGATAATCCCTTCCCTCAGGAGTCTTTCTACTTCTGATTTAATAAAGCTCCTATCCCCGGCACTGTACCACCTGCTTTTAGTAGCAATTGGCTTGCAGTCTTTGGCGAGGTTAGCAAACAACGGGGGGGGTTTGACCTTCAGGGTGGACAGGCTGCATACTTTGCGCGGCGCCGTGTTTAAATTCTGCCGGCTGCAGACTGTAAGTGGGGGCAGGGGCCCGCCATATGCCATCGTGACGCTCTCCAGATGGCACTGGAAGTCTAATCCTAGCAGTACGGGAGCGCAGAGCTGTGGCAGGACGAGGAATTTTAAATCTCTGTACTCCACGCCGTTCACTGTCAGAGTCGCTACACAGTAGCCGCCGACGTCCGCCGTATGGGACTTTGAGGCCATAAAGACCTGGTGGCGTGTGGGCATAACCGATAGGGAGTAACGTCGCACCGTGTCGGGGTGGATGAAGCTCTCCGTGCTTCCACAGTCGAAAAGGCAATTTGTGGCATGGCCATTTACCTTTACGTTCATCATGGACCTGGCTAGTTGATGGGGCCTAGATTGGTCCAGGGTGATGGAGGCCATCGTCGAGGTCGGTGGGTCGCTGTAGTATTCGCCCACGCCGGGGGCCTGGTCCCGAAATGGTGTCCAAGATGGCGGCTCCCCCGCGGCTGGTGGTGCCCAAAATGGCGGCCCGCACGGCTCACACGTGGTTGGTGGGGTCCAAAATGGCGGCCTGCACGGTTCACACACGGCGCTGCTGGAATTGGGGGTCGATTTTGCCCTGCACACTCTCGCGTAGTGGCCTTTCTTGCCGCATTTAGAGCAGGTCGCGTCCTTTGCTGGGCATTGCTGTCTGGGGTGCTTGGCCTGGCCGCAGAAGTAGCATTTCTGGCCTCTGGTCATTGCAGCTGTAGTTGGGCTGCTGGCGGCTTGTGGCCTTACCGGGTCCCAAGATGGCTGCTCCCGTGACATCCACGTGGCCATCCGGTCAGGGGGGTAGGCGTCCATGTTCTGGAGGGCCACGTCTAACGAGTTAGCGAGGGCCATCGTCTTCTGCAGGTCGAGCCCCCTCTGTTCCAGCAGCCTCTGCCGAGTATAGTTGGACCTGATGCCGGCTACGTAGGCGTCTCGGATCAGGTCTTCCGTGCATTCCTTGGCCGTCACCGCTTTGCAATTACAGGCCCGGCCGAGGACTCTCAGTGCCAGTAAATATTCGGCGCCCGATTCCCCGGGGCGCTGTTTTCGGGTAGCCAGGAGGTGTCTGGCGTAGACCTCGTTAACAGGCCTCACGTATTGTTCCTTTAGCGTCGCGATGGCGGCCGCTTAAGTTGTGGCATCTCGGATGATCGAGTAGACTCGGTGGCTCACCCGTGAGTTCAAGACAAGCCGTTTCGCGTCATCTGTAGTGACGGTAGTGCTGGAGGCCTCCAGGAAGGCTTCGAAACAGCTCAGCCAGTGTTCAAAGTTATTGGCTGCATCTGCTGCTTGAGGATCCAGGTCTAAACGTTCCGGCTTCAAGATTTGCTCCATGTCGAAAATTTAGTCAATAAAATTGATGCACTATCAACAACACCAAAGACTATGAGTTGAACTTATACGAAGTAGGCTTTTATTGACTAAGAACTGGAGCATGCCTCTGCTAGTGGATCCATCCTAAGAGCTCCCGGGGGAAGGGTGGTGAGTCACCTTTATACCCGGGCTTAGGGGTGGAGCCAGGGGCGGAGACATGCCCGGACCTGTACAGAGTTAACAGTGGTTTACCACACTTAGGCATTACCATGAACAAAATTACTTTCTCAGAATTTGTACATTTTTATTTTGTATTGACCTGCGGCTTCACCAATGGTCCATTAATTTTGACCTGCTACAGGAAACTCTTTTTTATCCGGCACCGATGGGACCGGCGTGGTGCCGGTTGATGAAAAAGTCCGGATTACAGAGAGGTATACTTACCAAGGTACGAGAGCCCCGTACACGGCCACAGATCCAGGAGTCCCTGTTACACGGCCACAGATCCAGGAGTCCCTGTTGCACGACAACAAGTGCAGGAATCCTGGTTACACGGCCACAGATCCAGGAACCCGGTTACACGGTCACTAATATAAAGTAAAACTTACCTGAACCTACTCCTGAATTTTGCCGGTTAAGAGAGATTTCCGGTTATTTAGGTGCCGGTTAAAAGAGAGTTTCCTTTTTTTTGTTGAGAAAATAGGAATTTCTGGCTGAATGTGCTTTAATGCCAATCTCAGAGGAGCATCTTTTATAGCACCAATGCGACTCTTCCATTCTTGTCATATCCTCCAACTGAGGCTGCCATTTTTGATATCTCTTCTTGTAAATTATGGGCTGTCTTGTGCCGTGAATTTGCACGCACAACGGCCTCGGTTATGACTGTCCAAGTTCATTTTATATAAGACTCTTACTGCCAAGAGTGAGAAGGCTTCCATCACATGCTACTGAAAGCTCGTCGACCCGAAACGTTAACTCTGTTTCTCTCTCCACGGATGCTGCCTGACCCGCTGAACGTTTCCCAGCATTTTCCCGATTCTATGTAAGGCTTTCATCCCGTCAGTCAGGGTTGAATTTGGGTCCCTTTTTATATTTCATTTAATTTTTTCAGAATTCAGACTAATAACTATTTGATTAACGCAGCATCTGAAATATCCAGAATAGTTGTATCCTGTGTCTTTTGCCATATTTTAAATTTTGTCCATAGATTTCTTTTCATAACTTAAGTCTTGCTCATGCAACAGAAAAATTAACTGAACAAATATGTGGCGTCACAGAAAATCTTTAAATACTTCCCACATATTCCACATCAGCATAAGTTTGTTAACAAAATATCATTTGTATTATTGCATTTGGCAATTTAAATGTATTAAATCAAGCTAATTGAAGTAGTTCTTTAATTTAAATTTTGCGAATGTTAGTTATCGTAAGCCATAATTCATTAATTCAGCAACAACAGAAATTGTAACTAAGAGTTTTGCAGACAGCACATAAAGATTGTTAATTAGTACCATCATTCACTTCAAGAACATTAAATTCGCAAGATGATTTTTTTTTAAAGTATCAGATGACCTTAGGCAATCTTTAAATATCTGTCTGATTAACGTTTGTTAGCCTTGTTACAATGAGGTTTAATAAAATGTGGAAAAGAAAATTTGATATTGATGTGTCTGTTCCTAAAAGCCATTTGATTTATTTTTCACTTGCTACTGTTCCAGCTGTTATCCTATTCGGTTATAAATGGTGCATAGTCCCCAGTGAACCGCCATATTGTCAGATGCATTATTTATAGTCTACTTTATAATCAATGTGGAAAATGTAGAGCTGTCACTCTCTCTTCCTTTACACACTCACTTACTTTTACGGCACTCGAATAGTTACCTACAGCTATCATAATGGTTGCTAACCGTTAGAAGTAGGGGTGCTTATTGCAAAAATCAGTGGGGAAACTCTTCAAATTAAAAGTTGTGCAGTATACATATATTAAAAATCATATTATAATTGATTATTAAATACATGGAATGTCAGAATACAGAAAGGCTACTTAGTGGCAGTCAGCAAAATGCAAGGAAGTAATCCAGTTTGAGGATTGGGACAATGTCATAATGTTCTGATGATGCGACGTTACATTCATCATTTCATCATCTCCACAATCTTGCATAATTTGTAAAAAGAAAGACTTGCATTTATATGGCACCTTTCATGACCTCAGGACATCTCAAAACGCTTTACAGCCAATGAACTACTTTTGAAATGTAGTCGCTGTTGCAATGTAGGTAATTTGTTGTAATGCATTATTTAGCTGATTTCACTGATATATTCGTTAAAGTTGTTCTGTAAAACACAAGGGCCCGTATTTTCCGATGGCTATGGGTGGGTACGCGCTGTGTACACCTGTAGGGACATTGGAAATGTCGGTTTCAGGCAGGCGAAGCGCATGCGCTGAAAACCGGCATTTCCGATCTGTCAAGAATGCTCTTGATAGATCGGACGCCTGCCCTGGAGAAGGGTCTCTGCGGGGGGGGGGGAGTTCCGCTTTCTGCACAACCTCCGCCCGCTGACAACCCTTTGAAATCTTACACCCACTTTTACCAGCATAAGAGTTTAAAAAAGTTAAAAAAAATGTTTCAATCATAATTTAAAAATACTTTAAAAAAGGTAAGTTTAATTTTAGCCCCGTAAAAAACTTTAATTATTTTTTCAGAAAATTAAATTTTTGTTTAAAATATTTAATTTAATGTAATTTTAACTCATTTTAAAAACATGATGGTTTAAAAAAAATATTTAATGTTTTATAGTGTCTTTTTTCACTGATCCCCATTCATACTTTTGACAGGTCTATCTGTCAAAAGTGTGAAGGGAGATTCCCTTCTTTCATTGGCTCGCCTGGCCCATGTGATCCCAGGGACGCTTGCGAACTGCCTGTGCCCCAGGGATACATGAGCCCTGCGCATTTCGACTGTGGAGAGGCCCAGGATCAGAATTGGCCGCACCTCGGGAGCCCTCAGGTAAGTTCGTAGATTTTTTTCCGATAGGAGGCCTCTGCACGCAGGAAGCCTCCCATTGGAAATTACCATCCAAGATTGTACAGAATATGACTTTCATGACCAAGAATCTCAATGGACGACCAGGCTATTTTTGATGGTGAATTACCTATCAAGTCAGTAGCTTCTGTACATTATATTTACAATACTATGTATTGTTATGACTGTACAGGGGGAAAAAAAGGTTACAATGTGAGGGTGGAATAGCAATCAAAATGCTTTGCTTACATGTTGTGATTATCATGTAACCAAATGAGATTTGGCACCCTTAACCTGACAGCATTGCTTCAAAGTCCTTGAAATGACCATGGATTTAGAGCCTTTGGCAGATCTGCTGTACATAAAACAGCAGACACTCAGTTTGGTGGCTGACAAATTCCCTATGTAAATGCTAATGTACGAGTGTGCTGTCTATCTCTTATTGGGGGCAAAAATATCTAAATTGTGTTAAATATGGCAAAGCATAACCATATATGGAATGCCTGCTCGTGTTGTTAAATAACGTTTAGTGAACAAGACATATGTCGCACTAAAATTCTCTGCATATTTCATGAAAAGGCTATCTTACAGCTCCTTGAGGTTTTGTAAACTTTTCTGTCCAGCAGTTCAACCAGACATTAAGCAAACTGTAATCAGGGGAAAGTAAAAGGCGACGTTACTCTTTTTGAGCTGCAATATATCTCTCGTGGTGAGCTGGATACTATGTATTTTCTTAATGCCGCATGGTTTAATTGCAAAATCAATAACCTTATAGTCCATGAACCAGAATTATGAGATCCCCGCACTGAGATTGCTTGCTATATTAATACATAGTTTGCAGGTCTCCAGAGTACAGTTAACCAATACATAAAAGCTACTGATACAACAGCCTTTTCAAATTTCTCCTGCTGAGGATGTTCGCAAGGAGCTTTATTGCTCCCACACTAGCAGAAAGAAATTTAGCTGGAACGTGAGTATCTTGATTTGGATTTGCTGCCGCAGAGGGTTCCTTTTTCAAGCAATCTTGAGAATAGGAAATGTTGTGGGAAGAAATTAATTTGATCACCGTCCTCCACTTCTGGCATTAAACTACAATTGTGCTGCGTTGCATTACGGTAACTTTTATCATTTTTGAACTGCTTGACTTCCAAGCGGCATGCACAATGAATTGTGAGCCTATCTCGCTATATTGGCATTTGTCTAGGATTTGTGGATATTTAAAGTAAAATTGGTGAAGGTTGTTGTACAAGTGAACATTGATTTCTGTGACTGATTATGATCTGATGTATGATCAATAGTGCATTAATTGAAAACCATTCTCTTAGTATATGTTTTTTCTTGCTTGTATTTAGGGGATGGAGAAAATTGAAACAGGACAGAACTAGAAAGTAATTGCTTGCTTTCAAACATCATCAATACTAAACGTACACAAATTTCATGCAACCTAGAATGTTGCAGTATAGGATATACCACAACAATGCCACAGGATTGATTAATTAATTCTCAGTATGTGGGCACTATTGGTAAGGCTGGCATTTATTGCCCATTCTTAGTTGCCCTGAGAACGTGGAGGTGGGTTGTCTTCTTGAACTGCTGCAATCCATATTCTTCGACACAACTGAGAGGCTTGCTCAGTGATTAAGTGTCAAAGGCATTGCTGTGGGACTGGAGTCACATATAAGCCAGACCGGGTAAGGACGGCAGGTTTCCTTCCCTAAAGAACATTAGTGAACCAGTTGGGTTTTGACAATAATTTGATAGCTTCATGGTCACTTTTACTGATACAACTTTTTTTATTTCCAGTTCCCACTCTACTGGACCAACAAATTTTTCAGCGCCAGCTTCACTTAAATAATTGAAGGCGGGCGCCTGGTAGTGCTTCCGCCTCTGATTGGGAGCTCGTCACTTGGAGGGGGTGTGGGGGGGGGGGGGCGGTGGCAACTTGAAGGGTCATGCATCATCGGGAAGCACTTGTTGTTGGTAAGCGGGTTTGCATCTCGTAGTGCAATATCTGAAAGGTCTAGTACAAGTCACAAAGCCCCAGGTGTTCCGTGTTGAAATGAGTCTCCTGTGCTCATTTCATAAGAACATAAGAATTAGGAGCAGGAGTCGGCCATATGGCCCTTCGGGCCTGCTCCGCCATTCAATAAGATTATGGCTGAACTTCGACCTTACTCCATCTGCCACCATATTGTCCACTCACTTAACCTGTCTATATCCCTTTGCAGGCTCTTTGTGTCCTCCTCACAGCTTATTTTCCCACCTAGCTTTTATCATCAGCAAACTTGGATACATTGCACTTGGTCCCTTCATCTAAGTCATTAATATAGATTGTAAATAGCTGAGGCCAAAGCACTGATCTTTGAGGCACCCCACTGGTTACAGCCTGCCAACTGGAAAATGATCCGTTTATCCCAACTCTATTTTCTGTCCATCAACCAATCCTCTTTCCATGCTAATATATTACCTCTAACCCCATAAGCCCTTATCTTGCATAGCAACCTTATACGTGGCAACTTATCGAATGCTTTTTGGAAATCCAAATATACTACATCCACTGGTTCCCCTTTATCTATCCTGCTAGTTACATCCTCAAAAAACTCTAATAAATTTGTTAAACACCATTTCCAGACCCATTCGCGAGTTTCATTTAAACTAGTCAGAGCTTCCACTCTGCGGATCCTAGACGCCAATATTGGAGCCTTTACCAATACGGCAGACGGCGCACTTCTAATGAGGAATGTACACGCGCATGCTGCCTGCCATTTTGGACGCATAGGCGTTTGTTTTACCCCTGTAAAACTGGTCAGGCTCAACAAATCTCTCGGCCAGAGTCCCTATGGTTAACAAACAAGCCTGTGGAGCAGGCTTGATGGATCAAAATGCAAATTGGGCCTCATTCATGCAACAGTTGACAGGAGCATTTGATGCCACTTCCCTCCCACCCCGAGTTGTAAAAAGGAAAGTTTCCCAATCCTCAGAACAACCACCAATTGCATGGACAAGCATAAATAATCCCAAAACCCCAAAAAACTTTAAAAAATGCATCTTGTACAGTTATTCTGTCATATAGAAACTTGACTTTTCTTGTAACTTGCACTTAGAAAAGGGCTAAAAAATAAAATGTAAGCACCGTAAATTATTCCATAGAATTCCTTCAACAACCAGAACTGCAAGCTTACTACGATAGCAAAATACTGCAGATGCTGGAAACCCGGAATAACAACAGAAAATGCTGGAAAAACTCAGCAGGCCAGGCAACATCCGTGGAGAGAAATTAGAGTCAACGTTTCGGGTCAAAACCCTTTATCAAGACTAAAGAGGCACAGGGAATGAAATAGATTAAGAGGCCAGGCTGGGGGAGAACAAAAGAGAAGAGACATTAAGAGGTATTCAAAACGAGACGAGATGGTGATAGGACTAGTGGAGACAAAAGACGGCTCTAGATTAGGTGTGAAATGTTCTGGCAGAATGAGAGACAGCTGCCATGTGGGAGAGAGACTCAATATCGAGTTCAACAATTTCAGATCATAACCTCGGCCCCTATTACATTTTTACTTATATTTTTTATCCACACCTTTGTTTTGGTTTTTCCCTCCCCCCCCACTTTCCTTTTGTTTCCTCTCCCACATGGCAGCTGTCTCCCATTCTGCCAGCGCATTTCACACCTAATCTAGAGCTGTCTTTGTCTCCACTAGTCCTATCACCATCTCGTCTCGTTTTGAACGTCTCTTCATGTCTCTTCTTCTCGTTTGTTCTCTCCCAGCCCGGCCTTTCAATCTATTTCATTCCCTGTGCCTCTTTAGTCTTGATAAAGGGTTTTGACCCAAAATGTTGACTCTAATTTCTCTCCACAGATGTTGCCTGGCCTGCTGAGTTTTTCCAGCATTTTCTGCTGCAAGCTTACTACAGGAAACTTTGTGCTATCCAGAGATGAGCTATCTGGCAATCTGGAGCCACCGGCAAAAATCAGCAGCCATTTTTTATTCTTTTTGTTTGTTTTTTTTGCTTTGTTTGAACAGTCAAGCTGTGCAAGGTCTGTAGCTATAGCAACAGCTTCAGCTACAGAGCTTGCAGGCCACACCCGAGTGTTTAGAAGCTGTTGCTAAGCAACAGTGTTTGTTGTCAAATACGGAGATAAGAATCTCCGTATCTCTCAAGATTAACTCTGGAGATTACGGCAGTTTTGAGGCAACGGCAGCAGCTCAGTCCCGTGGGTGCTGGATAGCACAAAGTTTCCTGTATATTGTTAATTTGGGTGCAACTGCAGGCTACAAAGGTTTTATAGGTTAAAACAGACAAATCTCAAGACACACTGAAGTGCGCTGATAGTTGAGTATGGGTTTATGTGGAATGTAATGTGATGTACTATCCAGTTTTGGAAAACAGGGTTCCAGCGAGCTGAAAATGTAAAAAATGGCCCGAGCCATTTATCCAGCACAAGTGTTTTTTAATCTAGTGCACTCAATGTCGATGTTATCGCTTAATTATATTACAGCTGTGGGCATTCAACTGATAAAAAAGGCTGTGTTCCAATTGCAAGATGCAAATTTATTCTACAATAAAATATATACATTAAGGAAACAGGAAATTGCATCACAATCAAGCCTGTTAGGGGGGTGATTTTGCCAATGGGGGAGCGTTGGAGGCGGGACTGCTGCTTGTCAGGTTTCAGTCCCTCCTCCATCAACGTCTGGCCAACCCACGCTATTTTCCCTTGATTGACGTTGTTAAGTCCGCCCAGCGGGTTTAGCAGGCCAATTAAGGGAAAGCCGATGACAGCTGAATTCTTATCGTTTGACAGCTATGAGAAGCTGTCAAACACTGACATTCTCTGTTGTTTGGTGAGTTCTTGTACTCAAGGCTCACCAAACCTTTTTCCTGAGCAGAAATTAGATGGCTGTTGCATTGGAGAATGCAGCAGCCATTCTGTCATCTCTGCCGTGGAGATGCCGGAGCCTCTGCATCCCCAATGATTGAAGCCTGCTGGAAGAAACAAAGGTAAGGAAACTTTTTCTGAGACTTTTCACTCATCTCACATACTTACCTCTCCACACTTGCACCCATCACTCACCTCCACAGTGCATTTTTGGACCCTCTCACCCCCGCAGACCCACTGCTCACCTCGCCGACCCTGACGGGGTTCCCCGACATCGGGAAGCCCGCACTTTTGTTGGAAAAATGGGGATAATCCTCTTAACTGCCTCTTAACAGGCAGTTAAGTGACTGTAATCCCCTTCCCGCCTCGAGGAGACGGAACCCGGCGCGGGTCGGGTACCCGCCTCCTGGGAAGATGGCACGGAGGTGGGTTGGGGGTGGGACGGGTACCCGCCCCCAGATTCTGCCATTTTCCCAGCATTCCTGCCTCCAAACCCACCTCCCCAGGGCTGGCAAGATCGCTCCCCTTAGAGTTCAATGTGTTAATTTTGTTTCGAATGGTTGCGTGCAATGTTCCCGCTAATCTGCGCGTGTGCACGGCCGCGCAGTAATCTGCAAGGTCCCGCGCAGGCCGCTTCGAAGCTGTTACAGTGGAAATACCGGGCAGGCGCAGAAATTTAAAGGGGCCGCGCAGTGACAGAAACAGGCCACGCAGAACATAGTGCCACCTACAGGGAACACTGGTTGTGCGGTTATTGAGTCTTGTTCACAAGTCATATCGATGACTGTATGCTTCTGTGCTCAACTCTTTTGTACTAGATTCAGGCTGCAAATGAGCTGACTGGAAGTTGTCATCTGTAAGGCAGGGCCCAGTCAGATTGCATAAAGTCTTACTTGTAAACTAACCAGGAATAGCCAGGTTTATCCACTAAAGTCAAGTAAATAGCTGCAGATAGCGAATTACAGCGAGAAACAATTGGATATATATCCAGGAACAGGTTGCTCTGTATAAAACCAATGAGCTTTACAAGGGTCCTGATTGAGTGAATTTAACTCTATCGGCTCAGTTGTCTCAACTGTTTGAATCATTTCTTGTTAGCTCAGCTAGTTCAATAATCAATAATCAATAACCAACTTTATTGTCATTGTTAGTGCACAAGTGCAGTACAACGAAATGTAGGCTTGCGGCTCCCGAGAGTGTACATTTAGATTAAGACATTTAAACATTCAACATTCATTTGGCTTGTAATACATTAACATAAACATAACCATAATAAAGTGCATTGGCAGATGTGCAGGCTTTAGAGTTTATTTGTGGAGTTCAGTAGGATGACAGCCCTGGGAAAGAAGCTGTTCCTAAATCTGGTCGTACGGGTGCGAATGCATCTGTAGCATCTCCCAGATGGCAGGAGGGCGAACAGACTGTGGCTGGGGTGGGTAGGGTCTTTGATGATGGTCCGTGACCTCTGTAAACAGTGTTTTTGGTATATGTGCTCTATGGTCGGTAGCCAGGTGCCGGTAATTTTTGTTGTTTTCTTTCTTTAAAGATATAGTTTAAGAACAATATAGGTAATGTTAAAGTAATGCTAAAAGCCACCTCAACTTACAGCTTTGGCATTTATCCAGGTTGTATTTGGGTCTTGCACAGCTTCACAATAAACCAGCAGATTTCCTGTGGTGTCACTCTCAGTAAGGCTGAGGAGCATTGTACCAGATAATGCAGAATTGCTCCTTTAAGGTCACAAGGTCGCATTGCTGTAAAAAGCCACATCTTCAGGTCAATCAGAATCTAATCGTTCTCAGCACACCTTGAGGTCAATTAGAAAGTATTTTCTGTTACTGTGGAAGTTTCTTCAAAACCAGCAGAGAATTACAGTTTATTCTTCCCTTTTTATATGTTAAAAAACATATGTGAAACAGAAATTTGCATGTGTAATGGATACATATAAAATTCACAATTATATGTGTATATATTATATACAGACATACACATATATCATTTCATAATAGGATGATTGGATGGTGCATTCTAGGGAGAAATGTTGCCTTTCATCTATCAGCCAGGTTCAATGTCAGGTTGTCCTCATGTTGTCTTCTGGGGTCCACTTCACATCCGATAATAACTGCTACGGTTCCTGTTTAAGCTCGAGTTAAAATCATTTTGGATCCTATTACGCAGTAAATTTTTCTCACCCGTCACCCCACTCCTCGCTGACCTACTTGGCCTTCCAGCCCCCGAACACTTCAAATTTAAAATTCTTGCCTTCATGTTTAAATCCTTCCATGGACTCACTTCTCCCTGTATCCATAATCTTCTTCATCCTACATCTTCCCTTCCCCTCCCTGGTTCACCCCGAGCTCTCCATTACTTTGAATTGGGGCTCTTGTGTGTTCCCCCTCTTTTTGCCCCTCTATTGATAGTCGGTCTTCAATTTGATAAGTCCTATTCTCTGGAAATCCATCCCTAAACCCCTCCACCTCTGCACATGCCTCGTCTCCTTTAAGGGCCTTCTTAAAATGTATCTTTCTGAACACTGTTTTGGTCACCTAGTCTAATTCTAATGTCTCCTCAGTACCCATTTTCCACTTCAATCTGTAAAGTACCTGGGGTGTTTTGGTTTGTTAAAGGCACTATAAATACAAGTCCTTGTTGGTTGTTTCATATGGAACCACTAATCTAAAGCCTGGATTGTTGCGTTTGCAAAGATAATCCAGAGGCCATATGCAGAGCTCAGTTCATGTTGCCTTTAATGGCTGATCCAAACACACTCTCACAGGCAAAAGCAATGAATACCTATATCCAATGTCAGACACAATACAACAATAACAGCACTATCAAACTCCATGTGCTCAGGCCAAGGCAATCGAGTACCTATCACCAATGTCAGACATAACATGGATAATATATACATTTATGAAATAAATGATACTAACACACTTTCAAGCAAAGTGTTCAGGAGTACTTTTATATTGTTCCTACAGCAATCTTTGGATTACAGGTGGTGTAGATGACAGGTAACATCATACCAATATGGACGAATAACTTCATACCAATAAATAGTGCCTCAATACTCCTTTTATACCACTGTAAGTCTGCAATTGTACAGTTTAGAGCTATTATAGCTGTCAGGATCCTAAGTGAAATATGGTAAAGCAATTTTTATACGGATCCCCAGGGCAGCACTTCTTATTGCAAAATAGCTCTCACAGCTCCTAATAAAGTAGAAATGAAATAGAATAAATGTATAAAATAGGGAGTTTTCTGCGTATTCTGTTAATATACATGCAGCATGCACTCAGCTATTCATCACAGATTTACATCCAAAGTTTTCTAGATTGATAACTATGGATTAAGCAACACATTGCCTTTGCAAGTCAATGGGTGCAGTGATAAAGGTAAAAGTCCTGAATCTCAGTTAAAAACAACAGGAAGTTAACACTTAACTTTGCTGTATGTAACGGTCTGAAGAACATTGCGTAATAAATTGTCGCTTTTTAAAATTGCAAGCAGCACATTACATCATGCTTTGTAACTTTAGTGCACTATTTTGATGTTTGTTTAGTCTTGGCGTGCTCAATTATTGTTGGCCATGGTCTGGAGCAATGACTTGTTTAGAGGACTAGTCTCACAAACCAACATAACACAAATCCATTTACATATTCCTATTTCTAGGCTCCTCGGGCCACGTTTGGTAAATCTTATGCAAAGCAGACATGATTAAAGAGTGTTGGAATGACTGGAAAAATGGCAATGGATGAATTTTCCATTCTCCGGGTATTCCTAACTATCAAAAATAGAAATGCTCGACAAAAGTTAGAAAAAAGATGAATTGAATTTGTTAAAGGTCATGTATAAGCAATTACTTTGGTGCGCCTATCCTGCCAATGGATTTGCAGGATCTTGAAAAGGCAGCATTGGTGGTACCTCTCCAGTGCTTTGAGGTGCCTGCTGTACATGGTCCATGTCTCTGAGGCATACAGGAGGGCGGGCCAACATCCCCAGCATCGAAGCTCTGACCACGCTCGATCAGCTCCGATGGATGGGCCACATCGTCCGCATGCCCGATACGAGACTCTCAAAACAAGCGCTCTACTCGGAGCTCCGACACGGCAAGAGAGCCCCAGGTGGGCAGAGGAAATGCTTCAAGGACACCCTCAAAGCCTCCTTGAAAAAGTGTAACATCCCCACCGACACCTGGGAATCCCTGGCCCAAGACCGCAGAAAGTGGAGGAGAAGCATCCGGGATAGCGCCAAACACCTCGAGTCTCTTCGCCGGGAGCAAGCGGAAGCCAAGCGCAAGCAGCGCAAGGAGCACACGTCAACCCAAGCACCCCACCCACCCGCCCCTTCAACCACCGTCTGCCCCACCTGTGACAGAGCCTGTAGGTCCCACATTGGACTCATCAGTCACCTGAGAACTCATTTTTAATGTGGAAGCAAGTCATCCTCGGTTCCAAGGGACTGCCTAAGAAGAAGAGAAGAAGAAGATAAGTAACTAATATTGTATTCCGCAGCTGTGAAAGCACATTAAAACTATTTAATGTAAGTTCAGGCCTAGCATAAGTGACAATGATGGACAAGATTCGTGGGCATCCAGAGAGCAGTGATTAGTGCCAAGGAGGATCATGAGCACCAAATATTAAATCAGGCAACAAAGCTACCACAAAGCATTGGTTCCTGGACATGGCAGAGGATCAGTGCCTGAGGTGGGTCAAGCTCAGCAGGAAGATTGTAACTGAGGTTGGCATGAGTCTTTGAAGAGATACAGTGAAAATCAACCATCTGCCATTCCCTACCAGTGGCAATGAATCTCACCTCTGTTCTCAACTCTTATGTCACTTGGACCTTCCCGACACCCAAAGGGATAATCTCAAGAATGAGTTCCTTTACCATTCACGGCTCCACTCGGAAGGTAACGGGGGCCCTGTATCAGCACAAACCCTGTTACCCACACTTCAGCAAGAGTCAGCAGCAGTCCTGCCACTCCAGGCCGAGATGCAGGTTTGTGAGGATTGGTGCCCATTTTGTCTGGGGGACCCTTCAATTCGACACTGTTGTTTTCTTTTGGCACCCATTTACCATCAAAGACTCGAAGAGCTCCCTCACTGGAACCTGAGGAAAAACTTTTTCACCCAGAGGGTGGTTGGAATCTGGAACTCACTGCCTGAAAGGGTGGTAGAGGCAGGAACCCTCACAACATTCAAGAAGCATTTAGATAAGCACTTGAAACGCCATAACATATAAGGCTATGGACCAAGTGCTGGAAAATGGGATTAGAATAGACAGGGCTTGATGGCCGGCGCAGACACGATGGGCCGAAGGGCCTCTTTCTGTGCTGTATAACTCTATGGGGGAAAAATTCAGTATCGCCCCATTTGGGGCGCCATTATCGGCCGTGCGCAAAGTTTAGCGCCTGGTGCTAATTATTGCCTCCGACAGCAAACTTGGCTTTCATCGCCCCTGGAGGTGTTTGGAGCGCTAAATCAGGTGCTTCACACCTGTCTTAAGGCACAATGGCCGAGGAGCGAGGCGCTACCTCAGAGCGCTGGTGAAGCAAGGAAGGGCAAATCAAAATAAACCTGCAAAGTGCTGCTCAGTACTCAAAACTCCTTCACACAGCGTTGAATCTCTCCAGAAGTCTCTCTCTCTCTCAGAATGCGTGGTGAAAAAATGTCACCGACAAAAAAAGGCAGGAAGCGACCGACTTTAAATAGCGCTCCCCTAGTCCCTTTCTGACAGCAAAACACTCCCCTCAACCTGTCGTTGCTAGCGGCAGGCGGTAAGGCAGGGGGCGCCATTCAATATCCGGTCCGGGGCGCTAACGGGGCGTTGCACACTCGACTGACGTCACAATCTGCCGGCGCAGGAGATCGTGGTGGTAGTGTTTAACGCCGCCGCAAAATGTCTAGTTACTTTTGCAAGCGCTGCAAACATCGCTGCGCCCGGGCGCTAGTTGCTTTGCCTCTTAAGGTGCTAACGAGAGGCACAAACAACTGAATTTTCCCCCTATGACTCTATGACCAATCTTGCTCTGCCGACATTCAACTACTTTCCATGGCTATTCCACGCTCCACAGCTGGATTCTCATCCATTTAGAAATTTAGAAGCATCAAGTGGCCCCTTTTGCTGCTGCAGAGAAGAGATCCCTATTACATTTGCATCACTGCTTACAAACATGCATTTCTTACAGTGCAGCTGTGGCTTGGTGGAACTTCTCTTATTCAACTGAGTCAGAAGGTTGTGGGTTCAAGTCCCACATGAGCCCATTATCTAGGCTGACACTCCAATGCAGTGCTGAGGGGGTGCCGCACTGTCAGTAGGTGCTGTCTTTTGGATGAGATGTTAAACCGAGGCCCCGTCTGCCCTCTCAGGTGGACATAAACGATCCCATGGCACTATTTCAGAGAAGAGCAGGGGAGTTATCCCCGGTGTCCTGGCCAATATTTATCCCTCACTCAAGATCATTAAAACAGCAGTCTTCGTCGTTTGAATATTTAATTGTATGTTGTAATAAATAAATTATCAGTGAATTTTAAAATGTGCTGATTCTAGTTAATAATGATAACCTTATGCTCCTATGTAATGTCCAGTGCTTTGGTTTTACATTTTAAATTTCTGTTTTTTTTTAAGTGAGTCTCATCCTTTCAAAAAAGCAGCTGGATCTTCCAGTCTGTGGCTGTTAAGACTATTTGGGCAGTTAACGCATGGTAATTACCCACAGTCACTGTTCAACTGTTAAAATGCCATTTTCCGCTTTTCTGCATGTTAACTGCAAGTTAAACCACCCAATGGAAACGCAAGATGTAATAATACATATTAAACAGCTTAACAACAGGAACTGACCTGCCTGACCTTTGTTAACGAGTGTAACTTATTCTATTGTGATGTAACTGAACCAAAATGGCTCACTCAACCGTACTGAGATCTAAGTCACGTTCCAGAGAGCACAAGCTTCACATTTTACTGAAAGAATTCATTAAAAGAGAGAGACAATGTCATGAGCGCACAAAGCCATTTACCTACAGTTACTGAATCTTGAAATGGCTGGGGCTATCAGTGTCTGCAAAAATGAATAACGTTTCAGAAACCCAAAGAGATCTAGTGGACTGTAAAAAAAAAAGAAGAGGCTTAATAACATGAAAAGTGGCAATAAAGGACTATAAAGCTAAGGCAAGGACAGTGTTGTAAACAGAAAAAAAAATCACTGAGGCAGAAGGAAAGGTGGACACGATGGCCCGGATTTTATGGGGGCCGATATGTGTACACCATCGTATGTCCGCAGAATGGCCCCGCAAGTTTCTCCTTGACAGCTCGTCCACGTGCGCCCCAAAACATTTTTGTTGGCGCAGAATTACTGCCCACAAAACCCTTATGCCTGGTAAAAGCAGGGGTAGGGCCTGCTTTTACCAGTGTAAGGGTTAAAATACATGTTAAATTAAAGTTTTAAAAATGATTAAAACATACAAAAGCATTTTTAAATTAGTTCATGTAAATTTTGAGCCGGACAAAAAATGTTTTTTTTATTTTTCAAAAAATGTAATTTTTATTTTAAATGCTTTATCAAAGGGACTTATAATTAACTTTGAACACGGGAGTATTTATTGTTATTAGAATTGTGTTTTCTTTGGTGATTTCTATTAAATGGAATCCCCCACAAGCTAACGAGGAAGCCCCCTTTCTAATGGGTTGGCCTGGCCCACGTGATCCCAAGGACGCTGCCGAACCGCCTGCATCCCTGGATCCGTGGGCCTTTATCCCAGGGCCCGAAGACTCCGAAGCTCCCTCGACACCAGGTACTTTTGGACTTTTTTTTTCGGGTCGGAGGCGCATTCTCCTGGTAGGCCTCCGACCGCAAATTCAGGGCCATGATTTCAGCTTACGGGTGAAAATGAGACGAAATCGAACAGTCTCTAGATTCAGATATCAGTCATGTACAAAGTAGGCCAGCAGGATATAGATTACAACAACATATCTCATGACATATAAAAGCAAGTGCCAGTGCTCCCTGCAAGTGTGGCTCCCTGCCAGGAGTGGCGAATTGCAGAATTATTCCTTGTTTCCCAAACGGCCTTTTGTGAAGGCCGTGCCTATTTAATATGGATTGCTGATATGGTAGTGATGTACAGTATTATTGGTCATAATCTAGTCAACAACAGCTTGTATTTATAGTGCTACTTTAACATAGATAAAGTTCCAGAGCATTTCACAGAGGTATAAGCAGACAATAATGGACACTGAGACCGGAAGGAGATGTTAGGAAGGTTGACCAAAGAGTTGGGTTTTAAGGAGCACCTTAAAGGAGGAGAGGGAGGTAGAGAGGTGGAGAGGTTTAGGGAGGGCATTCCACAGCATAAGGTGGTGACTGGGCCGCCAATCGTGGGGCAGTGGGGGGGCGGCACAAAAGGCCAGATCAGAGGAAGCACTATTGCCTCACAGCACCAGGGACCCGGGTTCAAATCTGGCCTCGGGCGACTGTCTGTGTGGAGTTTGCACATTCTCCCTGTGTCTGCGTGGGTTTCCTCCGGGTGCTCCGGTTTCCTCCCACAGTCCAAAGATGTGCAGGTTAGGTTGATTTGGCTATGATAAATTGACCCTTAGTATTAGGGGATTAAATACGTGGGGTTACGGGGATAGGGTGGGATATGTGTCGGTGCAGGCTCGATGGGCCGAAATGGCCTCTATCTGCACTGTAGATTCTGTGATTCTGTGATTCTGTGAATGGAGAGTTCAGTGGGGGAGGGGGAGGTTGTAGGGCTGGAGGGGATTACAGAGATAGGCAGGGTCAAGGCCATCAAGGGATTTAAGCACAGGGTTGAGAATTTTAAAATCGAGGTGTTGGGGGACTGGGAGCCGACGTAAGTCAGCAAGGATCGGGGTGATGGATGAACGGGATTTAATGCAGGATAGGATACGGGCAGGAAGATTCTGGATGAGTTTTAGTTTACAGAGGGTGGAGAATGGTCAGCTGACGGGAGACCATTGGACTTATCGAGTCTGGAAGTGACAAAGGCTTGTTTGAGGGTTTCAGTGACAGACGGGCTGAGGCAGGGCTGAAGGTCAGTGGTGTTGCATAGGTGAAAATAGGTAGTCTTTATGATGGAGTGGTGAGGGTTGAAATCTCAGCTTTTTTTTTATACATAGACAACACTTAAGTTACATAACTAATTTAACACATCCCATTTGGGTGCTCGACATTGGTTACACAGATGCACATTGGATGCGAGTGATCCAGGTTATTCGGTGCTCAGGTTTCAGGGCTGTTCTGCACTGTTCCATATTGAGGCCAGGAAGTACAAGGCCTGGAATTTGCATTGAGAATAACGGTGAGGCTATCACTGTTCACTGTTAATATGGAAGAAATTGGACAGCAAATTCTGGAGTACGCACATGTGCAGTTAAGCGTGGAAAGTGAAATGTCAGAGTTACCCTGCTCCTCCACAGGTTGCGCTATACCAGTACCTCGCCGAGAGACTCGGCATTGAAATCCATGTGAGGGCGTTAAGTTGGGGTACTTACCCACTAGTTACCCACTAAACACACTAGAAAAAGATTGGGCTGATGCATTCAGGTGTAAATGAATTTTAACGGCATGATAAGTCATAATGAATGCCAAACAACCTCTCTGGCACTGACATTTTAATTTTACAAGTGTGGAGTCTCATTCCTTCAGAATTTAATGAGTGTTTGAGATTTTTTAAAAAATCTGAACTGTTTACAGTTCAGATAGTGTTGTAAATAGGGAAAAGAAAGATTTTCTCCCATCAGCAGCAATGTGATAATGACCAGATAATGGCCTAGAAATTCAGTATAGCCACGTTTGGGGCGCTACAGCCGGGCGTTCGCTAAATTTAGCGCCCGGCGCAACTTATCGCCACCTTCGCCGATATTCAGTTGAATCGCCCCAAGAGGTTGCAGCTGCGCTAAAGCAGGCGATGCATGACTATCATAAGGCACTAAGCCGGCGTGCCAAGGCGCTAACACCGAGGGCGGGCGCAGCGCAGGTGCGGCGAGTTGTTGATTGAAGGCAGACACGCTGGCGCCGGCCAGCTCTTAAAGGGGGAGGGTGGACTTGTTTGGCTGCCACGCCCTGCACACTGCAGCCCTGAAGCAAGGCCTGACCATTGCTGAATCATCATTTCAACGCCCAGGACCATGCAGAAGGCTAGGGAGTGAGCGGAGCGCTTCAGCGAGGGTGCCCTGAGGCTACTGGTTGGCGCAGTAGAGCTCAGGCAACCTGTCCTCTTCCCTGACAGTGGGAGGAGGCCGCTTCCCAGCGAATGCCGAAAAGCCTGGAGGGAGGTGGCAAACAGGGTGACCACCAACAGCATGGTTGCCAGGACTGCACTTCAATGCAGGAAAAAGTTCAACGACCTCACTCGGGTTGTCAGGGTGAGTACCCTTTCCACTATCCTGTTCATCCCTGCATGTGCACCTCAGTTTCTGGCCAAAGGGACCTGAAAGCCCCAATGCCCAGCCCTCATCCAAGAGCTATGGGACTCTCATGAAAACCACTTGCACATTCAGCACTTTACACACTGTCAGAGCTATTCCACCATGGGAGGCAGTGCAGGCAAGATCAGGGCTTGACACTGTCAGGGCTATTCCACCATGGGAGGCAGTGCAGGCAAGATCAGGGCTTGACACTGTCAGGGCTATTCCACCATGAGAAGCAGTGCAGGCAAGATCAGGGCTTGACACTGTCAGGGCTATTCCACCATGGGAGGCAGTGCAGGCAAGATCAGGGCTTGACACTGTCAGGGCTATTCCACCATGAGAAGCAGTGCAGGCAAGATCAGGGCTTGACACTGTCAGGGCTATTCCACCATGGGAAGCAGTGCAGGCAAGATCAGGGCTTGACACTGTCAGGGCTATTCCACCATGGGAAGCAGTGCAGGCAAGATCAGGGCTTGACACTGTTAGGGCTATTCTACCATGGGAAGTAGTGCAGGCAAGATCAGGGCTTGACACTGTCAGGGCTATTCCACCATGGGACGCAGTGCAGGCAAGATCAGGGCTTGACACTGTACTTAGAGGCCGTCCTTTCTCTTGCAGGGCTAGCTGGCCCACAATCGCAGGCAGCAGCGACGGACCGGGGGAGGCCGTCCTGACCTCAAAGAGCTCAGCGACCCGGAGCAGCGTGTGGAGCACATTATGGCAGGCCGGCTGATTGGCCCCATCACCAGTGGCGATGCCGACCCTGTTCTGGACAGCAATGGTAAGGTCATCACCTTTTTGACCTCTCTCTTTCCACTTGTGCCTCACACCAGCATCCTTTGCCACTATCGAACCAATGCAGTGCATAGCAGCACTCATGCCTCCCTCGCTGCTGCCCTGTCCTCACTCTAAAGCAGCTCTTGTGCCTCCCTGCTTTCAGATGCTGAATCACCAGGTGAGGAGGCTGGCCCTCAAGCTGCCACTGTCAGTGATTCTGATTTCGAGGAGGAGGAAGAGGAAGCTGTCCCATCAGTGCCACCCTCAACCGAGACAGCCCATGGCCATGATGGGGACACATCTTCCCTGGAGGGGAGCAGGGGGGAAGGGTCTGAGGAGAGTGAAGCTCCAGGGCCCAGAGGGCTGCAGCAACGCGGGAGGGGTGGGGAAGCTCGGCGGCCTTCTCCCCGGAGGGTGAGTGCGGCCTCCAGTCCTGCTACGGTGAGCGCAGAGGAGGTGCGGCTTCTTGGTGAAATGGGCGCCCAGGCTGAGTGCAGGCACACTGAGCTCATGGCTGCAGTGGCAAGGATGCCTGACTCCATAGAGTCACTGGCAAGGAGTGCTCAGGAATTCAGGGCAGCACAGGCCAGGAGTCTGCAGGAATTCAGTGCGGCACAGGCAAGGAGTCTGCAGGACTTTGCAGCAGCACAGGCAGCTTCCAGCCAAGTGCTCAGTCATGCCGTGCGTTCACTGGCTGGTCTGATGCAGACACAGATCAGGGCCACACAGGCACTAACTGCTGCCACCCTCGCTGGATCGGCCAGGCATCGCCGGGGCCCTCGCCGCGCCGCAGCAGGCCAGCAGTCTGTGCTTCAGCAGATTGCTGCGCATGCTGCAGTGCTGGCCCGTGCGTGTGCCAGTGTATCAGCCAGCCAGGGAGTGCCTGTGCTCTGTCAGGTTGGCAGCATTCCTGCAGCCAACACTGTCACTCCTCCACTGCAGCTGCCACCACCCGTAGGACAGACTGCTGCCGCCCAAGCAGAGTTGGAGCAGCCAGCAGCTGGGCCCTCCAGGCCCAGAGCTGGTCCAGGCCATCCCCCAGGGGCATCTGCCGTCTCACCATCTGACCCTCAGCAGCCTTCCCCCAGCCTTGCTGCAGCCACTGGGATCCCACTGAGGAGGAGCTGCAGGGCGGGAAGGGGCCAGTCACAGAAGCGAGACGGATCACCCTCGCAGGGGAAAAAGTAGAAGGTGTGGCCAAATTTTTTTTTGTATATGAAGGCCGAGAATGTTTTTTTTTATATATGAAGGCCGAGACTGTTGTGTTTGTTTTTTTATGAAGGCCAAGACTATTGTGTTTGTTTTTTATGAAGGTCGAGACTGTGTGTTTGTTTTTTATATGAAGGCCGAGGATCATGGTCATTTTTGTTTAACTGTTTTTTTCATTCCCTGAAGGTTGTGAGAGCCAGTTATGTCTCTGACTGTTTTTTGGGGGGTTTATCTGAATTAGTTTGTCATGCGGGAAGGGCACAGAGTTTGCACAGTAAAAAAATTTCTTTAATCACATTGCCCATGTTTGCACTTTGAACTATTTGTTGCCTTGACCGGCTGAGGGCTTGCGGAGCGGCTCCATTCATGTTCTTTCATTGGCACAAGCCATTCCCTGAGAGGGGGCCTAGAACCGAGTTGCAATAAGCCGCCGACGGACGGCCCTTGCACTTTGTGCCTCCCTCCCGTCTTGGTGCTCCGCCTCCTCCTCCTCCTCCTCTGGTGGTCATCCAATGTCTGCTGGCAGTGGCTGAGTCCTGAGGATAGCCAGGTTGTGCAGCATGCAGCACACTACAACAAAATGGGAGACTCGCTCAGGCGAGTACTGTAGGGCTCCTCCGGAACGATCCAGACAGCGGAACCATTGCTTGAGCACGCTGATTTTGTGCTCAATGATGTTCCTGGTAGCTTGATGGCTGTCATTGTATCGCTCTTCAGCAGGGGTGCTGGGCGCACGGAGCAGGGTCATCAGCCAGGTGCACAAAGGATAGCCTTTGTCCCCGAGAAGCCATCCTCATGGGTGAACCTGGGCTTCGAAAATGTCTGCCACAGAAGTCTGGCGCAGGATGAAGGCATTGTGGCTGCTGCCTGGAAAGCGGGCATTGACAGCTAGTATGAGCTGCCTGTGGTCACGCACCAACTGGACGTTGAGCGAATGGTAGCCGTTCCGGTTGCGGTAATCCTCGGCATTCTGTAGAGGTGCCCGCAAAGCCACATGCATGCAGTCAATGGCGCCCTGGACCATGGAGAAGCCCGCTATTCCTCCAAATCCCATTGCACGCTCTTGCTGCTTGTCCAGGGTCATGGGGAAGAAGATGAACTGACGTCTCCTTCTGAAAAGGGCATTGGTCACCTGACGGATGCAGCAATGTACCGCGAACTGGGAGATGTTGGCAATGTCCCCAGTAGCGGATTGGAAGGAGCCAGTGGCATAGAAGTTGATAGCCACCATCACCTTCACTACCACCGACAGAGACGTCCTGCTCCTCAGCTGTGGCTACAGATCTCTGCGAAGCAGGTGGCAGATCTCAGTGACCACCTCCCTTCTGAATCACAGCCTCCGAACACACTGCTCCTCAGACATGTTCAGATATGAGAACTGCTGGTGGTATACCCTGGGTGGGTAAGGCCTCCTGTGCCGACGCCTGTTGGCCCTTCTCCATCTGGCCATGACTGGCACTCTCTCACGGGGTCTCTGAGCCCTTTGAATGCAATGCAGTAAGCCAATGTTTCCACCCATTGCAGCCCCCATTATATGTGGCGACTCAAGGCTATGGCACTGAAAGTTAAATCCAAGTGCAAAACTCTGGCCTGAAGCCACAAGTACCTGTGCGAGCGCTGAGTCAAAGCAGAAAGCTCTCTCCCTTTGTCTCTCTCCAAATATCCGTCTCTCACACAGAAGGATTGCCACAAAATGGCTGCCACTTATAATGCAGGAGGAGTCCCCTTTAAATAGCGTCCCCTGCGCCCCGCAGTGACTGGGAACCGTTCCACTCAACCAGTCGCTGGGGGCGCCAGGCGCACAGAAGGGCGGCGCCACTGAAGTTCCGGTTCGGGGCGCACCAAGGGCGTTGCACCATGTAATGATGTCAGGATCTGTGCGCGCAGCTGAGCGGGCGCTGCAGCTAAATCTTGAGTGAAGTTCGCGAGAGGCGCAGATCGCGCCGCGCCCGGGCGCTAGCCACTTAGCGCCCCACCTCTCCTCCTCCTAAGGCGCTAGCGGCTGGCGCTAACAACTGAATTTCTAGGCCAATATGTTTAGTGATGTTGATTGAGGGATAAATATTGGGCAGAGCAGCAGGGATAATTCCCTTGCTCTTCTTCGAAACAGTGCCATAGGATCTTTTACATCCATCTGAGAGGACACCTCTGACAGCACAGCACTCCCTCAATACTGCAGTGGGGTGTCAGCCTAGATTTTTGTGCTCAATTCTCATGGAGTGGGAATTGAACCTACAACCTTCTGACTCAGAGACAAAAGTGCTACCCACTGAGCCACGGCTGACTCTCTACAAACCTTAAGCATTGTAACGAGGCCTAGAAATTCAGTATAGCCACGTTTGGGGCGCTACAGCCGGGCGGCCGCTAAAGTTTGCGCCCGGCGCAACTTCACGCCACCTTCGCCGATATTCAGTGGCATCGCCCCAAGAGGTTGCTGCTGTGCTAAAACAGGCGATGCACGACTATCATTAGGCGCTAAGCCGGCGGCCCGGGGCGAAATCCCCGAGGGCGGGCGCAGCGCAGGTGCGGCGAGTTGCTGATTGACGGCAGACACTCTGGCGCCGGTGAGCTCTTAAAGGGGGAGGGTGGATTTGTTTGCCTGCCACGCCCTGCACACTGCAGCCCTGAAGCAAGGCCTGACCACTGCTGCTTGATCTGGACAACGCCCAGGACTATGGAGAAGGCCAACGTTTGCACCCATTGCAGCCCCCATTATATGTTTCCAGTCAATGCTATGGCTCTGAAGTTAAAGACAAGTGCAAAGCTGTGGCCTGAAGCCACAAGTACCTGTGCGAGTGTTGAGCCAAACCAGAAAGCTCTCTACCTTTGTCTCTCTGCAAAGATCCGTCTCTCACAAAGAAGGAGTGATGCAAAATGGCTGCCATTTCTACTGCAGGAGGAGTGCCCTTTAATTAGCGCCCCCCGCGCCCCGCAGCGACTGGGAACCGTTCCCCTCCACCAGTCGCTAGGGGCGCCAGGCGCGCAATAGGCCGCCGCCACTGAATTTCCGGTTTGGGGCGCACAAAGGGCGTTGCACGATGAAATGACGTCAGGATCTGCGTGCGCAGCTGAGTGCGCGCAAAGGCTTTGCGCCGCCGCTAAACCTTCACTGAAGTTGGGGAGAGGCGCAGATCGCGCAGCGCCCGGCCGCTAGCTGCCTAGTGCCCCACATCTCCTCCTCCTAAGGCGCTAGCGGCTGGCGCAAACAACTGAATTTCTAGGCCATAGATTGCAATTCTGCCTTGAAATCACTTCAGGATATCTACTTTTATTTCTTTAATCTGACTGTGAAGCTGACCTGGTACTTTTATTCTGCCTTTGATCTGTTGGTGTAGCAGCAGTGGCTGTTGCTGCGGTTGCACTTTGAGTTGTTGAATCTTCGTAGTGTTCGCACTGAAGGGTTAATTGTTCCGACATGACGAATGCAAGTTTATCAATAAATTCTATAAGATCACATACTGCTTCTTTGGCAGTGAGGGGATTATAAATAGTATGTATATTAGCAGTTTTTGGCATGTTAGAAAGTGCCCTGAGACTGGGGGTGGATAGTCAAAGATGATTCTGCTTCCAAACCAGCTCATTCAACATGATTTGCACAACATGAGTCAGTTTCTGTGGCTGCAAACTGTCAGCTAGTAGCAAATTAACAACACGACACATACATGGGTCACTGCGACAACACGTTGATGTATGCAATACACAATGATGCACTACAACAACAGATGGAAAGAACGAACGAACGAAAGAAATAAAGAGAGTAAGAAAGAGAGAAAGAGAGAAAGAAAGAAAGAAAGAAAGGGCCAGATTTTGCGACCCCCACGGGTGCGTATGAGGTGTGTATGTGCTAAAAACCAGCACTTGCATCCGCCTGCCCGGGAAAAGTGCCTCTGCGGGGGAACAGTTGTGCTATTTGCTCAGCTTCCGCCCGCTGAATGACTGTCAAACTCTTACGCCTGGTAAAAGCAGCGTAAGGCCTGCTTTTACCAGCTTAAGAGTTTTAAAAAATAGAAAAATGAAATTTAATAACTTATTTATAAATTAAAAATACTCTTCAAAAAAGTAAGTTCATTTTTAGCCCCGTTAAATCATTAAATGTTTTCAAAATTTTAAATTTTTGCTTAAAATATTTAATTAAATGTCATTTTAATTAATTTTAAATATGTAATGTTTTTAAAAAATGTATTTAATGTTTTAGTGTGTTTTTAAATGTGATCCCCATTCATACTTTGGACAGTTCTGTGTGTACGGACCTGTCAAAAGTATGAAGGGGGATTCCCTTCTTTCATTGGTTCGCCTGGCCCACGTGATCCCAGGGGTGCTTGCGAACCGCATGCACCCCTGGAATATGTGGGCCTCTGCACATTTCAAAGAGGAGAGGCCCAGGATCGCAAGCCTCAGGAACTACGGAACCAGCAGGTAAGTTTGTGGGTTTCCTCCGGTCGGAGGCATCCGCTCGCAGGAAGCCTCCGATCGGAAATTCAGGGCCAAAGAAAGAAAGAAAGACTTACATTTATACAGCGCATTTCATGACCTCAGGATGTCCCAAAGCGCTTTACAGCCAATGAAGTACTTATTGAAGTGTAGTCACTGTCGTAATGTACGAAAGGCAGCAGCCAATTTGCACACAGCAAGATCCCACAAGGCTGTGCTGACTGCACAGTTGGATATCCTGCTGACACTCTCAGACAAGAATAATGGCCACATATGTGAGGCATTTGAAGGTTTCCATGGTACCGTGTCTCAGCAAGTATTAAATGTATCAAGGCAAGAGAGGAGGAAATTGACAAGAAAGATTTGGAGGAAAAAAATAATTTAGTCGATGGAAAAACTTGATTAATTCTCTGGGATAACTGGAAGTCCATTTTTCTCTGCCTCAAAAGGTAGGTCATTAAATATCCAGCTATTCCAGTGCTTGTTAAAACAGCACAGAAAGTAAAATGGGACACATGTCAATATTGAGAAATTGCTGGCAATTTCACTGCAATTGACTTCCCCAGAATTGTACCAGGCCTTGAACCAACTGAGGGTTGAGCTACAGGCTGCATCATAAAGAAAGACTTGCATATCTATAGCGCCTTTCACAACCACCGGACGTCCCAAAGCGCTTTACAGCCAATGAAGTACTTTTTGAAGTGTAGCCACTGTTGTAATGTAGGAAACATTGCAGCCAATTTGCGCACAGCAAGCTCTCACAGACAGCAATGCGATAATGACCAGATCATCTGTTTTAGTGATGTTGATTGAGGGATAAATATTGGCCCAGGCCACTGGGGAGAACTCCCCTGCTCTTCTTCAAGATAGCGTCATAGCATCTGAGAGAGCAGGCGGGGCCTCGGTTTAACATCTCATCCGAAAGACAGCACCTCCGACAGTGCTGCACTTCCTCAGCATTGTGTGTCAGTGTAGATTTTTGCACTCGAATTCCTGGAGTGGGACCTGAACACACAACCTTCTTAACTCAGAGGCAAGAGTGCTACCAACTGAGACACAGCGGTCCAAACTGTTCCTACAGTGCCTTTGATGAATGTAGCAGAACTGGGAAGTGTTGCAGTTTGCAAAGGGCACTATAAACACGTTATAATGAGGACCTTGCATCGGTGTGTGTCTTTTAAACTAGAGTTAAGTCCAAATACTTCCATCAACAGGTTGAGATACAAGTTTAATGTACTATGTTACAGAAAAGACAGTCACAACTGGGATCCATGACAAACTGCACCAATTAAACACATGCCTCTTTAAAACAATCAGGATGTGTGGGTAGTAATTTTTAAACCAGCCAGCCACTGTAGAGCTAAACTGGAATTTATGGCCATCTGAATTAACACAGAGAAGCTGGATGAACACAAGTAATTATATTGCCATTGAGAGAGGTTGTTGTTCTTGTGCACAGGCAGCCAGAATGATTTAAATGAATCCCACTTGACCTCTCCATTAAAAATGTAGACAGAAGCTGCTCTTTGACCTCTTTGATTGATTAAAAACAATCACATTTCAATTGCACTGCAAGGAGGACATTTGTTGCGGCTTGTAGGAAATGTGCTAAATAATGGTGGCGTTCCTGCATCTAGTTTAATTAGTGAACTGTCCTACTGTAGCTTTCAGATGGATCGTATGAATGTCGCATATCTTCTTTTTTATTCGTTTATGGGCTGTGGGCGTCGCTGGCAAGGCCAGCATTTATTGCCCATCCCTAATTGCCCTTGAGAAGGTGGTGGTGAGCCGCCTGCTTGAACTGCTGCAGTCCGTCTGGTGAAGGCACTCCCACAGTGCTGTTATGGAGGGAGTTCCAGGGTTTTGACCCAGCGACAATGAAGGACTGGCGATATACTTCTAAGTCAGGATGGTGTGTGACTTGGAGGGGAACTTGGAGGTGGTGGTGTTCCCATGCGCCTGCTGCCCTTGCCCTTCTAGGTGGAAGAGGTCGCGGGTTTGGGAGGTGCTGCCGAAGAAGCCTTGGCGAGTTGCTGCGGAGCATCTTGTAGATGGTACACACTGCAGCCACGGTACACTGGTGGTGGAGGGAGTGAATGTTTAAGGTGGTGGATGAGGTGTCAATCAAGCGGGCTGCTTTGTCCTGGATGGTGTCGAGCTTCTTGAGTGTTGTTGGAGCTGCACTCATCCAGGCAAGTGGATGTTTGGGGCAAGGTACAACCTATCTCCCTCAAAATAAAACCAACAGGCACATCCCAGTAGTCATTTAAAGCTGCACAATTTCAACTCTAAAATGAAAAAAAACACAAGTTGCATTTCTTTCCTTCTGCTTCCTGCCTCAAACTTGCAGCAACTTTAGGAAATCCTTTCGTGCTGCATTTGCCGTTGGAGAATCATTGTGCAGATGTTACATGAAAGCAAAGTGTGTTTTGAAAATTTGCAAATTTCCATGGAGAATGATTAAATCTGGTGCTGCGGGAATGATCTGCATTTGGCAAGTGATTTAATCCGCTGCATTTTACAATGCGAATCCCCATGCAATGATTCTGAAAACTTCTTTGCGGCAACTGCAGATGGACGGGTGCAGCAGCTGTGCGCTGTTTAATCAGCCCCAAGAGAAGAACGTGGTTCGCACCACAACTCAACTGGCGCATTACAGTTAAAATATTTTAGTTTAAATTCAATTAAAACACCCATGTTTAACAACTCATTTTGTGGGAATGTGGCTGCTTGAAGAAAAACACAAAGGCAGTGGTTGTTAGTCAAATATCACCTGTTCTGAGGTACAAAGTGCAACTGGTGATTCTGTTTGTAGTTTTGATATTTTTATTTCCCATTCCCTGATCATCCCAGGTCATAGGCGGACTTCAGCTTAGAGAGCAAGTTAGTGACTTGGGGGGCGATTTTGCCAGCCCTGGGGAGGCGGGTATGAAGGCGGGACTGCCAGGAAAATGGCAGAATTTGGGGGCGGGTGCCCAACCCGCCTCCGTGCCATCTTGCCAGGAGGCGGGTAGCCGTCCCGCGCCGGGTCCCGTCTCCTTGGAGGCGGGAAGGGATTAAAGCCTATTAACTGCCTGTTAACAGGTAGTTAACAGGCAGAAAATAGGATTATCCCCTCACAAGTGCAGGCTTCCCAAAGGCTCTGAACCCCGCCAGCTCAGCGAGGCGAGTACTGGGTCTGCGGGGGTCGGGGGGGTGTGGGTGCAAAAGTGTGGTGTGAAGGTAAGTGATGGGTGCAAGTGTGTAGAGGTGAGTATCTGAGGTAAGTGCTAAGTGTTTTTAAAAGTGTACTTACCTTTGTTTCTTCCTGCAGGCTTCAGTCGGTTTGTATGTGGAGACTCTCGGGCCTCCGTGTTGCAGATGACAGATGGCCGTTGCATTCGCAGATGCAACAACCGTCTCATTTCTGTAAAAGAAAGAAGGTTGATGAGGTCTTGTACGCATGACCTCATCAAACTGCAGAGAATGTCAGTGTTTGACAGCTTCACAGAGCTGTCAAATGATGACAATTCATCTGTCAAAAATTTTTGACAGATGAAACGTCATACGATGACATGCTCTGCAACTGGCTTTCCCTTGATTGGCCTGCTAAGCCCACTAGGTGGGCTTAACAAGGTCAATCAAGGGAAAATAGCGTGGGTTGGCCACAAATCGATGGAGGCGGTACATCGACCCGACAAGCAGCAGTCCCGCCTCCAACGCGCCCCCATTCACAAAATCGCCCCCTTGGTCTAAGGCACGGTGGGCTGAGTGGCCTCCCCCTGCAATATATATGTTTCAATGAATGCCACCCCAAAGCAGCCAGTAAGAGTTACCACATTGGCCCAGGAATGTTTCAAATTCTTCCATCTTCTGTGAAGAAGCATCTGACCTCAAAATAGTTCTTGTAGCTCAGACCGAGTATTCAGCAGCATGGAGGATTGCTGGTGCAAGTTATCATCCTCCCACTCTATAGCATCACACATGAGTGTTCCAACACAGGGTAGATCTGAGCCACCTAACTACTAATGGCTTCAGCTAGTTCATGCTTGCCCCAGGATCACAGAACTGACTATAACAATGTATTATTGTTGTTGTTCATTACTGCATGTTACCTCCTAATAAGGCTCCTTGGAGGTGATTAATCAACCAAATCTAGATCCTGGTTTCCCTTTGTGCACCTCATGTGCAGCTAGGGGGAAAGACATCAAGATAAGTGGGGATGGAAAAATTAAAAGGGTTCGCCACAGGAAGGGCTGGAAAGTGCCTCAAGCAGCTAATGATGGAGCTGATCAGTGGAGGCTTGTTGGCAACTGGACTGGCCACCCGTTCTGCCAAAAAGGCAGAAGAAAATGAATGCTTTGAAATGCACAAACGATGTTCAAGTGAGGCAAATGCGCCATGTGGTCTGAGATGAGGACCACTCCTGGTTCAATGCCTAGTTTGCACTGAGTTAGTGATCTCACTGGGGTGATAACCAATGTTTTTCCCTTTAAACTGCCATGGCCATGTCGCTCTCTGGACCTCCCACGCAGCTGGCTCGTCGGCTTTCCGATGAGGAAAACCACGCATGCACGGTGTTTTGAATGGGCCGCGCAGCCCCTTAAAGGGGCCGCGCACCCAAAACAAACTTAACAGTGACATTGGTGGCAACAGAGATGTTACAGTTGACCTCAGTGCCGACGAATTAGGGAGGAGAAAAATCAGCCAGGTTTTCTCCAAATCACTATCCAGTGTTAGAAAGTAAAACGTGTGGATGTGGGATAAGGAGAGAATCAGGTTCAGTTGTAATTCCAGTCATGTTCAGAATAATCTGTTGACATTCTGTCTAGGCCCTCACATGAATAATAACACTTAGCAATATACTGTACATCATTATTTACTTCTTGTTAATGTTGTATGTGTTTGTTATTAAATAAAGAGAAATATTTGTGTATATTTTCTGATAGGTCTAAACTGCACCAGATACAAAATGGGCCGGATTTTCCGATCGGAGGCTTCCTGCGGGCGGATGCTTCCGATTGGAAAATATCTACGCACTTACCCGCTGGCTCCGTGGGTCCCGAGGCTTGCGATCCTGGGCCTCTCCTCTACGAAATGCGCAGAGGCCCAGGTAACCCAGGGGCGAGCGTCCCTGGGGTCACGTGGGCCAAGGGCAACCAATCAAAGAAGGGAATCCCACTTTTGACAGGTCTCTACGCACCGATCTGTCAAAAGTATGAATGGGGATCAATTAAAAAACAGTTAAACATTAAATCATTTTTTTTTAAAAACATCATGTTTTTAAAAATACTTAAAATTACATTAAATTAAATATTTTAAACAAAAATTTAATTTTTTGGAACAAAAAATTAAAGTTTTTTACGGGGCTAAAAATAGACTTACCTTTTTTAAATGTATTTTAAAATTATAAATGAGTGGAAAAACAATTATTTTTTTTAACTCTTATGCTGGTAAAAGCAGGCCTTACGCTGATTTTACCAGGCGTAAGATTTTTAAAGGCTTTCAGCGGGCTGTAAGATTTGCAAAATTTGTGCATTTCCCTGAAGGTTATTATCGATAAAAGGGACCCTGCGTGGATATTTCTTTTGAAATTAAAAAGGGTACCCAAGATGGCGTCCGTGCCTCGTGGCAGAAAGCCTACTGGTCTCCAAAATGGATTCTGCAGCCCAGGCAGTTTGGGGTAAATCGAAACTAAGGCTGCAGGTTTCCTGTGAAAAGAACTTTATGTTTTGGGACCCAGACAAAACTGTGAATTATGTATTAGGCCGAATTAGAGGCAGATCTAAATTCAATGAGGCCTACAGTTAAAGCCATCAAACAGTCTGCATACATAATCGGAAACAGATTAAACACATCCATTGAGGCTGAACCAGCCCATCAAGGACTTTCAGGACAATACGAGTCAATTATCGGGCCGGTAGATGCAATTACCGGCCATCTAAAAACCGTCAGTATATTTTGCTACCATTATTTTAACTAGCCCGCCAAAGTTAAAACAAAGAATTAACCTGATTTGGCGTGCAGATAAGGGTTTTTCGACGAAGGTATAACTGAAGGCCCCCAGGTAGCAATCGGAAGAAGAAGAAGGAATTCCTGCTCTGCTCTCCTGCTGCTCTGCTGCTGTCGGTATTGCCGCTCCCCGGCTCTTCGGCCCCTCGCCCTCGTGGCTGCCGCTCTTCCCCCGTCCCGCGCTTACCCCCTGGCCTTTGCCCATGCCCTCTCCAACTCCATCTGGACTCGCCCCGACACCGGGTCGGGCGAACACGGGCAATTCAGGCCAGGTGAAGCGGGACGCGACGAGGGGAGGAGGAGGGAAGACCACCCGGGGAAGGCCAACTGAGGGTAGGCTTCGAATCATCGGGCCTTCAGCCTCAGCCGGCCTGCGACTATCTTCATGCAAACTCAAGCTGTCGGCAGTTTTGGTTTCCATATTTAAGAAAAGATATACTTGCTCTCGAGGCGGTTCAGAGAAGGTTCACTCGGTTGATTCCGGAGATGAGGGGGTTGACGTATGAGGAAAGGTTGAGTAGGTTGGGACTCTACTCATTGGAGTTCAGAAGAATGAGAGGCGATCTTATCGAAACATATAAGATTGTGAGGGGGCTTGATCGGGTGGATGCGGTGAGGATATTTCCACTGATGGGTGAGACTAGAACTAGGGGGCATAATCTAAGAATAAGGGGCTGCCCTTTCAAAACTGAGACGAGGAGAAACTTCTTCACTCAGAGGGTAGTAAATTTATGGAATTTGCTACCCCAGAGAGCTACGGAAGCTGCAACATTAAATACATTTAAAATGGAGATAGACAGTTTCCTAGCAGATAAGGGAATTAGGGGTTACGGGGAGAGGGCAGGGAAGTGGACGTGAGTCTAGATTCGGATCAGCCATGATCCTATTGAATGGCGGAGCAGGCCCGAGGGGCCGTATGGCCTACTCCTGCTCCTACTTCTTATGTTCTTATGTAATCATCCCTGCAAAGTAAAGTACCCAAGCAGAGACTGTAACTTTGGGGTACTCGAACCTGGACAAAGCCCTTGCAGCACCCGGAGCCCACGTGATGAACCCCGAACCCAACCGCTGTTTTGAGTCTAACAAACCCTTTTGATTGGTGAGCATTAATTCTGACCCCTCATAGATTAACCTAGTTAGGTATAGGGGTGGGATAAGGATAAGGGGATTGTTAAGATAGTTGTTTTCCCTCGATGTGCCGTGTGTTCCCCATTCCCTGTATAAGTATAGTACTACAGGTAGACTACCCTTTATCCGAACTTCCGAAAACCGAAACCCTCTAAAAACCGAAGGTTTTTTCGGTCAGCGTAAGTCGTGCGCACGACATGACCAGAGTGGCGCACGACTTACGCTGAGCAGAGGGTCAGCGTAAGTCGTGCGCACGACCCCCCGCAGACCCCCCCGCTGACCCCGACCCCCGCCGACCCCCCCCGCGGACCCCCGCCGACCCCGACCCCCGCCGACCCCGACCCCCGCCGACCCCCCCACGGACCCCCGCCGACCCCGACCCCCGCCGACCCCCCCGCGGACCCCCGCCGACCCCAACCCCCGCCGACCCCCCCGCGGACCCCCGCCAACCCCCCCGCGGACCCCCGCCGACCCACCTTCCGAAATCCAAAATTTTCCGAAAACCGAAACACGGCTGGTCCCGAGGTTTTCGGATAAAGGATAGTCTACCTGTATTATGACTCTCTTGTAATTTTTGCCTGTAGAAGTGTACACTAATAATTTTCCATAAGATTGTATCGAGTTTTCCTCTTCAATAAAATCTTGGTTTTGTTTGCATCCAACCACCTGTCTACTCGAGTCTTCTCTGTATCGCTGCCTGTATCTAAGTCCAGTGTCCAGAACCCAGGGGGCGAGCGATTCGAACCGCTCAAGGAAGGTAGTCAGAGGCAAAGCTGACTGACCCAAACACGCCTGTGCAAAAACCCCCTACAGGGCGGAGGTTGTGCAGTAAGCGGAACTCTCCACCCCGCAGAGGCCCTTCTCCTGGGCAGGCGGAGGATCTGTCAAGAGGATTGACAGAGCGGAAGTGCTGGGTTTTAGCGCATATGCCTGAAACCAGCACTTGCGAGGCCCCTACGGGTGTGTACACACCTCGTACGCACCCATGGGGGTCGGAATATCCGGCCCAATGTCATTATCAAGGAACTGCAAACCAGATACCACAGGCTGAGTACAGCAGAAAAAACAATCACTATCTGCTTTCTTTTCACTTATATCCGTTCACACAAAAGATTGCTTGTGGGCTGGAATACCTGTTTTTGGTATGTTCATTAGCAAAAAATGAAAAATAATATGCATTTCCACAAGATGTTAATGCAAATTGGAAAGAAAATCAACATATAGGATGAATTGAACACGATTTACAGCTTGAACATACTCTATCTCTGTCATTTCCCGTGGAGGTTTGTTTCATTCCATTATATGTAGATTAATGGAACATTTTATAACTCGAAATTGTTTCAGTATAAATGAGTTCATATTCAGTTCTAATGTATTATAGAAACCTAGTATAAGTTATTGCAAATTTGGAATGACTATAATGAGCCTTAATTCAGTTATAGACAAACTGTTATCTTACAGTAAAAATCTGAACATTATTATTCCATTTCTGAGCCCATAAAGAGTAGTAAAATGCATCTCTCATAGATCAATGAAATTTGGTGCACCCCAACGTAAAGTGCCTCGACTTTACCTGCAGACTGAACCCCTTATGCCGCCCTTTCCGATATTGCGGAGGCCCAGAGCCCGGTTGGTTGCCCCGGGGAACTATTTTTATGCCCACTGCCCATCTCAAAATGGACCCGATCACCCGCCAGCACTAACCGAGAGGTTGGCCGGCCACTCAAAAAACCGCACGGAGGGAAAATCTACCCCGATTGTTTTTTTGAATGAGGTGACTTTGATGAATTGCTCTAACAATGCCTGCTCTCACCTGAACCCTTTGATAAATTATTGCTTTATAAGACGCCTCAATCTATGTGTCATTTATATGTTACGCCAATTTTAAAGGGTGGTTTTATTCATTCTGGTTGTGTTTTTGTCTGACTAGGATTTCTCAGTGTGAAGGCCAACAACTAGTGCGCTCCGTGTCGTTGATGCATGAGGATGTTCCAATCATCAAGTCATTACAAGTTTATCAAAAAATAATTGGGAGTTGATTTACTGGGAAAATTCCACCAACAGCACACATTATAACAACCTGGTTTGAATGCTTGGAAAGAATGGCACTTGCAATCTGTTGACTTTGACTCCGCAAAGTCACCTGTCACTCGCAGATGATGATACACTGCGGTGGCATCAATGGTTGGGATGCATCACGATCATAGTAATAATTTCAGGCAGCAGTATCTTTGGTCCATCTCACCTGCCCATTCAATTTCCCACAAGAATATCTTGACGTATTTCTGAAGCTAATGACCCTGAACTCTATTTGCTGATAGGCACTAGCCTCGGCCGTTTTTTAAATTGGAAAAAAAGGGCATGAATCATAATGAAACATGTAAACAGAAAAAAAAGTTAGATTATCCTGAAATAATGGATACTTAAAAAAAGATACGCTGTGGTTTAGTGTGCCCCAATGTTTTGCCAATAGCCTGAGATTCAATTTCTTTGACTTCAAAACAAAATAGATCAGTTTAATATAATTTTGGAACTATTGTGGTCACTTACATTATGAATTATGAATTAATGCAGCTCCCACTCTCAGTAATATTATACATTGCTGTAACATCCGTTAACTGATCCATAACTTCATGCATGTTTTGATGCCCATTACATATAAGGGAATAACTTAGCCATCAGGTTTTATAATATAATTTGTTTTTAGATCTGCCTGATAAGTAGAGTTGAAGCAATTCAGATTTTCAATCACTGACAGGGGTAACACCACAAAACTGGTCGAATATCTACAAGTTGCAATGCAATATCCATTTTTCTAAGGTTTTGTTCTGAAATCATCTGTTGTAGGAATTGCCAAATTCCTATCTGAAGTATTGAGACCAGGCAACTCTGGTAATTAAACGATGTTTAATACAAACTGGTGGAAGTAACAGTTAAAACGCAAGAGAACTAAACAGCAGGTGTTTGCTTAAGGCTGACTCAACGAGGACTGATTCTGGAAGCATCCCCGCTGACGTCATGACATCATCACGTTTCCCGCCGTTGGGAACGTCACGTGACCTGCGTGATGACGTCATCGCGTTCGGTCTACATCTTAAAGGGACCGCGTTATTTACATACAGCAAACAAATACAGGTACCGATTCACTCTGTTAAAGGCAATTATGTACATCCATATAAGAGTCCCTTGGTGGCTCTGCCACATGCGCCCCCCCCCCAGAATTGTCCTTAGCAGTGAAAGTCAATCGAGGAGGAGGTCGGACGAGCCTGTTCGAAAGACTCCTATATTCCCGGAGAGGAAATTGCTGGGCAGCTGAGGAGTTGGCTGGTGGAACGATCCGGTCAGGCGTGGTAGCAGCAGGCGGTCGACCACGACGCGGTGGCTGTGCAATCTCGACTGGTTGCTCGAGATCCAGGAGCGCGGGCTTGAGGCGGTCAATTGAGATGTGGTCGGGTTTGCTGCCGATGTCGACCAAAAAGCTCTTGGCACCTGCCTGCAATACTCGGAAAGGGCCCATATAAGGAGGTGAGAGTGGACTGCGATGGGCATCATGATGAACAAAAACGAACCTGGCCTGCATCAACTCCGTTGGAACGTGGGAGGCAGGCAAACCATGATGTGACGTCGGAATTGGCTTGAAACACTGGGCTGCTTCCCGGTGGGCGTCTAGTTGGGCAGCTGCGGACCACGGCTTCGTCGGTGATGGCAAGAACTCACCTGGCACCCGGAGTGGCTGGCCGTACACAAGTTCCACGGCAGAAGACTGCAAATCCTCCTTTGGTGCTGTCCGCAACCCAAGCATAACCCAAGGCAGCCTATCTGCCCACGTGGTGCCCTGGAGGGTGGCCCTCAACGACGCCTTCAATGACCAATGAAAGCGCTCACATAATCCATTTGCCTGCGGATGGTAGGCCGTGGTGCGATGGAGCTTGGTGCCCAAACCTAAAGCTACAGCGTTCCAAAGTTCGGACGAGAATTGCGGGCCGCGGTCTGAGGAAATATCTGTTGGGACACCGAACCGCGCAACCCATGAGGAAATAAAAGCCCTGGCGATGTCCGCGGAGGTGGTGGACGTCAGAGGGACCGCCTCCGGCCATCTTGTGGTGCGGTCAACGATAGTCAGGAGGTGTGTGAACCCATGCGATGGTGGAAGAGGCCCAACGAGGTCGACATTGACGTGGTCAAAACGGCGCTCCGGTACTTCGAAAGTGGCCAAGGGGGCTTTGACATGGCGTTGCACTTTGGCTCTTTGGCAAACGACGCAGGTGTTAGCCCAGTCGCGGACGTCCCTGCGCATTCCTCTCCAGACGAATTTGGAGGCCAGCAACTTTTGAGACGCCCTCACGCCAGGATGTGAAAGTCCGTGGATGACATCAAAAACTTTCCGCCGCCAAGAAAATGGAACGATCGGGCGGGGATCCCCCAATGAGACATCGCAGAGCAAGGAGGTGCCCGCCGCGTGGAAATGCACATCCGTTGGCTGGAGGCAAGAGGAGTCGGTACGGAATGACTGAGTTTCCGGGTCAGCTGCTTGTTCGGCAGCCATGTGTGAATAATCTATTCCCAGCTGGACAGCTCGGACGGTCGCCCGCGAGAGGCAATCAGCCACCACGTTGTCCTTGCCGGCCATGTGCTGGATGTCGGTGGTGAACTCTGAAATAAAGGTGAGTTGCCGCTGTTGTCTAGCTGACCATGGTTCGGCAGTCTTGGCCATAGCAAACGTCAATGGTTTGTGGTCCACAAACGCGGTGAAGTGGCGCCCTTCCAACAGAAAACAAAAATGGCGGATGGCCAGGAACAGCGCCAACAACTCCCTGTCAAACGTGCTGCACTTGCGCTCGTTACTGCACAGTTGGCGACTAAAAAACGCCAGCGGCTGCCACGTACTGTTGACCCACTGCTCCTGCACGGCTCCTATGGCGTAGTCCGACGCGTCGGTCATCAGAGCGATGGTGGCTCCAGGCAGTGGGTGCGCCAACATTGTGGCATTTGCGAGAGTGGCCTTGGTGTCCCTGAAGGCACAAACCATCTTAGGCGTCCAAACCAGGGGTTCCTTTCCCGACTTTCCTCGGAGTGTCTCGTAGAGTGGCCGCATGAGTTGCGCGGCCCTGGGAATAAAACGATGATAAAAATTCACCATACCCAGGAACTCCTGGAGGGCCTTGACGGACTGCAGCCGCGGAAATGCTGCAATTACCTCCACCTTTGACCGAAGTGGCGTCGCCCCCTCCACGGTGATGTGGTGGCCCAAGAAGTCCAGCTGCTGTAGCCCGAACTGACATTTGGCCGGGTTGATTATTAGGCCATGTTGATGGAGGCGGCGAAAGAGGATGCGCAGATGATTGATGTGTTCCTCTTTGGTGGCACTGGCAATCAGGATGTCATCGAGATAAACGAATAAAAATTTAAGATCCCGCAGCACTGAACCCATTAGGCGCTGAAACGCCTGTGCTGCATTTTTGAGCCCGAAAGGCATTCGGAGGAACTCAAATAGGCCGAAGGGGGTAATGACCACCGTCTTTTGGACGTCCTGGGGGTGTACAGGCACTTGATGGTACCCACGAACAAGGTCGACTTTGGAAAAGATCGAAGTTCCCGCCAAATGTGCGGAGAAATCCTGTATATGCGGTATGGGGTACCGATCGGGGGTCATGACTTCGTTAAGGCCGCCAACCGCCACCGGGTTTAGGGACAATATGGAGCGGCGAAGACCAGGGGCTATTCGAACGGCGAATAATCCCCAACCGCTCCATTACGGCGAACTCCGCCTTTGCGGCCGCGAGTTTTCTGGCTTCTAGTCGCCGAGCCCATTCATAGACCGGGGAGCCGGTCATTGTAATATGGTGCTCCATGCCATGCTTGGCGGACGTCGCAGAGAAGGTGGGCCTGGTTAGCTCCGGGAACTCGCCGAGAAGGCGGGTGAATTCGTTGAGCTCTGGCAAGGCGCAGGAGACCGCGTGCGACGCGACTGAACCTCGAACGCACGGAATGGAGTTGTAAGTGGCGGCGTTGATCAGTCGACGATTTTTAAAATCTACCCACAAGCCGTTGGCGCATAACAAGTCCGCGCCGAGGATCGCTTGTGAAATTCTGGCGGTGATGAACTCCCATTGGAAGTGTTGCCCGCCGAAACACACCTTGATCCACCGACTCCCGAATGTATGAATAGCACTGCCATTGGCGGCTTGGAGGGGAAGCCCGCGCCTCCCAGCCCGGATGTCAAGGGCTGATGTGGGAAGAATGCTGCACTGCGCCCCTGTGTCGCACAAAAATCGCCGGCCCGAGATGGAATCGGTGATATAGAGTAACTTCCCGGAGTTGCCAATTGCCATCGCAGCCGTGGGGCATACTGTAGGTTCGGTCTTCCTTTCGCGCAGCCAGTGCTGGTAGTTTTTGGTTGCCTTGGGCGTGAAACCGCAGGGCAGGCGGCAGCCTCTGGCCTTTGCGCCGAAACAGGCGTGGTAATAACACAAGGCGGATGGTGGGGGCGTCGGGGCGGGGTCCCGTGGGGAAGGATGCCTCGAGGTGGCGCAATGTTGCTGCATCACCGCGTAAATAGTATCAGCTTCGTCCGCAAGCACCACACAATCCGTGGTTTCCGACCGTGCGAGGGCCGCCTGTACCTGCTCGGGCAACTGGCTCAGGAACAACTCGCGAAAGAGAAAACATTGCGGTTCGGACCCGAGGAGTGTGAGCATCTGGCTCATTAACTCCGATGGCTTGGAGTCGCCTAGCCCGGGCAGTGTGAGCAATCGTCGTGCATGCTCCGCCTTCGTGAGGCCGAAAACCTGAAGTAGCCGTGCCTTAAGGGTATTATACTTGCTGTCGGCCGGGGGGTTTTCCAGCAGGTTGATGATCCTCGACGCCGTGGAGCTGTCGAGTGCGGAGACCACGTAGAGATACCGGGTCTGATCCACCACGATATTCCGAAGCTCAAACTGAGCCTCCGCTTGCACAAACCAGGAGGCCGCCTGTTGTTCCCAAAACCGAGGGAGCTTCAAAGCCACTGCGTTCGCATCCATCATGGCACTGCGTCTCGCTTCCTCCGCGAAGATCGTCCGTGAAGATTCGGGGTCACCACTGTAGGAATTGCCAAATTCCTATCTGAAGTATTGAGACCAGGCAACTCTGGTAATTAAACGAGGTTTAATACAAACTGGTGGAAGTAACAGTTAAAACGCAAGAGAACTAACCAGCAGGTGTTTGCTTAAGGCTGACTCCACAAGGACTGATTCTGGAAGCTTCCCCGCTGACGTCATGACGTCATCACGTTTCCCGCTGTTGGGAACATCACGTGACCTGCGTGATGATGTCATCGCGTTCGGTCTACATATTAAAGGGACCGCGTTATTTACATACAGCAAACAAATACAGGTACCGATTCACTCTGTTAAAGGCAATTATGTACATCCATATAAGAGTCTCTTGGTGGCTCTGCCACACTGTGTTGTTTTTATTTCAGGATCCCTTTTATTAATCAGGTGAAAGTGGTTCCTTTTTACATTTGATTGGTGTAGGTGAATGTTATGCTCATTAAGAGAAAGAATGTCCATGCTGAGGAATGGGACATGCGGAGTTCCTGCTGCTGTAAGGAAGAAGAGACTTTTGTCCGATTAAGGTGAGCTAGGTTCAAATCTAGGCCCTGGAAGAAAAAAAATCATGTTCCACACCCCTGCTCTACTCAATACCCACAATCAACGAAAATTCCAAAAACTTTAGTGAAACAATGGCTGAGGTTTTGCAGGGGGTCAGCGGGCGCAATTGGTGGTGGGTCGGGTGGGAAAGCATTTTTTTCTCCCCAGAGGGTCGGGACCCCACTGTCAACCCGCCACCACTGCCTGTCCCTGTCGGGTCTGTCAGCGCTGAGCAGACCCGGCACGCAGCAGCGGGCAATCCAATTCGGGTAATTAGTGTCTTGTTTAGAGCCACTTAAGAATGATTTTCAGCTTACCTTTTGCATTTGACAGCTCACCCACGGGGTCCACGCTGGTCGTGGACCACGTCTGTTATGCTGAGGCGGGAGTTCAGTGGTCATTGAATCAGCTGTTGAGTTGACAGCTTCAAATGTAAAGTAAAAGCTCCCACCTTTGTAGGGGGTTGGCGTGTGCCCAGTCAGCTCTGTCCCTGACTGTCTCTGAGCGGTTCGAATCACTCCCACACCCCTGGGTTCTAGACACTGGACTTAGGTACAGGCGGCGATACAGAAAAGAGTAGACAACTGGTTTGGTGCAAGAAAACCGTAATTTTTATTAAAGGCACAATAAAATCACAACACTGAGAATTACTAGAATAATTACAGGCATATAAAATTACACTTATTTGGGAATGGGGAACACATGGCTCATCGAGGGAACAAACACATTAAAAATCCCCTTATCCTTATCCCACCCCCAATACCTAACTAGATTAAGCTATGAGGGGCCAGGGACTTATGCTCACCAATTCGAAACCTGTTGATTAAACCGGTTGTGGTTTTTGGGTTCGCTCTTGTTGTCCTTTGTGGCCAGTCGTTGTCACTTGGTCATAGGGCGCGGCGATGGAGTCGTTTGCGCGAAGTACCCTCCTTTTCCTTCGTTAAAGTCTTTGTTGGGTACTTTACCTTGCAGAGATGGTTTTTCTTCTGGTGGCGGTTTGGTCGCCGATGGCTTTGTTGCGGTTGGGGCTCGGTTGGCGGTTTATATCGTCACTTTGATCTTACTACCCATGCTTCAAATGCTAGCTTTCAACTAGGCCGGGGTGTGTACCCGCTCATCCCCAACGCTTCTTTTTCGCTGCCCTTCTCTGCTTTTATCGGTTTTACCGTTCGTCTCATCTCGTCGGCCCTTCTCTGCTTTTATCGGTTTTACCGTTCATTTCGTCTCGTCTGCCCATTCGTGGCCCCGTGTGTCCTGTGCGCATTTGATTCGGGTCCCATTGTCCTCCCGCATTTGGCCCCCGGTGTAGTAATGGGCGTCCTTGGTGTCGAGCAGTGCGGGGAGGGAGAAGAGGGCCCGCGACGAGGCTGGAGGCAAGAGCGAGAGGCAAGAGAGAGCGAAGAGAGCTTGGCTACCGGTGGGCCTACAATTATACCCGGTTCTTCACCTCTTATCTGCACACCAAATCAGGTCAGTTCTTTGTCTAAATTTTGGCAGGCTCGTCTAAAATGATTACAGTCATCCACTTTAATGACTTTTGGGGCGATTGTCTCCTGGTTTAATGTCTTAAATATCCTGGCTGTTTGTTATTTATGAAATTTACTTGTCTTTTCCTGGCTTGGTGGCTGCATTGAGCTGTTACTGATTATTTATGCAAAAAGTTAATGGCCTCAAGATTAGGTCCATCCTGACTTGATCTGTTCCAAGATGAAGAATGCATATTCTGTGTTTACCTATCTGTCAGGCTTTACAAAGTCTTTCACAGATCCATGCATGTTAGGTTTCATTTCAATTTTTGGAAAGGGGCTGCCCATTTGCAGGGCCTTGCTTTTAAAATCCTGTAGGTTTTGGTCACGAGGTTTTCAGACGCCATTTTGGGGACCCTTTTTAATAACTTGTCCATTCAGGGTCCCTTTATCCATAACTTTTGGGGAGTATGGGAATTTTGAGAACCCTACACTCCCCCCTGTTGATTAAAACTCGCTTTTAGTATCATCCTTGCAAGGCGAGCAAAATTCCCGACCCTCCATAGTCAATCTTCCCCTATAATTACCTATCTATGATCCCACGACACATGCATTTCCCATTCTGTAAAAATGTAGTGTACATAAGCATACATAGACAGAATACAGGCGCTTACACATATCCAAGCATGGAGGGGGTCCAACACCCCTGCACCACTTGGTACACATACATCTTCATTAAAACAACACGTCAAAAATCTTTATTAAAAATAACAAAAAGAACACAAAAAAAAACAATCTTTGTTCAGAAACACAAAAAAAATTCAAACAGGTGTATCTCCCTCCACCTTAGCACAGTGTTCCTTCCAGGTCCTTTGGTTTCGGAATTCTAGTATTTGGCCTTTTCCCTTGCACTGAGTGCACACTAGATACAATACTATTCCCAGCTGGCAAACCATGAGGATGTGGGAAGCCAGTCTAACCCATGAAGGGACCTCTATGTTTTCAAAAATGTCCCACCAGGGTGGAACTACAATGTCCAATATCTTGGCCCATTTCTCTACTGTCTTCTGCTCCAGAGTGTAGAAATGTTTCTGTGATACTATTACTGCTTTGAGTATTTTGGTAAGATGTTCTGGGAGAGGGGGAATTTCGTAGCCGAAATGCGCTACATACTTTTGCAGGTTGGGGAAATTCTCTTTTACAGTGAGGTGAACAGTGGAGGGTTCAGGAATGGGGACAATTCGTTCCTGGGCCACTTGAACTTCTGCCTCGGGTATAAAGCAGAAACTTCTGTCACTTACCGGACACCAGCTATGCTGTCTATACTGGTAGTGGGGCGCACCTGTGGTGACACAATATGTCCCACCTCCTATATATGCTACCTGTGGGGGAACATGGTCTTGTGCCATTACCTCCATGGTACAGTTTATAGGTTTTGCGCCAGCAGCTCTAAACCTGCACTGTGGTTTTGAATAGGCGTTCAAGTGCTGGGGACACAGTATTATGTGTGCTCCCCGGCTCCGGCACCCCAGGAGGTCAGTACCTGTCATGGCGTGCTCCCACTTTATATGACATAAGGTGGGACCGCTGTGAAACGGATGTGTGCACCCCCTTGAATGACTCCAAAGTTCTCTACCCTGTATACCGGTGCGGGTCGGGCTGTCCCACCCATGACCGGCATCCTTACTACTATACCCATGATAGTATGGTTTGAACATCCACAATCTACTGGGAATGGGTAGGCCTCAGAAGCTAGCTGGAATTGACACGGGCTTAATGCATTCTCAAGTGGGTGAAGGGCTGTGAGGTGTTTGTTGCTGATCCAGGAGGGGACTAAACCCTGTTTTAACTCCTCCAGATTACTGCGGCCCTCACCCAGCAACCATGCCCCGTACAGCACGCACACCTCGTTCTGTGCAGCCTGGTCTGAAGCATTTCTGTCCTCTCTTATAAGGGCATTTACAGTCTTTGCATGCTTCTCCAGCTCAGCTATTATCTCTTTCAAATGGACCGTCATGGCCTGGTCCTCATGTAACTCTGAGCCTACTACCTTATTTTCATCCATCAAGATTTTCCTCAATTGTGTTTTTAGACTGTTTATCTGTGTCTGCAGTTCTATGTCATCCAGGCTGTTGATGACAGAGGATCCTGTGTTAAATGCCGTAAAAACATAATTCCAGGCTCCCCTTCTTTGTCTCCCTGTATTACCAAAAAACTCATTGTGTGTGGTGTACAGTTCTGTTTTGTCTACATTGGCAAAATCGAACTCGTAGAATTTCCTAAACATGTCTTTTAACAGGGCCTGGTATAGCTGTTCTGTCTCTTTGGGACTCCACTCAGGTAAGTGTACCTCGGTAAGGTTTAAAATCACGGAAGCTACCACGTAGTATACCCCCTGGTATAGCACCTGATCCATCGGCACTAGTACCAGCCCATTCCCTGGTCTCTTGGTGGTGGCAGGACACCCCTCCCTGTGTGTCCTTGCTGCCTGGGTCGTGGGCAGGGGCTTTCGGGGGCGGGTCACAAGTTCAGTGGCATTCACTGGGATCGGGGAGTATGGGACCGCGCACGCCTTCAGGCTGGAATCCGACTCCACCCCCTCCCCGGCATCTTGCCATTGCCGGTGGAAAATGTTGGATATGCCTGTGGGGCAGACCTTCTCTGACCCCCACATACAGACATAAATCCCCTGATCCAGTTCCCACCACTTGTCCCAGCACACACTCAATCCCCCGTGAGTCCCTGTTATCGTCCGATGGGTATTGTTCCCCAATCGGTCCCACTCGACTGCGGGGTTTCCCATATCCTTGCTCAGTTTTCTGAGCCACCACCAGCTATCCAAAGGAATCTGTCCCTTGCATGTTAAACATACATGTTTCCCTACGGTGACGCTGGCCCTTGTGGCAACGACCTGTACCCTGGGGCACAGGAGGGAGGCCTCCCTGTACATGAACCCGGTCTGGCTGGAGTACTGGGTCGAATTCGACCCCAGCCACCCTGGCCACCTTCCCTCATGGAAGTAAATGGCGAGCTCCTCCACTTCCATCGGTAACTATCGGTGCTCTCTCTCCTGAGCACCCATAGACGTGGGAGTCTTCCACATCACCTCGCTTTCCAATGCTCATTCCTATCAGGGCGAGTAGGAGTACGCCCCCCTTCATCCTGAAATTCTCTCTGCAAAGAGATACAAGAACATATAGCCAGGTCCCGAGGAGATTCTCTGGCTTGGGTGAAGCATAGTCGGGTCTCGCGACCTCGACTCAATGCAAACACTCTTAACAATACTACTACTTACATAAAACTACCAATCACCTTGTTTAAACTTAAACTAAACACCCAAACTTAACAATATCACACTTAAAATTACGTAAAACTATGTACGTCCGCCGCCCGTCTCCAGGCGGCCAGCCTAATTCCTGTTCAGGCTGCAGCACACCGCTCCCTTCGGTGTGGCCGCACTGTCCTGTACTTTCAGTCCCTCACAGCCTGTGGCTGCTGGCTGGGGACCTCTGTCCTTAGATTTACCCCTGACTCGGGAGGCTGCCCCTTTAAGATGGGGAGCCGGTGACCACAGTTTCCTTGGCTGGGGTGTCCGTGGGGACCTTCTGGGGACTTTGGCGGGTGGGGTTTCTCTGGCTGGTGGGCCTTTAACACGAGCCACAGCCCCCTCCTGTGCGGTCTGTGGGCTTTCCACTACCGCTGGCTGGGGATCTTCCTCCTCAGGCTTTACCTCTCCTGAACCTGGGCTAGGGGCAGGTAGCTCTTCGCAGCCTGGTGCTGTGGGCTGAGGGTCCTCGCCCTCGGGTCCCACCTCCTCTAAACCTGGGTCAGGGACGGGGCCTTCGCCCTCGGGTCCCACCTCCTCTAAACCTGGGTCAGGGGTGGGGTCTTTGCCCTCGGGTCCCACCTCATCTAAATCCCAGAAGAGTGGGGGAGTGTCCCAATCAGTGGGCGGGATGGCCCCTCCCCTTAAACAAGCCACAGCGCCTGCCTGTGCAGTCTGTGAACTTGCTCCCGCTGCAGGCTGAGGATTTCTATCCTCAGACCTTATCCCAACTGGCTGTTCTCTCCTCTCGGGCTTAAACAATTTGCATTGCTTAATGTAACTAGCAGCCTGTTTTAAAGTCTCGTCCGCTGCCCCAAACGGGCCTTCTATAGACTCCCCATTCTCTCTCTTTACCAGGACGGCCTTAAGGACGGGATCTTGCTTGGACCTGCTTTAGGTCCGGGGCCAAAGCTACCCCCTGTGTGCCTCCCTTGTCCCGGATTGCGGCTACCGGGCCTGCTCTACAGGGATCCCAGAACTCTCCTTCCTTGGCCCCCTGCTTCGCCACCTCGTCGGTCTTTTGGTTACCCTCCCACGTGGTATGGAGGGATCCTAAATCTATGGCCAAAGGCTTGGCCATTTCCCCAGCCTGCTCATTCCCTGTGACTCCCATTAGGCTAAATGGGACCTTGTTAGACCTGGGTGAATTGGTCGGGTCTTCCGAATGGACCACCATGCTGGAAGCTCCAGTGTCCACCGAATATCTCCCCTGCACCGTCTCCACCCGCATCTTAACACAGGGCCTGCTGCCCTCATCGTTTTCAAGGGGACACAGGTCAACAGACTGCGCTGGTTCTAGTCAGGGCTGTGGGTTGGATGGGGCAGATGGGGTCAGAGCACCGGTGGCGGCTACTACCTTACCTTGGCCAGTCAATAGGGACCTCATTGCATCCAAAAATGACTCGACCGTGGCGGGAGGGATTCCTGTCTCTGTCTTTTGGGCTGAGGCTGAGGAATTCTTTCCCTTGTTATCTTTCCAAGGGTTTTTGCACTCCTTCCTCCAGTGTCCATCCTTCCCACACCCGTAACAATTGAGCTTAGTGCTAGAAGGATTAGTCCCTTCCTGATGCCACTCCTTCCTACCCTGTCCAGGTTTTACCTCATGCACCTTCCCCTTAGGTGGGTGTGCATCGGTTCCCCTACTGTTCTTATGGGCTAGGGTCAACTGTCTGATCACCGTAAGTTCGGTGGTCAGGGGATTCCTAGGGTCGAACCAGACTACCGCCTCGGCCCGGACCTGTGGCAAGCTGTTTGCCACCAGGCAACGGAGCCAGTGGGCCAGCTGATCCCGGTTCAGGAACGCCCGGTTAGGTGTCCCAGGACAGGCACTCCTATACACCGGCCATAACCTGTCCGCGAAAGCTTGCGGGGTTTCCCCTGCGAGCTGCACTGCCTTCTCCACACGGGAGAAAGGACTTCCCTCATTCATCCCCATGGCATCCAGAACTTCATCCCTGAGCTCCTCATACCCGCTCTGCCCCCTCTTACATTCGTCAGAGAAGGACTGGAGGAGCTTACCCTCCAAAGAGAACAGCAGCATTTTGGCCTGCTCAGCATCATCGCATTCGTTGATGCTGGCTGCCTGTTCCACTTCCCTGAAGTGGACCGAGGGGTCCCCTTTTTCGGTGAGCCTTGGGATATGGCTCACCATAGCCCTAAGCTGTTGGGTGCTATAGGGTAATATGAACTGGTTTTGGAGGGGTCCCACATCCTCACCATTAACGGGCGGGCCGAACCTCCGATGCCAGGTTGGGCACATCGGGCCTGGTTCCAGCCTCTCTCGCGGGGGTTGTTCCACCTCTGCTTCTACCCCTGACTCCACCCACCCTTGCTGCCAGACCTCGCTAAAACCTGGCACTACGGCTGGTGGTCGTGGGACCTCCTGTTCCTAAACCGGGTCGTCCCTTGGCACTACCTGTGGTGTCCGAACCGTTCTCCCCAGGTTCCCTGTAAAGTCGACCTGGGCTGCCTTCGGGCTTATGAGGCACACCATGCCCTTTGCCCTCCTTAGGGCCAGGCTCAGATTCTCTATCTGTTCCTTGCAGGGGCCATGATCTGCATCTTCAAACCCCTGTTCGCTTGCCAACTTATAGGCTGCCTTTACTTCTTTTACTTTCTCCTCCTGCTCTCTTACTTGTCTCGCTAGGCGGGCGTTCTTTTCCCACAACCTCAACTCACTGCTCTTGGCTTCGGTGACCTGACACTGTAGGTATTCCAACCTGGCCTTATGTTCTCCCATTAATTGTACCCTTTCCTGATTCAGGGCCTGCAATGCTACCAGTAACTTCTCCCCTGCTAGAGCCTTGTCCTGGACCTCCAGGGCTGACTCCCTTATCTCGGCTGCCTGTGTTGCAACGAGCCTGTCCAAAAGCTGGACCTGCTTCTTGAAGCACATCAGCCAGACTGCCTTCCCTAGGGATTTCTTGTGCTCCTTCCCTTCTGTCCACTTAGCTGCGGCATCTACCGGACGCCCAGCCTTTAACAGATTGGTGATCCACTTCTTCGTGATATTCACCTTGTTGAACACTTAATCAGAAATCCTTTCCTCCATCATGGTTTGCTCTTCCGAACCATTGTCTACTGTCTTGCACCCGTGTTGCCGGTGTCCTGCCGCGGTCGCCATTTCTGTAGGGAGTTTGGCGTGTGCCCAGTCAGCTCTGCCCCTGACTGTCTCTGAGCAGTATGAATCACTCCCACACCCCCTGGGTTCTAAACACCGGACTTAGGTACAGGCGGCGATACAGAAAATCGAGTAGACAACTGGTTTGGTGCAAGAAAACCGTAATTTTTATTAAAGGCACAATAAAATCACAACACTGAGAATTACTAGAATAATTACAGGCATATAAAATTACACTTATTTGGGAATGGGGAAGACATGGCACATCGAGGGAACAAACACATTAAAAATCCCCTTATCCTTATCCCACCCCCAATACCTAACTAGATTAAGCTATGAGGGGCCAGGGATTCATGCTCACCAATTTGAAACCTGTTGATTAAACCGGTTGTGGTTTTTGGGATTCGCTCTTGTTGTCCTTTGGGGCCCGTCGTTGTCACGTGGTCACAGGGCGTGGCGATGGAGTCGTTTGTGCGAAGTACCCTCCTTTTCCTTCGTTAAAGTCTTTGTTGGGTACTTTACCTTGCAGAGATGGTTTTTCTTCTGGTGACGGTTTGGTCGGCGACGGCTTTGTTGCGGTTGGGGCTCGGTTGGCAGTTTATATTATCACTTTGATCTTACTACCCATGCTTCAAACGCCAGCTAATAACTAGGCCGGGGTGTGTACCCGCTCGTCCCCAATGCTTCTTTTTCACTGCCCTTCTCTGCTTTTATCGGTTTTACCGTTCGTCTCGTCTCGTCTGCCCTTCTCTGCTTTTATCGGTTTTACCGTTCGTTTCATCTCATCTGACCGTTCGTGGCCCCGTGTGTCCTGTGCGCATTCGATTCGGGTCCCGTTCTCCTCCCGCGTTTGGCCCCCGGTGTAGTAATGGGCATCCTCGGTGTCGAGCAGTGCGGGGAGGGAGAAGAGGGCCCGCGACGAGGCCGGAGGCAAGAGCGAGAGGCAAGAGAGAGCGAAGAGAGCTTGGCTACCAGTGGGCCTACAATTATACCCGGTTCTTCACCCCTTACCTGCGTGCCAAATCAGAACAGTTCTTTGTCTAAATTTTGGCGGGCTTGTCCAAACTGATTACAGTCATCCACTTTAACGGCTTTTGGGGCGGTTGTCTCCTGGTTTAATGGCTTCAATATCCTGGCTGTTTGTTATTTATGAAATTTAATCGTCTTTTCCTGGCTTGGTGGTCGCATTGAGCTGTTACTGATTATTTATGCAAAAAGTTAATGGCCTCAAGATTAGGTCCATCCTGACTTGATCTGTTCCAAGATGAAGAATGCATATTCTGTGTTTAGCTATCTGTCAGGCTTTACAAAGTCTTTCACAGATCCATGCATGTTAGGATTCGTTTCAGGTTTTGGAAAGTGGCTGCCTTTTGCAGGGCCTTGCTTTTAAAATCCTGTAGGTTTTGGTCACGAGGTTTTCAGAAGCCATTTTGGGGACCCTTTTTAATAACTTGTCCATTCAGGGTCCCTTTATCCATAACTTTCGGGGAATGTAGGAATTTTGAGAACCCTACACCTTACAGAAATATCTTCCCTCAGCCACCAACTTTTCCTCACTGCATTTCCACAACAGATTCACCATGTTTCAAGTCTTTACACAAGTCTCCATCCAGTCTGACCTTATTACCTCTCTCACCATTGACAGATCACTTCTGTTATCTCTACTTCACCTGCTATCTATTCCATCAACATGGTTGCCCTTTATACTCTCTCACCTTGGTCCTCAGAATCCCACCATGATCAGCCCCAACATCAGCAGCACCAGGCACACCAGCATCACCAGGCACACCAGCAGCACAACAACAACATCAACCTTCTCCGCAATCACATTATGCTGCACAGGACACAGAGCATCAGCACCCGACCACATTGCTGCCCGGGAGGCCAGGGATGGCCTCACCATGGCCAGATTGACTTCACTTGATGCTGTGATGCCACATGATGCGCCAGGTTGGCACCACCCCACCCCAGCACCATAAAGCACCCCCAAGCCATTCCATTCACACTCATCACCATTGTGGGGGGTACCGTTATGTCTCATTATTCACTGCAACTCACTAAGCCACTTCCAAAGGTGCACATAAATCTGGTGCAAAGTGTTGAAAATAAAGGTTTCAATGTTTGACAGCATATTAACATAAACTTTACATGAACATTGACTAAAACACCTAAGTGCCTACCCTTGTGTGTTGTTAGTTGGTATGATTGGACTAGGGTGAGGGTGAGTGTGAGGGGTGGCTAGTGAGATGGGGATGTGATAATATAGATAGAGAGGGATGGGTGGAGGGCCAAGGTAAGTTGGTGTGAATAAGAATGTGCAGGAGTAGGGTAGGGAAGGCAGAGTGATGAGAGGCACAGAAGGATGAGGATGAGTGTGGCTTTGTATTAACGTTTCATGATCTAATGAGATAATTGAAAGGTTTGCACCACTGCACCCAGGTCCTCCTGACCACATCCCAGCTTGTGCCCTCCTCTGCAATGTGCAACCAGGCGATGGTGATCTCTGGAGGAGGTCTCTTCTGCCCATGGGAAGTGAAGAGGACCTCCCTGCGTGCTGTAACTCCCTCTATATGCTTATGGAGGGAGTCATTGGGAAGCCTGGGTGCAGCCCTGCACCTCTGTGCAGTGATTGTCAGTGTTTGCAGCACCTCAATGCTGTAGAACACTGACAGCACAAACATCAAAAGTAAGGTGGCCATGGTCCCTTTAAGGAAACCGGCTGATGACGCATCATCAAATGATGTCACCAGACCCACTTCCTCTAATTGGCCAGGAGACACGCTGGGCGGGCCTAACAAGCCCAATCAAGGGAAATTCATTTCAGACAGCGGGCTGAAGCCAGCAGCAGACCCTTCACCGACTTCGCCCACCACAGGCCCGCCGAGGTGAGCAAAATTGCAGCCAATACTACAGAAAAATGTTGCAGAAATTTACAGCTTTACTTGAGCGAAAGCACACGTTCTCCATCTACGTTTGTCTGAGTGATTTTTTTAAAATGAACTGAACAGTGTTAATTTAGGCCCGCAGCTCACAATATAATATTATGTTCAGTATATGAGGAAGGTGCACATTATGCAGCATTTTCTATTTTCACCTATAAGCAAAACATTGGGGGTGAAATTGATCTTTGGCAACAGCGCACAATGGGCATTATCTCATCGGCCGTGTGTTTTAGAGCCGCCTGATTTTCACCTCCACTGAAGTCAATGGAGAGGAAAATTGGGCCGAGTGCAAAACGGGCTGTTTTTGCCCTCCTGCTAAGGTCGCCAACTCTGGCTGAACATATTCCTGGAAGTTTCATCGCATGACCTCCCACCTCCAACCCGGAGAGACCAGAACTAGAGGCCATAAATATGAGAGAGCCACTAATAAATCCAACAGGGAATTCAGGAGAAACTTCTTTACCCAAAGAGTGGGTAGAATGTGGAACTCGTTACCACAGGGAGTGGTTGAGGTGACTAGCATCGATGCCTTTAAGGGGAAGCTAGATAAACATATGAAGGAGGAAGGAATAGAAGGATATGTTGATGAGGTTAGATGAAGTTGGGTGGGAGGAGGCTCGTGTGAAACATAAGCACCGGCATGGACCTGTTGGGCTGAATGTCCTGTTTCTGTGCTGTAAGTACTACGTAATACTTTGTAAAGTAGGTTTTTCCCTCGTGTTGGTTTTCTCACCACCTGCCGCAAGCCCAATCTGGCAGCTGTGTCCTTCAGGTTTCGGCCAGCCCAGTCAGTAGTGGTGCTACCGAGCCGCCCAGAGTACATTCTGTGCCCTTGCTACCCTCAGTGCTTCTTCCAAGTGGTGTTCAACATGGAGGAGTACTGACTCATCAGCTGAGAGAGGGTGGTAAGTGGTAATCAGCAGGTGGTTTCCTTGCCCATGTTTGAGCTGATGCCATGAGACCTCATAAAATCTGGAGTCAATGTTGAAGACTTCCAGGGCCACTCCATCTTGACTGCATACCACTGTGCCACCACCTCTGGTGGGTCTGTCCTGCCGGTGGGACAGGATATACCCAGGGATGGTGATGGAGGAAAGTGGGACGTTGGCTGATAGGTGCAATTCTGTGAGTATGATTATGTCAGGCTGCTGCTTGATTAGCCTGTGGGACAACTCTCCCAACTTTGGCTCAAGTCCCCAGATATTAGTGAGGAGGACTTTGTGGGGTCGATTTGTGAAGGAATAAGCCATATAGCCTATTCAGAAAAATACACCATTCAATGAAAGGATTATGGCCTTACTAAAACATGACAAACTGGGTTTGGAAATCTAGAAACCTAACTATGAAAAAGCTGTGATAGCATTCTGGCTATTGAGATAAGATAGTTGTTGACACTGAATCAATAGCCTTATTGAAACAGAAGGTTAAAGGCTCCTGACAGTCTGAACCTTTGGGAACAAGACAATAGTTCACCCTGTACAAGGTGTTCTAATTTACACTTCATAAAGAAGCACAAACATCTGCCTTTGTAAAAATGACAAAGTAAAACGCACCTGCTGTTACACCGTTTTTTATGGTAAACTTAGAACACCTAGAGGAGAGACATAATTCTGTAATGCTACCAGCTGATGTGACTGTAAGAATTGCAGGGGTCAGCAGAAAAATGACTAGAGATAATTAGCTTACATCAGCAGGAAACCTTAAAGGAAATACCACTGGAAAAAGGGTATAAATATTGAACTCTCAAATGGGATAGTAGACTCGCTTTAAAGGGGCAAAGCAATTCTCAGCTTCAGAGGCAGCTCTGTAAGTCTCCAACTCTTTGTACCTCAAGGATCAAAGGTATTTGATTTTGGTGGATACCCTGTAGAAATCTAAGAACTGTAAAACTGTAGCGAAGTTAAGATTTGAGAGTAGATTCCCTGATAATAGAATTGTAAGCTTTCTCTTTTTGGAACTGTTAATGTTGCGATTGACTCACCAACTGTAAACTGCATGTCGGTTCTTTAATAAATCTATATATTTTTATAATTGTCTCACATAAGACTTCTGTATCAAACTTGCAATCTCAATCTCTGTACACTCTTTGGTGAGTAGTTGCAGAATTCTGGGGGAGTTTTCCAGACCCTCATAATTTCCGGAACGTTACAGTCTAGCTAAACTTATTAAAAGTGCTATCTGGAGGACGGTAACATTTTCAGGTTGTTCCTTTCCTTTAGGGAGAGATAGTCCGGACCTTTAGACTCAATTAAGCGTCTTTAGGATTCGGCTACCTCAAACTTTAGTTGAAAGTGAACGTCTGAGGAATACGCCTGATCCGGGGTAGCCCTAAAGGGGCTAGGACTAGTAATTATCCCTTCAGACTGGGCTGAGTGTGCATTTGTTGTATCCAAATCCGATGCCTATGTTGAAGTCGAGTGGTCCATCTGTAGAACATCTATAGGCAATTTTACATTTACACTTGTTTAGGCTGGATTGCCGGATAGCAGTGCTATTCTGTAATCTGCAGCTCAGTCATATTACTAACCTAACACTGGATCCCAACTCCTGATGGCAGAATGGTAGATGCATGTCTTGCAGCATTACAATTCTGCTGTGGCGATAAGGGCACTAGATGTAGCAATTTAAGTATGACGAGCCAGCACATGGACACTGTTCCTGTGATCCAAATTAATCAGGTACCAATGTAAAAGCACTTTACAACAATGAATTTGCTTACCAACAACTTAAGATGTTACTTTTAGTATTTGAACAACTTGTTCTTTTCAACAGTACATTGTGAAGCCTACTGGAATCGCTCTAATTGTGACTATATTAAGCATTGGTTTCCAGTGTGATAGGTCACTTGGCTGTACAGATGGATAATCTGCTTTCTGTCTTACAACTATTTTTGTTTTATCCAGAACTCGCTTCAAATGGAGCGACAAATGAGGATCAGGGGCTGCTCTCAGGGGGTTGTGCGAGAGGCTGCTGGAACCCTCACTACACAAACTAAATTGTCAAATCATAGAACCAGAGAATCATAGAATGGTTACAGCACGGAAGAAGGCCATTCAGCCCATCGAGCCTGTGCCAGCTCTCTGCAAGAGCACTTCAGCAAGTCCCACTCCCCCGCCCTTTCCCCGTAGCCCTGCAAATTTCTTTGCTTCAGGTACTTATCCAACTCCCTTTTGAAAGCCGTGATTGAGTCTGCCTCCACCACCCTTTCAGGCAGTGCATTCCAGATCCTAACCACTCGCTGCATAAAAAAGATTTTCCTTATGTCGCCTTTCGTTCTTTTGTCAATCACCTTAAATCTGTGTCCTCTGGTTCTCGACCCTTCTGCTAATGGGAACAGTTTCTCTCTATCTACTCGGTCTACACCCCTCATGATTTTGAACACCTCTATCAAATCTCTTCTCAATCTTCTCTGCTCTAAGGAGAACAACCTCAGCTTCTCCAGTCTATCCATGTAACTGAAGTCCCTCATCCCTGGAATCATTCATGTAAATCTTTACTGCACCCTCTCTAAGGCCTTCACATACTTCCTAAAATGTGGTGCCCGGAATTAGGAACAATGTTCCAGTTGAGGCCGAACCAGTGTTTTATACAGGTTCACCAAAATTTCCACGCTTTTGTACTCTAAGGGGGTGATTTTGTCAATGGGGGCGCGTTGGAGGTGGGACTGCTGCTTGTCGGGTTTTAGTCCCGCCTCCAGTGACTTGTGGCCAACCCACGCTATTTTCCCTTGATTGACCTTGTTAAGCCTGCCCAGTGGGCTTAGCAGGCCAACTAAGGGGAAGCCGGTTACAGAAAACATCAGCGTATGACGTTACATCTGTCAAAATTTTTTGACAGCTGAATTGTCATCATTTGACAGCTCTATGAAGCTGTCAAACACTGACATTCTCTGTTGTTTGATGAGTCCTTGTATTCAAGGCTCATTAAACCTCTTTTGTGAGCAGAAATTAGATGGTTGTTGCATTGGAGAATGCAGCAGCCACCTGTCATCTCTGCCGGTGAGATGCAGGAGTCTCCGCATCCCCAACTGTTGAAGCCTGCAGGAAGAAACAAAGGTAAGTAAACATTTTCTATCACTTTCCACTTACCTCACATACTTACCACTCCACACTTGCATCCATCACTTACCTCCACAGCGCACTTTTGCACCCCTCCGACCCCCACAGACCCATTGCTCGCCTCGATGACCCTGGCGGGGTTGCCCAACGTCGGGAAGCCGCGCCTCTGCTGGAAAAATGGGGATAATCCTCTTAACTGCCTGTTAACTACCTGTTAACAGGCAGTTAAGTGGCTGTAATCCCCTTCCCGCCTCCAGGAGACGGGACCTGGTGTGGGTCGGCTACCTGCCTCCTGGGAAGATGGCATGGAGGCGGGTTGGGGGCGGGATGGGCACCTGCTCCAGATTCTGCCATTTTTCCGGCAGTCCCGCCTCCATACCCACCTCCCCAGGGCTGGCAAAATCCAGCCTTTTGCCTCTATTCATGAAGCCCAGGATCCCATAAACTTTTTTAACTGCTTTCTCAACCTACCCTGCCACCTTCAACGATTTGTGCACATATATCCCTGTTCATGCACCCCTTTAGGATTGTACCCTTTAATTTATATTTCCCCTCCTCATTCTTTCTATCAAAATGTATCACTTCGCACTTTTCTGTGTTAAATTTTGTCTGTCATGTGTCCGCCCATTTCACCAGCCTGCCTATCTCCTCTTGAAGTCTATCACTATCCTCCTCGCTGTTCACTATACTTACAAGTTTTGTGTCATCTGCAAATTTTGAAATTGTGCCCTGTACACCCACATCCATGTCATTAATATACATCAAGAAAAGCAGTGATCCTAGTACCGACCCCTGGGGAACACCACTGTATACCTTCCTCCAGTCTGAAAAACAACCACTACTGTTTCCTGTCACTTTGCCAATTTTGTATCCATGTTGCCACTGCCCCTTTTATTCCATGGGCTTCAACTTTGCTGGCAAGCCTATTATGTGGCACTTTGTTGAGCGCCTTTTGGAAATCCATGTACACCACCTCAACCACAGGAAATCATGGACATTTCAATTGCACGGTATATACGAGCTCCAATGTTCTGTGTCACAGAATGTCACAATTTCCTGCTCAGTGACTTATCGAATCTTAGTCATGCCAAGAAATGGAGACCACAGGTGTTTCTTCGGAGGAAGGGGGGAAGGGGGGGTGGTGGCGGGGGGAAACCAGAGGATGAATTATCCTGGCTCACAGGTGCAGGTATCTCCTAACAACTGACTCAAGAGTGGCATTGAGAGACCCTGGGAGCAAGTAACTTGGCCACCCCCTCAGTTAAGGAATGGCCGGCACAGACATGATGGGCCGAATGGCCTCCTTCTGTACTGTAAATTTCTATGATTCTATGAATGTGGCCAAGAGATCTAGAGCGAGGAAAATGGAGAAATTACAAGTAGTAACTTTGCAGAACATAAGAGGTAGGAGCAGGAGTAGGTCATTTGGCCCCTCGAGCCTGCTCCACCATTCAATAAGATCATGGCTGATCTGATCGTGGCTTCAACTCCACTTCCCTGCCCGTTCCCCATAACCCTCGACTCCCTTACCTTTCAAAAATCTGTCTATCTCCACCTTAAATATATTCAATGACCCAGCCTCCACAGCTCTCTGGGGAAGAGAATTCCAAAGATTCACGGCCCTCTGAGAGAAGAAATTCCTCCTCATTTCCGATTTAAATGGGTGCGCCCTTATTCTGAAATTATTCCCCCTAGTTCTAGATTCCCCCATGATGGGAAACATTCTCCCTGCATCTACCCTGTCAAGCCCCTTCAGAATCTTATATGTTTCAATAAGATCCCCTCTCATTCTTCTAAACTCCAATGAGTATAGGCCTAACCTGCTCAACCTTTCTTCATAAGACAACCCCTTCATCTCCGGAATCAACCTCGTGAACCTTCTCTGAACTGCCTCCAATGCAAGTGCATCCTTCCTTAAATAAGGAGACCAAAACTGTACGCAGTACTCCAGGTGTGGTCTCACCCATGCCCTGTACAGGACTTCCCTACTTTTATACTCCATTCCCTTTGCAATAAACAATATGTAGTTACAAATTATTTTCTGAACAAGATTTCCCACACGCCACCTTTTTGAATACTTTCACCATTACATGTGTTCTTTTACTTGTTTCCGAACATGAGGCAAGAGAGGAGGCAAACATAAATTCCAATTGAACGAGCTCTAAAGAACAACAACCACTTCTACTCGCCCTCTCTAGTTAAGGATAGATACCACTTTTTTTAAAGAAATCATTTTGTCTCAAAGAATACATAATAATTCATTTTAGATCGTGTTTTTGAAACATGTAATTTATTTATGAAGAAAAAGATTTAAATTTTTTTAAAAAGTTTAAAAGCCTTAAACATGTTCTTACATCTTCAGAGAGTTGGATGAGCAGTTACGTAGATCAGAATGGAATTCTACCAGGAATCTGCTTCATTTTTATCAATTCAAAAGGGCTGTTAAGATCTTGTGAAAGAACCTTGCATGTCAAAGATTCCACTGAGGCAATAATAACCTAAATACTGCAACAAAGACCTAAATATTGCAGATGCTGGAAATCTGAAACAAAAACGGAAAATGGTGGAAGCGCTCAGCAAGTCAGGCAAAGCATCTGCGGAGGGAAGCAACAGACCTACATAGCAGGCATTTCCCTCCATCAGAACCAGGGAGTGAGACCTCAAATGAAGGCAACCAGGGTAAAATGTACCGAGTGTAATGTAGCCAAGTTTGCGGATGATACAAAGATGGGTGGGAAAGCAAGTTGTGCAGAGGACTCAAAGAATCTGCAAAGGGATATAGACAGGCTAAGTGAGTGGGCAAACATTTGGCAGATGGAGTATAATGTGGGAAAGTGCGAGGTTATCCACTTTGGCAGGAAAAATAAAAAAAGCAAATTATTATTTAAATGGAGAGAGATTACAAAATGCTACAGTTCAGAGGGACCTGGGGGTCCTTGTGCATGAAACACAAAAAGTTAGCATGCAGGTACAGCAAGTAATCAGAAAGGCAAATGGAATGTTGTCCTTTATTGCAAGGGGGTGGAGTATAAAAACAGGGAAGTCCTGCTACAACTGTACAAGGAACTGGTGAGACCACACCTTGAGTACTGCGTACAGTTTTAGCCTCCTTATTTAAGGAAGGATACACTTGAATTGGAGGCAGTTCAGAGACGATTCACTAGGTTAATTCCAGAGATGAGGGGGTCGACTTATGAAGAAAGGTTGAGCAGGTTGGGCTTATACTCATTGAAATTTAGCAGAATGAGAGGTGATCTTTTTGAAACATATAAGATACTGAGGGGGCTCAACAAGGTAGATGCAGAGAGGATATTTCCCCTTGTGGGGAAATCTAGAACTCGGGGGCATAGTTTCAGAATAAAGGGTCGCCCTTTTAGAACTGAGATGAGGAGGAATTTCTTCTCTCAGAGGGTTGTAAATCTGTGGAATTCTCTGCCCCAGAGAGCCGTGGAGGCTGGGTCATTAAATACATTTAAGGTGGAGATAGACAGATTTTTGCAAGATAAGGGAGTGAAGGGTTATGGGGAGCGGGCGGGGAAGTGGCTTTGAGCCCAAGATCAGCCATGATCTTATTGAATGGCGGGGCAGGCTCGAGGGGCCAAGTGGCCTATTCCTGCTCCTGTTTCTTATGTTCTTATGTAAAAGAAGCAAATGGAAATCACGTCAAAGAGAGGAGCATTAGTGCAGGTAGATGACACGCTTCATTTTATTGTTGTTGAACATTTATGAGAGAGCTCAGATGAGCCAGCTGTAAATTATTAGCTGAATACAAAATTAAATTTCTGATTTAATTATTGAATGGAGATAGAACGCAGATTGATTTAATCTATATGATTTATAATATATATGTACAGGTAGTATAATATCACGTAAAAATGTTGCAGATTTCTCTAGTAACAGCTGTGCAACACGAGACTGCCATTCTGTTACATATGTCTACATTTCTGCTTTTGAAGATTATTAGTCCCACTGAAATACAATAGCATCCTTATTTCTACTTAGTAAGTAAAACTATTATAAAAACAGAAAATGCTAGAAATACTCAGCGGGTCAGACAGCATCTGTGGAGAGAGAAACAGAGTTAACGTTTCAGGTCGATGATTTTTCATCAGAACTGGAAAAATTTGGAGATGGAACAGGTTTTAAGCAAGTGCAGCGGCAGGGAAAGGGGGAGGGGAGGAAAGAACAAAAGGGAAGGTCTGTGATAGGGTGGAAGGCGGGAGAGATTAAATGGCAAAAGGGTTGATAGTGCAAGGTGAAAGGAGACGGTAATGGGACAAGTAAAGAAACAAAGGAGGGGTCTAGAGGAGGTGTAAATGGGACTATCAGAATCATCAGCAACAGCTGCCGTCTGTAAAAATGGGGGTAGAGTTTATGATCTGAAATTGTTGAACTCAGTGTTGAGTCCAGAAGGCTGTGAAGTGCCTAATCAAAATATGAGGTACTGTTCCTCGAACTTTCATTGAGTTACATTGGAACAGTGTAGGAGGCTGAGGTCAGAGAAGTCAGAGTGGGAATGGGGCTGTACTGGTCTCGCTAGATGTGCTCCTATCTAGTTATCCAGCCAGCTAAACACTCATTCAAATAATTCCTCGAGAAGCGGGTTTGCTGTTTTGAAGCTTTACTTGAACAAATTTGTGAAACTGTAAACAAAGACAAAGTGGCCTAGAAATTGGGTTGGGGCGCCAAAGTGGCGCAAAAGTCGCCTGAGCGCAGGATTTAGCGCAATGTTCGAGTCTTCAGCGATCGTCCGATATTCAGTTTCATTGCCCCTCGAGGGACACAGGGCGAGGCTCGAGGCGCTCCGCGTCCCTCTTAGGGCGCTGAAACTGAATATCGCAGCGCAACGTGCCGCAGCACCACACGCTGCGGCACGGCACGCTGCAGTACTGCAGGCCTTCCTCCCACTGTTAAGGGGGAGGTGCCTGCAACAGCGCGATCCCCGCTCGCGAGTGCCGGCAAACAAGCCCGGCACCAAGGAGAAGTGCCGGGCTCTCGGGAAACAGCCGGCAATGCCGCGGGGGGGGGTGGTTAGGAGGCCGGGGACGGAGGTGCTGGCAGGCAGCCGCCGAAAAAGGTGGCTGCCCCGCACCTCCACCTTAACTTGCGCTGCTGCCGGCACAGTAAGGCCTCGTGAACCAGGCGCGGGTAGCGAACGGTGCAACTGCGGCGTTCGCTGCCAAATATCATGAACGGGGCACGAATGGGGCACTGCACACACCAATGACATCATCCTGGACATTTAATCACTGCTCCTACCTTTATATTTCAGGGTGTTCGCTCCTGGCTGGAATCATGTGCTCAGGATCTGTCTGTCACCTTTCTGCCCTTACCATTGGTCCAGTGCAAAGCCTCAGCCATGTTTGCGAGAAGAACCCCAGAGTGGCAACAACTCCAGAAGGAAAAACTACATGAAAGACCTTTTGTACTTAAAAAAAAAAAAATTATCAGCTAAATTGGAAAGGAATCCTGAATCATCCCTATTATCTGAGCTTTCATACTGAATTGAGTGATTTAAAAATAGTTTAATCATGCTACTGTTAAGCTGGAACTGGGCACATCTTCTAGACATGTAAAATGACAACATTGTTTTTCAGTTGTATTGCTTGGATTAATATTTAATTCAAATAATCAGTCACAATGAACTTTGAGACTATTGAAGGCAAATTCCAGTTGCTCCCAGCTCCAAAGCAAAAGACACCCAGTGGAGAAGCTGTAAAAGCCCATTTCCTCTTGACTATGAATCACAGAAATGCCAACTAATAGGAACTAGGCTCAGGTGTTTAACTAATATATCTGAATAGCACACGCGAAGGTTTAACACAGACGATACTGTATGACTCTATAAATGTTTAGGGTAAAAGTGAGAATTGCACAAGTTCCACTGGCTGTCACATAGCCCAGTTGAAACTATGACACAGCAAATTATAGCAGATTGTAAAAACTGGAACCAGCCAGCTTTCCATTTGCCACTGGTAAGATTGAATCCAAACAACTATTTAAATGACAGGCTTATCAAATAGTTATGGGTCAATTGACATTGCAAGTAAATTAAAGTTCTGGCATCACTTTCAATCAAATATTTCTAGTCACAAGGCAGGTTACATTGTAGGAATCAACGGATTCCTAATCACTGAGGTTGAGTCAGTTCAGTAAATTAACCAAATTTAATTAAACTGGTGAACAAAACAAAAACATGCAGGAGCAACAGCAAACAGGTCTATACAGTAGCTTGTTCCACGAGGTCTGAACTCAGAACCTCCCACCTCTGACGTCATGACATCATCACGTTTCCCGCCACTCAGGGCACCATGTGACCAACGTGATGACGTCATTGCGTTGTTTCAGGGTTTTTACAGAAAGCTTGTTTACACTCAGCAAACGGACATAGGTGCTGTAACATTGCTTTAAAGACAGTTATTCATTTGTACAGGAGTTTATTGGTGGTTTTCCCACAACTTGTACAATCGTAGAATCATAGAATGGTTACAGCACAGGAGGAGGCCATTCAGTCCGTCGAGCCCATGCCGGCTCTCTGCAAGAGCACTTCAGTTAATCCCACTCCCCCGCCCTCGTCCCGTAGCCCTGCAAATTTCTTTCCTTCAGGTACTTATCCAATTCCCTTTTGAAAGCCATGATTGAGTCTGCCTCCATCACCCTTTCAGGCAGCGCATTCCAGATCCTAACCACTCGCTGAGTAAAAAAGTTTTTTCTTGTGTCGCCTTTGGTCCTTTTGCCAATCACCTTAAATCTGTGTCCTCTGGTTCTCAACCCTTCCACCAATGGGAACAGTTTCTCTTTATATACTCTGTCTGGACCCCTCATGATTTTGAGCACCTCCATCAAATCTCCTTTCAACCTTCTCTGCTCTAAGGAGAACAACCCCAGCTTCTCTAGTCTATCCATGTAACTGAAGTCCCTCATCCCTGGAACCATTCTCGTAAATCTTTTCTGCACCCTCTCTAAGGCCTTCATATCCTTCCTAAAGTGCGGTGCCCAGAACTGGACAAAATACTCCAGTTGAGGCCGAACCAGTGATTTATAAAGTTCATCATAACTTCCACGCTTTTGTACTCTATACCTCTATTCATGAAGCCCAGTATCCTGTATGTTTTTTAATGCTTTCTCAACCTGCCCTGCCACCTTCAACGATTTGTGCACATATACCCCCAGGTCTCTCTGTTCATGCACCCCCTTTAGAATTGTACCTGTTCTGGACATTTTACATGCAAATAGCACCCTCTGGTGGTAGCTATTGTATAGCAGTGATGTTCTGGGCTGATGGACCATTTTATATGCAGATAGCACCCTCTGGTGGTGGTTATCGTGTTAGCAGTTTGTATGAAGCAAAGGTCATTTGACCTTTCTACCTTTCTTCCTGTGTGAGGTCATTTGACCTCTCTACCTTTCTTCCTGTGTGACTCAGGAAGCAGAATCCCAGGAAGTAGAATTCCAGGAAGAACCTGACTTGAGTAATGGAGAATCTGCCATGAGGGGTTCCATTCACAATTCAATGTAATCTGATTTCATATGTTAGGCCAAGCGCAATATCTGTAAGTATCTTTGTTTGTTAGCATAATAGCAACGTTGTCAGAGTAGTATTTTGATAACACTATGTTTATAAAAGGTTAATATCTGATAGTTACAGAAGTGAGTCCAAATGTTAGTTAGTTATACAATTAGTCTATTCTACTGTTGTAAATATGTTATATCTTATGTAATATCGAATGTATAGTACTCAGTTTATGTACAAAACATACTTTGTCTTTGTTTACAGTTTCACAAATTTGTTCAAGTAAAGCTTCAAAACAGCAAACGGCTTCATGAGGAATTACTTTGAATAAGTGTTTAACTTGCTGAATAACTAGATAGGAGCACATCTAGCGCAGCCAGTACAGTGAAAAGATAAAGTGAAAAGAGAGCAATGCGGCTAGCTGTGAAGAGCGGAGCAGGAGGAACCCAGAGTAAGCCTTAACCTCGTAGAGCACACCTACCTCACATCAACATGTCAGACGATAATAACGAAAATGCTTTGCAGCGAGGAGAAGACCTTAAACGGGCAGACGAAACTGTAGAAGGTGACAATCGGTCTATAAGCTCCGGTTACGTCAGATCGCAAGCTGGTTCACGGTCATCAGGTGGTTCTAGACTAAGCGTGGCCATCGCCAGAGCACGGGCTAAGCTAATGGCAGCTCAAGCCAGAGCTGCGCATGCGAACAGTGAAATAGAAATAAAAGTAAGACAGGCCCGTCTCCAAGCTGAATCCCAAGCCGAACAGGCCCGACTCCAAGCTGAATCACAAGCCGAACAGGCCCGATCCCAAGCCGAACAGGCCCGATCCCAAGCCAAACAGGCCCGACTCCCAGCTGAATCACAAGCCAAACAGGCCCGACTCCAAGCCGAACAGGCCCGACTCCAAGTTGAACGCCAGGCCGAACAGGCCCGACTCCAAGTTGAACGCCAGGCTGAAAAGGCCCGTCACCAAGTTGAACGCCAGGCTGAACAGGCCTGTCTCCAAGCCACATTAGACGCTCTGCAGCAACAAAAAGAGATAGATGCTGCATTAGCCGAGACACAAGTATTCGAGGCAATTTTGGAGGGAGCTGATCCTGAGACAGCTTACAAACCTTTAATTCCCGTTTCCTGGCAGAGTCCACGACAGCACACCATAGATTATGTGAGCGACCATGCCGATATACAGTTTACAGGAGAAAGGGATGGAGGCCCGCACATCTCTACAGACGCAAGCACTTTGTATAACATGCCACAAGTTGCCAACCAAGGTCAAAGCAGGCGGCGTGCCTCAAGCCGCAGAGTCTCCCCCAGCAGAATGGAAGACACGGTGCAGAGGAATAGGACGCCGAATAGAGATAGTCAGAGGCAAATCCCCTCTCGGTTCCTTGAGACCCCCAACAGAGCCCCTAGCCAAGGCAGCCCTGGCACAGGTCCCAGCACCTACGACCTTGCCAAATAACTTGCACGCACCCAGCTGGTGACTTCGGGGTTAATCAAGTTTGATGACAGGCCGGAGAATTATCCGGCTTGGAAGTCCTGCTTCCACGATGCCATATCGAGCTTAGACCTGTCGGCAGGAGAAGAGCTCGGCCTCCTTATCAAACGGCTCGGCCCAGAATCCGCCGGACAGGCCTGCAGGATAAAAGCGGCCAATGTGGGACAGCTGCCAGAGGGGTTGAAGAAGGCTTGGGCGAGGCTGGAAGAAAGCTACGGCTCACCCGAAGCCATTGAAAGGGCTCTCTTTGACAGGCTGGAGAACTTTCCGAGGTTGACGAGTAAGGAACCCCAGAAGCTCCGCGACCTTGGAGATCTGCTGTCAGAACTCGAAGCCGCAAAGCAGGACGGCTACCTACCTGGTCTATCATACTTAGACACTTCCAGAGGGGTAAGTCCCATCATTGAGAAGCTTCCATTTAACCTGCAGGAGAAGTGGATAACGTTTGGATCAAAGTTCAAGCTAAAGCACAACGTGGCGTTCCCACCATTCTCTGCGTTCGTTAAATTCATCTGTAAAGAAGCCAAAGCCAGGAACGACCCCAGCTTCAACTTCTCCTCCCACCCAGCACTTGCCAGAAGAGACAAGTTCGACAGACATGGAAAGACACCAATATCTGTCCACAAAATGCAAGTGTCCTCAACTGAGCACACAAAGATTCAGAAGAAACCTGAGGATATGAGCAAACAATGCCCTATCCACAACAAGCCCCATCCTTTAAAGAAGTGCAGAGGCTTCAGGGAGATGTCCCTGGAAGATCGGAAACAATATCTTAAAGAGAACTCTATATGTTTCAAGTGCTGCTCTTCCACGAGCCATCTCGCCAAGAACTGCAAGGTAGATGCAAAATGCACTGAATGTGAAAGTGATTGGCACATTTCAGCACTACACCAAGGCCCAGCTCCTTGGAAGTCAGAGACGCCTCCTCCCACTTCAGAGCACGGCGGGGAGAGAGAGGGAGCTGCTGGTCCGGAGATTACATCCAGGTGCACCGAGGTGTGTGGAGAAGGAGTGAGCGCAAGAGCATGCTCCAAGATATGCCTCGTTAATGTGTACCCTGCAGGATGTCGTCAGGAATCTGAAAAGATGAAAGCACACTTCCTAGAATTTGTCAAGAAAATGCTTGTCAACGATCATGCAGAGATAGCTCCTCCACTCCAGGAAGGCCAAGAGTGCTGGTACCTCCCTTCCTTTGGAGTCTATCACCCCAAAAAGCTGGAACAGATCCGCGTGGTGTTTGACTCCAGTGCACCATATCAGGGAGTCTCTCTCAACGACGTACTCCTCACAGGGCCCGATCTTAGCAACAGCCTCTTGGGAGTACTCATGAGATTCAAGAAAGAGCCCGTCGCCATCACTGCCGATATCCAGCACATGTTTCATTGCTTCGTGGTGAGAGAAGACCACAGAGACTTCCTCCGCTTCCTGTGGTATCGGGACAATGACCCCAATAGAGACATTGTGGACTACAGAATGCGTGTCCATGTCTTTGGGAATAGCCCATCCCCTGCTGTCGCCATATACGGACTAAGGAGGGCTGCCAAGGAAGACGACGACTTTGGCAGTGATGTGAGAGGGTTCATCGAACGAGAGTTCTACGTCGACGACGCACTGAAGTCATTCCCGACCGAAGCAGAGGCCATCAGTACCCTCGGACGAGCCCAGGAACTACTTGCACTATCCAACCTCAGGCTGCACAAGATAGCCTCTAACAGACCAGCAGTGATGGAGGCATTCCCCCCTGAAGATCGTGCTAAGGACGTCAAGGACCTAGACCTCTTCACTGATGACCTCCCCCTACAGTGTAGCCTAGGGGTGTCGTGGAACATAGCAACAGACACGTTCACGTTCCAAGTCTTAGACGTCAAGAAACCCTTCACACGTAGAGGAGTGCTCTCTACAGTCAACAGCCTATACGACCCTCTCGGCTTCTTAGCCCCTGTCACCATACAAGGCAGGCTGCTCCTCAGGGAACTCTCCACACGCGCTGAAGAGTGGGATTCACCTCTCCCTGAAGAGATGGAAGCAGAGTGGGACAGATGGAGAGACTCACTCCAAGACTTACAGGAGATCCAAATACCTCGCTGCTATTCGTCTTTCTCTCCCTTAAATGCCCAATTCAAAGAGCTTTGCGTCTTTGCAGACGCATCTGCTAAGGCCATTGCAAGTGTGGCTTATCTGAAGGTCACCACTCAAGAAGGACAAAGCAAAGTCGGCTTCGTCTTTGATAGAGGCAAGTTGGCGCCCCAGCCAGACCTCACCATACCCAGATTGGAACTGTGCATAGCAGAATGCGACCTACCCCTTCACAGCAGTCTACGGAAGCTGCATCCTATCGTTGACACCGACGGACTGTCTCTGAGGTGGTTCTTCTTTTGTCGCCAGAGGACTCCAGTGACAAGTAGAGTTCGGATTATGTGGAGTCGTTAACGACCCCAGACGGGGAGTGTTCCGGACATTTTACATGCAGATTGCACCCTCTGGTGGTAGCTATTGTATAGCAGTGATGTTCTGGGCTGATGAACCATTTTATATGCAGATAGCACCCTCTGGTGGTGGTTATCGTGTTAGCAGTTTGTATGAAACAGAGGTCATTTGACCTTTCTCCCTTTCTTCCTGTGTGAGGTCATTTGACCTTTCTACCTTTCTTCCTATGAGAGGTCATTTGACCTCTCTACCTTTCTTCCTGTGTGACTCAGGAAGCAGAATCCCAGGAAGTAGAATTCTAGGAAGAACCTGACTTGAGTAATGGAGAATCTGCCATGAGGGGTTCCATTCACAATCCAATGTAATCTGATTTCATATGTTAGGCCAAGCGCAATATCTGTGAGTATCTTTGTTTGTTAGCATAATAGCAATGTTGTCAGAGTAGTATTTTGATAACACTATGTTTATAAAAGGTTAATATTTGATAGTTACAGAAGTGAGTCCAAATGTTAGTTAGTTATACAATTAGTCTATTCTACTGTTGTAAATATGTTATATCTTATGTAATATCGAATGTATAGTACTCAGTTTATGTACAAAACATACTTTGTCTTTGTTTACAGTTTCACAAATTTGTTCAAGTAAAGCTTCAAAACAGCAAACGGCTTCACGAGGAATTACTTTGAATAAATGTTTAACTTGCTGGATAACTAGATAGGAGCACATCTAGCGCGGCCAATACAGTACCCTTTGGTTTATATTGCCTGTCCCCATTCTTCCTGCCAAAATGTATCAACTTGCACTTTTCTGCGTTAAATTTCATCTGCCACATGCCGGCCCATTCCATCAGCCTGCCTATGTCCTCTTGAAGTCTATCACTATTCCCCTCACTGTTCACTATACTTCCAAGTTTTGTGTTATCTGCAAATTTTGAAATTGTGCCCTGTACTCCCAAGTCCAAGTCATTAATATATATCAAGAAAAATAGTGGTTCTAGTACCGACCCCTGGGGAACACCACTGTATACCTTCCTCCAGTCCGAAAAACAACCGTTCACCACTACTCTGTTTCCTGTCACTTAGGGTTGGGTTAGAAATCCACCTATGCTATTCCAACATAGCATTTGGACTTGATCCAAAACATTGTTTAAAAGAAAAATGTTATTAAAAATATTTTTTAAATTAACAGTTGGGAATGAACAATTAAATTGACTTTTTTTTCCCTGTTATCTGAAACCATCACCATCATTGTATATACAGACACAGGCACTGTATATACAAAAACAAACCATCCATTACATTGTGTTGTTTTACTGCAACTGTGGGAAACAGTGGCCTAGAAATTCACTTTGGGCCCGCCAGCTGGCGTGCGGCCAAAAGTTAGCGCTGAGCGCGGAGCCAGTTGCGCGCGTCAGATATTCAGTTTTTGCGCCCCAAGTCGGAACCGGGCGCTATTCCAGGGTGTGCCCGCCCCCGCTTGGGGCGCTGAAACTGAATTTCAGCGCTCTAGGCGCCGCTGCGCCACCCGCTGCGGAGCGGCAGGCTGCGGTACTGCAGGCCTCCTCCTTCTCTTAAGGGGGAGGTGCCTGCAACGGGGAGATCGCCGCTGGATAGTGCCAGCAAATGAGCCCGGCACCACGTAGAAGTGCCGGGTTTGCGGAAAGCAACCGGTAATGCCGCGGGGGGGGGGTGGGGTGGAGGAGGCCGGGGAAGGAGGTGCGGGCAGGCGGCCACCGAAAAAGCGGCCGGCCGCACCTCCACCTTAAAGTGCCCCACTAAGGCTACAGTACGGCCCAGTTTTCTGGTCGCTGTTTGTGGCCGCTGCGGAAGAGGCGGCCGCAACTAAATATGGGGGTCGGGCCGGTATCGGGGCGGAACCGGGGCACTGCGCACACCGATGACGTCATCGGTGCCGGCGCAGCGCTAACGGCTACCGCCGCCATTACCGCTGCGCTGAATATCAGCGCAAACTCCTCTATTGGTGCAGAAGCCCTCTTTGGGCGGTAACTGGCCGCAAAGCTGGCAGCGCCTTACTGAATTTCTAGGCCAGTATCTATTATTGTGGTAATGGCTGTTTAACTATTGGCCTGGGTTGTAGAATATTGTAGACCATTGCTGGGATTGGTAGGGGCTACAGTGTTACCGAAGTTTCTAGCTACAATAAAATGTAGTCTATTATTACTTTCAGTTAGTTGTATTGTTAAAGTTCTCCTATAATGTCATTCCTTTCTGTCTCATCAGAGCCTGGATGCAGGCATGGATGCAAGAACTGAATCCTAAAGGAGAGGCGAGAATAATTGCCCTCGGCATCAATACAGCATTCGACTGAGTATAGCATCAAGGAGACCGAGCAAAACGGAGGTCAATGGGAGTCAAAGAAAATACCCTCCAGTGGCTGGCGTCATACCTAATAGAAAAGACGATGGTTGTGGTTGTTGGAGATCAGTCACCGTAGCTCCGGGACATTACTGCATGAGTTCTTCAGGGAATTGCTCTTGGGCCAACCATCTTCGACTGCTTCAATGACCTTCCCTCCATTATAAGGTCAGAGATAGGGCTGATCGCTGATGGTTTCACAGTGTTCAGCTCTATTCACAATGCTTTTGATATTGAAGCAGCCCATGCCAGACTACAGCTGGACCTGGGTAATATCCAGGCTTGGGCTGACAAGTAGCAGGTAATATTCATGCAGCGTAACTGCTGGGTACTAAGGGGGAAAAATTCAGTATCGCCCTGTTTGGGGCGCCATTATCGGCCGTGCGCAATGTTTAGCGCCTGGCGCTAATTATTGCCGCCAACGGCAAACTTGGCTTTTATCGCCCCTGGAGGTGATTGGAGCGCTAAATCAGGCGCTTCACACCTGTCTTAAGGCGCAAAGGCCAAGGAGCGAGGTGCTACCTCACAGCGCTGGCGAAGCTCATGTGATGTCAGTCAGCAATGGAACACAGACACACTGGCACCGGCCAGTTCTTAAAGGGGAGGGTTGATCTTGCTCTCCATCCACATCCTGCTCATTGCAGCCTTGAATCTCGGCCTGGAGAGACCTGTACATCAAATCTGCTGGAAAGAACAATGGAGAGACCCAGGGAAAGAGCTCAGAGTGCAGCCCCCACAGTCTCTTCTAAATCGATACAAGGAAGGGCAAATCAAAATGAACCTGCAAAGTGCTGCTCAGTACCCAAAACTCCTTCACACAGCGTTGAATCTCTCCAGAAGTCTCTCTCGCTCTCTCAGAATGCGTGGTGCAAAAATGTCACCAACAAAAAAAGGCAGGAAGCGGTCACCTTTAAATAGCGCTCCCCCAGTCCCTGACTGCAAAAACGCTCCCCTCAACCTGTCGTTGCTAGTGGCAGGTGGTAAGGCAGGGGGCGCCACTCAAATTCCAGTTCCGGTTGCTACCGGGACGTTGCGCATTCGACTGACGTTACGGTCTGCCGGCACAGGAGATCATGGCAGTAGTGTTTAGCGCCACCACAAAATGTCTAGTTAATTTCGCGAGCGGCGCAAATATCGCCGCGCCCAGGCGCTAGTTGCTTTGCGCCCCATTAGCGCCCTCTTAAGACGCTAACAGGAGGCGCAAATAACTGAATTTTTCCCACTATCTTGAACAAGAGTGTTGTGTATTTTGAATGTGTATTAGAATTGTCCCACATGGGATACCGTAATGGTGATTTGCAATGCACTATGGGAAATGTAGTGCATTGAGTGAAGAAGCACATTGTAAATAAAATGGCCGTTAACTAAACTCTCCACCCCGGAGTCCTCCTTAATTGTTATATAGGTAAGGGCATAAAACCCCTTGAGACACAACAAAACTGGCGACGAGGATGACGGACTTGCGCATCACTTTGCACTGGAATCGGCGATGTTTAAAGTAAGAAGTTCCTGTCTTTTCTTAATGGCGCGCCCGCAGTTTAGTGCTGATGCAATCGCCTCGTAAAGGTGGCGGTTCGGGTGTTACCCAAATAAGAAGGGGGAGAGTAACGATACAGTGAAACGAAGTGGAGGAAAAGGACTGTAAAGAAAAAAAAAAATAACAAGATGGCTATGCTAACTGGAGCATTTGGACCATTTGATGAAACGACGGAGCAATGGAGTGCTTATACAGAGCGTTTTGGATTTTTCGTGACTGCAAATGGCATTAAAGATGACGTGAAAGTGGCGACATTCCTCAGTGTGATCGGAGCAAAAACATTTGGCTTGTTACGGAGTTTGATGCACCCGGATAAGCCCGGCGCTAAGACATATGATCAGGTTGTGGAAGTTTTGGAAACACATTTCGCACCCAAGCCGCTGCTGATTGCCGAGAGGTTCAGGTTTCACAAATGAAACCAAGGGGAGGGTGAGTCCATAGCCGAATATGTTGCAGTGCTAAAGAAGCTAACTGAGCATTGTGAGTTTGGTGAAACTCTAAATGACACTGTCCGTGATAGGTTTGTGTGTGGACTAAGATGTGAAGCAACACAGAAGCGCTTGCTCACGACTGACAAACTGACGCTTAAATCAGCAGTGGAGCTCGCTGTGTCTATGGAGTTAGCAGCTAAAGATGCACAGCTGTTGGGGGCTGCAGCAAGAGTGCAGCTACACCGGATAAGCATGCAAGGGGCACCAGAGAGTGTTACAGATGTGGAAGGTCAGGTCATCAGCCATCTGACTGCTGGTGTAAAGACCTGACCTGTCGGAAATGTGAAAAGAAAGGACACATTGAACGTGTGTGTAAAGGGCAAAGCAAACAATCCTACACAGAGACACACAAAAACAAACAAGGAAACACATCCAACTGGCGTTCTAAAAAGAAAAACCTACACATGGTGAAACAAGAACAGGAAGACAGTGACACAGACTCTGATGGGGAGCTGAATCTCCATGTGTTAACGGTGAATGGAGGCTCATCAGGCTATGGAGTCACTCCACTACTAGAGGGAATACCAGTCAAAATGGAGCTGGATACGGGGGCCGCTGTCTCCTTGATTTCAGAGAAGCTATTCAAAGAAAAACTGAACCGCCTATCACTGACGCCGGCCAAGCTCATCTTAAAGACCTACACTGGGGAAACAGTCCCAATGCTGGGTAAGACGGAGGTCAAGGTGGAGCTTAATGGACAAACCGTGATGCTGCCAGTCTACGTGGTCAAGGGTGACTATCCATCCCTGATGGGCAGGCCATGGTTGGAGAAAATTCATCTGGATTGGAAAAAAGTGAATGCGGTGTCAGTCAAAGAGGCGGGGCTAGCGGCAGTGTTGACAAAGCATGTGGCTGTCTTTGACGGAGAATTGGGGAGTATGAAGGGGATTACGGTCAAATTCAAGGTGAAGCCTGACAGCCAGCCACGATTCCTGAAGGCCAGGAAAGTTTCCTACGCCCTCAGACCAAAGGTGGAGGCTGACCTGGAGCATCTGGTCAAGGTAGGGGTCCTGGTGCCGGTTTTGCACAGTGAGTGGGCCACGCCCGTGGTACCAGTGATGAAGAGTGATGGCGTGGTTCGCTTATGTGGAGATTTCAAAGTAACAGTGAATCCTGTGCTCTCAGCTGAACAGTACCCCCTCCCCATCATTGAAGATCTTTTCGTGGGTCTAGCAGGCGGTCAGAAGTTTAGCAAGATTGATCTATGCCAAGCCTACTTGCAGATGCATGTAGAAGAGGACTCACAGAAGTACCTCACCATCACCACGCACAAGGGCCTCTACAGGTACTGCCGCCTACCCTTTGGTATAACGTCAGCACCAGCATTGTTTCAGCGGGGTATGGACCAGATCTTAAGCGGCATTCCAGGGGTACAATGTTATCTCGATGATATCCTTGTCACAGGAAAGGACGACAACGAGCATCTGCAGAACCTGACGAAGACACAGGGAAGACTTGAAGAATATGGCTTACGTGTTCGCAAGGACAAATGCGAATTTTTCAAGCCATCAGTGGAGTACCTAGGCCATGTCATCAACGTGGACGGCCTACACACAGCACCGTCGAAAGTGAAAGCCATTGCCGATGCTCCTGCACCTACAAATTTCGGCCAGCTGCGGTCATTCTTAGGTCTCCTGAACTATTACGGAAAGTTTATTCCACGGCTGGCATCACTGTTGAAGCCATTACATGAGTTGCTGCATCAGGGCAAGGCCTGGGCATGGATGAAGGAGTGCGAAGCTGCATTCAAGAAAGCCAAAGCAGCTTTGACTGACCCCAGAGTGTTGAAGCACTTTGACCTGTCGTTGCAGATTCAGCTGGCCTGTGACGCGCCGCCTTATGGCGTCGGCGCGGTCGTGTCCCACATCTTTCCCTCAGGCGAAGAGAAGCCGATTGCATTCGCGTCAAGGTCCTTGAGCAAGGCGGAGGTGAAATACCCGCAGATCGAAAAAGAGGCTTTGGGCATCATCTTTGGAATCAAAAAGTTCCATCACTACTTGTTCAGAAGGAAATTCACCTTGCTGACGGATCATCGTCCTCTGACATCGATCTTTGGTCCACACACAGGAATACCCTCCCTGGCAGCGTGCAGGGTGCAGCGCTGGGCGCTGATGTTAAGCGCTCACAATTACAACATCAAATACCGGAGGTCAGCAGCACATGGCAATGCGGACGGATTGTCAAGACTTCCACTGCCTGTGCCCTCTGAAGGCTGTGAGCAGAAGATTTTCTACTTTGACATGGTGAGCAATGCCCCTGTCATGGCCCGGCAGGTCAAGAAAGAGACCAGAGTGGACCCTACGCTATCCAAGGTGCTGGATCGGGTGATGCGAGGAGATGGATCACGGGTGTCAGACGTACCACCTGAGCACCTACCTTACCTGTCAAGAGGGAAGAAGTTGTCTGTCACGTCAGGATGCCTCCTTTGGGGCATGCAAGTGATCATACCACCAAAGCTGCGGAAACATGTCCTCAACGAGCTGCACTCAGGACATTGTGGTATTGTCCGGATGAAGGAGCTGGCACGAAGCTACTTCTGGTGGCCCGGTCTGGATCATGAAATTGAAGTTGAAGCGAAATCATGCCCATCATGCGAGACAACCAGGGATACGCCAAGAGCAGCGCCACTGCATCCATGGGAATGGCCGGCGACACCGTGGCAACGGATCCATCTGGACTTTGCGGGATCAGTGGAAGGAGCGATGTTCCTGGTCGCGGTGGACTCCCATTCCAAATGGCCGGAGGTTGCAGTAATGTCCACTACCACTATGGAGAAAACCATCGAGACTCTGAGAGAGATGTTCGGGCGATTTGGTCTGCCGGAGCAGATCGTAACTGACAATGGAACACAGTTCACATCCCAGGAGATGGAGGAGTTCCACAAGAGCAATGGAATCCAGCACACGTTCTCCGCGCCTTATCATCCATCCATGAATGGATTGGCGGAGAGATTTGTCAGAACGCTGAAACGCGCGTTGAAAGCGGCAAGAAGTGATGCTCCTCTAAAGCAGCGCCTGAATGCTTTCTTGCTGAAATACCGAAACACGCCTCATGCTACGACTGGAGCATCTCCTGCTTACCTACTCATGGGAAGGCAGCTACGGACACGCCTTGACCTGCTGAGGCCAACGTCCACAGAAGCAATGGTGCACACCAATCAGCAGGATCAAGTCAGCAGACGAGCTCAGAGGTCCAAAGAACGACACTTTGTGGTGGGGGCCAAAGTCCTCGCGCGTAACTACACCACCCTGGAGCGGTGGGTCCCGGCTACGGTCATTCAAAAGACGGGCCCCGTTTCATACTGAGTCCGCACTGGAGACGACCGAACATGGAGACGGCATGTAGACCAGTTACTGCCAAGACAGTCGCCACAGGTAACCCAAGATACAGAGGATCAAGGACCTGCTGGGGGCTCCAGCAAGGACTGGTCATCCGACCCTGAGACGGTGGCACCATCCACTCTTGTGCCATCGAGGGAGGGAGCCATGCCTGCAGGGTCACAGGGGAGCCAGCCAGAGCCTGCTACTGAGACTAGGCGTTACCCCCAAAGAGAAAGGCAGCCTCCAGAGCGCCTTAGTTACAGTTAGTGCTAACCTGTGTGCATGGGGCAGAATAATCCCCAGGGTTAGCGGAATGTAGAGGCAGTCTACCCTCTCTTCCAAAGTTATAGGCCTAGAAATTCAATGGCCTTAGCGCCGCTTTTGAGGCGCTAGAGGGCCTAGCGCCGAAGTTATGGCCAGTTTAGAAATTGACAGGGGCCCTAAATCGGCGTTAGGCCGGTAGCGCTGCGCCGGCACCGATGACGTCATCGGTGTGCGCAGCGTCCCGGTTGCCATGGTAACCCGCCCGAACTCGGAAATTGAGTTGCGGCCGCCTCGCCCGTGGCAGCCGCAAGCAACGTTCTGGCAGAGGTGCCTTATAGAACTTTGCGCCGGCGCATTAAAGGCCCCGCGGCGGCCGGCCGCTTTCCCGCCGGCCGCCTGGCCGCAGCTCCCTCCCCGGACTTCCCCCCCCCCGGAACAGGAGCAAGCCCGGCACTTGTCCGAGGTGCCGGGCTCATTTTTAAAAAGATTATCGCGGGCTGCGGCCGGGTGCAGGCAGCTCCTCCTTAACGGAAGGAGGAGGCCTGCACTTCCCGAGCCTGCCACACTGCAGCGGGCGCCGCAGCGCCGGAATAGCGCCGCAATGCGGCGCGTGGCGCCAGTTTTGAGGCGCTGAGACCCCTCAGTAGCGCCGGCAGCCATTTGGGCGCGGCGCTACTGAATTTTTGGCGCGTGCAGGGGGACTTAGCGCCGGCACTAACTTCCGGCGCTAAAGCCCTCGCTGCGCCAAAACCGAATTTCTAGGCCATAGTCATTTTCAGTTATTCTGTTTTGTGGACATTCTATTTTAAGGGGGAGGAAATATGTTGTATATTTTGAATGTGTATTAGAATTGTCCCACATGGGATACCGTAGTGGTGATTTACAATGCACTATGGGAAATGTAGTGCATTGAGTGAAGAAGCACATTGTAAATAAAATGGCCGTTAACTAAACCCTCCACCCCGGAGTCCTTCTTAATTGTTATATAGGTAAGGGTACAAAACCCCTTGAGACACAACAAAGAGAAAGCACAGTCATTTTCTCTTGACCTTCAATGTCACCACCTTTACTCAGTCCCCCCCACAATCAGCACCTTGGGCATCACCACTGACTCAAGGCTTAACTGCACCAGCATATCAACATCATGGCTACAATAGCAGGGCAGAGGCTGGGTGCTCTGCGATGAGTGGTTCAACTCCTGATCCCTCAAAGCCTCTTCACCATCTACAGGGTTCAAGTCAGGAGTGTGATGGAGTACTCACCATTGCAACTCAGCAAGGTTACTTTGATATGCAAGTTCCCTCCCTTGGCATATCTACTCCAGAGAAAGACAAGTAGCAATATCATGGGAATACTAACAATAAACCATCCTGACTTGGACATATACCACCATTCCTTCATTGCCACTAGGTCAATATTCTGGAATTCCCTACTTAGCACCATTGTGGGAGCACCATCGCCATAAGCAGTTTAAGGAGAAAGCCTGCCACCACCTTCTCAGGGCAATGAAATATGAGCAATAAATATGTCACAGTTGTCCACATCTCAAGAACAAATAAAAAATGAAGCTTGAAAAGAGTAAAAGACAAATTAAAATAAATCGGGCTGTAGTGATTAGGTAACACCAAGTTTGGGTCTGCAAAAAGACAGAAGAAATTCCATAGTTTTGTGGTCCAAGGTAGGAACCTGGTTGTCTGCTTTTAATAAAAAACAGGTGTTCACCTCCAACACCCTGTACTTGCTAGCATAGTGATGGGACCCAGGAGTGTAACAATGATACTCCCTTGTGATGTGGACTACATCTCTATGTCTTAAACACATGCGTTCCTTTAATCTTTCCAAAGGCGGACAGGGTTAACAGTAGGCAAGGCATCATTGCCCATTAGTTGCTTTATTCCACAGTAGCCAAAATATGGAGAAGACTGAGTACGATGAATGTTACCTGGAGCAATTAGTTCATACGCTGTTACGAAAATAAAGACACAAGTAGAATGTGGAAGCTATATCTCCCTCGCATCCTTTCTGCTGCCTCAACTGGCTGACCTTTGGTGTTTGTGTTGATTCTTAAAAAGCGCCCCTTTAAAGACAGCAGAGAGCAAAGACGTTTATCAACACCCAGCTGCTGGATGTCCTCTGAATGAACAAATATTTCTAAAGAATGGGCCATTGTTCAGAATCTGTGCAAATCAACTGCACATCTCTCTTTTAAATCATCTCTATTCTTTAGAAAAGAGAAGGCTGAGGGGTGACCTGATAGCAGTCTTCAAGATTATGAAAGGTTTTGACAGGATAGACGTGGAGAAGATATTTCCACTTGTGGGGGGAGACCAAAAATAGGGGCCATAAATATAAGATAGTCACTAATAAATCCAATAGGGAATTCAGGAGAAACTTCTTTACCCAGAGAGTGGTGAGAATGTGGAACTCGCTACCACAAGGAACAGTTCAGGTGAATAGCATAGATGCATTTAAGGGGATATTAGATTTTTATATGAGGGAGAAAGGAATATGGTGATAGGGTTAGATGAAATGGGGTGGGAAGAGGCACGTGTGGAGCGTAAACACTGGCATGGATCAGTTGGCCGAATAGCCTAATTTATGCTGTACATTCTATGTAATTCATGCCTGCCTATGTAGGGTCAACACTGTATGAGGCTGTCTTGGTAAACTATTCCCTTTCAGGCAAGCTTCTGCCCAAAACACGTTACAATCACTTATGTTCTTGCTGAAAAAATGGCCACAGAATCCCAAACTATGACAAGGACACAAGAAAAAGCTTTTTATCTGAAGGGCATTCTCTCTCTCGTCTCTAGCCTCTAACCTTTCACTCATCCTTCCTCTTGTCACAGGAAAACGGAGTATGAGATTGTTTAAGAACATAAGAATTAGGAACAGGAGTAGGCCATACGGCCCCTTGAGCCTGCTCCGCCATTCAATGAGATCATGGCTGATCTTCGACCTCAACTCCACTTTCCCGCTCGATCCCCATATCCATTGATTCCTCCAGAGTCCAAAAATCTATCTATCTCAGCCTTGAATATACTCAAAGGGCTTGATTTTCTCAGCCCCGAGGAGGTGTGTATGGAGGCGGGACTGCTGGGAAAGTTGCAGAATTTGAGGGCGGGTGGCAAACCCGCTCCCAACCCACCTCCGTGCCCTCTTGCCAGGAGGCGGGAAGATGTCCTGCCCTGGGTCCCGTCTCCTTGGAGGCGGGAAGGGATTAAAGCCTATTAACTGCCTGTTAACAAGTAGGTAACAGGCAGAAAATAGGATTATCCCCATTTTTCGTTCCGAAGTGCAGGCTTGCTGACCTGGGGGAACCCTGCCAGGGTGTAGGAGCTGAGTAGGAGGCCTGCAGGGGTTGGAGGGGTCTGAAAGTGAGAAGTAGAGGTGAGTGATGGGTGCAAGTGTGGAGATGTAAGTATGTGAGGTGAGTGTAAAGTGTCAGAAAAATGTTAACTTTGTTTCTGCCTACAGTCTTCAGCCGCTGTGGAGCTGGAGTCCCGACATCTCCATTGCAGAGATCACAGACTGGCTGTTGCATCCTCCGATCCAACAGCCAGCTGATAGCTGCAAAGTAGAAAGGTTTGATGAGTCCTGAACACAAGGGGCTAAAAATTGAGTAGCGCCCCAATTGAGGCACTGGAAATTGAGTGGTTGCACCCCAAGAGGGAAGCGGGGCGCTACTGGAAGCACCCCGCATCCCTCTTGGGGCGATGCGAGTGAATATCGTGGCGCTACTTCAAACACTGCGGCACGTCACACTACAGTATTGCAGGCCTTCCTCCCCTTCTTAAAGGGGAGGGGCCTTGTGCAGTGCGACATGGGGGCCCAGCTGGGCCCCCGGGGATCGGGAGTGCAGGCAAAGGAGCCCGGCACCCAAGAGAAGTGCCGGGCTCTTGGAACGCAGCTGGCACTCTGCGGGGGGTGGGTTCAGGAGGCCGGGGACGGGATCGCAGGCAGGGTCTGGCAGGTGGCCAGCAACAAAAATAGCCGCCCCGCACCTTGCCTTTAAATTGTGCCTCCCCGGCCACAGGTACACCCCCCTGACCCTGTCAGACATAGCATCTGGTGGTAAATCAGGGGGCGCTCCCGAAGATCGCGGCCGGGGCGTGAGCGGGGCACTGCGCACACCAATGACATCATCGCCAGCGGTGCAGCGCTACCAGTTAGCGCCACCACTAACCTCCTGCTGAATATTGCGGGAGGCGTGGGCAGTGCCGCGCCCGGGCACTAGTTGGTTTGCGCCCCACTTAGCGCCCTCTTAAGGCACTAATGGGTGGCGCTACCAACTGAATTTTTCCCCCAAGGACTCATCAAACTACACAGAATGTCAGTGTTTGACAGTTTCACAGAGCTGTCAAATGATGACATTTCTTCTTTCAAAAGTTCTTGACAGATGTCACGTCAGACGTTGACGTGCTCTGTCACTGACTTCCCCCTAATTGGCCTGCTGAGCCCGCTGGGCGGGTTTAACATGGTCAATCAGGGGAAGATCCCGCTGGTTGGCCAGAGGCTGATGGAGGCTGGACTGAAACCTGACAAGCAGCAGTCCCGCCTCCAGCACGTCTTCATTCATAAAATCCAGCCCAATGACTCAGCATCCACAGCCCTTTGGGGCAGAGAATTCCAAAGAGTCACCACCCTCTGAGTGAAGAAATTCCTCCTCATCTCAGTCTTAAAAGGCCGACCCCGTATGTTGAGTCTTAATTTCAATGAGGATACAAGAAGGAAAAATGAAACATGTAGGACAGCTCGTTTGCAGCTTAGGAGAAACAAGAGTGGAAAACTTAAAAGAGTACCAACTGTAGCGGAATTGAAAAATAGAGAGAAATAAGGGGGGGGAATTTTTTGGGGGTCAGCAGGCACGTTTGGTGGTGGGTCGGGTGGGAATTTTTTTTGTCAGCGGGTTGGGAACCCGCTGTTAACTCGCCGCCACGCGCCTTTCCTAGATGTCGGGTCTGTCAGCGCTGAACAGACCCGATACGCAGCAGCGGGGGAGGCAATTCAGGTCATTATGTCCTTGATAACAGCCCATTAAGAAGCATTTTGAGCTCAGCTTTACATTTTATGAGGTCACCCACGGAGTCCACGCTGCTCGGGGATCACATCAGGTAAGCAGGCCGGGAGTTGTATGACCATGGAATCATCTCTTTACTTGACAGCTGCAAATGTGCTATAAAAGATCCCATCTCACAGCTGCTTACTTTCCAAACTCAGAAGCTGTTGCTTACTGCATTTGGAAGACAAATTGAGCTTTATGCAGGTTGCAAGTGTTTGGAGTAAACTCTCTATCCAGTGTCACCTCATTGGAACAACCTCTCTCACCATTGACAAATTGCTTCTGTTATCTCAAGTTCACCTGCCATCTATTACATCAGCATCGGTGCCCTTGAAACTATCTCACCTTGGCCCTCAGAATCCCACCACGATCAGCCCCAACACCAGCATCACCAGGCACACCAGCAACACCAACAACAACACCAACCTTCTCCGCAATCAGCTGATGCTGCACAGGACACAGGACATCAGCACCTAACCACATTGCTGCCTGGGATGCCAGGGATGGCTTCAGCATGGCCAGATTTACATCACTTGATGATGTACACCCTGGCTGCCAGGTTGGTACCACCCCACACCAACACCATAACGCATTCCTACAATGCCCATGCCATTCCTTTCACACTCATCATCATTACAGGGGTACTGTTATGTCTCACCATTCACTGCAACTCACTAAGCCACTTCCAAAGGTGCACACAGATCTATCAAAGAACGCAAAGTTTTGAAAATAAAGGTTTCAATGTTTGACACCACATTAACAGAAACTTTACATGAACATTGCATAAAACACCCAAGTGCCCACCCTTGTGTGTTGTTAGTTGGTATGATTTGACTAGGAAGAGGGGGAGTGTGAGGATTGGCTAGTGAGATGGGGAAGTGATAATGTAGATAGAGAGGGATGGGTAGAGGTGCAAGGTAAGTTGGTGTGAGTAAGGATGTGCAGAATTTGGATCGGGAAGGCAGAGTGATGGGGATGTGATGAGAGGCACAGCGGGATGACACTGATTGTGACTTTGCAGTAACAATTCGTGATCTACTGAGATCATTGAAAGGTTTGCGCCACTGCAGCCTGGTCCTCCTGACGACATCCCTGCTTGTGCCCTCCCCTGCAATGTGCAACCAGGCTGCGTTGGTCTCCTGGGGAGGTCATTTTCACCCATTGGAAGGGAAGAGGACCTCCCTGCGTGCTGTGACTCCCTCCATATAAGCATATGGAGGGAGTCATGGGAGAGCCTGGGTGCAGCCATGCACCTCTGTACAGTGCTTGTTAGTGTTTGCAGCACCTCAATGCTGCAGAACACTGACAGCACAACTGTCAAAATCAATTTGCGCATGGCCCCTTTAAGGAAACCGGCTGATGACACGTCATCAAATGACATCATCAGACCCGCTTCCTTCAATTGGCCGACAAATGTGCTGGACAGACTTAACAAGCTCAATCAGGGGGAAATCATTTTGGACAGCGGGCCGGAGCGAGCAGCGAGGCCGGGACCCGCCTCCGACATCGCCCGCCACGAACCCGCTGAGGTTGGGGAAATCGCGGCCAAGGTTGTAAAGGAAAGAGAAGATTTGGAAGCTGGAGGTAAAAAAGGCATTGCTATAAAACAAGCTTTCTCTTATATCCCATCCAGCAATGTGAGAAAGCTGCTACAAGATTCTCCCTGTATATGGTAGCAGTGTTCAAGCTTTGGGAATAACTGGGCTTAATGTAAAGAATTTAAATCTGCAGAGAGGAAAGGGGATCATGTCATAAAAGAGGAAACTGAGCTTTATGGGGAGCAGCTTCAGTAATGGAGATGATGTGGGAGATCTGTTTGATATGAGAAGAGACAACGAGGGCAAACAAGACAACACATGAGGAAGGGTGGACCCATCAGAAAGGTGCGGCAGCTACCTTTTGTTTTGCCTTGAAAAAAAAATCATGAAGAAACTGTAGCTGGGGTTTTTCAGCTTTCAAGAAATCCCAGCGCATCTTCAGCAGGACCAGACTTCCCACCTGCCAGAAGGATGCACCACTGGCTCTGGTCAATTTTCTACCACCATGGGCATCTGCATTTTTAAGTGGGCTTTCCAGCCTCTACTAGGAAGGCTGGCTGGAGGGGTTGGACAGAAATTGGCTTTGGGATGCCTGTTGTTGTATAGCATAGCTGACAGCCTATACGCTGCCTGTAAAAGATAAAAAGTAGGTGCCCAAGCATGTGCAATTGATGGACCCTTCACCATCCAATGCAATGTTGGCTGCCAGGGACAAACAGGCTTCCCTTGTGCCAGCAATGCAACAGTGAAAATGACACAACATAAATTGAATGGCATATTTCTGCCTTTTATCTATCATCACAATATACCCACCCAGGCATGAGCAGGCACGTTCTACATTCCGGTGGGAGATCCTTCAAGAGGCAGGGGAACAGGCGCGGCAGCCCCTGAAGAAATTTCCGCCTCCATCTGTAACTTGAATGGAAGATCGAGGCCTGTGTCTTTGATGGATAGAAAGAAACAAAATTTTCAATTCCCCACCAAAAGGCACGAGGAAATCACAAAGTAATAATTCAGCTGCTGACTGTTCCATGTATGTACTGTTTTTTAATTACGCAAGTGTTCTTTTGCATCAGACCGATTATTGGATGTGGACAGGTGACTGAAGCGTAGAAAGTGCATAGCCTGTGTTCAGCCTTGGAGAATAGAGCCGAATACTGGAAGCTTTAAGGTTATAGTAAATGTAACTTTGAACTGGAGGTTCAATAATAAAGCCATTTTGTACTTAATAACCTGTGTTATAGATCTTGTTGCCCCTGAATCAAACCAGAACCAAAATAATTATAGCATTAATGGCAGCTCCTGCCAACAGTTTTGTCAATGCTACTTCTAACACTACATGGGTTACATCTGAAGTGGCAGCAAAAAAGTGAAGGAGCTGGAAAATGTTTAGAAGTGAATTCGGTATTTTTTAATTGTTCTTTTTAAAAGGAAGCAATGGATATTCCAGTCTATTTCCTTTATCATCCCATGATTTGTCTTTAAAGTGTTCTTGAACCAACATTTTAGTTATTTAAACCCAGAAATTATTGTTTGAGATATTAATGTCTGAACATTTAATGCACTTGTAAAGCATTCCGCTGTCTGCTTTTGTTAACTAGAGGTGGTAATCCATTTATTTGAAATAGATTCGTGCATCTATTAAAATAGTAGACAGAGGAAGGTCTTGCAAAAGTATTAAGCATTCATATAGTAATGTTACCAACAGTAATTTCTAGGATTTACTATAGCCAAGATCTGTTGAACCATAGAAGAGGAAGAGGAAGGTCCAATGAATTAGAATCATAGAATCATAGAATCTTACAGCACAGGAGGAGGCCATTTGGTCCGTCGTGCCGGTACCGGCCAGCTCTTTGAAGGAGCAGTCGTGCTCGGTCCCACATCCCTGCTTTTTGTCCGTAACCCTGTGAGTTCCTCATCCTCCAGAACCCGTCCGACTCCCTTTAAATTATTGATGGAATCGGCTTCCACCATCTTTTCAGGTCGTGCGTTCCAGATCCCGACAACTCTTTGAGTAAAAACATTCCCCCTCATCTCCCCTCTGGATCTTTTGCCAATGATTTTAAATCTATGACCTCTGGTTAGATGTTACTAAAGCAATCTTAGCTTTAATTAGTGCTATCTTCTTTATTATATTGTGCATTACCCAGAACAAATACACTGGATTATGGCATTGGAGGGGAGATTTCCCAGATTCACTTCTCCTGGCTTGTGCAGAAAGTGAGAGATTGCACAAGCCTAGCCCATGATTTTCTGTCTATTAAATTTAATGGGTGGGAAAAGCACAGGTTGTGCAGTTTCCTGATCAGCGTTCCTGGTGTGCACTGGAAAGCAGAGGCAGAAAATCTCCCCTGATGTCACATACTGAAATAATCACTATACAGCTAGGTGCTGCAAGGTGAGGCACTCGGAAGAAAGAAACCAAATTGCCCATTTTTCATCCAAACCTACATTGTAATCTGTGATCAATATAACTCTATCCAGTATTGGCTTTATACCTTGCCATTGCCACACATGCTTCATTATGGTCTGTGCGATCAACAAAAATAAAATGCAATGTAATTATTTTTTAACAGTTTTCTCCTTGTTCTTAATCAAATTGATTAACATATTGCTACAACATTAGCAGGGGAAAAATTGTTCAAATTGCAATTCATCTTGCTGGAATTATTAGAGTGTGTTGAAATACGGATAAATAAACTGCAAGTTACGTTTCTACTGATTGATTTAATTGTTTTAGATATATCCTGTCCTTGATCAGCAGGGAATGGATAATGTTAATCAATTTCAGTGCAAAATGTTCAGTGGCATTTGGAATAAATCTGTATCATTTCTGGCATCTGTCAAAGAAAGAAGACTTTAATTGGAGCACAAAGATTGGGAAAAAGGGAAAAAGGGAAATTTGCACATTGTGGAGAGGCAGAATCAGAGCTCAGAATCTAGTCTCCAAAATCTTTGCATCAGCATTTCAAGGACTCCTCCGACAATAAAGCCTTTGCAGTAGCTCCAATATTTAATATTATTGCGACACAGGTCAATAAGGCCATAACAAAAGCAAACCAAGCACTAAGGTTTATTTCTAGAGGGATAGGTTTGAAAAGTAGAGAAGTTATGGTAAACTTGTATCGAACCTTGGTTAGACCATACTTGGAGCACTGTGTACAGTTCTGGACGCCGTATTATAAAAAGGATATAGAGGCACTGGAGAGGTCGCACAAAAGATTTACAAGGATGATACCAGAAATGCAAGGTTATATCTATCAGGAAAGGATGAACAGGCTGGGTCTTTTTTTCTCTTGAAATGAGAAGGCTGAGGGGTGACCTAATAGATGTCTTTAAAATTATGAAAGGTTTTGATAGAGTGGATATAGAGAGAGTGTTCCACTTGTGGGGGAAGAGCAAAACTAGAGGCCATCAATATAAGATAGTCACCAAAAAAACAAATAGGGAATTCAGAAGAAACTTCTTTACCCAGAGAGTGGTTAGAATGTGGAACTCGCTACCACAGGGAGTAGTTGAGGCGAATAGTATAGATGCATTTAAGGGGAAGCTAGATGAGCATATGAGGGAGAAGGGAATAGAGTTAGATGAGGAAAGACGGGAAGAGGCTCGAGTGGAGCATAAATGCCGACATGAACTGGTTGGGCCGAATGGCCTATTTCTGTGCTGGATACTCCATGTAATCCTATGTAATGGTTTGGTATGTCAGGAAGGCTTCCGAATTGCATATGCAATACATTAGAAACCTCAAATCTCCAATTGCTCTATTCCATTTCATTGCTGAGATGTGCCTATCCAAGGTCTGTAACTAAACAGGCTTTCATACGATTGTCAAATGGTCTTGTGTCAATAAGTTTGATTAAGAATGGGGAGAAAACACTGTTAAAAATGACTTTTACTTCTGCATTCCAAACACACCAGGGGCATGGGTCAGGAAATTTCTCAACCCCAGCCAATGATTCATGGGAGAGGGACAGAGATTTTTTTTCTCTCTACAAATATACTGAAAAAGTTGATGGGAGTACAAAACAGGAGTTCCCACTTTATGCCCATGCTGACTTTTCCAGTAAGAAAAATCATGTACTAGAGGAATTTCACCCCTACACACTAGCTCATCTCGATTGTCTGGCTTTCAGATCTCCCTGCAACATCTTTACATTTAAGACCAGAAATCAAACAGTGAGATATTAACATATGAATGCTTAACGCATTCATCTGAAATGCTTCTTCCTGCTAATGAAGCAGAAGCATGAATCTATTTGAAATAAATTGGTTAATGGTCCTGTTTAAGTAGTGGAAATTCTCAAACTCAGATTAAAGAGCAGGACCTCAAAGGTTGTAATCTCTGGATTATTCCCAGTGCCACGTGCTAGTAAGTATAGGAATGGGAGGATAGAGCAGATGAATGCGTGGCTAAAGAGTTGGTGTAGGGGGGAGGGTTTTACTTTCCTGGATCACTGGGCCTGCTTCTGGGAAAGGTGGGACTTGTACAAGTCGGACGGGTTGCACCTGAACCAGAGCGGGACAAATATCCTTGCGGGGAGGTTTGCTAGCACTGTTGGGGGGGGGTTTAAACTAACTTGGCAGGGGGGTGGGATACAGAGGGGAGCTGAAATAGGGGGAGATGTGCTGCCAATTATAGAGAAAAAAACAAGTCAGCTTGGTAGACAGGGCAAATATATAAGGGCAAGGCTGGATGGCATCTATTTTAATGCAAGGAGTCTTGCAAATAAGGTGGATGAACTGAAGGTGTTGATAAACACATGGGAGTATGATATTGTTGCTATCACGGAGACATGGTTGAGGGAGGGGCAAGACTGGCAGCTCAATATTCCGGGGTACAGAATCTTCAGGCGAGACAGAGGGGGAGGTATAAGAGGAGGGGGTGTCGCAATATTAATTAAGGAGTCAATTACTGCAGTAAGGAGGGATGATATATTAGCAGGGTCCTCTAATGAGGCCATATGGGTGGAGCTTAAAAACAAAAAGGGGGCAAGCACTTTGCTGGGAGTGTACTATAGGCCTCTAAACAGTCAGGGGGAGATAGAGGAACAGATATGTAGGCAAATCTCAGAGAAATGTGCAAATAATAGGGTAATAATAATGGGGGATTTCAACTTCCCCAATATTAACTGGGATAGTCAGAGTGTGAAAGGCTCAGAGGGTGTAGAATTCTTAAAGTGCATCCAGGAGAGCTTTTTGAGCCAGCATGTAGAAAGTCCTACAAGAGAGGGGGCGGTACTGGACCTAATTCTAGGGAATGTGGCCGGCCAAGTGGAAAAAGTGCTAGTAGGTGAGCACTTTGGTGATAGTGACCATAATATGGTAAGATTTAAGGTGGTCATGGAAAAGGACAGGGATGGGCCGGAAATAAAGGTTCTAAATTGGGGGAAGGCCGATTTTAATAGGATAAGGCAGGATCTGGCCAAAATGGACTGGGATCAGCTACTTGTAGGAAAATCCACATCGGAGCAATGGGAGGCTTTCAGAAGGGAGATTGAGATCATACAATGGCAACATGTTCCCGTAAAGGTCAAGAGTGGTTCCAAAAAACACAGGGAACCGTGGATGTCAGGGGATATACGAGAATGGATTAGGAAAAAAAGGAGGGCTTTTGGTAGATACAAAAGGCTAAAGACGGAGGAAGCCCTAGAGGAGTACAAAAAGTGCAGGGGGATACTTAAAAAATAAATTAGGAGATCAAGGAGGGGCCATGAAATAACACTGGCGAGCAAAATAAAGGAAAATCCTAAGATGTTTTATAAGTATATTAAGGGTAAGAGGATAACTAGGGAAAAAATAGGGCCCATTAGGGACAAAAGTGGCAATCTGTGTGTGGAGCCGGAAGATGTAGGAGGGGTTCTAAATGAATTTTTTGCATCTGTTTTCACTATGGAGAAGGACGATGTAGACATAGAAATAGGGCGGGGGGACTGTGATATGCTCGAACATATTAACATCGAGAGGGAGGAGGTATTGGCGGTTTTAGCTGGCCTAAAAATGGATAAATCCCCAGGCCCGGATGAAATGTATCCCAGGCTGCTGTGTGAGGCAAAGGAGGAGATTGCGGGGGCTCTAACACATATATTCAGGACCTCTCTGGCCACAGGGGATGTGCCAGAGGACTGGAGAACCGCTAATATAGTACCATTATTCAAGAAGGGTAGTAGGGAAAAACCGGGGAACTACAGGCCAGTGAGCCTAACATCAGTGGTAGGAAAATTATTGGAAAAAGTCCTGAGGGACAAAATTTGTCTCCACTTGGAGAGGCAAGGATTAATCAGGGATAGTCAATATGGCTTTGTCAAGGGAAGATCATGTCTGACTAATTTGATTGAATTTTTTGAGGGGGTGACTAGGTGTGTGGATGAGGGTAACGCAGTGGATGTGGTATACATGGATTTCAGTAAGGCCTTCGATAAAGTCCCGCACAGGAGGCTGGTCAAGAAGGTAAGAGCCCATGGAATCCAGGGTGCCTTGGCACATTGGATACAAAACTGGCTTAGTGGCAGAAGGCAGAGGGTGATGGTCGAAGGTTGTTTTTGTGACTGGAAGCCTGTGGCCAGTGGGGTACCACAGGGATCGGTGCTGGGTCCCTTGCTGTTTGTGGTCTACATTAATGACTTGGGTATGAATGTAAAGGGTATGATCAGTAAGTTCGCGGATGATACAAAAATTGGTAGGGTGGTAAATAGCGAGGAGGGTAGCCTCAGTCTGCAGGACGATATAGATGGGTTGGTCAGATGGGCGGAACAGTGGCAAATGGAATTTAACCCGGAAAAGTGCGAGGTGATGCACTTTGGGGGGACTAACAAGGCAAGGGAATACACAATGAATGGAAAGACCCTAGGCAAGACGGAGGGTCAGAGGGATCTGGGTGTGCAAGTACACAGATCCCTGAAGGCGGCGGAACAGGTGGATAAGGTGGTAAAAAAGGCATATGGGATACTTGCCTTCATTAGCCGAGGCATTGAATATAAGAGCAAGGAGGTTATGTTGGAGCTGTATAAAACATTGGTTAGGCCACAGCTGGAATACTGTGTGCAGTTCTGGTCGCCACACTACAGGAAGGATGTGATCGCGTTAGAGAGGGTGCAGAGGAGGTTCACCAGGATGTTACCAGGGCTGGAGCGCTTCAGCTATGAAGAGAGACTGGGCAGATTGGGTTTGTTTTCCTTGGAGCAGAGGAGGCTGAGGGGGGACATGATTGAGGTGTACAAAATTATGAGGGGCATAGATAGGATGGATGCTGAGGAGCTTTTTCCCTTAGTAGAGGGGTCAATAACTAGGGGGCATAGATTCAAGGTAAAGGACGGGAGGTTTAGAGGGGATTTGAGAAAGAACTTTTTCACCCAGAGGGTGGTTGGAGTCTGGAACTCACTGCCTGAAAGGGTTGTGGAGGCAGAAACCCTCACAACATTTAAGAAGCATTTGGATGAGCACTTGAAATGCCATAGCATACAAGGCTACGGGCCAAATGCTGGAATATGGGATTAGATTAGACAGGGCTTGATGGCCGGCGCGGACACGATTGGCCGAAGGGCCTCTATCCGTGCTGTATTACTCTATGACTCTATGACTCTATGACTCTATAACCCCGTCAGACAAGCATGCATACAGTGTAATTTCATTTTAGGGAAGTGATTTCTACACCTAAGTGAACACTGCCAACAGTGGAGAAAGAAAGCAAGCTTTCCACAGCGAAGCAGATTCTGATTCAGAAATAAAAAGGTACTCTTTTAGATTTTGATTTTGGAGGAAAATACATCTTTATATAACAACTTGTGTCTTAAGTTTCTAAACCTAAAAAACGTTTATGTAAGTTTGTACCAAGTAAACTATGCTGGAACTGACCTGCTCGACTATTGGATTATGAAGACCCACCAAAAATTGATCAGTTTAAGAAAAATAATAAAGTTTAAATGTTGCAATAGTGCGTGGTTGTTGCTCCACCCCCTCTATGGTTTAGAGATCATCATACGATATGCTAACGTATAACTTTTATTTTACACCAAAATTTTAAAGTAATACTATTCAATCGATAGTGAACTGTTTTTGATATGTTGTTCAGTGCACCATACTGTTCTCTCAGTAGCGTAGTTAGATATATTCCTTCCCATGTTTTGTAATAGAAAAATCCATACCATTAGCTTTACTAGATTCTATTCCTTGTTTGATGTTGTCAGATGATTGAGGAAGAAGTACAGAGTGGAGCATGAACCAAGCATGTGCTTGAAGATGTCACACAGCTTATTCAAATTGTTTTGAATTGTAAACATGTTCCTTATCTTTTGTTATCAAAATTCTCATAACCCCCCACCCAATACAATCCACAGATAGTTTGAAACAGGCAAATAAGTCTCTATATAATAAAAAGAACATCTGTAGAAACATAACGAGCCAATCAAATGTGTGCTGTTTTTAAATTCGTTTATGGGATGTGGGTGTCACTGGCAAGGCCAGCATTTATTGCCCATCCCTAATTGCCCCTTGAGAAGGTGGTGGTGAGCCGCCTTCTTGAACTGCTGCAGTTCGTGCAGTGATAGTACTCCCACAGTGCTGTTAGGGAGGGAGTTCCAGGATTTTGATCCAGCAAAGATGAAGGAACGGCGATATATTTCCAAGTCAGGATGGTGTGTGACTTGGGGGGGAACTTGGAGGTAGTAGTGTTCCCATGCGCCTGCTGCCCTTGTCCTTCTAGGTGGTAGATGTTAGATCCGTGTATCTTGATGTTGTGTGTCCTTCAATAACTAGACAAGAGACTGCAGGGAACAATCAACAGGTGTTTACTGGATGAGGGTTACTCTAAAAACTAACTGTACAGATCCCTACTCAGGGTTATATACAGGTGTGGTCACTGCCGGTACTACAGTATACAGGAGCTGTAAAAAGTAGTTCTCCCCTTAAAGGTACATACACTACAATTCCTCCCCTTTTAGATTAACAGTACCATAACATTCATTTAACAATTAAATATCAACTAATTACAATTAACACTTTTAACATGCAACATTAACTGAAAATAGTCTATTTATAAATTCAGTCTTTGGGGCGGCTTCCTGATCCTTTCTGGATAGCGCCTTTCCTGAGTGTCTTGCTCTTGGTGCGGAGGCGATTCTGGCCCCCTGTCGTTGGTTGGTTCATCAGCTTCTGATGCTACTGTTTCTGGGGTAGATGCTACCTGTATGTCGTGTTCATCACCAGGTACGTATGGGCGAGACATGGGGTTGACTCGTTCCTGTGAATCTAGGATCTGGTCAACATGACGTCTCACAATGTTCTCCCCAACATCCACTGTGTACATTAGTGGCCCCTGCCGTGTGCATATCGTTCCTGGTTGCCATTTCTCTGTTCAGTAGTCACGGGCCAAGACTGGTTGCCCTACATTGAAGCTCCTTGTCGGCTTCTCATTGATGTGCTGGAATTGCTTATTCTCAACATCTCTTCGTACATTTGGTCTGAGCAAATCCAGACGAGATCTCAACCTTCGGTTAAAGAACATCATGGCCGGAGTCTGGTTGGTGACTGCATGTGTCGCGTTTCTGTAGGCCAACAGGAAATTGTCCACCTTATGCTGCAGTGGAATGTCGTCATCGCACATGGCCCTTACTGCTTTTTTAAAGGTTTGTACGAACCTCTCAGCCAATCCATTTGTGGCTGGATGATACGGGGCGGATGTGTAATGCCTTACCCCATTCCTTTTCATGAATCTTCGAAACTCCTCGGACACAAACTGTGGTCTGTTATCAGAGCAAATCTGCTCTGGCAAGCCGTTCCTGGCAAATATGGTCCGTAGGACTGCAATGGTTTTCTCCGTGGTGGTGGAGGACATTTTGATCACATCAGGCCATTTCGAGTGCGCATCCACGGCTATTAAAAACATTGAGTCCATGAATGGGCCAGCAAAATCAATATGCACCCGTTGCCATGGAGATGAGGGCCACTCCCATGGGTGTAGAGGGGCATGTGGTGGTGCATTTTGGACCTTCTGTCATCCTGAGCAGCTCTTTGTCAGGTCCTCGATTTGCTGATCGATCCCCGGCCACCACACATAAGCCCTAGCAAGGCTTTTCATTTTCACCCCTCCCAGATGGCCTTCGTGAAGCTCATTGAGCACTCTCTCCCTTAACTTGGGTGGAATTACCACTCTGGATCCACACATCAAGGTCCCCTGGCATACTGACAGCTGTTCTCTTCTGGATGAGAATGCTGGCAACAGTGAGTCGCCATGTGTTGGCCATCCCTTCACCGTCAAGTCATATACCCGAGACAGTGTCGGGTCATTTCGGGTCTCCTTCTCTATATCAGCGTTAGTTACTGGCAAGCGTTCAATTATAGTCGAATGAAATATTTCGACAGGGTCCACTGCTGGTGCTTCCTCCGCAGTAGGCAGTGGCAGGCATGATAGCCCATCAGCGTTTCCATGCTGTTTTGTGCCCTTATACTCGATTTCATATCGGTTCGCCCCTAGAAAAAGGGACCATCTTTGTAGCCGTTGCGCAGTCATCACCGGAACGCCCTTCTTTGGATTAAAGATGGAAATAAGTGGTTGGTGGTCAGTCAGCAAGGTGAACTTCTGCCCGTGCAGGTAGTGGTTGAACTTTTTCACTCTCCACACTAGGCTGAGGGCCTCCCTGTCAATCTGGGCATAGTTACGCTCGGCTGAGGTTAGTGATCATGACGCAAAGGCTATTGGCCTCTCTGAGCCGTCCGAGAATTTGTGCGACAGCACCGCTCCAATGCCATAGGGTGATGCATCACACGCCAACCGAATTGGTAGTGCTGGGTTGAAATGAGCCAACACCTCTTTTGATGTGATCAATTCTTTGCTCTTCTGGAAAGCTCGTTTACATTCGTCATTCCACTTCCATGGTACCCCCGTTTGCAGTAGGGTGTTCAGTGGATGTAGTACGGTAGACAAATTCGGCAAGAACTTATGGTAGTAGTTCACCAGCCTGAGGAACGACCTCAGTTGTGACACATTTTCCGGTGGTGGAGCCTTGACGACTGCCTCAATCTTCTCAGGGGACTTATGTAACCCCTCTTCATCAATAACGTGGCCACAATACGAGATCTGCTTCTGGAAAAACTCGCATTTGCGGCAATTAGCTCGGAGCCCATATTCCTTCAATCTAGTGAGCACCTGCTCCAGGTTGGCGAGGTGATCACTGTCATTTTCGCCCGTGACCAGGATGTCATCCAAATAACACTGGGTCCCTGGAATCCCTTGCAGGACTTGATCCATTGCCCTTTGCCAAATAGCCGGAGCTGATGCTACCCCGAACACCAGCCGGTTGTATTGGTAGAGACCTTTATGAGTGTTGATCATGAGGTACTGTTTCGAGGCTTCTTCTACCTCCATTTGCAGGTACGCCTGGGCCAGATCAATCTTAGTGAAGCGTTTCCCTCCAGATAGCGAGGCGAAAATATCTTCAATCCGCGGAAGCGGATATTGTACAGTGTGAAGGACTGGGTTCACTGTCACCTTAAACTCCCCACAGATGCGAACCTTCTTTGGTTCCCCAGGCGTATTACTCAACGACCTCTTCATTACAGGAACGATGGGTGTAGCCCACTCGCTCCAGTCCACTTTGGACAGTACTCCTGAATGTTCCAAACCTTCCAGCTCTGCTTCGACGGCTGGGCAGGTCGCATAAGGTACCGGTCTGGCCGTAAAAAACTTTGGGTTTGCATTTTCCTCTATTTTAATCGTTGCTGTTATGCCTTTTAGTGTTCCGAGTTCCTCCTGGAACACGTCTTGTGCGTCAGTTAGCATTTTTGACAGTCATCCAGGTGTGACGCGTCATCCTTTTTGGCATCTACAGTCAGTGCTTGTATGGAATTCCAATCTAGCTGTATCTTCCGGATCCATTCACGTCCTAGTAGTGGTGGTCCTCCCTCTGGCAATACATATAGGTCCATTTTTGGTGTTTCCTTGCCGTTATATATAACGTTCACCCTTATTTTTCCTTTGGGGTAGACTTTTTCCCCCGTGTATGTCTTCAAGATGATCTCTGTATCTCTCAAGGGTATATGTGAGAATAGCCGCTTATAGTCCCTTCGGTTTATGACTGTTAGGGCTGATCCTGTGTCCAATTCCATTTTCACTTGAACTCCAGCTATCTTGAGCGTGACCCAGATAGTTTGGTGATCCTCCATTTTGATCACATTATGTAGTTTCAGACAACCCAGCTCCTTGCTTCCGGAGTCTGTATCACTTTTCTGTTCGTCTGAACTACTCTCCGTCACCTTATGTACCTTCTTGTACTTCTCCTGTGGAGATTTCTTGCTGCTGGTTTTCTTTTCCGACCTGCAGACTCTTGCTATGTGTCCTACTTTTCCACACTGTCTGCACACTTGGTCCTTGAACCAGCAATCCTTATGGTCGTGAGTTGTTCTGCCACAGCAATAGCACTTCACTGTTCCGTATGACATTTCATTTGTGCCATATTCTTGCGGTCTCCGTTGTATCTCTGTCGCGCCCCGTGCTGCTGCTTCGTGTGATACTGCCATGCTGAAAGCCTTGTCCAGCGTAAGATCCTTTTCTGATAGAAGCCGTTTCTGGGTTCCTTCACTTTGAAGCCCACACACAAACTTGTCCCTTAAAGTATCTGCTAGTCCCATTCCAAACTGGCAGTGTTTCGATAGCTTGCGCAGTTCCGTTAAATACTCAGCATTACTTTCATCTTTATGCTGGTTCCTTTTGTGAAACTTAAATCTTTCTGCTATCAGCAGCGGTGTGGGGTTTAAGTGGTCCTGTAGGATTGACACTATGTTTTCAAAATCCTTTTCCACTGGCTTCTCTGGGGTTACTAGGTTTCACAGTAAGCCATATGTTTTTGCACCCATTGAATTCAATAATACCAGCGCTTTCTTGTCATCTGGCACTTCATTCGCCTTGCAGTATACTTCTATGCGTTCGACATATGTCGTCCAATCTTCGACTTCATTGTCGAACGCTGTGATACTGCCACTCTTCGGCATTTTTGGATGTGGTTAGACTGGCTCAAAATGGCGTCTCCCGCACTCTCCCTTCTTCTCCGCTGCGGCTCAAAATGGCGTCTCCCGTGCTCTCCCTTCTTCTCCGCTGTGGCTCAAAATGGCGTCTCCCGCGCTCTCCCTTCTTCTCTGCTGCAGCTCACAATGGCGTCTCCCGCGCTTTCCTTTCTTCCCCGCTGACGCTGCTCGGCCCTTGAACACCGGCTGCGCTCTGCGCATTTTCCTGTGCGCCTCTCTCTCTCGTTGACGCTGCTCGGCCCTTGAACACCGGCTGCGCCCTGTGCGCTCTACCCTCTCTCTTCTCCCGTCGACGCTGCTCGGCCTTTTTCTGTGCCGTCGGTCGGCTCTAGCCGCCGCTGTCCGGGGAGGGTCTGCGCCGTACCTGTTGCCAGCCCATTTCGCTGGACCACCGTGACTGGAGAACCAAGCCCAGCTCTCGACAGCCTCCCCTGCGATGCTCAAGTCTCCGCTGGATGGTCGACGCCCGTGCTTCTGGACTCGGCCTTCTTCTTTCACTGTTCTCCAGGAGCGAATCCCTGGGACGTGATGCAGAGTTGCAGGTAGGTTTGAATCTTCTTGTCGCCAATGTTAGATCCGTGTATCTTGATGTTGTGTGTCCTTCAATAACTAGACAAGAGACTGCAGGGAACAATCAACAGGTGTTTACTGGATGAGGGTTACTCTAAAAACTAACTATACAGATCCCTACGCAGGGTTTATATACAGGTGTGGTCACTGCCGGTACTACAGTATACAGGAGCTGTAAAAAGTAGTTCTCCCCTTAAAGGTACATACACTACAGTAGAGGTCACGGGTTTGGGAGGTGCTGCCGAAGAAGCCTTGGTGAGTTGCTGCAGTGCAGCTTGTAGATGGTACACACTGCAGCCACGGTACGCCGGTGGTGGAGGGAGTGAATGTTTAAGTTGGTGGATGGGGTACCAATCAAGTGGGCTACTTTGTCTTGGAAGGTGTCGAGCTTCTTGAGTGTTGTTGGAGCTGCAATCATCCAGGCAAGTGAAGAGTATTCCATCACACTCCTTACTTGTGCCTTGTAGATGCAGCTATCAAATGATTAAAAGAAGGAGCCAGCTATCAGTTCTCATAGTCAAGCACAGACTCAGCAAGTTCAGACATTGCAGTCTTATTACGTCATCTGACTGACAACTATTAAAGTACCAGATGCCAAAGCTAACATTGTCACTAATGGTTCAAAATGTGCAGGATTGGAATAGTTTAGGAAGTTTCAGCTCTCTGCATTTACTTCTGCTTGTCTTTATTGTTACTGCAAGATAAAGCTCAAGTTGACAATGCCTTGGAACATTGTTTGTATTTCAGCACGTTATCGAATGCGTGCTTGCTTGGCTGGTCCTTCTCTTGTTGACGGCGGACATTTCACCACCTGCCATTTCCACTAAGATTAGGCTGAGCAAAGTTTGCAGAAATGAAAGAGATAAGGTAAGTAAAGAGAATTCTTGCACTTGTGATTATGAATCGCCAAGTTACTGGAACACAATATTTCAGGAGAATATGAACTCGCCCTTTATCTTCTTAACAAAATTGACTAATGTTTGCCAATTAGACAAAGTAACAGGGTCCACAGTCTCGGAATACATTGGGTCTTTGCTTAAATAGGGGTGCCAAGAGAACCTCACTGATTCGATTAGGTCAAAGTTTCCTGACAATCTTTGCATTTTTTTCCCCAACCTTTTTAAAAGCATTTTCAAATAGTGCTCATCCGTGGGATTTTCTTTTATTAAATGGCCATAAAATTCAAGGAGCTTATCTACTAATATTAATCCGTTATCTTCTTTCAACAGAAGAATCATAAAGGTATACCAGTCCACTTGATGTGTGATCAGGGAGAACTTTGGCCTTCCGAAGGTACATTTCAGCTGCCTCAACAAGTTGATAGCACACTATGATTAGAGATAATTAAAATCAGTTCCCCCCAACACCCCCCCTCCCCCGCCACCCCGCCCGCCCCCTCAGGTGGTGAATTGGTGAAAAATATCACAATTACTGGTTGAATTTGAAAAGCTGAAATTTCCTACTTTTTTGAACCAAAAGTCAGGTCCAGAGGTGCATGCATATCGCATCCTTAACATCAGCGCATGTTGCATGCGGACAGCATGGTGTGATGGGTGTACATGTCTGGACCCAATTTCTTGGCGGATAAAGCAGCATAAAATGAGGAGTTCCTTTTCAAAAAAGGGGGTTGGCTGTTCTTTAGATCTCATGGGGAGGACCATATTCTTCATACTGCAGCAAACGTCAGCTTTCCACTCCCAGTTGGTTATGGAGTAAGGACAAACGTGGTTACAACACAGCTAGCCCATTGAGCACAAGAGGTCATCAAGGATCGTCTCCAGTCGCCCATCAAGGCAGTGTTTGCTAAAGCAGGATTGCCACTGTTCCCCGTGTATGATGCGAAGCATTTTTTTATTCCACCGCCAAGTGCCTGGAGCCAAACCAAAAAACACAAGCTTTTCAGTTTAAAAAATAAACCTATCTAGGGGCTACGTGAGAATCTGGTGGTGAGCCCCATAAAAACGGCGTCCGTGAATGGTGCAATTAACAATTGGTTGTCATTTAGCTTGACTGTATCTTTAAGTCCTTTGCTTGTTTTCTTCAGTTTTGGTGATGTTCAAAATAAAATATAATGATTTATTTTACATGTTTTTTTCTGATTTTATCCAGGTTTTTTGGGGGATCCAATTCCCTCCGGACTGATTTTCCCCAGTTTTAAATTTCATCTGAGTTTTTAAAATGGCAATAAAATCTAACTTTAATGATCTCTAATTGCATCATAATTATCAGTAAGTTTTTTTTTACCACATTCTTCTGGCTTTCTGTGTGAATGATTATAAGTTGGAGGAGGAATGATTATGCACTACCCATAATAATGAAATAATAACGTTTTGGCAAGTCAGCCAAAATAATTCTCAATTGAATAATTGTGAAAATCTAAGGGCCAAACTTACTGATCAGCATTTGTCATAATTATAGGGGGGAAAGGTTTGTGCGCGCCAATGGAATTGCTGGTGTCACCGGCAACTCGAGTTAATGGCCACCGAAAATGGCCGCAGCGCTACCGTTGAAAAATTGGCTCTGGAGGTTGGCGATGTGGAGCGTAGCGCTAGCTTACCGTGCAACGCCCTCTTGGTGGCGTTATTGGAGGCCTCCGACCCGAAGTTCCCATCCACAGTCGGCGTTGCAGCTTCTTACAGCCTCTGGGAGTGAGGCTGTGGAGTTTGCAAGGCATTGTGGGCATTTAAATAGGCAATTAATTAAAGGGGCAAGGCATTCAAAACTAATAAAAATTAAAATCAAGTGAAAAAATGCATTTTTCAGTCCTTACTGCCTTTCAAAAAAAAACATTAAAAATAATTCCTAAATACAGTCTTCAGCTCTAAAAGCTGAACTGCCTTCCGCACCTAAAAAAAATTGGAAAAATGCTTCAGCATCAACACAAATGGCTCAGCAAGCCAGGGAAGGGGCATCCAGGGTCTCGCACACAGCACTCCAGCTTTGTGCAGGGGGTCAACATTGCAAGAGAGGTCCTCTACCCACAGACCCTCCAGAAAGAACGATGTGGGACCAGATCACTGAGGCCATCACTGCCAGCAGAGCCGCCCCTACGACTGTAGGGGATTTGGTGTGTGGCGTGTGCCCAGTCAGCTCTGCCCCTGACTGTCTCTGAGCGGTTCGAATCGCTCCCACACCCCCTGGGTTCTAGACACTGGACTTAGGTACAGGCGGCGATACAGAAAATCGAGTAGACAAGTGGCTTGGTGCAAGAAAACCACATTTTATTAAAAGGCTAAATAAAACACAATACTACTGAGAATTACTGGTATAGTTACAGGCATAAACAGTTAATACACTTACATGGGAATGGGGAACACACGGCACATCGAGGGAAACAAATACATTAAAAAAAACTTATCCTTATCCCACCCCCTATACCTAACTAGATTAAGCTATGAGGGGCCAGGAATTCATGCTCACCAGTTCGAAACCTGTTGCTTTAGATGGTGGGGTTTTGAGGTTCGCTCTTTCTGTCCTTTGGGGTATCTCGTCGCCACGTGGTCACAGGGCGCGGCGCTCAAGTTGTTTGTGCGAGGCACTTATGCGAGGTACCCTCCCTTTTTCTCCGTTAACGTCTTCATCAAGTATTTCGTCGCGATGGGCCTTCTTCTCCTTTGGGCAGTCGCCGACGGTATTGCTGTGGTCGGGGGTCGGTTGGCGGTCTTTACCGTTTAATGATTTTCCTACCCAAGCTTCGAACACCAGCTTATTCTTCAACTGGGCTATTACTGTCCACGTAACAAACACCAGCTTATAACTAGGCCATTTGTCTCGATTTTGCTACCCATTCTTCGAACACCAGCATATTCTTAAACTGGGGTTTTACTGTCCATGCATGTAACGCCAACTTATTCACCAAACGCCAGCTTATAACTAGACGTTTGTTCCCCAACACGTCTTTCCGCTGCCCTTCTCTGCCTTTATTGGTTTAGCGTATTCTGCGTCTCACCTCGTCTCGTCTGCCCATTTGTGGCCTGTGTGTCCTGTGTGGTTTCGAACTCGGGTCTCGTTTTCCTCCCGCGTTGGGCCCTCGGTGTATTAATGGGCATCCTTGGTGTTGAGCGTCGCGGGGAACAAGAAGAGAGCCTGCCACGAGGCCGGGGCATGAGAACGAGAGGCAGCGGCCAGAGCAAGAGCGCTACGCTACAAGAGCTAATAGACCGATCACTACCGATGGGCCTACAATTATACCCGATTCTTCATTCCTTATCTGTGCGCCAAATCAGGTCAGTCCTTTGTCTAACTTTTGGCGGGCTCGTTTAAAATGATTACTTCTGGAATGGTTGTCCCCGTGTTTAATGGTTTCGATGTCCTGGCTGTTTGTTATTTATGAAACTTAATCAGGTTTCCTGACTTGATGGCTTCTGTGAGCTGTTACCGATTAAATATGCAGAAACCTTATGGCCTTGATTTAGGCCCATTCTAACTTGATCTGTTTCAAAGTGAATGAAATGCATATTCTGTGTTTGCTTTAGCTGTCTGGCTCCACAAAGTCTCTTCACAGATTCATGCATTTTAAGTTTCGTTTCAGGCTATTGAAAAGGTGCCTGCCTGTTTGCAGGGCCTTACTTTTAAAATCCTGTACTTTTGGTCACGAGGTTGCAGAAGCCATTTTGGGTACCCCTTTTTAGCAACTTGTCCATGCAGGGTCCCTTTATCCATAACTTTTTGGGGAATGTGGGAATTTTGAGAACCCTACACGACCTGGCTCCAGTACCCAAAGAAGCTTCATGACCTCAGACCACTGGTCAAGGTCAGTGAATGCATCTTCAAAAGCCGTCTCCTACCAACTGCATCGCTAGCCTTACACACTGCTCAAAGCACGATGTCCTCCCCCACCCCAATCACTCACCTACCAACAATTTGTATCAATCACGAGGCACACCTCCTATTCCTAGCCTCACTTCACCCCCTTGGAGGAGACGGTGCAGGGCCTCCTTGGCAGGAGCATGGCTGAACTCTTGGCCAGCGGCGAGGTTCAAAGGATACAAGATGCTGGTATCCTCACACATTATCCTCATTCTCGCATGCACCTCTTGCTTTCCCGCCCTCCCCTCACCACAACTCCACCCTTGTGCCTTCCTCATTTCACACACCCAAGAAATGCAGCCTGCCCAGCCAGTGGTTGACCAAGAAGACAGAGAGGAGAGAGAAGAAGAAGGAGAAGAAGAAAAAGAAAAAGAAGAAGAAGAAGAAGAAGAAGAAGAAATACTGACACTCCCAGCCACCAGCTCCTCAAGGTCGACCAGCAAGGCCATCTGCAGTGTCCCCCACTGAAAGTAAGCAGCCTTCCACCAGCCATGCTGCAGCCACTGAGGTAGCACTGCGTGATGTCACTAGGATAGGCAAAGGCACACATGAGACAATCACTAAGAGAATGCATTAAGGGTGATGAGTTGATTTCTTGATGTCATATTGGATGGATAGATGAATAAGGTTAAAAATAACAACAGAAAATGCTGGAAAAACTCAGCAGGTCAGGCAACATCCGTGGAGAGAAATTTGAGTTGATGTTTCGGGTCGAACCCTTCTTCAAAACTGGAAAGAAAAGAAAATAGATCGAAGGCAGGGCTGCGATCGGACAAAAGAAGTAAAAGAAACAAAAGTAGTAAAAGAGACAATAAAAGGTATTCGAAGCCAGACGAGATGGTAATAGGCTGAGATTAGGTGTGAAGTGTACTGGCAGGGCAAGAGATAGCTGCCAGGTGTGAGAGAGAAACAAAAGGAAAAGGGGGGGGGGGAAAGGAGTGGCAAAATTACAAGAAAAAATGTAATAGGGGCCGAGGTTATGATCTGAAATTGTTGAACTCGATATTGAGTCCGGAAGGCTGCAGAGTGCCTAATCGGAAGATGAGGTGCTGTTCCTCGAGTTTACGTTGAGCTTCCGTGGAACAATACAAGAGGCCAAGGACGGTGAGGATTGGAATGTTTGCTTCATGGTGGCTTTTGTTTCAGCATTGTGCCCAAGAGAATGTTTTGATGGTCAGTAACAGAGGGAAGATAAGGTGTGGGACAAGTGTTGAAAGGGGAATTGGAGTTGTGGCCATTGGTACTGCAGGTGAATGATTCCATCCCAGCCAGAAAGGGGCAGCCTGTGTTGCATCCTTCCTTCTGCGTTTTGGTCCTCTCAGGCGTCCTGTCTCCACGTGGTCAGCGGAACGCAGCGGGCTGCGACACACTCTTTTCTCCCTCGAGGTGATGGACACGGACAGGCTGGATGTTAGCAGGCCTGGACGTCGGCGTGGAGAGAGACCAACTGTTTGACCATTTTCATACAGGTTTCCCCTTGGAGGGTCGCTGTCTTTTCGTCTCGTCAAATGGCCCGGGGTTTGTCGATGATCTCCCAATAGCTACCCCGGGTCTGGGCGCTGACTCGACCTTCCCTCTCGAACTTCTCTCTCGAACTTCTCTCTCGAACTTCTCTCCGAACTCGAACCTCCAACTCAATCATCTCCCGATAGCTACCCCGGGCCTCCAATTATACTTCTCATCGAGGCCCTTATCTCCCGCCATATCATGGTTAGTCTTTGTTTAACTTTTGGCGGGCTTGTAGCTCAGAGGGGTAGTCATTGTGTTTAAAGTACTTTTGGGATGGCCGGTAACTGCCATCTCTGGTCTGAAATGACCTTGTATTGTCTTTAATGGGTCTTGATGTTCCCCATTGAATTTGAAGCTGTTTCCCCTTTGCTTGGGTAAACATTTTGATGGCCTTTATCTACAGGCCGATCTGATTGGATCTGCATCCAATCTATATGTATGGGGTTCTGTCTGGTTTTGCATTCTCCGAAATTGCATTCCAGAACTTACTGTGGGCTGAATCCACAAAAGCTGTCTGTGGACTGCAGGATCCATTTTAAGATGTCCCAAAAAGCTGGTCACGGGGTCTGGTGGCCATTTTGTGTGCCCCTTTTTCTGGGCTTCTTTTAAAACAGTCTTTAAAATTAAGGCCTTTTCTGCCAATAGACCCTTATAGGACAATGTTCAATTTTGCGAATCCTACAAGCATAATGATATTTTATAATGGAAAATTTAATGGAACTATTTCACGGACATTTAGGGCTGGATTTTGCCAATGGAGACGCGTTGGGGGCGGGACTGCTGGTTGTTGGGTTTCAGTCCCGCCCCCAACGACGTCCAGCCAACCCACTCTATTTTCCCTTGATTGACCTTGTTAAGTCCGCCCAGCGGGCTTAGCCGGCCAGTTAAAGGAAAGCCGGTGACAGAGGACGTCAGCGTATGACGTTTCATCTGTCAAAAATGTTTTGACAGATGAATTGTCAACGTTTGACAGCTTTGAGAAGCTGTCAAACACTGACAATCTCTGTTCTAAGGTGAGCCCTTGCACAAAGACTCAGCAAAACCTATTTACTTGGCAGAAATCAGATGGCTGCTGCATCTGAGAATGCAGCAGCCATTCTGTCATCTCTGCCGTTGAGATGAGGCACCTCTGGATCCCCAAGGGTTGAAGCCTGCAGGAAGAAGCAAAGATAAGTAAACATTTTCTAACATTTTACACTCACCACTCATACTTGCACCCATCACTTACCTCCACAGCGGACTTTTCGATCCCTCTCACCCCTGCAGACCCACTGCTCGCCTCGCTGACCCTGGCGAGGTTTCCCAACGTCGGGAAGCCCGCACTTGCAGGGGTAAAATGGGGATATGCCTCTTAATTGCCTGTTAACTACCTGTTAACAGGCAGTTAATTGGCTGTAATCTGCTTTCAGCCTCGAGGAGACGGGTCCCTGCGCGAGTCGGGGACCCGCCTCCCGGGAAGATGGCACGGAGGTGGGTTGGGAGCGCGGTCGGTACCCGCTCCCAGTTTCTGCCATTTTCCTGGCAGTCCCGCCTCCATACCCGCCTCCCCAGGGCTGGCAAAATTCCCCCATTTTCTTCTACTAACAATTTTGAAATGGTTTTCAGGTTGCAAGATCTGAATGGGACTAAATGATGCAATTGGCGGAATTACTATATTTTTCCCCAGTGGGAAAGCACAAAATTATCCTTAAATTTTCACTAAATTAGAAATCTCACTGAAAGAGGCCTTAAAGATGGTGGAAATGGAAGCATTCATACTGGTGCAATGGAGGTGTTCCTCTGATATTAAGGTTGCAGCGCAGTGTGGGAGCTTTACTCTGAAGCTGGCTGTGTTGTTCCTAATATGGAAGTGTTGTATCCTGGAGCTGGGTACCTAAAAGCGAAAGTGATCTATGCCACAATGTTAACATTTATTGCCCTTGATGAGTGCAAAAATCTCACACCCCACTGCCCCCCAACTAAAAATAATCTCAACTGCCTTCGTGAAATTCTTGAAACACAATCATTGAAACATAATGGATTCTTTGATCACTTAAAAATATCTCCCCCGAAATGTGTTTTGTAAGAATTCAGCACATGCATACTTTCTAATTGCCAATGTAATTAATCACTTTTCTTTTGGTTAAGAGCAATGAACCAAACGCTGTGCATTTTAAATCTATTTACAACTTTAATAGCAAATTTGCTTTCTCCTCGATCATTGTAATGTTGTCCTTGTCTCAATAAAATCCAAAGATTTTCATAATGGGATTTTTTTAAATTTCTAGACTCAGCTTTACTTCCAGTTTTACCATTTTACAATAACTCTTCAGTGACTTCTGATTATAAGCCATACAGAAAAATGTTTTTTAAGAGGTACAAATGTGCTCAGTGAAGTAAATAAGAGTTAAGATTACCTGAAACAAATATATTCTTCCTCGTATTATTTTTCCACTGTCCACGTTAACTATAGTTGAAACCTACTCGTAAGGATAAACACCCATAATATTTCTTTTGTGAAGTTTATGCCACAGTTATTAAGGACACTGATGCAGACTTGTGACAATGCATTAACAGGGGTGAGAAGTCTTTCACTAAACTGGCAATGAGGTAAACATAGAAACATAGAAGATAGGAGCAGGAGTAGGCCATTTGGCCCTTCGAGCCTGCTCCGCCATTTAATGAGATCATGGCTGATCATCCAAATTCAGTACCCTGTCCCTGCCTTCTCCCCATATCCCTTGATCCCCTTAGCCTTAAGAAATATATCCAACTCCTTCTTGAATATATTTAATGAATTGGCCTCAACTGCCTTCTGTGGTAGAGAATTCCACAGGTTCACCACTCTCTGGGTGAAGAAATTCCTCCTCATCTCAGTCCTAAATGGCTTACCCCTTATCCTTAGACTGTGACCCCTGGTTCTGGACTCACCCACCATCGGGAACATCCTTCCCCCATCTAGTCTGCCTAGTCCTGTTAGAATTTTATAAGTTTCAATGAGATCCACACTCATTCTTCTAAACTCCAGCGAGTATAAGCCCAATCGACCCAATCTCTCCTCATACGTCATTCCTGCCATCCCAGGTATCAGTCTGGTGAATCTTCGCTGCACTCCCTCCATGGCAAGAACATCCTCCCTCAGATAAGGCGACCAAAACTGCACACAATGCTCAAGGTGTGGCCTCACCAAGGCCCTGTACAACTGCAGCAAGACATCTTTGCTCCTTTACTCGAATCCTCTCGCTATGAAGGCCAACATACCATTTGCCTTCTTAACCTGCTGCACCTGCATGCTTACCTTCAGGTAGTGCTTGCGTTGAATCAGCTAAACGCAGAACCAGGTGGCAGTAATGCTGCAGGGGTGGACTACAGAGGAGAGAGATTGGAGGAGGATGGAGTAGTTGACGGAGATAGAGAGGATGAGGGAGTCAGTCACACATTTTGGGCGCGATCTTGCCAGCCCTGGGGAGGCAGGTTTGGAGGCGGAACTGCCGGGAAAATGGCATAATGCCCCGAACCTGCCTCCGTGCCATCTTCCTGGGAGGCGGGTAGCCGGCCCGCGCCGGGTCCCATCTCCTCGAGGCGGAAAGGGGATTACAGCCACTTAACTGCCTGTTAACAGGTAGTTAACAGGCAGATAAGAGGTTTATCCCCATTTTACCCACACAAGTGTGGGCTTCCCGAAGGCTGCAAACCCCGCCATGGTCACCGAGGTGAGCAGTGGGTCTGCGGGGGTCGGAGGGGTGCAAAAGTGCATTGTGAAGATAAGTGATGGGTGCAAGTGTGGAGAGGTGAGTATGTGAGGTGAGTGGAAAGTGTTAGAAAAAGTTTACTTACCTTTGTTTCTTCCTGCGTCTCGCATCTCCAAGGCAGAGATGACAGGTGGCTGCTGCATTTTCCAATGCAACAACCATCTAATTTCTGCTAAAGAAAGAGGTTTGATGAGTCTTGAATTCAAGAACTCATCAAACTACAGAGAATGTCAGGGTTTGACAGCTTCACAGAGCTGTCAAACGATGACAATTCATCTGTCAAATATTTTTGACAGATGAAACGTCATACGCTGACGTTCTCTGTAACCGGCTTCCCCTTAATTGGCCTGCTAAGCCCGCTGGCCGGGCTTAACAAGGACAATCAAGGGAAAATAGCGTGGGTTGGCCAGAAGTCGATGGAGGCGGGACTAAAACCCGACAAGTGGGAGTCCCGCCTCCAAAAGCTCCCCGTTGGCAAAATCCAGCCCTAATATGTTGTTTCTGATTTTGATCAGTGTGGTATAACTATAAGTTTAAGAAAAAGAAGAAATAAAGCAACAATTACATTCTATTACACTGCCCGATTGTACTGGTGCATGGAAGATTTTACGTTTGTGATTATGCAAATTAATTTTTGCTTAAACTTGACGTGTAATCTAACCAGCACAATTTCCCAGTTGCATCCAAAGTGGAAACTTTACCCCAAGTACTGTGGGCAGGGCAGAAACCAGATTGGAGGACTTGAATAAGGAGTGCCAAGACATATGAGGGTAAAAATTCGGTATCAACCATTTTGGGGTGCTAACATCACCTGGGTGCAAACTTTAGCACAGCGCCGGTGACCACGAAATTCAGTTTTAGCGCCCCAAGAGGGAGGTGGAACACTAAATCAAGTGGTCCACTTCCTTCTTGGAGCACTAACTCCGAATAGCGGGGCGGAGACTTCAGCAGCGCTGCACACTGGGCCGTGCAGTGCTGCCGCGCTCAAAGGTTCCTTCCGTCCCTTAAAGGGAAGGGCCATCGCTGCAGGCTCTGCACTGGAAACATTACCTACCTGGACCACCAAGGCTGCCGCGATCCCGCGCGATCAGCCTGGCGCTCAAGCTGCGTGCCGGGCTGATCGATCGTGGGGAGGAACCTGCGGAAAAAACTAGAACAGGAAAGGTACATTTTTTTTTACTTACCTCGGCCACCTCGTCTTTAATCATCGCCCCCGAAGCAGCCGGCTGCCCGATGCACGCCTCCTGCCACTGTCAGTGTTTTCGACCGGCGCTGATGCAGGGGGCGAAAGTCAATTTCGGCCCCGGGGCGCTACCGGGGTGATGAGCACGGCGATGGCATCACGATCTCCGGGCGAAGGAGATCGGGGCCGCAATGACGTAGTGCCGCCGCAAAACTCCCGCCGAATATGGCAGGAGTCGATGTCAGTACCGCGCCCGGTCGCAAAGCCATTTGCGCCCCATTAGCGCCCCCCCGGGAGTGCTAACGAGAGTCGCAAAGGCACTCAATTTCTCCCCCATGGAGTGTTCCTATTAAAAACTGTTCAAGTCAAGACAGATTTTCATTTCGTGTTAGCGTAGCTCTGAAATTAAAAGTATTTAAGTAGAATTAATATAAATGTAAGGGATATTAGTCATTTTAGAATGCTGTTCTTACTAAACTGCAGTATGTATTAATTTTGGAGGAACTTCAGATTAACATGAAATCTAAACTGTGGCTTAGACATAAGTACAGCACCTTAATTTGAAAAGTAAAATCTGTTTGGGAGAAAAATGAAGAAGTGTTGATCTCATTTGAAACACTGAACCTTAAAAGGGACTTCTTGAGAGTATGAGAAAAAAAATAGGACCAACACATAGAATTGAATCATGGCATTTACAAAGTTTGTGTGTATTGATTGGCTTGAATAAGATTAATGTTTAAATTGATTTGGGTTAAAAAAAAAAAAAAAATGAGCAGCAATGGCTATTCCAGGGACTGACCCTCCTGCGCTAAACTCCATTAATATTTCCAGGTTTTTTTAATTTAATGCTACTGGGGTTGTCTATTTGAATTTGGTGGTTTGCAAAACAATCAGTTCACAGCACCACTCCATCATTAGTGGAATGAGGAGCAGTGCTGAGAATTGATCTGTCCAAGTGCTAGTGGCACTCGAATTCAACCAGGCAAACCCAACAACGTAGAAATATAATTGGAATTTGAGTCATTTTAAAGACTCAGAAGTGGGGGGGGGCGAGGGGGGGTGTTGCATTATACCTCCAAAATTACACTTGGAGAAACTGTTACTCCCCTAAGTCAGTATCAATGGAGAGAAGCTATTCAAAGTATTACAAAGTGTTTACAACAGAGAAACAGGGCATTCAGCCCAACAGGTCCATGCCGGTGTTTATCCTCTACACGAGCCCCATCAACATATCCTTCTATTCCTTTCGCCCTTATGTGTGTATCTAGCTTTCCCTTGAATGCATCTAAGCTATTCACCTCAACTGCTCCCTGTGGTAGCGAGTTCCACGTTCTGGGTAAAGAAGTTTCTCCTGAATTCCCTGTTGGATTTATTAGTGACTACCTTATATTTATGGCCCTTAGTTCTTGTCTCGCCCGCAAGTGGAAACATCTTCTCTACGTCTACCCTATCAAACCCTTTCATAATCTTGAAGACCTCGATCAGGTCGCCCCCTTCGTTTTCTCTTTTTGAGAGAAAAGCGCCCCAGCCTGTTCAATCTTTCCAGGTAGGTATAACCTCTCAGTTCTGGTATCATCCTGGTAACTCCTTTTTTGCACCTTCTCCAGGGCCTCTATTTCCTATAAAATAGGGAGACCTGAACGGTTCACAGTGCTCCAAGTGTGGTCTGACCAAGGTTCTATACAAGTTTAACATCACTTCTCTGCTTTTCAATTCTATCCCTCTAGAAATGAACCCCGGTGCTTTGCTCATCTCAACAATCCGCCTGGATTGAAGGCGGCATCCTCGGGATGAAAGGGCAGTGTGGTAGCTCAGTCTTCTATGCAGTTTGCACCATTATTATTTGTTAAACTATTCATGGCAGCTGTACAGACATTGTTTGCCCAACTGCTTAAGTTTACCAGCACCATTTTAATTTATCGGCTAGAATCGTCACATGATTCAAAAGCCAGGATTCTAAAATCATGCCAGTTTTCAGACTCCCACAGCACGTGTGAGGTAATATTGGGAAATTGTGCATTGATTTCCCACTGCGAATACAACTGCACCTTCACACAAGGAATCAATGTGCAGCTGCTGTGGGTGAGGGGGGAAAAAAAGAATTCTGATGAAAATAAATACAGTTCTAACCTTCTAATAAAATGGAAAAGCATTCATTCACAGCAGTCCTTTCCGTTTTGTTTGGAGTTGCGATGCAGGAAGTTCTGACAAGAATTGTATAAATGGTTATCATATCCGAAACAGCTTAGCTATTAGTGAGAAGTCAGCACATGCATTAAACTGCGAATTTGTACCCTAAAGTTTATTCATTAATGGCAGGAGAGGGTGGGGTTGAGGAATGAGACTTCATTAAAAATATATATTTGAAGGGATCACCTTGATTTCCGATTGGGCTACCTCGACACAAAATGAATGCCCTTTCTGGGGTTACCTGGACATAGAGCTTGAGGTGTACATAACAGAGCCATATGATCATGTGTCTCGTTGCAACCAAGTAGCCAGTGTGTCTACAGTAAACAGAATGAGTGACAGATTTCATCCCAATGTGCTATTGTCTAATTCGCAACTCAGTAAACACAGCAAGCATATCCCAACCTACCTCAGCTACTTTTAAAAAGCAAGAGGAAAGTTTTAATTGCTTTAATCAGTGTGTGCTTGGTCTTTGTTTTTCCCTTAAGAAAATAATCAGGGCAAAGCAGTTATTGTCTTCCACAGGAAACTTAACTGCACACTCGGCACGCTGTGAAATGATTTAGCTTCTGGACCCAAATCTCCCATTGCATATCGGCAGTCTTAAAAAATGGAAATGATATGCCAGCTGGAAATAAACGACTGCACTGATGCAATTAAGAATGCTAATAGATTTCAAAAAGTTGACTTGAAGGGTATAAAAAACTGCTGACACGGTTTCAGTGAGGGGCGAGCTCTCTCACGAGGTTGCGTCTGTGCAGATCTGAATCCGAGTACTGTTCAAAACACAACAACACAAAGGAAACTCTATAAAATGCATTGACTGGCTTCATGAAAATTAATGACATGCTCATGCCATAAATCAAAGCTAGTAAAACTTTTATTATATGGCCGATAAATCAGATTTTTATTATATCCAAGTGTATTTGCGTAAACATTGTTGTTTCACTTGCTCCAAGTTAATGGTATGCACAGTTTTACAGTCTATAAACAGATCTGCAATACAAGTGGTAAATGTCAAAATTTGCATTAAAAAAAAAAAAATATTCTCACTGCATTTCGGAAAAGATCAATCTTAGAACCTTTCAGCATTATGCCAAAACAAATGCTAATGGGACCTGCTGGAATATCAGAGGCTATGACAAAGAGATTAAATGCTGTGGCTGCTCAGCACAATCTCTTGCTCATCAGTCCGTTTTACCAGTGTGTTTACTGTGCCCAGATAGGAAGCCAACCTAAATTTCGAATTACTGCAGCTTGCTTCAACATTGTATATCGGGAGTTCTGCTGCCCGCTGTGCTGATCAACTATTCATGCCAGCAGCACACACCAGTCTCCACTTCTCATTCATTTTAGTGGGAAGGGCACTGAGGGGAATTTTTAAAAAGCCACTATCGAGCGCTAATGATTTAATTTTCTTTGTTTGTTTGAAGCACAGACCAGCCACCAAGCGACACGAGCACGCAAATGATTAGGAAAGCGCTGGAGTTGCCACTTCAATAAAATAGGACATGCGCCATAGGGGCAGTGAGGTAATGAATGTTTTCAGAGACTGCCACTTGCCTTCTACTTCAGGATAGATCTGGGGACTGGCCTATTTTAGTCAAAAGATAGGCATGCGTAAAATGCGTTGCTATGTGGTAACAGAAAGTGGTAGCAGAATACTCCCCCACATGAAGTGCGTCTTTAAAGGTTCCCAGCCCTCCATAAGTGAAAAAAAGATCAGAAAAGAACTGGTTTTTCATATTTGTCGACAATGATTCTCTTGCGCAGCATTGTACTATTGAAGAATCAGATCGAAAAGGGAGCGGTCATTTTCCAATTCATGCTCCCAGGAGGGAGCCTCCCTCACGAGAAATGTACACCTGAAATTTGAGCGTGCGTTGCACGTGATTTCCAACTATTTAAAATAAGGATCAGAAAATGATGTGCTGTGCCGTGCCTGGCTGAGTTTCTGATTTGGGCTTTCGGAAGGTGAGGCTCCCCACCAGAAATGTGGGGCTGGACTTTGCCAATGGGGAGCTTTTGGAGGCAGGACTCCCACTTGTCGGGTTTTAGTCCCGCCTCCATCGACTTCTGGCCAACCCACGCTAGTTTCCCTTGATTGACCTTGTTAAGCCCGCCCAGTGGGTTTAGCAGGCCAATTAAGGGAAAGCCAGTTACAGAGAACATCAGCGTATGACGTTTCATCTGTCAAAAGTTTTTGACAGATGAACTGTCATCGTTTGACAGCTTTGAGAAGCTGTCAAACACTGACATTCACAGAATCACAGAATCACAGAAACCCCACAGACTCATCAAACCTATCTGCTGAGCAGAAATCAGATGGTTGTTGCATCAGAGAATGTAGCAGCTATCTGTTATCTCTGCCGGTGAGATGCAGGAGTCTCTGGTTCCCCAACTGTTGAAGCCTGCAGGAAGAAAAAAAGATAAGTGAACATTTTCTACCACTTTTCACTCATCTCACATACTTACCTCTCCACACTTGAACCCATCACTCACCTCTGCAGTGCACTTTTGGACCCTTCCGACCCCCGCAGACCCACTGCTCGCCTCGCTGACCCTAGCGGGGTTTCCCGACATCGGGAAGCCCGCACTTGCAGGGGTAAAATGGGGATAATCCTCTTAACTGCCTGTTAACTACCTGTTAACAGGAAGCTAAGTGGCTGTAATCCCCTTCCCGCCTCGGGGAGGTGGCTCCCAGCACGGGAAGATGGTATGGAGGCGGGTTGGGGGCAGGATGGGCACCCACCCACAGATTCTGCCATTTTCCCGGCAGTCCCTCCTCCAAACCCGCCTCCCCAGGGCTGGCAAAATTCCCCCCGTGAAGTGAGAAATTAATCCCTTTCACCTGATAATGAATTTAATGCTAATGGAAGTGTGGAAGTATCACCACTGTAGTGACAGAAGCGAGTAATGGGCGAGTTCTTGCACGAGACTAGCGGAGAGATTTTCAGCTTTATTGCACCCATGAAATACACAGTGTAGAGGAAATGGAGGCATAAGCCTTTGAACAGGCCTGCATCAGGAGTAGAATTGGTAATGAGGTACATCCCCAGCTTCCTACGCACTTTCCTCCTCATTGGTCTACGAGGCACCCAGGTAGAATATTGCACCCCCCACCCCCCAAAAAAAAAACTAGCCTCAGGGCTTGTGTTGGTAACCCTGCGAAAGGTACTTGTTGAGGGTGGGGGGTGGGGGGAAGCTGGAACAGCCCAGAGGTAGTTGCAGCAGACAGATACCTTATTGATGTTAAACAGTTCTTACGCTCTACCCACTAGGAACAGTAGCATTGTGGTTATGTTAACATAAGACATAAGAGCATAAGATGTAGGAGCAGGAGTCGGTCATTTGGCCCCTCGAGCCTGCTCTGCCATTCAATAAGATAATGGCTGATCTGATCTTGGCCTCAACTCCACTCCCCTGCCCGCTCCCCTAGTTCTAGATTCCCCCACGAGGTGAAACATCCTCTCTGCATCTACCCTGTCAAGCCCCTTCAGAATCTTATATGTTTCAATAAGATCCCCTCTCATTCTTCTAAACTCCAATGAGTGTAGGCCCAACCTGCTCAACCTTTCTTCATAAGACAACCCCTTCATCAACGGAATCAACCTCGTGAATCTTCTCTGAACTGCCTCCAATGCAAGCATATCCTTCCTTAAATAAGGAGACCAAAACTGTACGCAGTACTCCAGGTGTGGTCTCACCAACGCCCTGTACAGTTGTAACAGGATTTCCCTACTTTTATACTCCATTCCCTTTGCAATAAAGGCCAACACTCCATTTGCCTTCCTAATTACTTGCTGTACCTGCATGCTAACTTTTTGTGATTCATGTACAAGGACCCCCAGATCCCTCTGTACCTCAGCATTTTGTACTCTCTCCCCATTTAAATAATAACTTGCTTTTTTATTTTTCCTACCAAAGTGGATAACCTCGCATTTTCCCACATTAAACTCCATCCGCTAGATTTTTGCCCGCTCACTTAGCCTATCTATATCCCTTTGGAGATTCTTTGCGTCCTCCACACAATTTGCTTTTCCACCTATCTTTGTATCATCAGCAAATTTGGCTACATTACACTCAGTCCCTTCATCCAAGTCATTAATGTGGATTGTAAATAGTTGAGGCCCCAGCACCGATCCCTGTGGCACCCCACTAGTTACAGTTTGCCAGCCTGAAAATGACCCATTTATCCCGACTCTCTGTTTTCTGTTAGTTAACCAATCCTCTATCCATGCTAATATATTACCCCCAACCCCGTGAACTCTTATCTTGTGCAGTAACCTTTTATGTGGCACCTTATCGAATGCCTTCTGGAAATCCAAATACATGACATCTACTGGTTCCCCTTTATCCACCCTGCTCGGTACATCCTCAAAGAACTCCAGCAAATTTGTCAAACATGTTACTGGACTAGTAATCCAGAGGCCTGGAGACATGAGTTTAAATTCAGTTAATTAAATAAATCTGGAATAATTAAATAAATCTGGAATAATAAAGCTAGTGCTAGTAATGGTGACCATGAAACTACCGGATTGTCGTAAAAACCCATCTGGTTCACTAATGTCCTTTAGGGAAGGAAATCTGCTGTCCTTACCCGGTCTGGCCTCCATGTGACTCCAGACCCACACCAATGTGGTTGACTCTTAGCTGCCCTCTGAAGTGGCCTAGCAAGCCACTCAGTTGTACCAAACCACTACAAAGAACAGCGGTTCAAGAAGGCGGCTCACCACCACCTTCTCAAGGGCAATTAGGGATGGGCAATAAATGCTGGCCTTGCCGGTGAGGCCCGCATCCCATGAACAAATAAATTTTTAAAAAATACTCTCCAGAAGCCATATTCTGGCAGCCAGGCTTGTTGCTGTGCCCTCTCCTCCAACCTCAGCACAAGGGAAACAGAGCGCTCCTCTCCCCTTACAGGCACAGCACATTGCAGGTGAACTCTTCCTGTCAAGGGCCCAGTAACAACCCAAACAGGAAAATATACCCTCACGCGTTTACTGGCAATTGCAGTGCTGAGCAGGAGGAGAGGGCCTTCTAAGAATGCTGATGGCATAGGATGTGTAAGACCCAAGCAAGTACTACCCCCCAGGCAATGGGCCTACTACAACAAAGTAAGTACATGAGAAGGCTCTGATTCCCCAGGGAGACAGAAATGTATCACATGGTAAACAGTCCACTATCTGTTCTGCATTACCAGTGGCACTGGGGATGACCATGGCTCTCAGCTTTTATGGCAAAAGGGCTCTCCTGGCATCCGGGCCATCTCAGGTCACTCACAGCTTGTTTTGGATAATTGATGCTTTCGTTCCTGTGCTATTAAAGAATGACAAATTGCAAGCTGTGTTAAATTTCACTACAGTTCTCAAAACCCGTTGTGTATCTGTTTACTATGTTTTACTCCCACATTTGCCTATTGTGTGTGTCATGAATTTAATGTCTGACCGTGTATCCTACTACAAAGTGCACCCCTAGATGACAAAGTACGGCTTCTGAATGGCTGCATGGTGAGGAGCAGGGGTTGCAGAAGGCCCACTACAGCGAGTAATGCTGATCTAGCTCGAGTACTTGAGTCTACCCCTTGGTCTCATTGCTTTCAAAAACAACTTCTGTAGGGCTACTTGATATTACAGAACCAGCACCAGCGTGAGAGGCAATCAACTGCTCCTATGCTAGCCCAGGTAAAAAAGAAAAGAAAGACCTTAGCGACATGAATCAGTCATTCATGACAGAAAGACTTATGAAATAAAACTGAGCTGCCTGCGGGTGGCACTGTCCAGGGAGAGTATAAATACTCGGGCACGGGCCCAGCTTGCGCAGGACATTCTTAACAGGAACTAGTGAAGGACACAACTAGACCTCCATGTTGTAAAACAGTTGATTAAAGCTTTGTTTAACGCTTAGACCAAGTGCCTAGTAGTTTTCTTACATCACTTAGGACATCGCAAAGCACTTTACAGCCAATGAAATACTTTTGAAGTGGAGTCACTGTTGTAATGTAGGAAACGCGGCAGCCAATTTGAGCACAGCAAGCTCCCACAAACAGCAATGTGATAACGACCAGATATTCAGTTTTAGTGATGTTGGGTGAGGGATAAATATTGGCCAGGACACCGGGGAGAACACCCCTGCTCTTCTTCAAAATAGTGCCAGGGGATCTTTAACGTCCACCTGAGAGAGCAGACGGGGCCTCGGATTAATGTCTCCTCCGAAAGACGGCACCTCCAAGGAATGTCTCTGCTGGAGTGCATCTCGTTATAATGCTCCCTGATCAGTATAAATGTAGAGCAGTGGCTATCTATGAGGACTCAGAGAATGATTGCATGGAACTGCAAGTTGAAACCAGCCATAGCTTCATCTTTTAAGTTTAGACCCCAAAGCTTCCTCCAGCCCTACAACCCTGCGAGATATCTGCGCTCCTCCAATTCTGGTCTCTTGAACATCCCCGATTTTCTTCACTCCACCATTGGTGGCCGTGCATTCAGCTGCCTAAGCCTTAAGCTCTGGAATTCCCTCCTTAAACCTCTCTTTCCTTCTTTAAGACACTCCTTAAAACCGACCTCTTTGACCCAGCTTTTGGTCACCTGTCCTAATATCTCCTTATATGGCTCGGTGTCAATTTTTGTTCAATAACACTCCTGTGAAGCTCCTTGGGACATTTTACTACTTTAAAAACAGTATATATAAATGCAAGTTGTTGTTGTAAGTGCAGTGGGAGCAATTAGAAGATGCTCCTACTATATCTATGGCCTGAAAATTGAAGTTGCCACTTCAGATGTCACCATGTTATCAATGGCATCACATCTGGCCTCCAATTGGTGTTAATTATCAACACTACAAAAATCTTTGCCCCACAGGATGTGCTGCTATTATTTGCACCATTATACAATTACTATGTATGGACATATCAATGTTAATTATGCAAATTATAGAATATATAATTAATATGATCCGTGCCAATAGTTACACAAAACCCCTTCATGGTCCCAATGCCTTCCAGACACTCCTTGCAAAATAAACCAATTATAGTTTCTTCGTATGGTGTCAGGTTATTCATATTATAGGCTCCACTACCTGTTCACAATGTGCCTTCCTATTATTATTATGAATATAAGAGCATTGGAGATTAAGACAGGGCGATTTCACACATAGCAGTTACTTCCTGTGGTATATTCTCTTTCCCATCCAGCCATCCATAATGTCATTGGCATAGCGCTGCTAGTTTCATTATTAATGCCTTACAAACCACATCCTTGAAAACATTTCTCTTGACAGTGCAGCATTTTAGCATCTTTATGTATATTGCCTTCCTCAGCGCTCACATGTCCCGTGCTATTACTGTATAGTACCATGCACACCTTACCTTTGCACTCTTCTTTTATATTCTTCTGCTTCAACTGCTTCTGGCCCTCTGCCACAATCCTTCAGGCAGTTGGCACCAGCTGACCATTTCAGCGATGTAGTACCGTACTTAATGCCTCCGCTGCAAAATGCAGGGCCGTCCCTGCCTTAACAAAAACTGCTCATATTTCTCCAAAACACAGGTTCCCAGTATATGCAAGGCCTGGTCAGTAAAACGGGTTTTTCTCAATTAATGCAAAACATTTGGACACTGGTCCAGTTACTTTAACTTGTTGACATTTCAGTGGATTATGTAACTCTTCAGCTGCTTGGGAAAAGTTAAAACATCTTTGCAGGTGCCTCATGATTGGTTGCTAGATTTTTGGTACAGCTAGTTAAATCATATTCTACAGACCACGTGATTCAAAAACATAAATTTTACACAGTTAGTTACCAGGTTATACATTAAGATTAAAAAAAGGACATTTCTCCTACTTTAAAAAGATTAGCAAAACCTAGCCTGTAGGATTTTTTAATCCCTTTTTGTGAACATTATTCCCAAGATTTGGAACGAGTGCTTCAAAATTTAGCACTTTTCACTTACACTCAATCACAGCATCAAAAAATCTTCCAACTCAGATTCGTAGCTCTTTCTATACTATCCCAACAATGCCACTGTCCCACTCCATTGGTGGCCGTGCATCCCAACTATCCCAACAATGCCGCAACAATGCCACTGTCATTTTATTTCCGTTAACTAAAGCTTAAAAGAGGCCTGTTAATTGGTAGTAATTGAGTTATTGGATGTCGCTTGTAATGTTTCTAAAGTAATGTTTCTTTTAACCTGTGAAATGGCTGATATTGCAGCCTGTATACAAGGCTGCTGAGTTAATGTTGGTGTCAGGGTGTATGGTGAGTGGATGTATTTGAATGAATGGTGTTCTGTCATCATGAGTCACCTTGACATTGGGTGTAGACATCAAGGGGGAAAAATTCAGTTGTTTGCGCCTCCCGTTAGCGCCTTAAGAGGGCGCTAATGGGGCACAAAGCAACTAGCGCCCGGGCGCGGCGATGTTTGTGCCGCTCGCAAAATTAACTAGGCATTTTGCGGCGGCGCTAAACACTACCGCCACGATCTCCTGCACCAGCAGATCGTGACGTCAGTCAAGTGCGCAATGCCCCGTTAGCGCCCCAGACCGGATATTGAGTGGCGCCCCCTGCCTTACCGCCTGCCACTAGCAACGACAGGTTGAGGGGAGCGTTATGCTGTCAGAAAGAGACTAGGGGAGCGCTATTTAAAGGCGGTCGCTTCCTGCCTTTTTTTGTCGGTGACATTTTTGCACCACGCATTGAGAGAGAGAGAGAGACTTCTGGAGAGATTCAACGCTGTGTGAAGGAGTTTTGAGTACTGAGCAGCACTTTGCAGGTTTATTTTGATTGGCCCTTCCTTGCTTCGCCAGCGCTCTGAGGTAGCGCCTCACTCCTCGGCCTTTGCACCTTAAGACAGGTGTGAAGCGCCTGATTTAGCGCTCCAATCACCTCCAGGGGCGATAAAAGCCAAGTTTGCTGTCGAAGGCGATAATTAGCGCCAGGCGCTAAACTTTGCGCACGGACGATAATGGCGCCCTGAATGATACTGAATTTTTCCCCCCAAGTAACTTCTCTGCATTTCAAAGCTCTAACCCTAAACTCTGGGAGAAATAAGTCATTGGAATTGCAAGCCATAAATAATCTAGATTTGGTTTCATTTTAATATTCTCTTTTCACACATCATCTCTCCTTTTATGACCTGTCCAATTGAGATTGCTCAATTACTGCTGAATTATGAATAGGATTGTGATAGAGACAGGCATCCATGGGAACTGGGCTGAGACTGCCCAAATCCATTTCACTATGAATATTAACACATGACATCACTGCTGGTGCCAGTAAAGTTTTATTTGATAGGCAGCTGGGACTTTGACTAGAACAGCGCAAATATTCATCATGGCTTTATTTGATCTGTTCTATTACATCCAGTTTACATTTTGGTATGCTGCATTGACTTGCTGTAATGTTGCAGATAACCCTTAGCCTGCCAATTATGGATTTCTACTCTGTATTTAAATGGATTTACAGCAGATTTAGGGTTAATGATACTTGAACTTATTTACTGATGTATCAGCTACTTGTATTTTTATGCTTATGTTCGTTTGTCTTTACTTTGTGAGTGTTGGCAGTATTGATTGATAAAACATTCTTTGACTTCCCAACTGGTGACACCATCCTTTTAAAAAATTCATTCCTGGAATGTGGGTGTCACAGGCAAGGCCACCATTTATTGCCCATCCCTAATTGCCCTTGAGAAGGTGGTGGTGAGCTGCCTTCTTGAACCGCTACAGTCCGTGAGGCGAAGGTACTCCCGCAGGGCTGTTAGGGAGGGAGTTCCAGGATTTTGACCCAGCGACAATGAAGGAACAGTGATATGTTTCTGCTGGTGTGTCACTTGGAGAGGAACTTGGAGGTGGTGGTGTTCCCATGCGACTGCTGCCCTTGTCCTTCTAGTGGTAGAGGTCGCAGGTGCTGTCAAAGAAGTGCAATTTCTCTTTTAATGAAAAAGGGGAGAATTTCATCTTGCCCACACCTCCTTTGTGTGCTGTACAGAATATGCAGGATTAGGGCCATAGGCTACAAATTAGAGCCAGACCTTTCAGGAGTGAAGTTAGGAAACACTTCTATACGCAAAGGGTGGTAGAAGTTTGGAACTCTCTTCTGCAAACAGCAATTGACGCTAGGTCAATTGTTAATTTTAAATCTGAGATTGATAGATTTTTGTTAACCAAAGGTATTAAGGAATATGGGGTAAAGGCGGGTATATGGAGTTAGGTCACAGACCAGCCATGGTCTCATTGAATGGCAGAACAGGCTCGAGGGGCTGAATGGCCTACTCCTGTTCCTATGTTCCTATGCTTGATGTCATGTGCAATTTTTATTGCATGACCCTTATGATAGTCAACAGCACAGCTTCAGTGCAATAGCTCTGTCCAGGTAACATGGGGTTTTCATTCCTCTTGCATTCCATACTGATGGGCTTGCTGAAAGATTTTGCCAAAAATTACTATTTTGCATTTTATATATTCCCTGCATGCAAAGTCTGGATTTTTCCAAGTTGGAATCATTAATCAGCGGTAAATTCAATACAATATCTGTTTCAGTGTTAAAGCTGCAAATTGGAGAATATTGGGCTGAATGTTCCATTAGACAAAATATGAACTCCCTTCCCTCTGTTTCGCAGGGAGCCGGGGAAGGTATGTCAAGGATAACAGGCGTATTGACCTCAAAGGTTGAAAGTGGCTCCATAATATTTGTAACACCCTCCCCCCAACAAACCTGGAAGAGAGACTAGATTTCCCAGCAGCCTGAGTCGAACAGGCAACCAAGAGTTGCCCGAGGGTGCAGGCACCTGGCACACAACTTTGTTTTTTCTTTTTGCGATGCACTGTAATTTTGGGAAACCAGCCACCTGGTAGAAGTGCTGCGCCCTCTCACATTGTTCACTCCTTTCCAGGAAGACGGTAACAAATATTTTCGCCTGATGAACCAGGCTGTAGAGATGTGCCTAATGCATGGGGGTACAGTCATCAGTGGTAACTTGGACCTCGTCCTCTCTCCTGGGTCCCGTCCTCGCTCCTCACAGAAATCACAGAAACCCCACAGTGCAGATAGAGGCCATTTCAGCCCATCAAGCCTGCACCGACACATATCCCACCCGCTCTCTGTAACCCCTACACCAACACATATCCCACCCTATCCCTGTAACCCCACGTATTTAATCCCCCTAACACTAAGGGTCAATTTATCATAGCCAACCATCCTAACCTGCACATCTTTGGACTGTGGGAGGAAACCGGAGCACCCGGAGGAAACCCACGCAAACACGGGGAGAATGTGCAAACTCCACACAGACAGTCACCCGAGGCCGGATTCGAACCCGGATCCCTGGCGCTGTGAGGCAACAGTGCTAACCACTATGCCACCGTGTCTGCCGTGCCTCATCCTTGCTCTTGGATCCCATCCTCGCTCCTGGGGCTCGACCTTGCTAACGTCGTGGTTGTCGACTAGCTGCTGGATCTCCTGCGCTTTCTCCACCCACCATCTGTTCTTTAGGTCGCGGGTTTTTTGTTGGACCTCAGCCTTCAGGCGTCTGTAGAGCTGCTTTCTTGCTCTCGAGTTCTGTTGCTGTTTCCAGATCAGGAATGCCTGGCGCTTGTGGCTTATTAACTCCTGGATCTCCTGGTCATTCCCGTCGAACCAGTCTTGGTGTTTCCTGGTCGAGTGACCGAGCGTCTCTTCACAGGTGCTAATTATGGAGGCCTTAATTTCTCTTATTTGGAAGGAGGAGAGCTAGTGGGAACTCAGAGACGCAGTAATCGTGACCATCTTCAAGAAAGGTGATAAGTCCAATTGCGGTAATTAGAGATGAGTCTCCCTGCTGTCTGCCACAGGAAAAGTCATCGCAAGAATCCTCCTCAATCACCTTCTCCCAGTGGCTGAAGAGCTCCTCCCAGAGTCGCAATGCAGATTCCGTCCACTAAGGGGCACAATGGACATGATCTTCACCATGCGTCAATTACAAGAGAAATGCAGGGAACAGCACCAACCGCTATACATGGCCTTCTTTGACCTCACAAAGGCCTTCGACACTGTCAACCGTGAGGGATTATGGAGTGGCCTCCTCAAATTCGGCTGCCCTCAAAAGTTTGCATCACAATGACATGCAAGCCGTGATCCTGACCAACCGATCCACCGCAGACCCAATTCACGTATGGACTAGGGTCAAGCAAGGCTGTGTCATCGCTCCAACGCTCTTCTCGATCTTCCTTGCTGCAATGCTCCATCTCACCCTCAGTAAGCTCCCCGTTGGAGTGGAGCTAATCTACAGAATAAACGGGAAATTATTCAACCTCCGTCGCCTCCAGTCCAGATCCAAGGTCGTCCCATCCTCTGTCATCGAATTACAGTATGCAGACGATGCTTGTGTCTGCACACACTCAGAACTCCAAACCATCGTCAACACCTTCGCCAAAGTGTTCAAGAGCATGGGCCTTACACTAAACATCTGTAAGACAAAGGTCCTCTACCAACCTGCCCCCACCACACAGTACTGCTCCCCATTTATCAAAATCCATAATGAGGCCTTGGACAATGTGGACCACTTTCCATACCTCGGGAGTCTACTGTCAACAAGGGCTAACGTCGATGACGAAGTCCAACACCGCCTTCAGTGTGCCAGTACAGCCTTCGGTCACCTGAGGAAGAGAGTGTTTGAAGACCACGACCTCAAACCCAGCACCAAGCTCATGGTCTACAGAGCAGTAGTGATACCCGCCCTCCTGTATGCTTCAGAGACATGGACCATGTACAGCAGGCACCTCAAAGCACTGGAGAGGTAACACCAACGCTACCTCCGCAAGACCCTGCAAATCCATTGGCAGAATAGGCGCACCAACGTCAGTGTTCTCGCTCAGGCCAACATCCCCAGCTTTGAAGCTTTGACCACGCTCGATCAGCTCCGATGGACGGGCCACATCGTCCACATGCCCAATACGAGACTCCCAAAGCAAGCGCTCTACTTGGAGCTCCGACATGGCAAGAGAGCCCCAGGTGGGCAGAGGAAATGCTTCAAGGACACCCTCAAATCCTCCTTGAAAAAGTGTAACATCCCCATCGATACCTGGGAGTCCCTGGCCCAAGACCGCACAAAGTGGAGGAGAAGCATCCAGGAAGGCACCGAACACCTCGAGTGTCTTCGCTGGGAGCAAGCGGAAACCAAGCGCAAACAGCGGAAGGAGCGCACGTCAACCCAAGAACCCCACCCACCCGCCCCTTCAGCCACCGTCTGCCCCACCTGTGACAGAGACTGTAGGTCTCGCATTGGACTCATCAGTCACCTGAGAACACATTTTTAGTGTGGAAGCAAGTGATCCTCAGTTCCGAGGGACTGCCTAAGAAGAAGAAGGTAGCTTGGGATGACCTGGTAGCATAAAGGTTCAACACAGTGTTGACTTTGATTGCAAGGGTACGAACTGCCCCCGTGCTGGATGAAGTTTGCTGATCAGGCTCCAGTAGACCGCAGTGCTCAGTTACCGCCTCCCTGCTGAACCATAGATGTCGAAGGCAGGTCTCTTCCGACATGCCCAGTAGATGTTGAAGACTTGCCCAAGCGGTTGTGCCTGTGTCGCATGATGAGATTCCTGAGCCGCCGGAGGTGTCAGCCCACCTCCCTTACCTCCCTCCACAAGGCCTCCTCTTCCTTTGCCAAATCCAGCAGGCCCATTAGCAGGCGCGATGGAAGGCCCATGCTCAGCACTGCACTTGCATCTACTGGTGGTAGCGAGAATGCTGCTGTTGGAGGGATGTACCGGAGAAGCACGGAATTGCAGCAAAATTGCAGTAAGCAACAGAAAAACTAAAAGCACTAAAAGAAAAAGAGAGACTTGCATTTATTTAGCGCCTTTCATGACCTCAGGATGTCCCATGGCGCTTAACAGCCAATGAAGTACTTTTGGAGTGTAGTCGCTGTTGTAATGTAGGAAACGCGGCAGCTAATTTGCGCACAGCAAGCTCCCACAAACAGCAATGTGACAATGACCAGATAATCTGCTTTAGTAATGTTGATTGAGGGATAAATATTGGGCCAGGACACCGGGGATAGCTCCCCTGCTCTTCTTTGAAATAGTGCTGTGGGATTTTTTACGTCCACCCGACAGAGCAGACGGGGCCTCGGTTTAAGTCTCATCTGAAAAACGGCACCTCCGACAGTGCAGCACTCCCTCAGCACTGCACTGGAGTGTCAGCCTAGCTCTAAGTTAGTTTGCCAGCTCTTTAGGATTGTCCTGGAGTCTCCTAGGAATTGAAGTTTAATCTCCAGGACACAGCTGCGAGCAACCAGGGAGAAAAAGCATAAATAAATTGTAATTTTTTTCATTTTCTTTGAACATTTTCATTTATTAGTTGTATAAATATTGAAGATGGAGGCAGGGGGGGCGGAATGTCTGTTTAACTGACAGTCAAGAATAATCCAATTGGGTAACAAAGAACCAGTTCGCTTTCCAATTGGCCGTGGGAAGGCAGTGCACCCGGAGAATAGACCAATGGTGGGAACGTGGAGGCGGGACGGTTGGAGGTGGGAGGTCATGTGATGAAAGCTCCAGGAATACACCCAATCAGAGTGGGCGACCCTAGCCCCAATGCACAGAGTTCTGGTTTGCCAAGTCAATATGCAATTTTTCCAGAGGCAGCAACCTGCTGGCTCCAAATTTAGGACATAAGAAGCATATTTTTGCAGGTAGCAACGAGGTCAGTGAAACCGCGGTCGCCACCCGCCATGGAATCAGGAGTTCAGTGGTGAATACACAGGGAACTACCCACCTGATTCCATGGGCTCATACAATGATGGCAAGAGACCACCTTCTGAGCACGACATGGGGTATTGGCCTTTAGTATCTAACTGTGGCCTAACCAATGGTTTGTGTAGGCTTAGCATTACCTCATTGCTTTTGAACTTTAAAACCTCGGATCCCTTATGCTTTTTTTTTACAGCTTTATCAACTTGCTTCTTCCCAAAATGCTGTGAAGCCAGAGAGGACAAATGATAGATTCTTATATTTTGGATAATGACGATCAATTAGATTGACGATAACTTGTATAAGCTCTCCCTGGATTATGGTTTGCTCAGAAAGTAATGTTTTGAGACACAGTTTAGCTTTCACCTTGCATTCCCCTGTATTAAGTTGTCCTGTATTATGGTACATTAATAAAGATGCATTTATCAACACATTAGTGTGTACATTTTACAAATATATTGAAACTGCTGACTTGACTTTTAGTTTCTCTTCTCTTCTCCAGCACTTCTTTCAGTTACATATAATTTTATTCAATATATTGAACCAGAGTTTAAGTATTACAAAATATTTACAGCACGGAAACAGGCCATTCGGCCCAATAGATCCATGCCGGTGTTTCTGCTCCACACGAGCCTCCTCCCACCCCTCTTCATCTCACCCCATCAACATATCATTCTATTCCTTTCTCCCTCATGTGCTTATCTATATCCCCTTAAATGCATCAATGCTATTCACCTCAACTATTCCCTGTGTTAGCGAGTTCTATATTCTACCCACTCTCTGGGCAAAGAAGTTTCTCCTGAATTCCCTATTGGATTTATTCGTGACAATCTTATATTTATGGCCCCTAGTTCTGGTCTCGCCCACAAGTGGAAACATCTTCTCTACGTCTAACACTATCAAACCCTTTCAGAATCTTGAAGACCTCTATCAGGTCACCCCTCAGTCTTCTCTTTTCTACAGAAAAGATCTCCAGCCAGGTCAACCTTTCCTGGTATAACCTCTCAGTTCTGGTATCATTCCAGTAAAACTTTTTTGCACCTTCTCCAGGGCCTCTATATCCTTTTTATAATATGGAGACCAGAACAGTTCAAGTGTAGTCTAATCAAGGTTCTATACAAGTTTAACATAACTTCTCTGCTTTTCAATTCTATCCCTCTAGAAATGAACCCCAGTGCTTTGATTGTTTTTTTATGGCTTTATTAACCTGCGTCACTACTTTTAGTGAGCTGTGTATCTGTAACCCCAAATCCCTCTGTTCTTCTACCCCATTTAAACACTTAGGAGGCTATTTTGCCAGCCCTGGGGAGGCGGGTATGGAGGCGGGACTACCGGGAAAATGGCAGAAACTGGGAGTGGGTACCCATCCCACCCCCAACCCGCCTCCGTACCATCTTCCCAGGAGGCGGGTACCTGACCCGCGCCGGGTCCGGGCTCCTCGAGGCGGGAAGGGGATTAGTGTCAATTAACTGCCTGTTAACAGGTAGTTAACAGGCACTTTTTTTGCTTTCCTATTTTGAGACCTAAAGTGTGGACTTCCCGACAGCTCCGAACCTCGCCAGGGTCAGCGAGGTGAGCCGTGGGTCTGTGGGGGTCGGAGGGGCCGAAATATCCGGTGTGTAGGTGAGTGATGAGTGCAAGTGTGGAGAGGGAAGTGTGTGAGGTGAGTCTAAAGTGCTTTAATAAGATTACTTACCTTTGCTTCTTCTTCCAGGCTTCATCGCTTTAGGCTGCGGAGCTGCCTCATCTCATTGGCAGAGAAAGCAGAATGGCCGCTGCATTCTTAAATGCTGCAACCTTCTGCTTTCTGCTCAGGAAGGCTTTCCAAGTGAGTCTTGAGTACAAGGACTCAACTTAGAAGACAGATTGTCAGCTTCACAGAGCTGTCAAACGATGACAATTCATCTGTCAAAAAATCTTGACAGATAAAATGTCATACGCTGACGTTCTCTGTCACTGACTTTCCCTTAATTGGCCTGCTCAGCCCGCTGGGCGGGCTTAACAAGGTCAATCAAGGGAAAATAGCGTGGGTTGGCCGGACGTCGATGGAGGCGGGACTAAAACCCGACAAGCAGCTTTCCCGCCTCCATCACATCCCCATTGATAAAATCACCCCCTTATTTTCCAAAGAGTTTGGAGCCTCATTATTCTTCCTACCTTGCACTTATCGATATTGAAGTTCATTTGCCAATTACACGTCCATTTTGCAAGTTTATTTAAGTATGTTAAATAATATTTCCTTCGCAAAGGGGAAAATATGAGGTGCATTGTCTCAAAATCTTGCTGTGATGGCTGGTCACAATCTCTTTCTCACCAAAGTTATGCCCCTTTTATTTGTCAAGTGTTTTATTGTTGGGACTTTGGTGCCATTGATTAACAGGAGAAGCTCCTCTGCCAGGTTCGTTGTGCCAGTCTTCACACACTGGAGGATCGATGTCCTTTGATCATCCACGGCAATAGCTGCTGGCTACCCTCACCATGTTTAGCCCAAGAACGTGTGATGTTACGGTGCACTATCAATTCCCAGGAGCCATTGGTGAGAGTTGGATGTTGTGTCAATGTTCCAGCTACTCAAGGCTTTGTCAAGAGTGTGGCTACCCAAGGATCAGAGGTGCTACATCTAGCTAGAAATCCTTGTTACTAGTTTAGGGTCTTGCCATAGATATCTCATCAGGTATAGAAGTGCTAGACACTCCTGTATGTGGCCTGGGTGTTCCTGTATTGCCCAATGTCTAACTATACAATAGAGTAACTCATGGGTGTAACAATAGGATCCCCTTGTGATCTGAACAGGATATTCATGTCTATCTGCATATTTCCCAAGTGTCTCTCCAAACTCTTTGAAGGCAGACTGAGAAAGTGCCTGGTAAGACGAGCCAGATATAAATTGTTTTGCAACTTTATAGGCTTTATGCCAACCAGCAGAATGAAATGTCCCACCTTCTTGTTTTCCCCTATGCACGAAAATACAAAGTGCTCTGTCAGCCTGTGACAGGATCACGCATCATTGGGGATGTGATCTTCAAGGACAGTATAGTACAGTACATCTTAACATAGAATTTACCATCCAGAGTAATGAGGAAGTGATTGGTGTAAAAGGGAATGATTGGTGTAGTTTCCCTGGGCATTGTCTTTTACTGAAGGAACTGCACTCTCCTCAGCACTGGACTCTCGAAGCTAGACTTTCTCTCTTTTGGGTTTTTGCTAACATTCCGATCGAGGATTATTTCAGCATTCATATCTCAGTTCACTCTCATGGCTGAGCCACAACTTCCCATTTCTTCAACAATGTCTATCTTGCCTTGAGATCTACTAAACTGCCAGTAACGTGTTCAGTCATATGATATAGTTATTTGAAATAAAAACAGAAAATGCTGGAAATACTCAGCAGGTCAGGCAGCAGCTGAACCTGATGAAAGGTCATTGACCTGAAACGTTAACTCTGTTTCTCTCTCCAAAGATGCTGCCGGACCTGCTGAGTTTTTCCAGATTTTTCTGTTTTTATTTCAAATTTCCAGAATCCGCAGTATTTTGGTTTTATGTTTTGATATAGTTATTTATTTACAGTAGATATCCAACCCCCTAACACCTCAAGTGGGCAAAATAATGAAAAGATTGCTATTCTAAGAACTAAGCTAACCCTTCATAAACGACTTTTAAATAATAAAGTATTTATTTTCCTATTTTGTTTTTACCACAGTGAGTGTCTGATTCATACAAAACTATTCTTGTAAATTTGAACTAATTTTTCTCGCTTTCAGGGATTTCAAGTTGATTGGATCTTTTCAAATTGCTTCTCCGATTTGAATAGAACAGCTGCTTATTATAGCCAGACAAGAATTACCGGGATAGGTTTTTTGTTAGGCTGGTGTATGAAGTGTTACGGAACCAAGGAGGGTAAATGGAGTTGAGATACAGATCAGCCATGATCTCACTGAATGGCGGTACAGGCTCGAGGGGCTGAATGGCCTCCTCCTGTTCCTATGGGACTTCCTTGATTTTGAATGTCTGACCGTGCCAATTAAAGGAACTGTCAGTCATATGCAAACTGAACCAATCACGCAGCATTTATTTAAGATTGAATTATCTCTCTCTCCAGCCTGTTGCTGCCAAAGCGTGCAACAATTTAATCGATATTGGTTTGGCACAGGAATCTGAGCTGCAGTGTTTTTTGTTTAAAACAATGCTTTTGTTCCATTACCATATTTAATGGAAGAATTATCAAACCAAAATTAGACAAAATAACTATTTTTTTCACACCAACTTTCCTCACATCCGAAGGGCTGATGATGTGGCCTCAGCTCTATGGCAGCCAAGGCCCTGCTATTTATGGGGCATTTGTACTGCTAGGAGCTGAATTCATGTTTCCAACAAGGTCAGCTTATTTTACTCATAGCCTAGTGCCGTTAGCACACAGAGCATAGAGTAAAAAGGGGCTTATTACCTGGCACCAGCACATCTTAAAGGACTGCTGATCATCTTCAAACTGTTCTGTTACTGAGGGGGCAGAAATGGCGGCAGTAAGCGCAGGATGATAAATAGCTCGCTTCTAAGATGTAACTTTGGAGGTCCCTTTGCAAGAGGTGCCAGACGGAAGGTAGTTTTTTTTTTGAGTTGAAAGGCATTTGCTTATGAACAATAGCATGACAGCAGCCTGGATAGAAAACTGAAAGCTGTTTCTCCTAAGACCAGATTCTAGGAGTATGCCAGGGGAAAAAAAAACCATGTCTTGAAAGGTTGCCAGGGTAAGTGCGCTCGCAGTTTGTTTAATTTTACAATGTTGCCTTACAATGCATCTTAAGAGCATTACACTGAGGGAGAACGCACAGCACTCTGGCAACTGAGGTTCACTTTCCAAAAGCACAGCCAGGCCCACGTTTTAGCATTGCACTCTGTATTGATGTCAGTGTATTTGCCCTTGTGGGCCATGAAATGTGGCGAGGGACAAACACTTAGCACACTGCCAATACAAAGTATTTGCGGGCTGCATTTTCACATAAACTGGCTGATGGCCAGCGTCTTTCTCTGCAACCAGTTAAGGGCTATTTTCTGCAAACGATAGAGTCCACGTGATCTTTATTCCATTGATCTGCTACATTTACCCCATTGTTCTTTCTCCGTGAATGGAAAACTCCAGTAAAAAAGTAATAACGGAATTCACTTGAATCTTATACCTGAATTCAAATTCAAATTAATTCTGTCAATCAGGTAATATTGTTCACATTGCCAATGGACATGATGCTTCAATTCAGACCCTCGTCCAACACTCTTTACTCGTGCCGACTGCAGACCAGAGCCACAGCTCAACTGAAACTGAGCCTTACAGCTGAAACGGCAGGGAGAGTGCCCCTCAGGCTTTACAATACCCTTCTAATACCACATGGATCTAGTATAGGATGCTCAAGTCCCACTCCAGAGATTTGAGCACATAATCCAGACTGACACTCCAGTGCAGTGCTGAGGGAGGTGCTGCACCGTCGGAGGTGCCGCCTTTCAGTTAAAACATTAAATCGAGATCCCCGTCTGCCCTCTCGGGTGGACGTAAAAGATTCCGTGGCGCTGTTTGAAAGAAGAGCAGGGGAGTTCTCCCCGGTGGCCTGGCCAATATTTATCCCTCAATCAACATCACTAAAACAGATTAGCTGGTCATTACCTCATTGCTCTTTATGGGACCTTGCTGTGCGCAAATTGGCTGCTGTGTTTCCTGCATTACAACAGTGGTGACACTTCAAAAATACTTCATTGGCTGTAAAGCGCTTTTGGACGTCCTGAGGTCGTGAAAGACGCTGTACAGACGCAAGTTCTTTCTTTCTTTTTACGCCTGACATTTCTGATATATATTTCTGGCTAAAGTCTTGATGATTTTGTGTACTGTGTCTGTTGTATCCGTGTGTTAATGGAGACACGGAATGCAGGAGTTGGTTTAACAGGTGTTTACTGAACAAAGTCTGGAGGTGAACTAAAAGATACAAGACGCGATACAGGCTTACATACCCGAGTGGTCACTACCGGTATTACAGTACACAGGGGCTCTTAAAGGTACATACACTACAATTCCTCCCCTTTTAGATAATTAGTACATAACATTTTAAGTAATCATTAATTAACATGTTGACAAGAACAATAATCTACACATTTGCTGCAGTTAATCAATTATAAGTCAGTCTCTCTGGATGCTTCCTGACTCGGTCCGGATAACGCCTCGGTGGTGTAGTAGTTTTCGGTGGTGTAGTAGGTTCTTTTGGCAAGGTCGATTCGGCTTGAATGCCAGTGTCGGGTTCATCTGGTTCCAGTATCACCAGATCGGAGATAGATCCTATGGGTATCTCTGCTTCATCATTAGGTGTATAGAGTTGTGGTGTAGGTTGTCCCTTTTCGGATGACTCTATGATCTGGTCAGCATGGCGCCTTATTATGCTTTCACCAATGTCCATGGTATACATCAGCAGTCCTAGTCGTGTGCAAATAGTTCCAGGCTGCCATTTCTCGGTACGGTAGTCCCGGGCCAAAACTTGTTGACCTATCTGGAAGGTTCTAGTTGGCCTTTCATTCATGCCTTGAAATTGCCGGTTCTCTACGTCCCTTCTGATGTTTGGCTTGATCAAATCCAGCTGGCATCTTAGTCTTCTATTGAAAAACATCATGGCGGGAGTTTGGTTTGTAACCACATGTGTTGCATTCCTGTATGCAAACAAGAAGTTATCTACCTTATGTTGTAGATTTATGTCTTCATTACCCATGGCCTTTATGGCCTTATTGAAGGTCTGGACAAACCTTTCAGCTAATCCATTGGTGGCTGGATGGTATGGGGCGGACGTGTAGTGCTTAACCCCATTGTTTTTTAAGAACTTCCTGAATTCTTCGGACACAAATTGCGGTCCATTATCAGAACAGATCTGTTCAGGCAGCCCATTCCTGGCAAATATGGTCCTTAATACTGTGATGGTTTTTTCCGTGGTGGTGGAGGACATCTTTATTACCTCCGGCCACTTGGAGTGTGCATCAACCGCGATTAAGAACATTGAGTCCATAAATGGACCAGCAAAGTCGATATGTACCCTTGGCCACGGAGATGACGGCCACTCCCATAGATGTAGAGGGGCTTGTGGTGGGGCGTTTTGGACCTTCTGGCATCCTAGACAGCTCTTGGTCATTTCTTCGATGTCTCCATCGATACCTGGCCACCACACAAACGCTCTGGCTAGGTTCTTCATTTTCACTCCACCCAGATGCCCCTCGTGAAGCTCCTTTAGCACTTTATCCTGGAGTTTGGGTGGAATCACCACTCTGGATCCACACATCAAGGTTCCTCGGCACACTGACAGCTGTTCTCTTCTTTGCGAGAATGCTGGCAACAGTGGTTCGCCATGTGCTGGCCATCCCTTCACCATTAAATCGTAGACTCGTGAGAGAGTCGGGTCATTTCTCGTTTCCTTTTCAATGGTAGAATTTGTTACTGGTAGACATTCCACTATGGTTGAGTGGAACATCTCCACTGGGTCCACTGTAGGTGCCTCTTTTACCATTGGCAACGGTAGGCGTGATAAACCGTCAGCATTCCCATGCTGTTTTGATCCTTTGTATTCTATGGCATATTGGTGTGCCCCTAGGAAAAGGGACCACCTCTGTAGCCTTTGCGCTGTCATAATGGGAACGCCCTTTTTAGGGTTGAATATGGAGACGAGGGGTTGATGGTCAGTCAACAAGGTAAATTTTTGTCCGTGTAGGTAATGGTTGAATTTCTTCACTCCCCACACCAGGCTGAGTGCTTCCCTGTCGATCTGGGCATAGTTACGCTCAGCTGAGTTCAATGAGCGTGATGCAAAAGCTATCGGCCGCTCCGAGCCATCAGGGAATCTATGCGATAATACCGCTCCTACGCCGTAAGGGGATGCATCGCACGCCAGTCTGATTGGCAGTGATGGGTTGTAATGAGCCAACACTTCCTTGGACGTGATCAAGCCTTTGCATTTATGGAAGGCACGTTTACAGTCTTCGCTCCATTTCCAAATTACTCCCATTTGTAGCAGTGCGTTAAGAGTGTGCAGAACAGTTGACAAGTTCGGTAAAAATTTATGATAGTAATTTATCAATCCCAGGAATTACCTTAATTGTGAGACATTTTCAGGTGCTGGGGCTTTTATGACCGCTTCAATTTTTTCAGGTGACTTATGCAACCCTTCTTCGTTAATTATATGGCCACAATATGATATTTGTTTCTGGAAAAATTCGCACTTGGGGCGATTTGCTCGTAGGCCCCGTTCTCTCAGCCTAGTGAGCACCTGCTCCAAATTTGCAAGGTGCTCGTTGTCGTTTTCTCCTGTTACAAGGATGTCGTCTAGGTAGCATTGAGTCCCCGGAATCCCTTGCAGGACTTGCTCCATAGCTCTTTGCCAGATAGCTGGAGCTGATGCTATTCCGAAAACCAGTCGATTGTACTGGTACAGGCCTTTGTGTGTGTTTATCGTGAGATACTTTTTAGAGGCCTCCTCAACCTCCATCTGTAGATATGCCTGTGCCAAGTCAATTTTGGTGAAACGTTTCCCTCCGGATAGTGAGGCGAAAATATCTTCTATCCTTGGAAGAGGATACTGTATCGTGTGAATGACCGGGTTTACAGTCACCTTGAAGTCCCCACAGATGCGAATTTTTCTCTGTTCTTCAGATTTATCATTATTCAACGTTTTCTTCATGACCGGGACGATGGGTGTTGCCCACTCACTCCAATCTACCTTGGACAACACGCCTGCTTTTTCCAAATTCTCCAGCTCTGCCTCGACTGCTGGACGAATTGCGTATGGCACCGGCCTTGCCTTAAAAAACTTGGGAATTGCCGCATCTTCCACTTTTATTGAGGCGGTGACGCCTTTCAAGGTTCCTAGTTCCTGTTGAAACACATCTTTGGCGTTAGCCAAGATGTCTTTTAATCGTTCAGGTATGACATCATCATCATTTTTTTTCTTACTGGTCATCGTCAGTGCCTGAATGGAGTGCCAGTCTAAACGTATCTTCCTGATCCATTCACGTCCCAACAACGGTGGACCACCATCTTGCAGAACGTATAAATACAACTTCTGTATTTCCTTGCCGTTGCATGCAACAGGCACCTTTATTTTCCCTCTGGGGTATACTTTCTGCCCCGTATATGTCTTCAAGATAATGGATGTGTCTTTCAAAGGTATATGCGGAAATAGCCGCTTGTAATCCCGTCGACTTATGATGGTCAGAGCTGATCCTGTATCTAGCTCCATTTTAATTGGGGACCCCGCTATCGTGAGGGTAACCCAAATGGTCTGGTAATCTTCTTTGGCAATTACATTATGTAATTTGAGACAGCTTAGTCTCTTGTTTCCGGAGTCGCTATCGCTCTTCTGGTCTTCGGAGCTACTGTCCGTCATCATTTGTACCTTTCTGTACTTTTCCTTATTGATTTTTTTTCTGTCAGTGGATTTTTTGTTTCCAGATCGGCATACACGTGCAATGTGTTCCACCTTTCCGCATTGCCTGCATGCTTTGTCCTTGAACCAGCAGTCCCTCTGGTCATGGGTGGATCTGCCGCAGCGATAACATCTCTCGAAACCCCGTGTCATTTCATGGGTGCCGAAGTCCTGTGGCTTTTGCTGTATCTCTGCAGCTCCTCTTGCTGCTGCTTCGTATGATACAGCCACACTGAAAGCCTTGTCCAGTGTCAAATCTTTCTCAGAAAGTAGCCTTTTCTGTGTTCCTTCACTTAGGAGACCGCAGACGAATTTGTCTCGTAGAGAATCTACCAGTCCTGCCCCGAATTGGCAGTGCTTTGACAGCTTTCTTAATTCAGTGGGGTAATCAGCGTTTCTTTCATTCTTGTGCTGATTCCTCCTGAAGAATTTGAATCGTTCCGCTATCAGCAGCGGTGTTGGGTTTAAGTGCTCCTGTAGGGTATCAACAATCTCCTTAAAATTCTTGTCCATCGGTTTGGCTGGAGTGATTAAGTTTCGTAACAGCCCGTATGTCCTTGCGCTCATCAGATTTAGAAGTACCGATGCCTTTTTATCATCCTCTACTTCATTCGCTGTGCAATATACCTCCACTCATTCCACATATGTGGTCCAGTCCTCTTTATCACTATCGAAAGCAGTAATATTGCCAGTCTTAGGCATCCTGAAAATCAAAAATGGCACCTCCCGCGCTTTCCTTTCTTCCCTGCCGAGAAATAATGGCGCCTCCCGCGCTTTCCCGCCACTGCCGCTGCTGACAACGCTGTTCTCCGCGGTTTTTTATTTACACAGATATTTTTAATAGTTGGAGACTCGTTCCCGCCGGACTCTCTTGGACTTTTCCCTCCCTCTGCTTGGTCCGAATGCCGACCTGCTTTGCAGTGCCGGCCGTCTCCCGAGTGCTCCACCCTCCGTCTCTGTTTGCCTCCGCCTTCCGACTCGCTGCTCGGCCCCGCTGCAGAGCCACCCGATCGAGCCCCAGCCCGCCACCCAGGAAGGATTAGTGCAGTACCTGCCACCAGCCTGGCTAGCTGGTGAAACCACAGTTTTTTTGGGGTTTTTTTGACCTTCGTCTGAGGAATCGATCTCCTTGAGGTGCTGCCGAATTGCAGGTAAGTCCGTTTCCAATTCGTCGCCACTGTTGTATCCGTGTGTTAATGGAGACACGGAATGCAGGAGTTGGTTTAACAGGTGTTTACTGAACAAAGTCTGGAGGTGAACTAAAAGATACAAGACGCTATACAGGCTTATATACCCGAGTGGTCACTACCGGTATTACAGTACACAGGGGCTCTTAAAGGTACATACACTACAGTGTCCAGTGCTTCCACGGAGTTCCCTCTCACTGCGGCGCCATGAAAATACATTTGCAACAAGTGAACTAAAAATATGGCAAAAGGCAGCAGTAAGTTTGCTCAAGGCAGCTTCTGACACTTCGGCCGCGATTTTGTCAGCACTGAGAGGGCGGGTTTGGAGGCAGGTCAAGGGTTAAAATAGTTTTGATTGATGGCGGGTTGTGATCCCGCCATCAACCCGCCTCCACGCCACTTTGCCAAATGCCGGCTCTGGGAGTCCCGATCGGTCCTGCCACCAAGCGGCGGAGAGGCCCTTAAGGCAGCTAACCGCTTGTTAACTGCCTGGATAAGCCTATTTTAACAGCGGTTTTTGATTTTTGCTAATTTTCTGCATGCTCCATGCCATTCCCAAACCATGCCAGCTGATTGTGTCAGGTTCATCAAGTGTCTGACTTCTTGACAGCTGCATTTCCAGCATAAAAACGGAGCTCTAACATGGCTCACTTACAGATGACAGAACTTTTGCTTTTTCAGGTCTTGGAAAACTTTTTGCAGGTCTACTGATCTTGTAAGTCGTGAAGCTGAGATCCATCTTCAATGTGACCTCCTGGAAAAACCCTTTCCCCACATTGACTGAGCGTGTATAACTTCTATTCCTCAACTGACATATCTACCAGCAGCATGGGAACCATTTATACCCTGTCATCCTGGTCTTCAGAATCGGAGGAAGAGCAGCCATGGCAGCAGCAGATCCAGGAACAGCAGCAGCAACAACAGGAGCGCCAACCTCCTCCTCACCCACCTGATGTTGCACAGGGCAGAGGGCGTCAGCACAGGGCTGCACCTCGCCGCAGGAGATACCCCCAACACAGGGTTTACAGGCCGAGGATGAGCTTCCTCAACATGACTGAGCAGCAGTGCCAAAGGAGACTGAGTCTTTCGTGAGAGGTAGTCGCTGACATCTGCACAATGCTGCAGCAACACCTGGAACCCAGAGGAGCGGGTGGACACCCCTTACCAGTGGCTGTCAAAGTCACCACCACCCTCAATTTTTTTGCTTCAGGGTCCTTCCAGGGCTCATCAGCAGACATCGGTGGCATCTCCCAGTCGGCCGCACACACTCACATCATGCAGGTTACCGATGCCCTCTTTGCAAAGGTGCACAATTATATCCACTTCTCCATGGATGAGGTAAGTGTAACCACCCATGCGGTTGGCTTTGCAAATATGGCAGGCTTGCCAAGGGTGCAGGGCGTTGTAGACTGCACACATGTGGTCATTAAGGCACCCCATCACAACCCGCAAGGGCTTCCATTCCCTTAACGTCCAGCTGGTGTGTAACCACAGGAAGAACATTATACATGTTTGCGCAAAGTACCCTAGCAGTTGCCATGACTCCTTCATCCTGTGGCAGTCTAGTGTGCCTCCGCTCTTCAATCCGCCAAACCAACTTTCTGGATGGCTACTTGGAGACAAGGGCTATCCCCTGAAGACGTGGCTACTGACGCCGTTGAGGAGGCCATCAAACAAAGCAGAGGAGCACTACAATGCCAGCCACATTTCCACCAGAGCCATCACCGAGCAAACCATCGGCTTGCTGAAGATGCGATTCAGATGCCTCGACAGATCAGGTGGAGCCCTACAGTACTCAGCAGCCAGGGTGTCCAGAATCATCATAGTCTGCTGTGCACTGCACAATGCACAGCATCGTAGCTTGTAGCTGCCTGAGGAACAAGTGGCTCAGCTCATAGCCTCCTCAGGTGAGGAGGAGGAAGACCTTGCAGAGGCGGATGAGCCAGCCCCAGTAGCACGCAAGCACATTGCTGCCCGCGATGCAAGGGATATACTAATCTTTGCCAGATTCGCTTAGGTAGACGAATCAAACACATGTGACTGGCAACTTCTTATCAGACCATATACAATGTACAAGAACCTGTGGGTTCCTAACACTTTAACTACCATCATTACAAATACAAGTCGCCCTGAGCCCTCAATGTGCAACTTCCATTTCCCGGAACACATAGGCCAGAACTTCAACTATTTGCCATTACTTTTGTTTAATATGTGCACAAAAGTATGACAATGCCAAATATTAAAAACAACAAAAGACAACACAACAGAACATCCAAGTGACTACACTTGTGACTAATTGTGCTTTATCTTCCTCTTATGTGTGCTTCTATGTGGTGCTTCCCCTGTGGCTTCAGCAGATGTGGAGGCCCCTTGTTCACTTTCATACTGCTCCTGCTTCGACACCTTTGGCGGGCGTCCTCTGGGTTTGCGAGCCTGTGAGTGCTCGGCAACAGTTTGCTCCTCTTACGGCTGTGCAGGGGCTGAGATGCCCATCACAGTTGGGTGAGGACTCTGGTGGGGTTCTGACCGAGGGCTACGCAGTGGCATGGGAGTGTGAGTGCTTGGAGAGGAGCCCACTCTTCCTTGTTGACTGCCACCAACATCCCTCTCATAGGTCAGCCCCACTTCAGTGCCAGCAAGTGGCTGGACAGCCACCTTGCTGCACATCAGGGCGCCATGAGGGCCCGTCTGCACTGGCAGTCCTCCTCAAAAGGACTTCCATGAAGCTCTGGTTTCTCAGCTCAATAGTTGCCCATCGCTCCTCCAGAGAGGTCAGTCTATTCTGAACATTCACCATGTTTTCCTGACTCTGGCGACTTATTTCCTCCATGACCGTAGCCATCCTTTCCACAGAGGTAGCCATCCTTTCCACGGAGGTAGCCATCCTTTCCACGGAGGTTGCCATCCTTTCCACAGAGGTTGCCATCCTTTCCACGGAGGTTGCCATCCTTTCCACGGAGGTAGCCATCCTTTCCACGGAGGTTGCCATCCTTTCCACAGAGGTTGCCATCCTTCAGGCTCTTCCTCCTGGACAATGGGGAGGGGGGCTCTTGATGGTCCTGTGGGGAAGTAAAGGCATGAATTAGACATGTGATATTAATGTAGCATGCACACGGAATTGTGCAGATGATCATAAGTCAATCTGTATGAGCATCAGATGCCATATCAGTCACTCATGCAATGTAAATGAGAGAGATGCAAATCTATTCTGTCACCAGCTTGCTCTGCTGTGCTCATCTGACCGTCCCCCACTTCCAGATCCTCATCACTTCCGATTATTTCGAGTGCAGCCTCCTCAGCGTTGGTCATATGGGCAATGGAAGGTGGCCCTCCTCCTGTCCTAGCCCTCTCCCTCTTATTGTGGGCTCTCTTTTCCTGCAATGAGGGACACAAGTGGAGCTTGAGTGAGAATGATGGAGTGAGTGTAGAGAAGCCATAGCATAGATGCTTAGAAGGAGACAAAGATGGAGTGTGGTGCCAATACCAAGGGCCCTCCCTGTGCGCTGTTAGTTGTTGGCATTGGTCACACCACAGGTAAAGAGTGCACAGGCAGACAGGGAATGAGTGACCGCCAGACAGAGTAAAAGAACTAGGAAGGTAGTGCAGGAGTCCCCTGGGTCCATCTCCCTCTCCAACAGATTTTCCGTTTTGGATACTGCTGGGGGAGATGGTTTCTCAGGGGAATGCAGCAAGTACCAAGTCCATGGCATTACGAGTGGCTCAGCTGCACAGGAGGGGAGGTAAAAGAATGGGAGAGTAATAGTGATAGGGGATTCTATCGTAAGGGGAACAGATAGACGTTTCTGTGGCCGCAGACATGACTCCAGGATGGTATGTTGCCTCCCTGGTGCCAGGGTCAAGGATCTCACTGAACGGCTGCAGGGCATTCTGAAGGGGGAGGGCGAACAGTCAGAGGTCATGGTTCACATTGGTACCAACGACATAGGTAGAAAGAGGGATGAGGTCCTGCAACAAGAATTTAGGGAGCTAGGTAGCAGATTAAAAAGCAGGACCTCAAAGGTTGTAATCTCTGGCTTACTCCCGGTGCCACATGCTAGTGAGTATAGGAATAGAAGGATAGAGCAGATGAATGCGTGGCTAAAGAGTTGGTGCAGGAGGGAGGGCTTTAGTTTCCTGGATCACTGGGTCTGCTTCTGGGGAAGGTGGGACCTGTACAAGTCGGACAGGTTGCATCTGAACTGGAACAGGACCAACATCCTTGCGGGGAGGTTTGCTAGTACTGCTGGGGGGGTTTAAACTAACTTGGCAGGGGATGGGATACGGAGTGGAGCTATAGTGGGGGGTGTTGCACAGCCAAATATAGAGGAAAGAACAAGTCAGCCTGGAAGGCAGAGCAAATATGTAATGGCACAAGGGAGTATGGCAAGGCTGGATGGCATTTATTTTAATGCAAGGAGTCTTGCGAGTAAGGCAGATGAATTGAAGGTGTTGATGAACACATGGGAGTATGATATTGTTGCTATCACAGAGACATGGGCCCCGATTTTCGGCTTGTGTGGGAAACGGTCGGGTTTCCCCGAATGTGGGGTTTCTGACACACATAAAAAAGTGTCAGCCAGCTCCACGCAATTTTCCCTCAAGTGGCCAATTAATTCCCAGCATGTGGGAAGCCTTGCTAATTGTCCATTTCTAGTCAGAAATCCCCACACTATGATGTCATCATTCGTGGTGCTTTCAAGGTCCATAGCAAGCACTGCATCCTCTGAAGGCTTCCAAACCAACCATACAGGATGGCAGAGGAGCCTGCAGCAGCTGTGGGCAGTGCCAGACCCCGAGCTGCCTTCAAATTCGACGAGGCTTCACTGCAGGCATTATTGGATGGGGTTAGGGCCCACAGGGAGGTCCTCTTCCCTAGGTCAGGCAGGAAGAGGCCTCCCACTGAGACCAAGGCTGCATGGATGCAGGTGTCAGCAGATGCCAACTTGCTGGGAGTCACCAGAAGAACCTTGGCATTACATCTCTATCTCCTTCCTTTACTCCCCCACAGCACCATCCAGAGCCCCCATCCTCACTGTGGAGGAGGAAGAGGCTGTGCAGCCAGACTCCTCAGAGGAAGCTCCAACCTCTGAGGGTGCAGCATCAGCAGAAGTAAGTGCACCCAGCACCAGCGCAGATACTCACACATCGGGGGGACCTTCGGGACATAGAGTAGTGTTGTCACCTGGTGTTTCACAGCTCACAAGTGAGCCTCAGCAGATTCTGGAGACAGGGACAGCAGTGAAGAGTCCTCGTCGGAGGGCACAGGACTCTGCCAGCTCAGCTCAGCTGCGCTGCATGTCGACCCTCTGCCTCTGGGTCCATCCGCAAGAGAAGAGGTGATGGATCTCCATGCACAGATGCAGGAGTCTCTGGTAGGTTTTGTCTCCAGGGTCGCTGCGAGTGTGGAGCGAATGGAGGAGTCCCAAGCGACCATGAGCAGAGCCTTTGAGGAGTCATTGGCGCATGAACGCATCACCATGGAAAGGTTGGCAACCTCCATGGAGGAGATAACTCACCAGGGCACGGAAAACATGGTGAGTGCACACAAGAGAATGACATCTCTTGAGGAGCGTTGGCCATCTGTTGACCAGAGAAACCAGATCCTCATGGAAGTCCTTCTGAGTAGGACTGCCAGTGCAGATACGGGTCCCCATGGCCCCCTAAAGCGCAGCAAGGTGCTCTCAAGCCACTTCCAAGTGCTGGCCCCTTCTGGCCTGTGCAGCTTCAGGTGAGTGAGCAGCAGCCTGGTGCTCCTGGTGCTCATCCTGCTGTTCCTGCTTCTGCTGCTGCCGCCTCTGCTGCTGGAGATCCTCTAATGGCAAGAAGGGAAGGAAAAAAAGGCGTCCCACGCTTCTCGTAGATGCCTCCGCTGAGGAAGCACTGAGTGAGGGTGGCGAGAGGGGCTTCCCAGGAGATCGTATTGGAGAAGTGTGTGAGGCTCCAACCTTCCACAGCTGTGCCTAAGCCTTGAAGAAGTAGCCCCAAACCTGCAACAACAAGGTCCTTCAACATACAAGTGCTGACCCTTTAAATCGCAGCTTCTCCTTACCTGCAGCTGACAGCTAGCAAGCTTCACGCCAGCTCTCAGCAGCGGGGATCCCCGCAGGCGGGATTCAGGTGGAGAAAGCCCCAACGTCGCAACGGCACGGGAAAATCAACTTCAACAAGCAGATAATTGCTTGTTAGTGCTCCGACGACCAGTCCGGCCAGCGGCGGCTGGGACTGAAGCGGCGCGCGGGGAAACGGCAGTCCGAAAGTCGGACGGGGCAGGGAATCAGGCGGGGGGTGTCCCGACCCACTTTTTCGCCGATTTTCGGCCCTCGGCCACATGAAAAGCCGCCCGACGGCGGCTACAAAATCAGGGCCAAAGGACTAAAAACAGTGGAACCCCCTAGAGGAGTAAAGAAAATGCAGGGGGGTACTTTAAAAAGAAATTAGGAGAGCGAAGAGGGGGAATTAAAAAGCACTGGCAGGCAAAATAAAGGAAAATCCCAAGCTGTTTTATAAGTATATTAAGGGCAAAAGTATAACCAGGGAAAGAGTAGGGCCCATTAGGGACCAAAGTGGCAATCTGTGTGTAGAGCCGGAAGATGTGGGTAAGGTTTTAAATGAATATTTTGCATCTGTGTTCACTATGGAGAAGGACGATGTAGGCATAGAAATCAGGCATGAGGATTGTGATATACTTGAACAAATTAGTATTGAGAGGAAGGAGGTACTAGCTGTTTTAGCAGGCTTAAAAGTGGATAAATCCCCAGGCCCAGACGAAATGTATCCCAGCTGTTGTGTGAGGCAAGGGAGGAGATTGCAGGGGCTCTGACACAAATTTTCAGAACCTCTCTGGCCACAGGGGAGGTGCCAGAGGACTGGAGGACAGCTAACGTAGTACCATTATTCAAGAAGGGTAGTAGGGATAAACCAGGGAATTACAGGCCAGTGAGCCTAACATCAGTGGTAGGGAAATCATTGGAAAAAATTCTGAGGGACAGAATTAGTCTCCACTTGGAGAGGCAAGGATTAATCAAGGATAGTCAGCATGGCTTTGTCAGGGGGGTGATCATGCCTAACCGATTTCATTGAATTTTTCGAGGAGGTGACGAGGTGTGTGGATGTGGGTAGTACAGTTGATATAGTCTACATGGACTTCAGTAAGGCTTTTGACAAAATCCCGCATGGGAGGCTGGTCAAGGAGGTAAGAGCCCATGGGATCCAATGCAATTTGGCACATTGGATCCAAAATTGGCTTAGCGGCAAGAGGCAGAGGGTGATGGTCAAAGGCTGTTTTTGTGACTGGAAGCCTGTGTCCAGTGGTGTACCTCAGGGATCAGTGCTGGGTCCGTTGCTGTTTTTAGTGTACATTATTGATTTAGATATGAATGTAGGAGGTATGATCAGTAAGTTTGCAGATGACACGAAAATTGGTGGAGTGGTAAATAGCGAGGAGGGAAGCCTAAGTCTACAGGATGATATAGACAGGTTGGTCAGATGGGCAGAACAGTGGCAAATAGAATTTAAACCTGAAAAGTGTAAGGTGATGCATTTTGGGAGGACTAACAAGACAAGGGAATACACAATGAATGGTAGGACCCTAGGAAGGACAGAGGATCAGAGGGACCTTTGTGTGCATGTACATAGATCCCTGAAGGCAGCAGGACAGGTAGATAAGGTGGTTAAAAAGGCATATAGGATACTTATATTCTATGCCTCGGCTAATGAAGGCAAGAGCAGGGAGGTTATGATGGAGCTGTACAAAACGCTAGTTAGGCCACAGCCGGAATACTGTGTGCAGTTCTGGTCACCACACTATAGGAAGGATGTGATTGCATTGGAGAGGGTGCAGAGGAGATTCACCAGGATGAATGGCATGTTGACCTTCATAGCGAGAGGGTTCGAGTACAGGAACAAGGCTGTCTTGCTGCAGTTGTACAGGGCCTTGGTGAGACCACATCTTGATAATTGTGTGCAGTTTTAGAAACATAGAAACATAGAAGATAGGAGCAGGAGTAGGCCATTCGGCCCTTCGAGCCTGCTCCGCCATTCAATGAGATCATGGCTGATCATCCAAATTCAGTACCCTGTCCCTGCCTTCTCCTCATATCCCTTGATCCCTTTAGCCTCAAGAAATATATCCAACTCTTTCTTGAATATATTTAATGAACTGGCCTCCACCGCTCTCTGTGGCAGAGAATTCCACAGGTTCACCACTCTCTGGGTGAAGAAATTCCTCCTCATTTCAGTCCTAAATGACTTACCCCTTATCCTTAGACTATGACCCCTGGTTCTGGACTCCCCGGCCATCAGAAACATCCTTCCTGCATCTAGTCTGTCCAGACCTGACAGAATTTTATAGGTTTCGATGAGATCCCCTCTCAGTCTTCTAAACTCCAGTGAGTATAAGCCCAATCGACACAATCTCTCCTCATATGTCATTCCTGCCATCCCAGGTATCAGCCTGGTGAATCTTCGCTGCACTCCCTCCATGGCAAGAACGTCCTTCCTCAGTTAAGGTGACCAAAACTGCACACAATACTCAAGGTGCGGTCTCACCAAGGCCCTGTACAACTGTAGCAAGTCATCCTTGTTCCTGTACTCGAACCCTCTTGCTACGAAGGCCAACATACCATTTGCCTTCTTAACCGCCTGCTGCACATGCATGCTTACCTTCAGCGATTGGTGCACAATAACACCCAGGTCTCTTTGCACTTCCCCTTCTCCCAATCTATTGCCATTCAAATAATAATCTGCCTTCCTGTTTTTGCCACCAAAGTGGATAACCTCACATTTATCCACATTATAGTGCATTTGCCATGTTTCTGCCCAATCACCCAACCTGTCCAAATCGTACTGGAGTTTCACAACATCCTCCTCACAGCTTACCCTCCCACCCAGCTTTGTGTCGTCTGCAAATTTGGAGATATTACATCCAATTCCCTCGTCCAGATCATTAATATATATTATGAACAGCTGGGGTCCTAGGACCGATCCTTGCAATACCCCACTAGTCACTGCCTGCCACTCAGAAAACGACCCGTTTATTCCAACTCTTTGCTTTCTGTCCGCCAACCAGTTCTCTATCCAAGTCAATACCTTGCCCCCAATCCCATGTGCCTTAATTTTGCACGCTAATCTCTTATGTGGGACCTTATCGAAAGCCTTCTGAAAGTCCAAATACACCACATCCACTGGTTCTCCCTTATCTATTTTACCAGTTACATCCTCAAAAAATTCCAGTAGATTAGTCAAGCATGATTTACCTTTTGTAAATCCATGCTGACTTTGTCCGATCCTGTCACTGCTTTCCAAGTGCTCTGCTATTACATCTTTTAAAATAGACTCTAGCATTTTCCCCACTACCGATGTCAGGCTTACCGGTCTATAATTCCCCACTTTTTCTCTACCACCCTTTTTGAATAGTGGGGTAACATTAGCTACCCTCCAATCCATGGGTACCGTTCCAGAGTCTATCGAGTTCTGGAAGATGACCAGCAATGCATCTACTATCTCTAGGGCCACTTCCTTAAGTACCCTGGGATGTAGACCATCAGGCCCTGGGGATTTATCGGCCTTCAGTCCCATCAATTTTCCTAACACCATTTCCCTACAAATACTGATTTCTTTCAGTTCCACCCTTTCATCAGACCCTATGTTCCCCGGCATCTCTGGGAGGTTATTTGTGTCCTCCTTTGTGAAGACAGAACCAAAGTATATATTTAGTTGGTCTGCCATTTCCTTGTTCCCCATTATAAATTCCCCTGATTCTGACTGTAAGGGACCTACGCTTGACTTCACCAATTTTTATGTTCCCTGAAAGCTTACTCTCATATTCTATTTTCCCTTTCTTAATTAATCCCTTTGTCCTCCTTTGTTCACTCCTAAACTGCTCCCAATCCTCAGGATTATTGCTTTTTCTAGCCAATTTATATGTCCTCTCCTTGGATCTTATGCTATCCCTAATTTCCCTTGTTAGCCACGGTTGAGTCACCTTTTTTATTTTATTTTTATGCCAAACTGGGATGAAAAAATTCTGTAGCTCATCCATTCAGTCTTTGAATGTTTGCCATTGCCTATCCACCGTCAACCCTTTGAGTGCCATTCCCCAATCAATCCTACCCAACTCGCTCCTCAGACCATCGTAGTTTCCTTTATTTAAATTGAGGACCCTTGTCTCTGAGTCAACTATTTCATTCTCCATCTTAATGAAGAATTCGATCATATTATGATCGCTCCGATCCAAGGGGCCTCGTACAACAAGATTGCTAATTAATCCTTTCTCGTTACATAATACCCAGTCTAAGATGGCCTGATCTCTGGTTGGTTCCTCGACATATTGGTCCAGGAAACCATCCCGTAAACACTCCAGGAATTCCTCCTCCACAGTATTGTTACTAATTTGGTTGGCCCAATCTATATGTAGATTAAAGTCACACATGATGACTGCTGTGCCCTTATTGCATGCTTCTTTAATTTCCCTTTTAATGCCATCCCCAACCTCTGCCTTACTGTTTGGAGGTCTATATACCACTCCCAATAATGTTTTTTTCCCCTTAGTATTTCTCAATTCTACCCATACAGATTCCACATCATCAGAGCTAATATCCTTCATTACAATTGTATTAATCCCTTCTTTAACCAGTAATGCTACCCCACCTCCCTTTCCTTTTTGCCTATCTTTCCTGAATATTGAATACCCCTGGATGTTGAGTTCCCAGTCTTGGCCATCCTTGAGCCACGTTTCCGTAATCCCAACCAAATCATATCCGTTTACCTCTATTTGCGCAGCCAATTCATCCACCTTATTACAAATGCTCCTCGCATTAAGACACAAAGCCTTCAGGCTTGTTTTTTTAACGCTCTTAGACCTATTAGAATTATTATTTACTGTGGCCACGTTTGATTTAAACCGTTGATTTCTCTGACTGCCACTTTTGTTTTTCTCCTTCCTATCTTTTGCTTTTATCCCTGTTTTCCTTTCCTCTGTTTCCCTGCTCAGGTTCCCAACCCCCTGCCATTTTAGTTTAAACCCCCCTGAACAGTGCTAGCAAACCTCCCCGCAAGGATATTTGTCCCGCTCTGGTTCAGGTGCAACCTGTCCGACTTGTACAAGTCCCACCTTCCCCAGAAGCAGGCCTAGTGATCCAGGAAACTAAAGCCCTCCCTCCTGCACCAACTCTTTAGCCATGCATTCATCTGCTCTATCCTCCTATTCCTATACCCACCAGCACGTGGCACCGGGAGTAATCCAGAGATTACAACCTTTGAGGTCTTACTCTTTAATCTGCTACCTAGCTCCCTAAATTCTTGCTGCAGGACCTCATCTCTCTTCCTACCTATGTCATTGGTCCCAATGTGAACCACGATCTCTGCCTGTTCACCCTCCCCCTTCAGAATGCCCTGCAGCCGTTCAGTCTTATCTGAGGAACGATGTTCTTGCCATGGAGGAGTGCAGCGAAGATTCACCAGGCTGATACCTGGGATGGCAGGAATGACGTATGAGGAGAGATTGGGTCGATTGGGCTTGTACTCGCTGGAGTTTAGAAGAATGAGAGGGGATCTCATTGAAACTTATAAAATTCTAACGGGACTAGACAGGCTAGATGCAAGAAGGATGTTCCCGATGGCCGGGGAGTCCAGAACCAGGGGTCACAGTCTAAGGATAAGGGGTAAGCCATTTAGGACAGAGATGAGGAGGAATTTCTTCACCCAGAGAGTGGTGAACCTGTGGAATTCTCTACCACAGAAGGCAGTCGAGGCCAATTCATTAAGTATATTCAAGAAGGAGTTAGATATATTTCTTAAGGCTAAAGGGATCACGGGATATGGAGAGAAGGCAGGGACAGGGTACTGAATTTGGATGATCAGCCATGATCTCATTGAATGGTGGAGCAGGCTCGAGGGGCCGAATGGCCTACTCCTGCTTCTATGTTTCTATGTTTCTATGTTACCCGGGCTGGAGCGCTTCAGCTATGAAGAGAGACTAGACAGGCTGGGGTTGTTTTCCTTAGAGCAGAGAAGGCTGAGGGGGGACCTGATTGAGGTGTACAAAATTATGAGGGGCATAGATAGAGTAGATAGAAAGGAACTTTTCCCTTTAGTAGAGGGGTCAATAACCAGGGGGCATAGTGTCAAGGTAAGGGGCAGGTGGTTTAGAGGGAATTTCAGTAAAAACATTTTCACCCAGAGGGTGGTTGGAATCTGGAAATCACTGCCTGAAAGGGTGGTAGAGGCAGGAACCCTCACAACATTGAAGAAGCGTTTAGATGAGCACTTGAACCGCCAAGGCTATGGACCAAGTGCTGGAAGTGGGATTAGAATAGACAAGGCTTGATGGCCTGCGTGGACACGATGGGCCGAAGGGCCTCTTTCTGTGCTGTATAACTCTATGACTCTATTGCATAACAGTGATAGCGAGTGTGAGGGCAGCATAGTCGAATAGTGAAGTGATTGTGTACATAGAGAGAGAGGGATGGTTAAGGGTGCAAGGGATGTAAGGGTAAAGTGGGATGTGCAGGAGTAGGTTGACAATGCAGAGTGTTGGTGATGAGAGGAGAATGGGAGCAGATTGAAGGTAAGTGTGATGTTATACTCACTTTTCCTGAGCGTACCAGGTCAATAAACCTTTTCCTGCACTGGACCCAGGAGCGAGCACACAACGATCTGGAGCTCACCTCCGCAGCAATTTGCAGCCAGGCGGCTTTGCTTTGCTGAGGAGGATTCCTCCATCCAGAGGATGGGAAGAGTACCTCCTGGCGCCCTCTCATTCCATCCACAAGATTATGGAGGGCGTCATCATCAAAGCGGGGAGAGGCCTTGGCTCTTACAGCAATCATGGCAGCAGTTGCCAGCACGAAAACCAACATTAAAGGCTAAGAATGAAACAATACTGCATGGGCCCCTTAAATGCTGTTGGCTGACAGACGTCAGCAGAGGCGAGCAGCAGACCCGAAACCACTAATTGGGCCGGGTAGCGCGCACGCAGAAATTCCATAGGGCAATTAAGGTAAAGTTGCAATTTCTGACCGGTTGAAAGCGACGGCGGGACTAGCACCCGCCGACCACCTGACCCGCACCCAACCCGCCTCCATTGATAAAATCACGGCCTTCAAATCAACAGCAGACTTTTCACAATAAACAAATGTCTTCAGGGAAGTCCAAAATCCTTTTTCAATAGCTCAGTAATCAATATTAATTATTTTAATCACCCAGGTGGATGACAAGTGGAAGTTGTCTGACAACTTGTATGCTAGTTCAGACCTGAAACAAAGTTTATTGGAAACTTATCTGGCATGATGCCTTCTTCAATGGTTATAGCAATCATAATTACCTGAAAATTGCGCTATCTCATATTGCATATTTGGTCTACCCACAGCCTCTGAAGGCTAAGAATAAAGGAAACTTCAGAACCAGCAGCATTGGCTCCAATTTAAAACCCCACTGCACCGGCCGAACTACATTTCATACACAAACAATATGATGGAAATATTTATAACATGATGTAGGAAGGAGATTCCATCCATCTGATACGGTATAGAACATTCCAAGCTGGCAAGTCAAACTACCAACACAGTAGAAATTAAACGAGACACATTGCCCAGGATTTGCTGGTCAGAAATGACAGGGAAGGAAACAGGGTGAATTTAGAGTCAAGCTAAGTACAGAAAGAGAAAGACTGAATTAAGAGAGAGAGGAAAAAAAAACCTCTAGGAACTGAGACTCCACAGTTTCAGTTGTTCCCTTTCTGAGCCGGAGAGGTGGAGTGGCATTGCAGGAACATAAATCTCGGCATTAAGAGGGTCCTTACATTGTTAAGTAGCAGCCCTAACTTTCTGCAGCGAGTTTCATTGGTAATTATTACGCAAATGCAGCAATTTCTTGAAACTCACGTGGAGGTTGAGGGTGAGCTGCGGAGGCCAACGGCGGAGCGGCACAAGTCGTCCAGCAACCTGTGGCGATTGGCAACTCACGGGGTATCTCTTCCATGCCACAAGTTGCTGGGTTATTTAGACATGAATAACTGTGCGCGCGTTAAACTTGCTGTTAATTTCCCAGCAGAATCTGAGCCACAGTGGAAACCAATCTCAGCACACAGTACCAGACTGTATAAAGTATAACACAGATTTGAAAAAAACTGATGACGGACAAGTAGACAGTAAATATGCTGGATTGCCAGATTCATCTACAGTATGAATGTTAAAGCGGTAAAAAGTGATGGGAGGCATTTGACTAAACATATTTAAATATACAGATTTCAAGAAAAAATGTCAAATTAACTATATGGTATTGCGGGCAGAGTTTTGGTAGGCTTTACAGATGCTGTGACTTAATTGTTCCAAAATGGTTCTTTTGAGTTTAGTAAATGATTCCGCAGCATTGTGCTAAAGCAACTATAGGTGTTGATTTTTCAATTGTCCTCCAGTAGAGTACTTTAATGTGTGCATGAATCAAAAGTGAAAGTACCAAGCCACTGTCCCTGTATCTGATGTCACTCGCGTACGTCCGCATGATGTTCTTGAATGGGAAAGTATTAAAAAAAGGTATTTTTCAGCCTTCTTCTGACCAGAAGTTTTAAAGCACAAAACACAGAAACAAAGGATGGCTAAGATATGCCATAAAAAGGTAATAACTATCTCTCTTTATCATTTTTTGGGGAGTCAGATGAATACGATATCCCTTTAAGAACCTGCCCATTCAAGTCATTCCAGTTGATTGAATCTGATTACAAGTTTGTTTGAAACATATTTCACAGTTTAATGTTCTTCCCACAAGATTTCACCGATGATATTAAAACATCTAAGAATAGCATTCCTTTGTAGGAGTCTGCGTACTCCTAGCAAAAAATACTGAACGCGGAGAGGTTCAACAGAAAAGGTTTAATTCTTGAGACTGCATGTTGAACACAAAATGGCGTCAGAGCCTACACCAAGCATGACTGCCTTTCATCAGTCCACAGCTTCAACTGCTCCTCCCCCGCTCTGGGCTTAACTATGTTGCAGATCGAGTTTCTTAAAGGTGTGATCCTTCTTAAAGGCATGACGCCTGATTTATAGTCTACGGACCAAAAAGCGGATTGTGTCCTTTCTGTGGTCGGTACGCCACACAGCTCCCCCCAGAATCCGCTAGTAGGGAGTGTACGAACCGGCGTGGCGGCTTGATGGCACGGCCAGAACGGCTCTTGGCGGTTGGTGTCGGGAGCGGGGCGGTCGGACGTGTCGGGCTCTTAGGCGGTCTGCCCCGCGGTGGGGGTTGGCCCACTTGAACGGGTTCGTCGGGCTCTAGGTGCGCCAGCTTGAGCCGGTCGACCGACACCTTGTCAGTTCTGCCGCCCACTTCGAGGAGGAAGAACTTGTTCCCCGTCTGGAGTACCTTGTAGGGTCCGTCGTATGGGGGCCGTAGAGGTCCTCGGTGGGCGTCATGGCGCACGAAAACAAATTTGGCCATGTGCAGGCTAGGTGGTACGCGGGTTGCTGGTTCGCCGTGCCGGCTGGTGGGTACCGGAGCGAACTGTTGTGCTCGGTTGGCGAAAGCGCGGCGTTGCTGGTCAGCCGACCAGGGGTCGTGGCGGTGGGCAGGAACTCTCCGGGTACACGCAGCGACTGGCCGTACACGAGTTCCGCCGCCGAGGCTTGCAGGTCTTCCTTGACCACGGAGCGTAGGCCAAGTAGCACCCACGGGAGGCGGTCGATCCAAGCCTCGTCCTCGAGGCTGGCGCGGAGGGACGCCTTTATGGACCTGTGGAATCGCTCGCACAGTCCGTTGGCTTGGGGGTGGTAAGCCGTGGTGCGATGAACGGCCACCCCGAGGTTTCGGGCGATGGCGGCCCACAGATCAGAGGTGAACTGCGGGCCTCTATCCGACGTCATGTCGGAGGGGACGCCGAACCGAGCGACCCAGGTACCGATGAATGCCCTCGCGATGTCGGCGGTGGTGGTGGACGTCAGTGGAATGGCCTCGGGCCAGCGGGTGGTACGGTCCACGATTGTCAGCAGGTGCGTGTGACCTTGTGATGGCGGCAGGGGGCCGACGAGGTCGATGTGGACGTGGTCAAACTTTCTTTCTGGCACGGTGAACTCCTCGAGTGGGGCTTTGACATGCTGGTGGATTTTGGCACGCTGGCAAGCTATGCAGGATCTGGACCAGACGCGCACATCTTTGCGCAGGCCACGCCAGACAAATCGGTTGGCCACCAGTCTAATGGACGCGCGGGTGCCGGGGTGTGAGAGGCCGTGGACGATGTCGAACACCCGTTTTCGCCAGGACGCCGGGACTACGGGGCGGGGTTGCGCCAAGGAAGTGTCGCATTTGACTGTGATGGTGGACGGGCCGCAGGTGACGTTGGTCAGTCGCAGACCTGGGAGGGTTGTGGGCGCGGAGAGCAGATCGGGGTCGGTGCGTTGCTCTGCTGCCAGTTGAGCATAGTCCACTGCCAGGTGGGCGCCGTGGACGGCGGGGCGGGATAGGCAGTCGGCCACCACGTTGTCTCGACCGGAGACGTGCCGGATGTCCGTGGTGAATTCGGACACCGCAGTGAGCTGGCGTTGTTGCCTGGCTGACCACGGGTCCACAGATTTCGCCATCGCGAATGCCAGGGGTTTGTGGTCGACAAATGCGGTGAAGGGGCGGCCCTCCAGAAGAAATCTAAAATGGCGGACTACCAGGTACAGTGCAAGGAGCTCGCGGTCAAAGGCGCTGTATTTGGCCTCCGGGGGGCACAGTTGGCGGCTGAAAAAGGCCAGCGGTTGCCAGGCCCCGTCGACCCACTGTTCGTACACGGCGCCGACCGCGTGGTCGGAGGCGTCCGTGGTGAGGGCCAACCTGGCGTTGGGCTGTGGGTGAGCGAGCATGGTGGCATCGGCGAGCGCCTTTTTGGTCGAGTCAAAAGCGGTCAATATGTCCGCCGACCACTCGATCGCCATTCTGTCTTTCTTACCCCGGAGGGCTTCGTATAGGGGCCGCATGAGGGAGGCCGCTCCGGGAATGAAGCGGTTGTAAAAGTTGATCATCCCCAAGAATTCCTGGAGGCCTTTGATGGTGGTAGGCCGGGGGAACTGCTGGACGGCTTGCACCTTGGCGGGCAGGGGAATGGCTCCGTCCTGCGTGATGTGGTGGCCGAGGAATTCGATCCTGCTGAGGCCGAATTGGCACTTAGCTGGGCTGATGATGAGCCCGTGCTCACTGAGCCGCTGGAACAGGGTGCGGAGGTGCTCGATGTGTTCCTGCTTGGAGGAACTAGCTACCAGGATGTCATCCAGGTAGACAAAGAGGAACTTCAGGTCCCGGAGGACCGAGTCCATGAGCCGCTGGAAGGCCTGGGCCGCGTTTTTGAGGCCGAAGGGCATTCGGAGGAACTCGAATAGCCCAAAAGGGGTGATTATGGCCGTCTTGGGAACGTCCGTGGGGTGGACTGGCACCTGATGGTAACCGCGCACCAGGTTGACTTTGGAGAAGGCTGAGCGGCCGGCCAGTCTAGCCGAGAAGTCTTGAATGTGCGATATGGGGTACCGATCCGTCGTGGTGGCGTCGTTTAGGCGCCGGTAGTCCCCGCAGTGGCGCCATCCCCCGTCGGGTTTGGTGACGATGTGGAGTGGGGAGGCCCAGGGGCTGTTGGAGCGGCGGATGATGCTGAGCTGTTCCATTGTGACGAACTCGGCCCGCGCGATCTCCAGCTTGGCCGGGTCCAGCCTGCAGGCGTGGGCATACACCGGTGGGCCTGTGGTGGGGATGAAGTGTTCTACCCCGTGCTTAGCAACTTTCGCGGAGAAGGTCGAGTTGGTGAGGGCTGGGAACTCAGCCAGGAGTGCTGAGTAGTCGCCCGTTGAGCGGGCGCGGCACTGCCACGCCATTTCGGTGGGTTGGGGGGGCCATGGCGCCCGGGATAGGTGACATGATGTTCATGTCCACGAGGCGGCGCCGAGGCATGTCGACCAACAGGCCGTGGGCGCACAGGAAATCCGCACCGAGGAGCGGGGAGAGCACCTTGGCGGTGATAAACTCCCAGTGGTAGCGGCGGTCTGCGAGGTCGATGGTGACGGTGCGGGTGCCGTACGTCCGGATGTCGGTGCCGTTGGCGGCAGCCAGCGCAGGGCCGCTGCCGCCTCACTGGATCTCGAGGGCGGACGCGGGGATGATGCTGCGCTGCGCGCCCATGTCGCATAGGAAACGGCGTCCGGAGGCGCTGTTCGTAACGTACAGCAGTGCGCCTGCTTGCCCTACGGCCATCGTGTAGGCCGGTGTGGGGGCGGTTGGAAACGTGCAGGGATGGCTGCAGCGGCGTGCCCATGCGCCGAACCGGGTATGGAAGTAGCAGTAGCCCTGGGTCGGAGGGCTTGGGGGACGTGGGGACCTGGGGGGCCTCGTGGCCGAGCTGTGTGGCCGCGCGATAGAGGGTGGAGCGCGCGCCGACGCTGCGGAGGCCAGGTCGGGGGTGACGGCGTGGTTGGAGCCGGCGGACAGGAGCTTATCGGCTTTGTCGGCCAGGACCTCGAGGTCCGTGAGGCTGGACGCCACGATCGCCGGGCGGATGCTGGGAGGTAGTTTGCGGATAAAGAGCGTGCGGAAGAGGGAGCCGGGCGGTTTCTCGTCGGTCAGAGCAAGCATGTGTGAGAGCAAGTCTGACGGCGTGGAGTCACCGAGGCCTGGGAGGTCGAGGAGGTGGCAGTTGCGCAAAAATTGGGAGGCTGTGAATTTTTTAAGGAGCGCGGCCTTGAGATGTGCGTACTTGCCTTCCTCCGAAGGGTTTTGTAGTGTTGTCCAGACTTTCGTGATTGTGGAGCTGCCCAGGGAGGCGAGGAGGTAGCCATACATCGTTGCGTCGGCGGTGATGCCGCGGAGTCGGAATTGCGATTCGGCTTGAAGGAACCAAGCGGTGGCTAGGTTCTCCCAGAACTCCGTCAGCTTCACAGAAACTGCGTTTGTGTCAGCCATGGTTACGCTTAGGAGTCGTCCTGAGCGTCAGGGTCACCAATGTAGGAGTCTGCGTACTCCTAGCAAAAAATACTGAACTCGGAGAGGTTCAACAGAAAAGGTTTAATTCTTGAGACTGCATGTTGAACACAAAATGGCGTCAGAGCCTACACCAAGCATGACTGCCTTTCATCAGTCCACAGCTTCGACTGCTCCTCCCCCGCTCTGGGCTTAACTATGTTGCAGATCGAGTTTCTTAAAGGTGTGATCCTTCTTAAAGGCATGACACCTGATTTATAGTCTACGGACCGAAAAGCGGATTGTGTCCTTTCTATGGTCGGTACGCCACACCTTCTTCTTAAGCAGACCCCTGGAGTCGAAATGACTTGCTTCCACTCCAATATTGTGAGTTCTAAGGTGGCTAATGAGACCTATGTGGGATCTACAGACTCTGCTACAGGTGGGGCAGGTAGTGATTGAAGGGACAAGTGGGTGGAGTGCTTAATTTGTCATACACTCCTTCCGCTGTTTGTACTTGGCCTCCACATGCTCCTGATGAAGAAACTCAAAGTGTTCGGCGCCTTCTCGAATGCTTCTCCTCCAATTTGAGCGGTCTTGCGTCAGGGATTCCCAAGAGTTGATGAGGATGTTATATTTTTTCAAGGAGGTTATATTTTTTCAAGGAGGTCTTGAGGACATCCTTGAAGCATTTTCTCTGCCCTCGTGGAAATCACTTGACGTGACGGAGCTTGTTTCAGGAGTCTTGTATCAGGCATGCGGATAACGTGGCCCATCCATCAGAGCTGATTGAACGTGATCAATGCCTCAATGCTGGGGATGTTGGCCTGAGAGAGAACACTGACCTTGGTACGCCTATCCTGCCAATGGGTTGGCAGGATTTTGCGAGGACAGCGTTGGTGATACTTCCAGTCCTTTGAGGTGCCTACAATACGTTGTCCATGTCTCTGAAGCATAAGGGAGGGTGGGTATCACTGTTGCTCTGTAGACCATGAGCTTCATGCCGGGTTTGAGGTCTTGGTCTTCAAACACTCTTTTCCTCAGGCGGCCGAAGGCTGCACTGGCACACTGAAGGCGGTGTTGGATTTCGTCATCGATGTCTGCCCTTGCTGACAGAAGGCTCCCAAGATATGGAAAGTGGTCTACACTGTCCAAGGTCTCGTCATGGATTTTGATAGTCGGGGGCAGTGTTGTGCGGCGGGGGCAGGTTGGTAAAGAACCATTGTCTTTCGGATGTTTAATGTAAGGCCCAGCCTCTCATACGCTTCAGTGAAGGAGTCAATGGTGATTTGGAGTTTGGCCTCAGAGTGTGCATAAACCCAAGCATCGTCTGCATACTGTAATTCAATAACAAAGGTTGGGACAATCTTGCTTCTGGACTGTAGGCGACGGAGATTGAACAATTTTCCATTCATCCTGTAGATTAGCTCCACTCCGGCGGGAAGCTTGTTGGAGGTGAGATGAAGTATTGCAGCGAGAAAGATTGAGAAGAGCGTTAGTGTACTGACACAACCTTGCTTGACCCTTCACTTTTATTGGGTCTGTGATGGATCCATTAGTAAGGATCATGGCTTGCATGTCATCGTGGAGTAGACAGAGGATGGTAACGAATTTTTGAGGACAGACAAATTTGAGAAGGACACTCCATAATCCCTCTCGGTTGACAGAGCTGAAGGCCTTTGTGAGGTCAAAAAAGGCCATGTACAGAGGTTGATGCTGCTCCATACATTTTTCTTGGATTTATCGCACAGTGAAAACCGTGTCCATTGTGCCTCTTAGTGGGCGGAATCCGCATTGTGATTCTGGGAGGAGCTTTTCAGCCACTGGGAGGAGATGATTGAGGAGGATTCTTGCAATGACCTTCCCTGTGGCAGACAACAGGGAAACTCCTCTGTAATTATCGCAATCGGACTTGTCTCCTTTCTTGAAGATGGTCACGATTACAGCGTCTCTGAAATCCCCTGGCACGCTCTCCTCCATTTGTCACAGTTTAATGTTCTTCCCACAGGATTTCACCGATGATATCAAAACATCTAAGAATAGCATTCAGGGTACAAAGTACAGCAATAAACTAATTAAAAGGCTCAGTAAAGCTGATGTTATTCCATCATTGTCCTTGTTGGTATCCAGGGAAAATTAGTATGAAGGCTTTACAAATGGACACAGAGGGGCATAAATTCAACATCAGTGTGCCCGATTTACAGACATAAAATGGGTGCAACAATGACGAATTTAACAGTGCAACAGTCTGCACCCGATCTGCAGGTGTGTTCGAACCACTGTTAAATTTGTCAGGGCTATTGTTAGGCCCTGAAATGAGTGCAGGCCTCAATTCACGGCTGAAATGAGGGTCCTGCGCCAGCTTCAGTTTCACATTAGCCCCTTAAATTTAAGTCCCATTGAAGTCATAGGGCAGGATTTTCACTGAGCCGTGGAGGCGGGATTAGAGGCGTGTGGGGGGATAAAATCCCGAAATCGGGGAGGGGGGCCACGAACCCATCTCGCCCCCAACCCGCCTCCATGCCAGTTTCAAAGGAGGCGGGTACCCGACCCGCACTGGGAGCCGCCTCCCCGAGGCGGGAAGGGGATTAGTGCCAATTAACTGCCTGTTAACAGGTAGTTAACAGGCAGTTTTTAGCCTAATCCCTATTTTCATTGATGAAATGTGGGATTCCCGACGGCGCCAAACCACGCCATGTTAGCGAGGCGGGCCGTCGGGATGAAGGGCTTGGAGGGGTCGAGATGTCCGGTGTTCAGGTGAGTGATGGGTGCATGAGTGCAGAGGTAAGTGTGTTTGGTGTGTGTAAAGTGTTTAAAGAAGTTTTACTTACATGTACTTACCTTTACAGCCTTCCTTCCTTCAGGTCTCGGGAGTCCCTCATCTCACCGACACAGAAAGCAGAATGGCCGTGATCTGTCAAAAGTTCCAGCATTCAGCTTTCTGTTCTGGAGAGATCTCTAAATCATTCTGAGAGGAAGGAATTAACCTGGAGTACAGATTGTCAGTGTTTGACAGCTTCAAACAGCTGTGAAATGCTGATATTTCATCTGTCAAAAGGACTTGACAGATGAAATATCAATCTGTGACATCACCTGTTGCAGGTGGCCCTTAATTGGCCTGCTGAGTCCGCTGGGCGGGCTCAACAAGGTCAATCAAGTCAAAATCGCGTTGGTTGGCTAGAACTTGATGGAGGCGGGACTACAACCCCAAATATTGTAGTCCCGCCTCCTACCCACCTCATTAATGAAAATCCAACCCATAGTGTAGGGAGAACACCTGTGGAATTTAACAGCCTATAAGCTTAGCGTGGGTGCAAAGCTGAAATGGCTTCACATTGACGTTAAACTAGTCCTGACAATCGACCCTTAAATAGGCATTGGCAGCATTATCCGCAAACATGACAAAAGCAGAGAACTATAATCAGAGAAGAATGGAGAAAAAATGGAATAATAAAACAAAAGGGATGGCTTCACCCCTTGAGCATAGTTTCCTTTTAAGAAATGGCACGTTTGCATGTCCCAAGTTTTATTTATTAATCTGCCAGCTGTGGATCCACTTAGCCACGTGAGCATTCTCTTGTTTGGAACTGCATTTTTACTTGAAAAGGGATGAAGCTGTGTCACAAGAGGTTAGTTTGACAAACGTGAACTCGCAGATAATACGGTCGGAAGCATTCCACCAATACTGAACAAAGTGTATTTGTCTGCTATTTGACCAAATTGTGGTAGTGTATTATTCCCCCATCTTGTTTTTGTTGGAACATCTGAACACCACGATGAACAGACAACAAATAAGTTATTTAAAAGAATCAATATTTTAGCTGTATCTTCAGTTTTTTTTTCCATTTTGTTTTTCTCTCTCTAACATGGCAGCTGTCGATCTTTCAGCCATTGCCATTTACACTTCATCCAGAGCCATCTTTTGTTTCTTAACTTGTCCCATTACCATCGCCTTTTGCCTTGCTCCATCATCCCTTTTGTCTCTTAATCTCTCCTGCCTTCCATCCTATTACAGACCGTCCCTTTTGTTCTTTCCTCCCCTCCCCCTTTCCCTGCCCCTGCACTTGCTTAAAAACCTGTTCCATCTCCAGCTTTTTCCAGTTCTGACGAAGGGTCATCGACCTGACACGTTCACTCTGTTTCTCTCTCCACAGATGCTGACTGACCTGCTGAGTATTTCCAGCATTTTCTGTTTTTATTTCAGATTTCCAGTATCCGCAGTATTTTGCTTTTTTATCTTCAGGTATACTGTTGACAGCTGAGGAAAGATCCTGCAAATCTGTGATAAGTAGATACAAATCATGGACTCAAGAAAAGAGACACAAGCTGGTCAACATTTGACATGAAAGCAGCCTCCAAGTGAATCTGAAGCCATTTCATTTACCAGGAGAATCTAAAGAAAAGCATCTCCTGAATTGTATTTTGTACATAGAATCATAGAATAGGACCGCGCAGAAGGAGGCCATTCGGCCCATCGAGTCTGCGCCGGCTCTTTCAAAGAACAATCCAGTTAGTCCCACTCCCCGGCTCTTTCCCCGCATCCCTGAATTTTTTTCTCCTTCAAGTATTTATCCAATTCCCTTTTGAAGGCTACTATTGAATCTATATCCACCGCCCTATCAGGCAGCGCATTCCAAATCCTAACCACTTGTTGCGTAAAATAGTTTTTCCTCATGTCGCCTCTGGTTCTCTTGCAAATCACCTTAAATCTGTGCCCTCTCGTTGTCGACCCTTCACATCTAAATATACAGAAAGTGTCTTATTATGGGTCTTTCTAGAATTGAACTCGGATGCTTTTTGCAACATGAGACTTCAAGAAAGGCACTTAAGTATAGTGGAAATGAAAGAAAGTGAATGAATGGCTGCAGACTCAGCAGATAACCTTAAATATTTTAACGAGATTTCTAGGTTCCAAAGCTATTTGGAATCTGAAATCTTTGCTTGGGGTTTAAATATTTTAAACCGCTGGATATGCATTTGGGTGTGCCTGATGCATCATAAGGGCAGATAGTGGTGCAGTTTGAAGATAGATAAAACAGATGTTAATGGGCCAGAAATTCGCGGCCAAAGGCGTGAGTGCGCTCGGGGTACTCACGCATCTGGCCGTTGGAAATGCCGGCGTTCAGCATGAACAGCGCATGCGGGGAACGCCGGCATTTCCAGACCTCGAGCGCGTGCGACTGCACAGGCAGCGCTTGCGCAGTGAACTTCGTAGATTTCATTCATGAAATCCGTGAGGGTAAGTCCTCAGAAGTTACACTTGAAAAAAGCAAGTGTAAAGTGGTTCATTGGCTGCGGAGGAAGAAACATTTTATCGTGGAGCTTCTGAAATGCAATATTTTTGTTTGGGAAAGGGAGGGAAGTTATTTTAAGAAATTTTAAGTAAGTTTTAAAGTTAAAAATTTTTTTTTTTTAAAGGGTTTTCAGAACGGTAGGTAGAAGGAGCAATTGTGGCTGTGTGAATGGAATGTGAGAATGAGTTATGTATGTATGTCCACATATATTCCTTTACGTATATGTATGTATGTTTTATATTCCTTTACTAATGTGTATGAATGTATGTTTTTAATTATGATTTTCCAATAAGTTGCTTTCTCTGAAAGTCATAATTAAATAATACATTCATACACATAAGTAAAGGAATATATACATAACACGCAAAGGAATATATACAGACATACATACTTTCAGAAGCTCCACGATAAGAAATATCTTCCTCCGCAGCCTCTGGAGCAACTGTACCCATGCTTTTTTCATGTGTAAGTTGTAAGGACTTGACCTCACTGAAAGCAGTAATGAAAGCGGCGAATTATACTGCGCACGCGTTCTGCCTGTGCAGTCGCACGCGTTCTGCCTCTGAACCCCTTCGTTCAGAGGACAGGAAATGCCGGTTTTCCCCAAAAGCACTGTGCATGCTGAAAACCGGCATTTCATCCGGCCAGATGCGTAAGTACCCCGACCGTACTCGCGCAGTTGGAAGGGAATTACTGGGCCAACATTTTACATGTCAATAAAATGAAAAATTTAACAATTGCACGACTTGCCCCCTCGCATCTGCGACTGAGGGTCCAAGGAGGTGCATTGCGCAAGAGGTCATCATCATACGTATCCTCATACTGTTCCCTTTGGGGAACTGTATGAAGTGGTGGAAGGATTTATGGCCGTGATTAACGCTCATTCCGTGACCGTAACCATCTTTGAACCAGCCATTAGGGTGGTTAGTCCTATGGCGGGAGGGTTTTACGGGCTCCCACAACCCATCTGAGGGGGGGGGCCACCAACACCCACGGATGCAAGTATCCCGCTGGATGTCCACCCAGAATTTAAAGTTGGAACTCCGACTCCACTTGCCGGGACTGTCTGGAGTGGGGTTCAAAACCCTACTCCTTCTGGCCCAGCGGCGGGGATGCTTACTGCTACGCAAAAGGCCCACTCCGCACAAAAGGTGACACCCATACGTTTCCTGCGCCTTTTCCCTCCCCGTGACTGGAGCCCTATGCTGCCATTTCACGTTGCTAATCGGATTGGGCCTTTGTCATAGCGGTAGGATCCCCGCTGCTGGGCCAGATCAGGGTAGGGTTTCGAACCCCGCTCCAGACAGTCCCGGCAAGTGGAGTCGGAGCTCCGGCTCTAAATTCTGGGTTGACATCCAGTGGGATATTTGCGTCCGTGGGTGTGGGTGGCCCCCCCTCCTTGTATAGCTTGTGGGAGCCCGTAAAACCCTCCCGCCATAGGACTAACCGCCCTAATGGCTGGTTCAAAGATGGTTACGGTCACGGAATGAGCGTTAATCACGGCCATAAATCCTTCCATCACTTCATACAGTTCCCCAAAGGGAACAGTGTGAAGACACGTATGACGACGACATTGCTAAATAAATAAATGGAATTAAAAAAATTCTTTTAGGGCTTTTAAAAGTCTTTAAATTGCTTTAATTCTCTTTAAAACTACTTCAGATTACTCAAAATAATGTAAACATTTAAAAAAGTTTCTAAAAGTTACCAAAATCTTCAAAAAACTTCCAAAAACCTATTTAAACTGCTGCTTTGCATGTAAAAATCCTTAGCAGCTTGACAGAAACATTGGGGGCGTGTCCAGTGAAACTGAGACCTCAAGGGGCGTGTCTCACTTACACTGCACGCTCCTGGCTTCGCGCTGGCTGCACTCCTGGGCGGCGTGACGTCATACGCTGCCCAGGATTCTTCTTTTTCATTCACCAAGTCCAGGCGTCCCTGGAGCTGATCGTCAGTAGCGCGGGGTAAGTGTAAATACGGGGCTTGCACGCGCTGCAAGCCCCGTTCTGGAATTTCTGGGCCATTGACTTTATATATATAGCTACTATAAAGGCTACAGAGATGTCAAAATATGAAGCATACTAACTCCCCATAGGTGTCAAAATATGAAGCATACCAACTCCCCATAAGTTCTCCGTAATGTCCAATAGATTCTATGGGCTTCAAAATACTCATGCCACAAACCCAGCCTTTATGTTGGGATCGTGCCTACTCTTAGCATCCGGCACTGGAGTATGCAAGGTCAGTGGGAGGTTACTTCATTTAAACAGGGACACCAGGGTGGGCAAAATTCGGTTGCTTTGCGCCTCCCATTAGTGCCCTAAGAGGGCGTTAACAGGGCGCAAAGCAACTAGCGCCCGGGCGCGGTGCCGCTAAAGCCTCCCGTGAAATTCAGTGGGAGGTTAGCGGTGGCAGTAGCCGGTAGTGCCTCCACGGTACTGCGCCTCCGGCAATGACATCATCGCCGTGCGCAACGCCCCGCTCACAAATTTCAGTCCCGCCCCCTGACATACCGCCGGACGCTATATCCGACAGATCGGGGGGCATATGTGTGACCGGGGCAGCAATATTTAAAGGGGAGGTGCCTGCTGGCCATTTTTTTTGCTGGCCACCTGCCAGTACCTGCCCCCTCTGCCATCCCCCCCCCCGTGGGGTGTCGACGGCGGGCGGCACGTAGCGTCGCAATATTCCCTGGGAACGCCCCAAGAGGGAGGGGGAGCACTTCCAGTAATGCCTTGCCTCCTTCTTGGGGCGCAACCATTGAATTTCGGGCGCGGGGGCGGTAACTTTTTCAGGGCGCTAAAAGTAGTGTCCCAGCGAAGTTAATGCCCCAAAGGGGGCGCGACCGAATTTTTGCCCACAGGTGCCCACCTGCCCCAAGGATGCCACAAAATGCAGCCTTACTGCCCAGGTTGGTGGAGAGGATTGTCAGCCAACCTTAGAAAGAGTTATTTTTGCCCCCCTTTTGTAAGGAGGGGCTGCATTAAAAAGAGGGGGAGAAAAAGTTCACATACTTAGATTTTTAGGCCACTGGCTGAGTGGAAATGCCTCAGTAAGTCTGGGATCCAGTGTTACCGGTTCCTAGGGCAGTTTGCAGCCATCCCACTAGACTCTCACTGAATGGAGCTCCATCGCAATGGCTGGCCAAGCAGCTATGAGTTCCAACAGGCAGAAGTTGCTTTGAACACTCAGGCAGAATAACATTTACCCAATTATGGAAGGTTGTTATTGCTTGAAATTAATACTTGTTCAGCCTCAGCTAGAGTATTGTGTCCAATTCTGGGCACCACACTTTAAGAAGGACGTGAAGGCTTTAGAGAGGGTAAAGAAGAGATTTGCTGGAATGGTTCCAGGGATGAGGGATTACAGTTATGTGGATAGACTAGAGAAGCTGGAGTTGTTCTCCTTGGAGCAGAGAAGGCTAAGAAAGGATTTGATAGAGGTGTTCAAAATCACGAAGGGTTAGATAGAGTAAGTAAAGAGAAACTGTTTCCAGTGGCAGAAGGGTTGATAACCAGAGGGCACAGATTTAAGGTGATTGGCAAAAGAACCAGCAGCAACATGAAGAAAAACTTTAATACACAACGCACCTGATAGGGTGATGGAAACAGATTCAATAGTAGTTTCCAAAAGGGAATTGGATAAATACTGGAAGCAGAGAAAACTGCAGGGATATGGGGAAAGGGCTGGGAGTGGGACTAACTGGATTGCTCTTCGAAAGAGACTCGATGGGCCGAATGGCCTCCTTCTGTGCTGTGCTATTCTATGATTCTATGATTGAGTAACAAAAGACACCAGTTGAGAAGACACCAATTACAAGAGGCCAATTTTGCTTTTTAAATTACAGCTATTTACTTGTTTAAAATTTGGAATTGATTTTGTTTTGGTGCCAGTCACTAGGTTTAATATTAGGACAGTTAGTTTAAAATGATAAGATTGTGGTTCATGCCCGGTTGCTTAACCACAACATTTCTAAAATAGTAGGCATTTAAACTTTATTTCTATATTCACTGTCAAAGTAATGACTCATCTTAGGGTGCAGTTCCACAGCCCTGGCACTGGCAGCTAAGTTGCGATTCGTGACCATTGTTCAGGTGTCAGCCTAGACAGAGAGTGTTAGGCTGCTAAACCATTAAGAGGCATCACAGTTGAGCCTGGGCTCACCCTCTCGCACTGTCTGTGTGTGCACATTTTCCAGAAAGAGTTATTGACTGGTGAGCGCTGGCCTGGCTGATTTTTAATCACCCATTGTCCAGTGACAATTCTAGCACCCAAATGTTGCCGCAGCAGAAATCAGCTGACTCCGAAAAGACTGGGGATCAAGCTGAGGATATCCTGGTTTGTATGTCTCAATTGCACAGTGCATTAGCCCACTGAGTCATTGAGGGAGCCCATTTATCAACACTGGTTCATTGGAAAAAAATCACACAAATTCATGACGGATTTGAGAGTGTAGGGTATGAACATAATATTTTTGCTTGTGATGCAGCATGGTGGCATAGTGGTTAGCACTGTTGCCTCACAGCGCCAGGGACCCGGGTTCAAATCTGGCCTCGGGTGACTGTCTGTGTAGAGTTTGCACATTCTCCCCGTGTTTGCGTGGGTTTTCTCCGGGTGCTCCGGTTTCCTCCCACAGTCCAAAGATGTGCGGGTTAGGTTGATTGGCCATGATTAAAAAATTTTTTTTTTTAATTGACCCTTGGTGTTAGGGGGGATTAAATACGTGGGGTTACAGGGTTATGGGGATAGGGCTTGGGTGGGATGGCTGTCGGTGTAGGGACCGGGTGCTAGGGTTTGGATGATCAGCCATGATCTCGTTGAATGGCGGAGCAGGCTCGAAGGGCCGAATGGCCTACTCCTGCTCTTATCTTCTATGTTTCTATGTTTCTATGTTAGCACGCAGGTAAACCATAAGAAATTTCCATGGTTGTTGTGGTAATAAATAGAATGGCCTCGAAATCCCACAGTGGTCTCCTCATCACCCGTGGTAACTCCAGTGGGAAATCAATGGAACACCATGGAATTTCAATACCAATGTGTTATAGTTAACTGTGTAATGCCTATTGATGAGGATCACCAACACAATCCATTCACCACTCAACAAAAACAACTTGGGGGAGAAATTCAGTTGGTTGCACCACCCATTAGTGCCTTAAGAGGGCGGTAAGTGGGGCGCGAGCCAGCTAGTGCCCCGGCGCGGCGATACCTGCGCCTCTCACGAAATTGAGCAGACATTTAGCGGCGGCGCTAAACCGCAACGCCCGCTCAGCTGCGCACGCAGATCCTGACGTCATTTCAGAGTGCAACGCCCTTGGGCGCCCCGGACCGGAAATTCAGTGGCGTCCCCCTCCTTTCTGCCTGCCGCTCCCAACGACAGGTTGACTGGAATGGTTCCCAGTCGCTGTGGGGCTGGGGGGGCACTATTTAAAGGGGGCTATTCCTAGCTTCTTTGTGGTAGCCATTTTTGGACCACTCCTTCTGAGAGAGAGAGAGATTTGCAGAGAGACAAAGGGAGAGAGATTTCTGCATTGAGTCAGTGCTCGCAGAGGTACTTTTGGCTTCTGACCAGAACTTTGTAGTTGCTTTGCTTTTTCACCGGCATAACTTTGAGTGGCCACATACTATGGGGGCTGCAATGGATGGGAACGTCTGGCTTCTCCATTACATTGAGAGAGCTCAGAGACGCAGAGAGAGAGTGCCAATCATGGCCAGATGGAGGAGGACCAACAGGCGTCAGCACACGAGACCTTACGCACCCAGGGTTTTCCGCCAACAGTTCTCATACATCAATATGTCTGAGGAGCAGTGTTTTCAGAGGCTGCGATTCAGCAAGGAGGTGGTCACTGAGCTCTGCCACCTGCTTCAGGCAGATCTGCAGCCTCAACTGAGGAGCAGGACGTCTCTGTCGGTGGCAGTGAAGGTAACAGTGGCTCTCAATTTCTATGCCACCGGCTCCTTTCAATCCGCTACTGGGGACATTGCCAATATCTCCCAGTTCGCGGTGCATTGCTGCATCCGTCAAGTCACAAATGCCCTCTTTAAAAGGAGACGACAGTACATCTCCTTCCCCATGATCCCGGACAAGCAGCAAGAGCGGGTAATGGGCTTTGCAAGAATAGCGGCCTTCCCCATGGTCCAGGGCACCATTGACTGCATGCATGTGGCTTTGCGGGCGCTGCAAGAGAATGCCGAGGATTACTGCAACCGGAAGGGCTTCCATTTGTTGAACGTCCAGTTGGTCTGTGACCACAGACAGCTGATACTCGCTATCAATGCCCGCTTTCCAGGCAGCAGCCACGACGCCTTCATCCTGCGCCAGACTTCTGTGGCAGACCTTTTCGAGGCCCTGGCTCACCCAGGAGGCTGACTTCTCGGGGACAAGGGCTATCCTCTGTGCACCTGGCTGATGACCCCGCTCCGTTCGCCCAGCACCCCTGCTGAAGAACGATACAATGAGAGCCATCAAGCTACCAGGAACATCGTTGAGCACACAATTGGCGTGCTCAAGCAACGGTTCCGCTGTCTGGACCATTCCGGAGGAGCCCTTCAGTACTCACCTGAGCGAGTCTCCCACTTCGTTGTTGTGTGCTGCATGCTGCATAACCTGGCAATCCTCAGGACTCAGCCAATGCCACCAGACATTGGAGCACCAGCAGAGGAGGAGGAGGAGGAGGAGGAACACCAAGATGGGATGGAGGCACAAAGTGCAAGGGCTGTCCGTCAGCGGCTCATAGCAAGTCGCTTCTAGGCCCCCTCTGAGGGAATGGCTTCTGCCATTCAAAGAACATGAATGGAACCATGCCGCAACCCCTAAGCCGGTCAAGGCAACAATTAGTTCAAAGAGCAAACATGCACATTCTGAATAAAGACACTTCTTTATTTAACAAACTATGTGCCCTTCCCGCATGACAAAGTAATAGAGAGAAACCCCAAAAAGAACAGTCAGTCACATAACTGGCTCTCACAACCTGGAGACAAGGAACAAAACAGTAACAAAAATATGACCACGATCCTCGGCCTTCAATAAAACAATTAACAACATTTTGCCACAACTCCTACTTTTTGCCCTTCGAGGGTGATCTGCTTCGCTTGCGAGATTCGCCCCTTCCCACCCTGCAGCTCCTCCGCAATGAGACCCCAGTGGCTGCAGCAAGGCTGGGGGAAGGCTGCTGAGTGTCACAAACTGAGACTGCAGATGCCCTTGAGAGATGGCCTGGACCAGCTCTGGGCCTGGAGGGCCCGGCTGCTGACTGCTCCAACTCTGCATGGGCGGCAGCAGTCTGTCCTACAGGTGGTGGCAACTGCAGTGGAGAAGTGACAGTGATAGCAGCAGGAATGCTGTCATCTTGAGAGAGGACAGCAACTCCCTGTTCGGCCGACACACTGGCACTCCCACAGGGCAGCACTGCAGCATGCGGAGCAATCTGCTGAAGCACAGATTGCTGGCCTGCTGCGGGCCCTGGTGAATCCTACTCGATCCAGTGAGGGTGGCAGCAGGCAGTGCTCGTGTGGCCTTAATCTGCATCTGCATGAGACCAGCCACTGACTGCATTGCAGCACTAAGCAATTGCGTGGCAGCCGCCTGTGCTGCGCCGACGTCCTGGACAATCCTTGCCTGTGCTGCGCCGAAGTCCTGGAGGCTCCTTGCCTGTGCTGCGCCGAAGTCCTGGACACTCCTTGCCAGTGACTCAATGGAATCTGGCATCCTTGCCACTGCAGCCATGAGCTCAGTGTGCCTGTGCTCCGCCTGGGTGCTCATTTCAGCGAGGAGCCGCACCTCTTCTGCGCTCACTGTAGCAGGACTCGAGGCCAGGCTCTCCCTCCGGGAAGAAGCCTTGCCGCCGAGTTTTCCGACCCCCCTCGCGTTGCTGCAGCCCACTGGGCCCCGGAGCTTCACCCTCCTCAGACCATTCCCCCCTGCTCCCCTCCAGGGAAGACGTGTCCCCATTATGGCCATGGGCTGCCTCAGCTGAGGGTGGCACTGATGGTCCGGCTTCCTCCTCCTCGTCGCCTTCAGAATCACTCACAGTGGCAGCTTGAGGGCCTGCCTCCTCACCTGGCGAATCAGCATCTGAAAGCAGGGAGGTACAAGAGTGGCTTTAGCGTGAGGACAGGGTGGCTGCGAGGGAGGCATGAGTGCTGCAATGTACTGATTTGGCTCGAAAGTGGCAAAGGATGCTGGTGTGAGGAACAAGTGGAAGGAGAGAGGTCAAAAAGGTGATGACCTTACCATTGCTGTCCATAACGGGGTCGGCATCTCCAGTGGCGACGGGGCCAATCATCCGGCCTGCCATAATCCGTTCCACTCGCTGCTCCAGATCGGTCAGGGCTTGAAGGTGAGGCCGGCCTCCCCCGGTCCATTGCTGCTGCCTCCTGTTATGCGCCAGCTTGCCCTGCAAGAGAAAGGACGGGCTCTGAGTGCAGTGTGCAGCCCTGCTCTTGGCTGCAATGCCTCCCATGGTCGAATAGCCCTTACAGTGTGAAGCCCTGATCTTGGCTGCACTGCCTCCCATGATCGAATAGCCCTTACAGTGTGTAAAGTGCTGAATGTGCATGTGAGTTTCCTGAAAGGGCCATAGGTGTTGGATGAGGGCTGGGCATTGGGGCTTTCAGGACCTTTTGGCCATAAAGTGAGGTGCACATGCAGGGATGAAGAGGATTCTGAAAAGGGCACTCACCCTGACGACCCGAGTGAGGTCGTTGAACTTCTTCCTGCATTGCACAGGGGTCCTAGGCACCATGCTGCTGGAGGTCACTCTGTGAGCCACATCCCTCCAAGCTTTTCGATAGTCGCTGGGCAGCGGCCTCCTGCCACTGTCCGGGTACAGGAGAGATCGCCTGCGCTCCACCGCGCCAAACAGAACCTCCAAGGTCCCCTTGCTGAAACGCTGCACTCACTCCCTGGCCCTCTCCGTGGTCCTTGGCTTAAGTATGTGTCAACAGGTCTGTCCAGGCCAAGATTCAGCGCTCCGATGCGCAGGGTGTGGCTGCAGTTAAAGATCGACCCTCCCCTTTTAGAGCTGACCGGCGCCAGCGTGTCTGTGTGCAATCGCTAACTGGCCGCACCTGCGCTGCGCCCGCCCTTTGAGGTAGCGCCTCGCTCCTCCGGCTTAACGCTTTAAGACAGTCATGCAGCGCCTGTTTTAGCGCTCCAAGCACCTCCTGGGGCGAAGGAGGCCAATTTACCAGTAGGTGGTGATAATTTCGCGCCCGGCCGACACTTACGCCCCAAACGGGGCGATACCGATTTCTGCCTCCTTGTATTTATATCGAGCCTTTAATGTAATCAAACATGCCAAGGCGCTTTACAGGAGCACTATCAAACAAAATTTGACACAGAGCCACAAATGGAGATGTTAGGACAGGTTTGGTCAAAGAGGTAGGTTTTAAGGAGCTTGTTAAAAGGAGGAGAAGGAAGTAGCGACACGCAAAGGTTTAGGGAGGGGAATCCAGAGCTTAGAGCTGAGGCAGCTGAAGGCACTTGTGAGTTATGAGGTTATGCCTCTGAGTCAGAAGGCTATGGGTTCCAGCCATGCTTTAGAACAAGTGCACATAATCTAGGCTGACACTCCAGTACACTCCCAAGGGAGAGGTGCATTACCAGAATTGAGCTCCTGTGGATGATGTTTTAATGGCAGTATAATTGTCTGAGGAGGGCTGGCCTATGTGCCTGAATAATCATCTGTACTCCTCTTGTATGAACTTCTGTGCTAAGAACATTAATTCCTGAAATCTACCTCATATTACATAAGCTATTTGATGATAAGAGTTCAAAACAGTTGAACATGGTGCAGCATTGCATCAAGACTGCTGGTTACTGAAAGATTTGTGTGTTTTATACCTTTTAATCCTTGGATGAAAGATAATTCCACTGAAGATTGTCCTTAGCAGCCCATCTTGATTAAGTTGATGAGTTGACATGTAGCCACAATGATACCAGGCTATATTTTAGAAACCAGATTCACACACCACACCAGTGTAAACCACATTTCTGTCTGGGAAAGTTGTCAGTCAAAATACATATATTAGCATTTTGACCACACCGGCCCTGAAATTCCTATTGGGTCTCTCTGGCAGTGGGAAATCGGTGGAGTGGACCCAACCTCTGTCCAAGTGGGCAGGCCCAGATCCCATCCCACATTCTGGGGCCATCTGCATGGATGGGGTGAGGTGCTGGTCTCTGTGGTGCCCAGCCCAACACCCGCCTGGAAAATCAGAATACCGCCTGCCTCTCTGAGGCAGGAAGAGGAGCGAGACCCAGGAAGGACCCAACGACCAGGTCAGTTTTTTTCTCCCCCCTAATGCAAAGCTGTTTGAAGGTGTCTCTTGGAGCCAGTGTTCGAACATGTGTCCTTACATAAGAACATAAGAACATAAGAAGTAGGAGCAGGAGTAGGCCATACGGCCCCTCGGGCCTGCTCCGCCATTCAATAGGATCATGGCTGATCCGAACCTAGACTCACATCCACTTCCCTGCCCGCTCCCCGTAACCCCTAATTCCCTTATCAGCTAGGAAACTGCCTATCTCCTTTTTAAATTTATTTAATGTCGCAGCTTCCACAGCTCTCTGAGGTAGCAAATTCCATAGATTTACCACCCTCTGAGTGAAGAAGTTTCTCCTCATCTCAGTTTTGAAACGGCAGCCCCTTATTCTAAGATTATGCCCCCTAGTTCTAGTCTCACCCATCAGTGGAAACATCCTCCCCGCATCCACCCGATCAAGCCCCCTCACAATCTTATATGTTTCGATAAGATCGCCTCTCATTCTTCTGAATTCCAATGAGTAGAGGCCCAACCTACTCAACCTTTCCTCATAAGTCAACCCCCTCATCTCCAGAATCAACCGAGTGAACCTTCTCTGAACTGCCTCGAGAGCAAGTATATCTTTTCTTAAATATGGAAACCAAAACTGTACACAATATTCCAGGTGTGGCCTCACCAGTACCCTGTATAACTGAAGCAAGACTTCCCTGCTTTTATACTCCATCCCCCTTGCAATAAAAGCCAAGATTCCATTGGCCTTCCTGATCACCTGCTGTACCTGCATACCAACCTTCTGTGTCTCATACACCAGGACCCCCAGATCCCTTTGTACTGTAGCACTTTGCAGTTTCTCTCCATTTAGATAATAACTTGCTCTTTGATTTTTTCTGCCAAAGTGCATAACCTCATGTGGTAAACCACGTTCACTATCGTATCACTGTTAGTAGTTAGCACTGTTCACCACTGTTCGTTATAACTGTATCACTGACCACTATTGTATCACGGTACGAGGTCGCCTCTTGCCACACTGCTATACCTGGGATGACCACTGCCGACTCCGCCTTGGCTCCACCCACCAGGCCAGGTATAAAGGTGAGCGACTGGCTGGTATTCCTCCTGCTTGGATCGGATCACCCACGAGAGTGGGCTCTGTTATTTAGTCAATAAAAACCTTTAGTCACCTTCGTAACTCTTCGCCTTTTATTGGAGGAATTGATAGGTATATCAATTTTATTGACTAAATTTAATGATGTCCGACAACGAGTCACAACCGGCGGAGGAGCCACCAGCGCAGCTCCCAGGAGCACAGCCACACCAGCCAGCTTGGCTGCGAGCCCTCAGACCGCCGTACCTGGACCTGAACCCACGAGCAGCAAACTCAGCCGCAGACTTTAAACACTGGCTGGTCTGCTTCGAATCATACCTGAGAGAATCCAGCGTCCCTCAGGCATCCAAACTAAGTGTCCTGCAGGCACAACTGAGCCCGAGAGTATACACTCTCATCGAGGACATGACTACCTACGAGACCGCCATCAACCTGCTGAAACAGAAGTACCGGACCCCGGTAAACTACATGTACGCTAGGCACCTCCTAAGATCACGGCCGCAACAGCCAGGAGAATCAGTAGCCGAATTCTCACAGGCGCTATATGCACTCGCCAGGAACTGTGAGTTTAAATCGGTGTCGGCAGCCGAAAATACTGAAGATAATATCCGCGACGCATTCCTGAAAGGCCTACGGTCCGAGTACTCACGGCAAAGACTGCTGGAAGCTAAAGACCTCAGCATGGAAAAAGCTGAAGCCCTCGCTATCTCCCTGGAAGTGGCCCACCAAGATCAGGAAGCATTCACCAGGTACTGCTCGCGACCCTGGGACTCGGGCCCGACCCCTACCACAGCACCCTTCCCAGCGCCGCCCCCGGGACCTACCTCTGCGTCGGCGTCCCGGACCCGACCGGCCCCGCCACCCCCGGCACCGGCCCCGACATCGGGCATCCGCGATCGGGCCGCCGGCTGTTTTTTTTGTGGCCAGGAGAAGCACCCGAGGTCGCGCTGCCCAGCCAAGAACTCCATATGTAAAACCTGCCTGAAGAAAGGCCACTTCTCCAAGGCCTGCAGGAGCGGATCCTCAGAGGCCAGCAGTGCCGCATGCGAACTATGGGGGCGGCCATCTTCGTTTAGGGCAACTGAGGCCAGCATCCCCACACATGAGTCATGGGGGCGGCCATCTTTGTTTAGGGCAACTGAGGCCAGCATCCCCACACATGAGTCATGGGGGCGGCCATCTTTGATTAAGGCAACCGACCCCAATAGTGCCTCATGGGGCCCTACCTCGTGGGAGACGCCATTTTACTCACCACGCCCGACCGCCTCGCCCGCAGATGACAACGACTCGCTCAGCTACACACTAGCTTCCGTCACCCTGGACCAAGCCCGCCCGCACCATCTGTCCAAGTCAATGATGGACATCAAAGTGAACGGCCACGCCACGACCTGCCTGTTCGACAGCGGAAGCACGGAGAGCTTCATCCACCCAGACACGGTGAGCCACTACTCCCTCTCTGTCCTACCAACGCGCAGCCGAATCTCGATGGCATCGAGGTCCCACGCCACGGACATCAGCGGCTACTGTGTCGTGACCCTGTCGGTTAAGGGCACGGAGTATAAAAACTTTAAACTCCTCGTCCTCCCCCATCTCTGCGCTGCCGTCCTACTAGGGCTGGACTTCCAATCCCACCTCCAAAGCGTAACCCTAGCATACGGTGGACCCCTCCCCCCACTCACAGTCAACAACCAGCAAACGTTAAACCGCCCACCGCGTAACACCTGCAGCCTCTCCACCCTCAAGGTCCCGCCACCCTCTCTGTTTGCTAACCTTACCCCTGACTGCAAACCCGTCGCTACCAAAAGCAGGCGGTATAGCGCCGGGGACAGAGCCTTCATTAGCTCTGAGGTGCGGCGCCTCCTGAAAGAGGGCATTATCGAGGGGAGCAGCAGCCCCTGGCGTGCCCAGGTCGTAGTCGTAAAGACCGGCGATAAAAACCGCCTGGTCATCGACTACAGCCAGACCATAAACAGATATACCCAGCTGGACGCATACCCCCTCCCCCGCATATCTGACATGGTCAATCAGATTGCACAGTATAAAGTATTCTCGACCATCGACCTGAAGTCGGCCTACCACCAACTCCCTATCCACCCTGAGGACCGCCAGTATACCGCCTTCGAGGCGAATGGGCGCCTATACCACTTCCTTAGGGTCCCCTTCGGTGTCACTAATGGGGTCTCGGTCTTCCAAAGGGAGATGGACCAGATGGTTGACCAGAACGAACTGCAGGCTACATTCCCCTACCTAGATAACGTCACTATCTGCGGCCGCGACCGGCAGGAACATGACGCGAATCTGGAGAAATTCCTCCGTACGGCCCAACGGCTGAACCTCACCTACAATAAGGAGAAATGCGTGTTTAACACCACGCGCCTTGCCATCCTCGGCTGCGTAGTGGAGAACGGAATCATCGGCCCCGACCCAGAAAGAATGCGCCCCCTCATGGAGCTACCCCTCCCCCACTGCCCTAAAGCACTTAGGAGAACCCTGGGGCTTTTCGCCTACTATGCCCAATGGGTACCCAATTACGCGGACAAAGCCAGACCCCTCCTGAAAGCCACTTCCTTCCCCCTCACGGAGGAGGCGTGCGCGGCCTTCTCCCTCATTAAGGGAGACATAGCCAAGGCCACGATGCACGCAGTGGACGAGTCCATCCCCTTTCAGGTGGAGAGCGACGCATCCGACTTCGCCTTAGCCGCCACCCTAAACCAGGAGGGGAGGCCAGTGGCCTTCTTCTCAAGGACCCTACAGGGCCCCGAGATCCGACATTCGTCGGTCGAGAAAGAGGCCCAGGCGATCGTGGAGGCAGTACGGCGCTGGAGGCACTACCTGGCAGGCAAACGATTTACCCTCCTCACCGACCAGCGTTCGGTGGCTTTCATGTTTAATAACAAGCTGAAGGGCAAAATCAAAAATGACAAGATTTTGAGATGGAGAATCGAGCTCTCCACCTACGATTATGAGATCTTGTACCGGCCAGGCAAGCTGAACGAATCCCCTGATGCCCTTTCACGAATGACATGCGCCAGCGCGCATATCGATAGGCTTCAGACCCTCCACGACCAGCTCTGCCACCCCGGAGTCACCAGACTCTACCATTTCATTAAGGCCCGCAACCTGACCTACTCCATCGAGGAGGTCAGGACCATGACCAGGAACTGCCAGACCTGTGCGGAGTGCAAACCGCACTTCTATAGGCCGGACCGAGCAAGCCTGATCAAGGCCACCCGCCCCTTCGAGCGCCTGAGCATCGACTTTAAGGGGCCCCTCCCGTCCTCTGACCGTAATGTGTACTTCCTCAACATCGTTGATGAGTACTCCCGTTTCCCCTTTGCCTTCCCCTGCCCCGACATGACCAGTAGCACGGTCATTAAGTGCCTGAATGCCCTCTTCGCCTTGTTCGGGTTCCCGAACTATATACACAGCGACCGGGGCTCCTCCTTCATGAGCGAGGAACTCCGGCAATTCCTCCTAGAGAGAGGTATTGCAGCAAGCAGGACCACCAGCTACAACCCCAGAGGTAACGGTCAGGTGGAAAGAGAGAACGCGACGGTATGGAAGGCCGTCCTCTTAGCCTTAAAGTCTAAGGGCCTCCCAACCTCCCGCTGGCAAGAAGTCCTCCCGACAGCGCTGCACTCCATCCGGTCATTACTTTGCACGGCCACTAACACCACCCCCCATGAACGAATGTTCGTTTTCCCCAGGAAGTCGACTACGGGAACCACTCTACCAACCTGGCTGACCGCCCCGGGGCCGGTCTGGCTGCGGAAACACGTGAGGACCCATAAAACGGACCCCCTGGTCGAGAGGGTGAACCTCCTGCACGCCAACCCCCAGTACGCCTACGTGGCGTACCCAGACGGGCGGGAGGACACTGTCTCCCTACGAGACCTCGCACCCTCAGCCGATCCGGAAACACCGCCACCACCCCCCCCAACCTCAGTCCAGGTAGACGGCATGCCGGAACCCCACGAGCCCTCGCCGACCACGCAAACACCAGCATCAACACCGGATAAGGCACCAGCACCGGATAAGGCAACACCACCGCTGCGGCGATCGGAGAGGCTTACGAAGCCTCCGGACAGACTGACCTACCAGAATTGGTAGTACACTTCACCCCGCCGGACTTAATTCTAAACAAGGGGTGAATGTGGTAAACCACGTTCACTATCGTATCACTGTTAGTAGTTAGCACTGTTCACCACTGTTCGTTATAACTGTATCACTGACCACTATTGTATCACGGTACGAGGTCGCCTCTTGCCACACTGCTATACCTGGGATGACCACTGCCGACTCCGCCTTGGCTCCACCCACCAGGCCAGGTATAAAGGTGAGCGACTGGCTGGTATTCCTCCTGCTTGGATCGGATCACCCACGAGAGTGGGCTCTGTTATTTAGTCAATAAAAACCTTTAGTCACCTTCGTAACTCTTCGCCTTTTATTGGAGGAATTGATAGGTATATCACCTCACACTTTCCAACATTATATTCCATCTGCCAAACCTCTGCCCACTCACTTAGCCTATCTATGTCCTTTTGCAGGTTTTTAATGTCTTCCTCACTCACTGCTTTCCCTCCCATCTTTGTATCATCAGCATACTTGGATATGTTACACTCGGTCCCCTCCTCCAAATCGTTAATATAGATTGTAAAGAGTTGGGGTCCCAGCACTGAACCCTGCGGAACACCACTAGTTACTGATTGCCAACTGATTGCCAACCCGAGAATGAACCATTTATCCCAACTCTCTGTTTTCTGTTAGAGAGCCAATCTTCCACCCATGCCAGCATATTACCCCCAATCCCGTGGTTTTTTATCTTGTGCAGTAATCTTTTATGTGGCACCTTGTCAAATGCCTTTTGGAAGTCCAAATACACCACATCCACTGGTTCCCCTTTATCCACCCTGTTTGTTACATCCTCAAAGAATTCGAGCAAATTTGTCAAACATGACTTCCCCTTCATAAAACCATGCTGACTCTGTCCGATTAAATTATGCTTATCCAAATGTCCTGTTACTGCTTCCTTAATAATGGACTCCAACATTTTACCAACCACAGATGTTAGGCTAACTGGTCTATAGTTTCCAGCCTTTTGTCTACCTCCCTTTTTAAATAAGGGCGTTACATTAGCAGTTTTCCAATCTGCTGGGACCTTTCCTGAATCCAGGGAGTTTTGGAAAATTACCACCAATGCATCCGCAATCCCTACCGCTACTTCTCTCAAGACCCTAAGATGTAAGCCATCAGGTCCAGGGGATTTATCCGCCTTAAGTCCCATTATCTTACCGAGTACCATCTCCTTAGTGATTTTAATCGTGTTTAGCTCCTCCACCCCTATAGCCCCCTGTTTGTCCAGTGTTGGGATATTTTTAGTGTCCTCTACTGTAAAGACTGATACAAAATATTTGTTCAGCGTTTCTGCCATTTCCATGCTCCCCACCACTTCTGTTATTGCAGGCCTGGTAGAACAGCCTGGAAGCAATGCCAGTGGTCCAGTACCTCGCAGCATTCTGCATTGTCACCAATGTTTACAATCACCAACACAGTTGCACATATCCTGGAAGGTGCAGATATTGAGAAGGTTGCACCAGATGAGTCACAGTTTACAAGTGAGATGGGGAAAGTGATGGTGCCCAGGTCCTAACGACAATTACCACCAACTAGAATTTTTACCTCTATACTGCCAGGTAAATAGAGTAAGTAAAGCCTGAAGTCAATTGGAATTCACTAACCGGTTTTGCTACTTTGGGTTCATAACCCCATGATTGAAATCAGTATTCATATTATTTATTAATCGGCACGCAATGAAGCCTCTCAACCATGGTAGCAGCTTCTCATTCTGAATTTATAGATCTCTGCTTGGCTATATTTTGTTCAAAAAGGGATGAATATCTAGCATGAGAGATTAATTTCACAAATGTAAATGTGTAGACAATAGGGACTGCAAAATGCTACATGAAGTACATTTGCTATTAGCAGTCCCTACGGTCTGCCAGAGGAGATCTAAATGACTGATGGGGCAACTTTTTTCTATAACAACGACACTCTAACATATTTATGATTAGTTTAAGAACAGTCTAGTAATGTAGATGCATATTGCAACTTTTTGTTAAAGATTACTGCAATTGCTGTTGTCAAAAGCAGGACCATCTCATTTTATTCTCACATTTCAGCTGGGCTCAGTTAGTGGCATTATAACGTCTGAGGCAGATGTTATGGATTCAAAGCCCGCTGCAAGATTTGGAGCACCTAATCTAGCCTGACACTTTAGTACAGTACTGAAGCAAGTGCTGCAAGTGCCTTTTGAATGAGATGTCAAACTGAGGCCCAGTTTGTCTGTTACAGTGGTTCATGCGGATGTATAAAGTCCCCAGGCACTGTTCAATAAACAGCAAGGAGTTCTCTCAGTGTCCCGGCCAACATTCCTCCTCCAACTAATCCCATCAAAAGCAGAATAACCAGTCATACATCTCATGTGCTGTTTGTGGGATCGTGTTGTGTGAACATTGGCTGTCACATTTGCCTATGTAACAACAGTGACTGCAGTTCAAAAGTAATTCACTGGATGTAAAGCATTCTGGGACGTCTTGAGAATGTGACATGGCGCCAGAGGGACAGAAACTACTTTTTCTAGTCGTGTTTCTACAAATGCAAGTTCCTTCTTTCCTTTCCCTAGGATTTTGCAGTAACTTTTGCCCTGTTACCTTATAGCCCTTAATTCACGCTGTGGGACACTAATGTACAAGTGTTTCATGCATTTTTCTCAAATTCCTCTCCCACCTAAAGTAGTAAAACTTCAAAAGAACATGTTAAGCATTGTAGGCTAGAAACCCATAGCATCATTTCAGAACCTAAAATTAGGTTCAATTCACTTCAGCGTGAAAAATCGTAATATAGAATAGCCAAATTTGAATCTGCTTTGCTACACTAGGATATATTTTTTGCTCCTGGCAATGAGGCACTGGGATCGGAGTATGGTGAATGTTGTGGTCGTCTGCTTTTGAAATGGCTAACCTTTTGTGGTTTTTCAGGACTGGCCTCATTAGTTATTCATGGTAAGCTCCTGCCTGGATTACGCCTGTAATCAGGAGCTCACTTAAAGTGGAGGGCACAAAGTTGTGTGCGGCTACTCTTAAAGAGCTGCTGCAGTATTAAAAATGAGGTTGTTCTTGTTGGGCTGGCAGAAGACGTCAGGCCCCAAAATCTGTTCAATGGTGTTGTTGAACACTTTCCATTCATTGACGGATCTATGAAGCTGAGCCTGCATCAAGTGGATAAAAGAAGGGCAGTCCTGTTTGGCATTTAGCGTACCTTTTCCTCAGGAGAGCTGTGCCTACTGCATGGAAGGAGTTGTCACGAAGGATGATTATGCTCTTCAACATCCAGAGGACCTGGGAGCAGATGAGGGAAATGTTTGGAAGGATCAGGAAATCAGCCAAGAAAAGGTTATGCAGAATCTCCCCATGCCAAGTAGATGGGCAAAGTATGCACACTACAAAGAGTTTGCTCTTGACCCATTTTACTCTGACTGAGGCTTCTTGCAAAACATTCAGATGACATTATGGTTATCAGACATTACAGCTCTCTCATAGCTTCACGTGCATTCCCATACTGCAACAGAGCAAACTTATAACTGCTGCTTAAAACATTAAGGCCTAGAAATTGGGTTGAGGCGCCAAACTGGCGCCAAGTTCGCCTGAGCGCAGGATTTAGCGCAGCGTTCGAGTCTTCAGCGATCGTCCGATATTCAGTTTCATTACCCCTAGAGGGAGACGGGGCGAGGCTCGAGGCGCTCCGCGTCCCTCTTAGGGCGCTGAAACTGAATATCGCAGCGCAACGTTCCGCAGCGCCACACGCTGCGGCACGGCACGCTGCGGTACTGCAGGCCTTCCTCCCATTGTTAAGGGGGAGGGGCCTGCAACAGCGCGATTCCCGATCACGAGTGCCGGCAAAAGAACCCGGCACCGAGGAGAAGTGCTGGGCTCTCGGGAAACAGCCGGCAATGCCGCGGGGGGGGGGGGGGGCGGTCAGGTGGCCGGGGACGGAGGTGCTGGCAGGCGGCCGCTGAAAAAGGCAGCCGCCCCGCACCTCCACCTTAACTTGCGCCGCTGCCGGCACAGTAAGGCCCCGTGAACCGGGCGCGGGTAGCGAGCGGCGCAACTGCGGCGTTCGCAACCAAATATCGTGAACGGGGCGCGAATGGGGCACTGCGCACACTGATGACACCATCGGTGGCGGCGCAGCGCAAAAGGCTAACGCCACCATTATCGCCCCAAATCAATATCGCGGGAGGCACAGCCAGTGGCGCTACAGCCACTGCCTGCCTCTTTAGGCGCTAACAAGTGGCGCTACTCACCCAATTTCTCCCCCTAACTGTTATCCCATTGGGATTTGCAAAGCTAAGTCCACAAAGCAAAATTACAATAGAACTTGGCTGAATGATGGATATTCATTTACTCACGCATGAACTGAGATGCAAGATGTTACTCTACATGCTCTTCCAGCTCCCAACATCTCAACACTATTTCTTCGCTTGCAGTACAAGCTCAGAGCATTTCATGATCTAGAGTGTTTATACCTCCATATGTATTGTGATTTTCCAAGTTTTGAAGCAAACTAGAGTTCCTGATCGTGTATAGACAGTGTAATCTGTTATTTGATTTGCCTCACTCACACCTGCAAGTTGGATGAACAGCAGCTTTAATCTCAGGCACTTACACGTTATATGGCTCCCATAAACAGCTACAGTGATTGCTATAAAATATCTCCACAGCACAGTATTCTGTCAGGAAATCAATAAATCAGCATTACTTTTGACCTTTTACACCCATAATAGCCAACAAGGGATTAAGTAGGATAGAAATATTATAGAGGGACCAAGAAATTACAGGCGCCTTAACTGCATTCACATCAGTTTTTACAGATGAAGATTGGACAAATTCCTGATCCAGCTATTTTGCCTCGGGAATCAGTAACATACAGAGGTCAGTAAATCATATTGTTCAATTGTTGGATCTTTACGCCAGATATTTCCTTGGTTCAGTTTTGCTGACCATTCCCTTAAGGGGACCTTGTATCCCCTATCAAACATACTTGCCCAGTATCTAGGTAAATGTAGCAAGCGGCAGGGATTAAACAGAGAACTCTTGCCACTGTACATCGGCTTACTTACTGGATGTATTTCCTGCCACCATGTGATGGTCCTTGACTTTGGCAGAGAATAAACATTCCACCAGACCATAACTTAGACTGACTCTAAACTAACAGACACATTCATTGACCATTAGACAGGTAACTAAAACAGTAGATTTTCAATACTAACAACAGAAAATGCTGGAGACACTCAGCAGGTCAGGCAACATCCATGGAGAGCCTCTCCAGAGAAGCTGCCTGACCCACTGAGTGTCTCCAGCATTTTCTGTTGTTATTTCAGACTTCCAGCATCTGCAGTATTTTGCTATTGTAGTAGATTTTCAATCATTTGCAGACTTTACCATTCTCCTCAGAATATCAACAACAATGTCACGCCTTCTGCACTAATATTCAGCATAAAGCTAATCCCTGAATCCTTTACTTCTTATGCGGCTATTTGCTATCATAGCTTCCCGAGCCTTTCTTATCGTTGTCGGTTTCAGATGAGTGCTCCCTGTGAGTGCTGCTCCTAGCTGAGAGTGCCCAATGGGGGAATCGGGTCTTTCATATTCAAAATAATGGCATCAAACAAAATACATTAAAAATGGTGTTCCTCAGCTACATTTAGGTGATCAGCCATTCACAGGCTTCAAGATACTAAGGATGTTTACTGGACAAGTAAGATCACTAATACCCTTTGAATCTCATGACCTGCAGTTTTACAGCATTCATACTTATCCATATAATTATCAGGGACTCTGCTGGACAGAGTGACACACATGGCTCTACACTCCACAGACATTAGCATATTAAATCACCTTTTATTCATAGAAGATAGGAGCAGGAGTAGGCCATTCGGCCCCTCGAGTCTGCTCCGCCTTTCAATGAGATCATGGCTGATCATCCAAACTCAGTACCCTGTCCCTGCTTTCTCCCAATATCCCTTGATCCCTTTAGACTTAAGAAATATATCTAACTCCTTCTTCAATATATTTAATGAATTGGCCTCTACTGCCTTCTGTGGTAGAGAATTCCACAGGTTCACCACTCTCTGGGTGAAGAAATTCCTCCTCATCTCTGTCCTAAATGGCTTACCCCTTATCCTTAGACTGTGACCCCTGGTTCTGGACTCCCCCGCCATCAGGAACATCCTTCCTGCATCTAGTCTGTCTAGTCCTGTTAGAATTTTATAAGTTTCAATGAGATCCCCTCTCATTCTTCTAAACTCCAGCGAGTACAAGCCCAATCGACCCAATCTCTCCTCATACGTCATTCCACAGGAACAAGCTACATGTTAAATAAGATCAATCCACAGGCACATAGAGTGGGGGTCACCATTGACCAGAAACTTAACTGGACCAGCCACATAATTACTGTGGCATCAAGAGCAGGTCAGAGGCTGGTTATTCTGCAGCGAATGTCTCACCTCCTGACTCCCCAAAGCCTTTTCAACATCTACAAGGCACAAGTCAGGAGTATGATGGAATACTTTCCACTTGCCTGGATGAGTGCAGCTCCAACAACACATAAGAAGCTCAACATCATCCAGGACAAAGCAGTCTACTTGATTGGCACCCCGTCCACCGCCTTAAACATTCACTCCCTCCACCACCGGCGTACCATGGCTGCAGTGTGTACCATCTCCAAGATGCACTGCAGCAACTCGCCAAGGCTTCTTCGGCAGCACCTCCCAAACCCACGACCTCTTCCACCTAGAAGGACAAGGGCAGCAGGCGCATGTAAACACCACCACCTCCAAGTTCCCCTCCAAGTCACACACAATCCTGACTTAGAAGTATATCGCCGTTCCTTCATCGTCGTTGGGTCAAAATTCTGGAACTCCCTCCCTAATAGCACTGTGGGAGTACCTTCACCACACGGACTGCAGCGGTTCAAGAAGGTGGCTCACCACCACCTTCTCAGGGGCAATTAGGGATGGGCAATAAATGCTGGCCTTGCAAGTGACGCCCAGATCCCAGGAACTTATTTTAAAAAACATATTAATGTCTACGGTATATCAGACCATAATATATATTATATTGTGGCGGAGCCACTAAGGGACTCCGATCAACTGTATATAATTCCCTTTAACAATATGTTAGCTACAGCCTGAGTCTGTATCTTTGTATATACTGTTTGCATGTACAGAGCGCGGTCCCTTTAAGATGGCAGGCAAACACGATGACGTCACGCCGTTCATCACGTGATCCCCCACCGGCGGGAAAAACGTCATGACGTCATGATGCCAGCCATGGGACCGCCCAAGCAGTCCTCGGGGAGCCTCCGAACTGACTAGACCTGTATTCGTAGTTCTTGTGCATTTGTTTGTTAAATTCAGTGGGGGAGAAATTGGGTGAGTAGCGCCACCTGTTAGCACCTAAAGAGGCAGTCAGTGGCTGTAGCGCCACTGGCTGCGCCTCCCGCGATATTCAGTAGGGGCGCTAATGGTGGCGTTAGCCTTTTGCGCTGCGCCGCCACCGATGACATCATCGGTGTGCGCAGTGCCCCATTCGCACCCCGATCGCGATATTTGGTAGCGAACGCCGGTGTAGCGCCGTTCGCTACCTGCGCCCGGTTCACAGGGTCTTGCTGCACTGGCAGAGGCGCAAGTTAAGGTGGAGGTGTGGGGCGGCCGCTTTTTCGGTGGCCGCCTGCCAGCACTTCCGTCCCCGGCCTCCTGATCCCCCCCCCCGCAGCATTACCGGCTGTTTCCCGAGAGCCCGGCACTTCTCCTTGGTGCCGGGTTCTTTTGCCGGCACTCGCGATTGGGGCTCGCGCTGTTGCAGGCCCCTCCCCCTTAACAGTGGGAGGAAGGCCTGCAGTACCGCAGCGTGCCGTGCCGCAGCGTGTGGCGCTACGGCACATAGCGCTGCGAAATTCACTTTCAGCGCCCTAAGAGGGACGCGGAGCGCCTCGAGCCGCGCTCCGTCTCCCTCTAGGGGCACTTCAACTGAATTTGCAGCGATCGCTAATGCGGCGATTGCGGCGCAAATTCCAGCACCCAGGCGAACTTTGCGCCGCTTGGGCGCCTCAGGCCAATTTCTAGGCCAGTTAGTTTTACATTAAACATCGTTTGTTTGATCGCCTGAGTCGACCTCAGTCTCTTGATAGGAACTAGACATTCCTACAATATACCTATTGAAAGCAGCAAGAAAGAATTCAAGAAATAATCCATCATACATGTTACATCACGTTATCAAAAATGCTAATTTTTTTGTTTGCTGTGTGCTATGAAGAGATTGAAGGAATTAAAGGAGAGTTGTACTGCTTTGTTGCTCCCTGCACGTGCTGGGAAACTGTGCATCCCCTGCCCAAAACATCTCTGTCCATTCATTTCGTACATTAATCAAGCAGAAACTCTCTCTCTAAGTATCTATAAGGCAGATGGCTGGAAAGACCTACTCAGAATCCTCAACAAAATGAATAAAGCATTTGGCGAGGCTCCGATTAATATTATTAGAAGTGCCAGCAATGTAGCTGTGGGAGCATGAAGAATCTTAGTCTGATGTTCGAAACAGGGAGTGAGACATTAAACTGCAAATTATTGGCCAGATATTCTAACTTCAATAGTATGGAGATGCTGAAAAACATTTTATACAATGCGATTTATGTTCATCTAGGGAGAAGGTGCTCTTTCTTGCTTTATCTAAAGAGCACATAAGCAATAGCCTTTGAACAAGCTGGTTACACTTCAGTAATACACAGAAGTTCTGAGGAAGAGGTAACGACAGTAATGGATATATATAATTTACTTAGATTGGAAGCATTTGATAACGTCCCACATCTGAGGCTTTGAAAAAAAGCAACATCTCATGGAATTAATATTAAATTAAACTAGCTAAATTGAAAACCGGCTTCATGGTAGAAAGCAAAAGGTGACGATGTGTGGGGAAAAGCTTGCAGACAGGCAATGATTAGCAAAGTACTGCAGGGATCTATTCTGGGTCCACTTCTGTTACTTTTGTTAATGACACTAAGCTATGTGATGAGCATAAAGGAGACTGATAACATTCAAAGGGATCCAATCTAAATAAACAAATAGGCTAAGGAATTGATCTGAATGCATGTAAATGTAAGGTAATACATTTTGGAATATGAAACTCTTGTTCATGATGAAAGGATGTCCATTATCAAAGGTGGAAATGGAAATGATCTTAGGTGTGATTTACTAAAAGCAAAGAGTCAAATAAAGCTGTTATCAACAAGATTATAGGGGTAGAAATTGGTATGCGTTTTTCGGGCGAAAATAGGTGCAAAGTATAACAATTTTGCAGTGGGAGGGCCCATGCTGAATCTGCACCGGCATTGGCCCAACTTCTAAATTCGTGGGACCCTTTTGTAGGCGTCCCTGGCGGATTAGTTGGCAATGAGCGGGGGATGCACCAGTCTCTTCAGTGGCCCCCACCATTGCCAACTTTGGGCACGTTAAAAAAAATTAATTAAAAAGCCCGTCCTGTGGAGCCAGGTGAGCAGGACTATCCCCATCGACTGCACAGGAGCCACAATCAGCCCCCTCAGCAGCCTACTCCAATCCCCCCACCCCCGCACTCCCAGGATATACCTGGCATTGATGCCTTTTCTCAGGCAAACTACTGCGGAGGCATGACCAGTGCTGGCAGCTCATGCTGAGTACTTCAATGAGGCCCAAGAACTGATTTCCATCGAGCCTCAGGCCTCTCGGTTCGGGCGCAGGCTGATCGCACAGTGCCGAGTCTGGGGCAGAAAATGGGCCCTGACTAATTTCTAAGCCATCAAGGACTAACCTGCATCTTAAGGTCATTTGATTATTTTAACGCTGCCTACATAATTGGTAAAGCTACATTTCAAATATTGTGTGTATCTTTTGGGACACTTCAAAAAGACATGGATAAGCACTTGAGCAAAGAAGAACAATACAGATAATTCCAACACTTAGGACTTTGTTCTGGCGACAGATTCAGAGTTGAACCTACTTTATGGGAGGGTGTGATCCAGGTCTTTGGAATGACAAGAAATGTAGCTGTGAGCAAAGTATTTTAGTTGGGCTGCAAGTATAAAACATTTTTTTTGTCAGCCACATGTCTGGCATGTGAGGAAACTCATTACCATACTGAAGCATCTCCAGCCCACACGAATCCGCAATCCATATAGAGTGAGGAAGAAATGATTATGCATTGTGGCCATTATTCTAGCACAATGTTTACCTATTCTGGTTGCCGCCATATTAGCCCTTGCTTTTTTTAGGGCATCCCCGGAGGCCGCCTGAAAGCAGAGTTGGTCCAATTTAAATATAGAAACATAGAAGATAGGAGCAGGAGTGGGCCATTCGGCCCCTCGAGCCTGGTCCGCCATTGAACGAGATCATGGCTGATCATCCAAATTCAGTACCCTGTCCCTGCCTTCTCCTCAATATGCAAAGAAGGGCCTTGTTTCATTCAGGAACCTTTTGCAATATTTGCAAAACAACATGCCCGGGGAATGCTCTGAATAGTTTCCTCCCGTTCTACAGCAATGTGACCAGTGGTTCTTAAAGCGACCGCTGCATGCGGCGGAAAAGAGTTAGGTTGTTTGGATTCTACTTACTTTGATGTGGAGCTCCTTCGGGCTGCACAGGAACATTGCTTGCTCTGCGGCCCACACTCGCCCCCTCCCCACCCCACACCCTCTCTTGCTTGCCTCCCCTCTCTTCAATGACTCTTGTACCGAAATTAGGGTGGCCTGGATCATCGAGATGCTTGGGGGCTGCAGCTTGTGGCTACTATTACAATGAGGATCAATTTCTCATGAAACATGGACCTCCACCTTTGGGCGTAGGGATCATCCGACACCCGAAAACTCTCCCAAATCAATTTCTACCCCAATGTTTGTTTGCCTGATCTGGAGTGTGCAATCGCATCCCCCAATAGGAACACAACCTGCTTACTTATTCCAAAGAATTCTGTTGCAGGTTAGCGAGAGCAAAGGCTTAGTATTGCTGGATTATTATCAGGTAAAATTGCACAGCGCTAGTAAGCTTCTCACTGCTTGTCCAGCAATGACCACCGTACCCATCAGGGAAGTGGCTAGCGGGGTTATCTAGAGGCAAGTGGAAAGAATCCCAGCCCCCAGTAACAGATCTTCCTCCCTAGGACATGGCAATACCAAACAGTGTTTTATAAAAAATATTTCACCAATCAAAAAGTGTGATGATAGAGTGCGACACCAAAGTATAACACGGGAAATGTGATGCCAGTGTTACAGATAGAAACTGTGTAATATTGTATTATTTTTACAATATTACTGGTGAATCTCCCATGCACTACTAATGATACATCAAAGAGTGCCATGTTTTAAAAGACAAAAACATAATGGGGCAGTAATTCCTCCCCAAACGCGTGAGTACGGAAGGGGTACTCACGCGTCTGGCCGGAGGAAATGCCGGTTTTCAGCATGCACAGCGCATGCACTGAAAACCGGCATTTCCTCTCCTCTAACCCAAGAGTTGAAGAGGCTAGCGCGTGCGCTGTAGGGGGCAGCGCGTGCGTCTTGGATTTCCTCTGTTTTGGGGGATTTGCGCATGTCTAAAGACCTCCAGTCTTTACGCTTGTAAAAAGCACACGTAAGTATTTATTTTTACAGGTAAGTGGTGTTTTGGTGTAATTTAGGATTTTTTTCCCACAGGTTTATTATTTTAAAGAATCTACAATAAGGTAAGTTTAGTTTTAGACCCTTTTTATTAAAAATTTATTTTTTTCAAAAAATAAATTATTGTTTAAATTATTTTTTTTAACTTATTTATACTTAATTTAATGATTGGGATGTTTTTTAAATTTTTATTTAAAGTTTAAATAGTGTTTTGGGCCCCCGTAGTTTTCATGAGTTTGACAGTTCTTACTCTCAAACTCATGAATGAACCTTCCCCTCCCCTGATTGGTTGTACAGTGCTCACCTGATCCCAGCCGGCACATCGCACTAACTACGCCGCTGGATCAGGTAAGCACTGCGCGCTGACAGCTGAACCGGGCCTGTGACAGGAAATGCAAGCAGGCCCGGGCTTCAGATGTCAGCGCGCAGGGTGAGTGCAGATCGGGGGCTTGCACGTGCGGCAAGCCCCCGACACCAAGTTCTGGGCCATTATACCATGTAAAACACAATGGGAGTCATTCTAACTTTTGGCAGAAGTATAAAATGGGTGATATTGGATCGGCCTCCCATTGCACACCCCACCTAATTTTCCTTTCAAGACTGATCCGATACCACTCATTTTACATTATTGGCAAAAGTTAAAATGACCCCAATGTATTATTCCGATGCTGAACTGTCGGTGCGTGGCCTTTTAAGGCTATAAGATCTAATTAGTCCACGTTTCCTCCATTACAACAGTGACTACATTTCAAAAGTACTTCATTGGCTGTAAATGCTTTGGGACATCCAGAGATCGTGAAAGGCGCTATATAGAAACATAGAAGATAGGAGCAGGAGTAGGCCATTCGGCCCCTCGAGCCCGCTCCGCCATTTAATGAGATCATGGCTGATCATCCAAATTCGGTACCCTGTCCCTGCCTTCTCCCCATATCCCTTGATCCCTTTAGCCTCAAGAAATATATCCAACTCCTTCTTGAATATATTTAATGAGAATTCCACAGGTTCACCACTCTCTGGGTGAAGAAATTCCTCCTCATCTCAGTCCTAAATGGCTTACCCCTTATCCTTAGACTGTGACCCCTGGTTCTGGACTCCTCCACCATCGGGAACATCCTTCCTGCATTTAGTCTGTCTAGTCCTGTTAGAATGTTATAAGTTTCAATGAGATCCCCTCTCATTCTTCTAAACTCCAGCGAATATAAGCCTAATCGACCCAATCTCTCCTCATACGTCATTCTTGCCATCCCAGGTATCAGCCTGGTGAATCTTCGCTGCACTCTCTCCATGGCAAGAACATCCTTCCTCAGATAAGTCAACCAAAACTGCACACAATACTCAAGGTGTGGTCTCACCAAGGCCCTGTACAACTGCAGCAAGACTTCCTTGCTCCTGTACTCAAATCCTCTCGCTATGAAGGCCAACATACCATTTGCCTTCTTAACCGCCTGCTGCACCTGCATGCTTACCTTCAGCGACTGGCACACAAGGACACTCAGGTCTCGTTCCACTTCCCCTTTTCCCAATCTATTGCCATTCAGATAATAATCTGTCTTCCTGTTTTTGCCACCAAAGTGGATAACCTCGCATTTATCCACATTATACTGCATTTGCCATGCCTCTGCCCAATCACCCAACCTGTCCAAATCGTACTGGAGTTTCTCTGCATCCTCCTCCCAGCACACACGCCCACCCAGCTTTGCGTCGTCTGCAAACTTGGAGATATTACATCTAGTTCTCTCGTCTAGATCATTTATATATATTGTGAATAACTGGGGTCCTAGCACCGATCCCTGCGGTACCCCACTAGTCACTGCCTGCCACTCGGAAAAAGACCCATTTATTCCAACTCTTTGCTTCCTGTCTGCCAACCAGTTCTCTATCCAAGACAGTACCTTACCCCCAATCCCATATAAATGCAAGTCTTTCTTTTGCATTCTTGAAATGAATGTTCAGGTCAGTTATAGGAGAGGCTGCAGATCAGAACCCTGACTTTATTTGTGGGAAGGTAAATTAAGAAGCTTCAGATATTTGGTCCCAGTTTTGGGTATAATACAAAAATCTGTGCTCGGCAATGTGTGATGTCCCGAGTTTGACATCTAGAGTGTTGACATATCATTGTGCTTGATAGATATTAAATAGTGTTAAACTAGTTTCTACAATAGCTATACAAGACTTAATAATACAGAAATATACTTTATAGAAAGTAGTGATAATATTAAATCCACTTTGTAAATAACGGAGATAGTACTGAATTGTTATGCACTGTACACAATAGCTAACTTGCCAGATTATGCTGTATTCTAGGAAATGGATGACAGCAGTTCACACTGCAATAGCAATATACTGACATTTTCCTTCTTAGGGAGCAGAAAATTATATTTTAATAGATATACAAGAGAACCGTTGGTAAGAATATCCCCAAAGTATTCATTTCAATAGGACTGACAACTAGTAGGCAAATGGAAAAGGCGGTAATAGAAATAAGAACATATGAATTAGGAGTAGGAGTGGGCCATTCAATAAGATCATGGCCGATCTTTGACTTCAACTCCACTTTCCCGCCGATACAAAACTAATTTGGGTGTACAATATGAGAAAAAAATTTGTAACTTGTGGGTGATGAATTTATAGCATCATGGAAATTACAACACAGAATCAGGCCATTCGGCTTGCTGCTAACCGGACAACTGGAGCTGTCTCTAATCCCACTTCCTTGCTCTTTCTCTACATCCTTTTATATTCTTCCTTGCCAAATACTTATCCAAATCTCTTTAACATGAAGTCATAGTCTGTACCACAAAAGCCACTTGCGATGAAACATTCCATGATCTAATCATCCTCTGTGTGAAATAACAGCCCACGATATAAATGTACGCCTAATTTGGCAACCTGCCCAGCTAAACTGGGATACATCCTGGCGTAGTAAAGTGTAAAAGTCAGGGTCTTCATTTATTTGGGTACAAATCTTACTGCATCGTGGTTGCTTGAAGCACCAAAACATATGCACCAGGATAATCACCCATAAAGCTCCCTTTCGTGGACTGGCAGGGATCATATACCGGTCACCATAACGGGCATACATCCAATTTCTGGAGATTTGGAGTCATTAGTTCCTGACAGTAAACTCTACTGCATCAGTGCTAACTGAGAGCGGGTTTGTGTTTAGTCTTCGACTGCAACAACAAGTTATTATATTTATATAGCGCCTTTAACGTAGTAAAACGTCCCAAGGCGCTTCACAGCAGTATTCTAAGACCAAAAAAAAGTACTGTAAAAACAGATACACTTCTGGTGACGTGTAAGAAGTAGGTTGGCGCCCAGTAACTGCTCAAAGCCATTTTGTCTGTAATGTTATTCTGTTTATATTTTTCGCTGGACTGTTGCTTGAAAAGATGATTAAATTGCTGTCCCAAAAGTAGGACTGAAGAACATTACGATGCTGTGCTGTAATAAATTGCTTTTCAGTTGTATATGAAATTATGTTCAGTCCATGCATAGTGTGTATTATTAATTCAATATGCCAGATTGATGAGTTTCGGCTATATCAAGTTTGATGTATTCATTATCGGCACTCAGTACATTAATTCATGCTTAACTCCGGTAAATCAAAATTATACCATCTGGCTTCCTGTTGCTAATGATAAATTTGATCCAAGAGTGATTAAAACCGTGAAGCTATTGCATTTTAATATATAAATTAGGGGATTAAAAAGGCATTTAGGAATGACCAATAGTCAAAGCAATCCCAATGACAGAACTTAATTTGTGTACTTGCTAATAGATCTCCATTTTAATTAGCAGGCACAGATTTACAGCAATGACGTGTAGACAAAATATAGTGATTATGAAGAAAGAGGTTGTTAAGTTGATTAATTACCTTTAAAATACTTCTAAATGTAATCCGAATGAAATATATTGATAATTTAACAATGGGCTGTTTAACTAAAAGATTTGTTGTAGCTACAGTTTGTCATACCCATGCCGATGAGATATGTAAATGCATATTTTGTTGGTCTAGGTTGAGATGTCAAATCACAGTTCACTGAGGACGATGTACCTTTTGGCACAAAACATCACAGGCCAAAACGAAGTTGCATTTAGGTGACTGATACAATAATGCAGAAGTTAAAATGTTCACTCCCCATGATCGTGTGCATGATGATCATCATTGCAGCTCAAGTCACTGACAGCTTGGCTCCAAACTAAAAGGTCAGAATAAGAACATAAGAACATAAGAAATAGGAGCAGGAGTAGATCATTTGGCCCTTCGAGCCTGCTCCGCCATTCAATGAGATCACGGCTGATCTTCTATCTCATCTCCACTTTCCTGCACTATCCTCATATCCCTTGATTCCCTTAATATTCAAAAATCTATTGATCTCTGTCTTGAATATACTCAACGACTGAGCCTCCACAGCCCTCTGGGGTAGAGAATTCCAAAGATTCACCACCCTCTGAGTGAAGAAATTTCTCTTCATCTCAGTCCTAAATGGCCTAGAATACACGCTAACCTTACATCGTACAGCATACCTCCTCATCTTGTTGCCTTCCTTGGTATGACATGGCTCGAGAAGCTCAGAAATCAACATATTTCACACAGCATTCAATCATTTCTACCTGTGTTTACCCTTATCACTATCCATTCCCACGTAGATGCCTATCGAGATAGCTTGTTAAATGTACAGATCAACCACAATCTCACTGAATGGCGGAACAGGCTCGAGGGGCTGAATGGTCTACTCCTGTTCCTATGTAACTGTGCAAAGGTACTACTCAATGGCATTAACTCCTTTAGCTCTGGTTCTAAAATGTCACTATAATACTATTCAGATTTCATAGCAGAAAAAGAACTACTGATTTTGAACTCTGAGGTAAGCAACATTCAACAAATATAGTTTTAGTAATCAGTTTTTCTCTTTTGCCAATATACAAGTCAAAATGGTATGTTCTTCTCCATGCTCTTGAGCACCAGTTAATCTGCTCTACATGTCTTATGGAGTGGTTTCAGCAAACTAAAGAAGATGATACAAATTTACAAACTTAGAGAAACATTTATACATCGAAACTGCCAATTGACATTGCATTTTTAAAATTACATAATAGCTATTTCTAGCTGTCTAATATTATATAATGATGTTGGAAAGAAGAAGCTGTCTGGTCTAACAGTGTGATCGTACAGGCTACAGATGTGACTGAGTGCTTAAATGTGCATATAATTAAGAGGTTTTACCCATGAGCTGAAGCTTGAGTAGGAAGTTAATACTGAGGAAATCAGGAAAATGAAAATGGTACGACACACACACAAAGACCATCAGGGCATGTATATCACCATTGTTACAAGGGTCCAAAATGGTCCAAATTAAGTCAAAGTTTACTATTCAAGCACATAGCCAAAATGGTTTAGTTCCGATCATGGGTTTTCCATTTAGCTTGGCCCTAATTACTATCACCTATACCATGTCTTGACATTGAATGAAGCTGCCAGCACATAAGAACATAAGAATTAGGAGCAGGAGTCGGCCATACGGCCCCTCAAGCCTGCTCCGCCATTCAATAAGATCATGACTGATCATCTACCTCAACTCCCTTTTCCCGCCCAATCCCCATATCTGTTTGGTTCCCTTAGTGCCCAAGAATCTATCGATCTCCGTCTTCAATATCCTCAATGACTGAGCCTCCACAGCCCTCTGGGGTAGAGAATTCCAAAGATTCACAACACTCTGAGTGAAGAAATGTTTCCTCATCCCAGTCCTAAATGGCCGACCCCTTATCCTGAGACGATGAACCCCTGGTTCTAGACTCTCTAGCCAAGGAAAACAGCCTCTCTACATTGGCAGCTGGTGTACTTTCCCCAGCCTTGTTGAGGTACAGCCATGAGAACATAAGAACACAAGAAATAGGAGCAGGAGTAGGCCATTCAGCCCTTCGAGCCTGCTCCGCCATTCCATAAGATCATAGCTCATCATTGACCCCAACTCCACATTCCCGCCTCATCCTCATATCCATTGATTCCCTTAAGCACATACCTTAGATGATACAGATTTACAAACTCAGAGAAACATTTATACACAGAAACTGCCAATTGACATTGCATTTAAAAAATGTCAATAGCTATTTCTAGATGTCTAATATTATATTTTTTTATTCGTTCCTGGGATATGGGTGTCGCTGGCAAGGCCAGCATTTATTGCCCATCCTAGTTGCCCTTGAGAAGGTGGTGGTGAGCCGCCGCCTTGAACTGCTGCAGCCCGTGTGGTGAAGGTACTCCCACAGTGCTGTTAGGGAGGGAGTTCCAAGATTTTGACCCAGCGACTATGAAGGATCGGTGATATATTTCCACGTCAGGATCGTGTGTGACTTCGAGGGGAACTTGAAGGTGATGGTGTTCCCATGCGCCTGCTGCCCTTGTCCTTCTAGGTGGTAGAAGTCGCGAGTTTGGGAGGTGCTGTCGAAGAAGCCTTGGCGAATTGCTGCAGTACATCTTTTAGATGGTACACACTGCAGCCATGGTGTGCTGGGGGTGGAGGGAGTGAATGTTTAAGATGGTGGATGGGGTGCCAATCAAACGGGCTGCTTTGTCCTGTATGGTGTCGAGCTTTTGAGTGTTGTTGGAGCTGCACTCATCCAGGCAAGTGGAGAGTATTCCATCACACTCCTGACTTGTGCCTTGTAGATGGTGGAAAGGCTTTGGAGAGTCAGGAGGTGAGATACTCGCCACAGAATACTCAGCCTCTGACCTGCTCTTGCAGAAACAGTATTAATGTGGCTGGTCCAGTTAAGTTTCTGGTCAATGGTGACCCCCAGGATGTTGATGTTGGTGATGGTAATGCCGTTGAATGTTAAGGGGTGGTGGTTAGATGCTTGCTTGTTGCAGATAGTCATTGTCTGGCACTTGTGTGGCGCGAATGTTATCTGCCACTTATCAGCCCAAGCCTGAATGTCGTCCAGGTCTTGCTGCATGCGGGCACAGACTGCTTCATTATCTGAGGAGTTGCGAATGGAACTGAACACTGTGCAATCATCAGCGAACATCCCTAATTCTGACGTTATGATGGAGGGAAGGTCATTGATGAAGCAGCTGAAGATGGTTGGGTCTGGGACACTGCCTTGAGGAACTCCTGCAGCAATGTCCTGGGGCTGAGATGGTTGAGACCTCCAACAACCATAACCATCTTCCTTTGTGCTAGGTATGGCTCCAGCCAGTGGAGAGTTTTCCCCCCGATTCCCATGGCCTTCAATTTTACTAGGGCTCCTTGATGCCACACTCGGTCAAATGCTGCCTTGATGTCAAGGGCAGTCACTCTCACCTCACCTCTGGAATTCAGCACTTTTCTCCATGTTTGGACCAAGGCTGTAATGAGGTCTGGAGCTGCGTGATCCTGGCAGAACCCAAACTGAGCATCGGTGATCAGGTTATTGGTGAGTAAGTGCCGCTTGATAGCACGGTCGATGACACCTTCCATCACATTGCTGATGATTGAGAGTAGACTGATGGGGCGGTAATTGGCCGGGTTGGACCTGTCCTGCTTTTTGTGGACAGGATGTACCCGGGCAGTTTTTCATATTGTCGAGTAGATGGCCAGTGTTGTAGCTGTACTGGAACAGCTTGGCTAGAGGAGCAGCTAGTTCTGGAGCACAAGTCTTCAGCACGATAGCTGGGATATTTTTGGGGCCCATAGCCTTTGCTGTATCCAGTGCGCTCAGCCATTTCTTGATATCACGGGGAGTAAATTGAATTGGCTGAAGGCTGGCTTCTGTGATGATGGGGACCTCAAGAGTAGGCCGATATGGATCATCCACTCGGCACTTCTGGCTGAAGATGGTTGCAAATGCTTCAGCCTTGACTTTTGCACTCGCGTGCTGGACTCCACCATCATTGAGGATGGGGATGTTCATGGAGCCTCCTCCTCCTGTCAGTTGTTTAATTGTCCACCACCATTCATGACTGGATGTGTTGTGGTTTCCCCAGGTTGGCACTCATTTTTAGGTATGCCTGGTGCTGCTCCTGGCATGCTCTTCTACACTCCTCATTGAACCAGAGTTGATCCCCCGGCTTGATGGTAATGGTAGAGTGAGGGATATGCCAGGCCATGAGGTTACAAATTGTGGTGGAATACAATTCTGCTGCTGTTGATGGCCCACAGCTCCTCATGGATGCCTAGTTTTGAGCTATTGATCTGTTCTGAATCTATCCCATTTAGCACGGTGGTAGTGCCACACAACCCGATGGAGGGTGTCCTCAGAGTGCAGACAGAACTTCGTCTCCACAAGGACTGTGCGGTGGTCACTGCTACTATAATAGCGCCACCTGGTGACTACTGATGTATACAATAATAAAGCACATGGGCAGTACAGTTCTTACCGGAAGCCATGTTTTGCTGTTGTATATATATATGCTGTGTCCCAAGATATCACAGAACTGGGGATGAAGATGGGATTGCGGATTCCCTAGCTGAAATTTTTGTTGGAGGATAATCCTTCCAGCCGAACGAGGGACTGTTAGATGTTCTTCGTTTTGCGGAGAAAACTTAAAAATCCGAGGTAATTTCGAGCGCACGTGGTTGAACTGTCGACGTTGCCAGAGTCCAGATGGCCGCGCCTAGGGGAATAATAGAGCGCTTGGGTGAGTTCGATCACGACCGAGACTTTCGGAGTGCATGTGGAGCGGCTGGAAATGTTTTTCACCACGAATAGTATCGTCGAAGTCCCTGATGATGAAAACCGTAACCGGGCGGTTTTAGAAAGGAAACGGACTATTGTTTTGACTGAATCAGGCCCGAGGTGCTTGAAACCCTGAAAAATGTGCTTGTTCCCACCAAGCCAAAGGACACGCCACTGAACAGCACTACAGTCCCGAGCCCCTGGAAATTGCTGAAAGTTATCGTTTTGGAACACGCGATCAATTAAATGATGAGGGTATCAGTGAGTACATTGTAGCTTTAAAAAAGCTACCCATTCACTGTCATTTCAAAAACTTTCAGGACCCGAGCTTTGCGTGACCACTTTATTTGTGGGTTGAACAATGAAGGAATCAGAAGTAAATTGTTGACAACCCCTAACTTGACTTTTGATTTAGCTTGTCAGGCAGCTATATCGATGGATATGGCCGACCGATACTCCCGAGAGTTCCGCGCCATTTCCAGTCGTCAGACAACCGAGGTGAATGGGCTGCAGGCTAAAAGTAAAAGGCAGGTGGGCCCCAAGGCCTCAGCAAATGGCCAAGGTAACAGTGCATTGAAGCCGTGCCAGGTCTTTTCAAAGTTAGATCCAACAAACGCCTACCTACAACTTGAGTTAGATGAAGAGTCCAAGTCACGCTTGACTATAAATACTCACCGAGGCCTATATCAGTTCAATAGGCTACCATTTGGAGTGTCTTCCGCGCCCCCCCCCCCGACATATTCCAGGGGGTGGTGAACCAAATTTTGCAAGGGATTGAAGAGGTAGTGTGTTATTTGGATGACATACTCAGCACCAAACAGGCAAATCCACAATGAGGTGTTGAATGAAGCGCTCAAACGGCTAGAGAAGCACGGAGTACGAGTGACAGCTCACAAGTGTGAGTTGTTTTAAAACTCAGTGGAGTACTTAGGACACAGAGTAGACAAAGATGGTTTACATCCAACCAAGAGAAAGCTGGATGCAATCAGAAATGCACCCACTCCCAAGAATGTCTCTGACCTTCGATCATTTTTGGGTCTTTTAAATTATTACAGAAAGTTCCTCCCAAACTTGGCTACATTGTTACATCCACTGAATGAGCTGTTGAGAAAACAGGTCCCTTGGAAGTGGTCAAAAGAATTCGATTAAAGATTGTAAAAGCCAGTTAGTAGAGAGTACCATGTTAATACACAATGATGTATCTAAGGAGATCAAGCTAGCATGTGACGCCTCTCCGTAGAGTTGGGGCAGTGATCTCTCATGTACTAGATAGTGGGGAGGAGAGAACAATTGCTTTTGCTTCACACACTCAGTGCCAGTGAGCGGAACTATGCGCAGATCGAAAGGGAAGCTTTGTCATTGGTTTTTGGGGTCAAGAAGGAACACAAATACTTGTTTGGTCATAAGTTTACCATAGTTACTGACCATAAGCCGCTGACAGCAATCCTCCATCCAAAATCCCCAGTTCCAACCTTAGCTGCAACCCAACTGCAGAGATGGGCTTTGATTTTGTCAGCGTATACATATGACATTGAGTACAGATGATCAGCTGATCACAGTAATGCTGATGCTATGTCCAGGTTGCCATCTGTAAGATTTGCAAAATTTCTACATTTCCCCGAAGGCTGTTATTAATAAACGAGACCCCGCATGGACATTTTATATCAAAAAGAGGTACCCAAGATCGCGTCCGTGCCTCGTGGCAGAAAGCCTGTGGGATTTTAAAATGGACTCTGCAACGCAGACAGCTTGTGGATCGAAACCCAAGCTGCAGATTTCTGTGAAGAGAGACTTTGTATTTTGGAACCAGGCAGGACTCTGAATTATGCATTAGACCCAATTGGAGACAAATCTAAATTCAGTTTGGGCCTATAGTTAAGGCCATCAAGCAGTCTACATATATTATCGGAAACAGATTAACAGAACCATCGAGGCTGGACAGGCCCATCAAGGAACTTTCATGACAATACAAGTCAATTATCGGGCCGGTAGATGCGATTACCAGCCATCTAAAGACAGTTAGTATGGATTGCTACCATTATTTAAAATAGCCCGCCAAGATTAAGACAAAGAACTAACCTGATTTGGCGCGCAGATAAGGGTTTTCGAAAAAGGGTATAATTGAAGGCCCCCGGGTAGTAATCGAAGTTCGGTGGCGTGCTGTGCTGTCCTGGTGCTGCTGCTCTTCGGCCCCTCGCCCTCGTGGCTGCCGCTCTTTCCCCGTCCTGCGCTCACCCCCTGGCCTTTGCCCGTTCCTTTCCCCACTCCATCTGGAATCGTCCCGGCACCGGGTCGGGCGGACACGGACAATTCAGGCCAGGCGAGGCGGGACGCGATGAGGGGAGGAGGGAAGACCACCGGAGGGAAGGCCACCTGAGGAAGACCGCCTGAAGAAGACCAACTGAGGAGACGAACTGAGGGAGGCTTCGAATTATCGGGCCTTCAGCCTCGCCCGACCTTCGAATATCTGCACACCAACTCAATCTGTCGGCGGTCGACGAAGAATCATCACTGCAAGGTAAAGTACCCAAACAGAGACTTTAACTTTGGGGTACTCGAACCTAGACAACGCCCTCGCAGCGCCCGGAGACCACGTGATGACGGCAGGCTCCAGAGAGCACCAAGAGTGAACCCCGAACCCAACCGCTGTTTTGAGTCCAACAAACCCTTTTGATTGGTGAGCATGAAGTTCTGACCCCTCATAGCTTAACCTAGTTAGGTATAGGGGGTGGGATAAAGATAAGGGGATTGTTAAGATAGTTGTTTTCCCTCGATGTGCCGTGTGTTCCCCATTCCCTGTATAAGTATAATTATTCTTCTTTTGTATTTTTGCCTGTAGAAGTGTACACTAGTAATTTTTCCATAAGATTGTATCAGTTTTCCTCTTCAATAAAATCTGGGTTTTTGTTTACATCCAACCACCTGTCTACTCGAGTCTTCTCTGTACCGCCGCCTTGTACCTAAGTCCGGTGTCTAGAACCCAGGGGCGTGGGAGCGATTCGAACCGCTCATAAACAGTCAGAGGCATAACTGACTGGGCGTACGCGCCAAACACCACCACACGCCACCCCCTACACATCCCCATCACAAATTACACCCAATAGGGAAAAAGTGTTCTATTTCTCATACATTGATGAGCTGCCAGTCACATCTGAAGAGATTGGTAGGGCAACCAAATGTGACCCAATTATGTCAAAGGTGTATGATTACATAGCAAATGGATGGCCAAACTGGGTATCATAGGAAGATATCCATTCATACTTCTTTCGTAGGAATAAATTGTCACTGGATAAAGATTGTATCATGTGGGGAGCAAGAATGGTTATCCCAAATAGGTTCAGGTCTAAATTGTTAGAAGAACTTCATGACCAGCACCTGGGAATGTGCTTGATCAAGAACTTTGCACGCAGTTACTTATGGTGGCCAGGTTTAAATAAAGAGATAGAGTACATAGTCAGTTAGTGAGCAACATGTCAATTGGTGAGCAAGAAACCACCATCAGTACCATTACAACCATGGAAATGGCCTCCCAGAGTGTGGCAAAGGTTACAAGTAGATTTTACTGAGCTCAAAGGACAGCAATTGTTCATAGTGATAGATAGTCACTCGAAGTGAGCAGAGGTGTTTCCGATGAGGATAATAACAAGCAAAACACTAGACAATTTTTGAAGGTTGTTTTCTTCATATGAAGAAATTGTGTCTGATAATGGGCCCCAATTTTGTTCAGAAGAGTTCACACGGTTCATGAGCAGAAACGGTGTGAAACATACCAAAGTTCCACCATACCAACCTGCTTCAACTGGTGCAGCAGAGCGCACAGTACAAATTGTCAAACGTGCCCTCATCAAGCAAATTTTGGATCCAAATCTAAAGAAACATCAGTTGTTGTTGGACCACAAACTGGCAAATTTTCTGATTAACTATCAGAATACTCCTCATAACACTACTAGTAGAAAACCAGCAGAGTTGTTTTTCAAACGACATCCACGAACCAGGTTCTCGTTGTTAAAGCTAAACTTGGCACAGTCAGTAGAAGAAAAACAATCAAGGCAGAAAGAGAGTCATGATAAAGGTAGAGTTAGAGAGAGAAGTGTGATGTTGAACCAGAAGGTTAGAGTGAAGAACCATCGCCATAAATGGGTAAAGTGGTTACCAGGAAGAGTAGTGAAGATATGTGACCCTCGCACATATTTGGTCAAGATGTTTGATTATGGAAAGTTTAGGTTTGTTCACATTGATCATATCTTACCTACAGATGTGGAAGGAGTTGAAAGCTGGGATGATTCAGTTTATTCTGATGAGTCAGAGAGTCTTGTTACAAGTAGAGCACCAGTAGCAAATCCTACATCAAACGTACCAGAAACAAGTCCAAGACAAAGTCAGAATTTAAGTCTGAGCTCGAGTCAGGCAGACAAACAGTCTGAAAGTATAAAGGCCTAGAAATTCAGTTGGGCGCGCCAGCCGTTAGCGCCTTAGGGGGAGTAGATCTCGAGCGCTAGGCGCTTATCGCCCGGGCGCAGCGCGATCTGCGCCTCTCCCCAACTTCAGGACACATTTAGCGCCGGCGCAAAGTCTTAGCGTGCGCCCTGCTGCACTCGCAGATCATGACGTCATTTAATAGTGCAACGCCCTTTGTGCGCCCCAAACCGGAACTTCACTCACGCCGGCCCATTGTGCGCCGGGCGTCCCGAGCGACTGTGAAGTGGAACGGTACACAGGCCAGCCGGGCCGGGGGGAGCGCTAATTAAAGGGCACTTACCCAGCAGTATAAAGGCCAGCCATTTTGCAGCATTCACTCTTGTGCAACGGTTTTTTGGACAGAGACCAAGGAGGAGAGTTTACTGGTTTGGACCAACACTTGGACAGGTATTTTTGGCTCAGGCCAGAGCTTACCAATTATCTTTGCCTTCATTCAGAGCTCAGTGTTTGCCAGCATATAATGGGGGCTGCATTGGGTGGCAATGCTGAATTTCAGCCTTATGCCAGAAGGGCTTACAGACGCCGTGAGAGAGTGGCAGCCCTGGCTAGACGCAGAGGGGGCAACAGGCATCGCCAACTGAGGCCTTACCCACGCAGGGTATACCGCCAGCAGACCTCCTATCTGACCATGTCTGCCGCGATGTGTGTTAGGAGGCTGCGATTCCGAAGGGAGGTGGTTGCAGACATCTGCCGGCTGCTTCAGAGAGATCTGCAGCCACAGCTGATGCGCAGGATGTCTCTGTCGGTGGCAGTGAAGGTGACGGTGGCTCTCAACTTCTAAGCCTCCGGCTCCTTCCAATCCGCTACTGGGGACATCGCTAACATCTCCCAGTTCGCCGTGCATTGCTGCATCCGCCAGGTGACCGAAGCCCTTTTCAGAAGGAGACATCAATTCATCTCCTTCCCCATGACCCTGGAAAAGCAGCAGCAGCGTGCAGTGGGGTTTGCAAGAATAGCGGGCTTCCCCATGGTGCAGGGCGCCATTGACTGCACGCATGTAGCTTTGCGGGCACCTCTTGAGCATGCCGAGGAGTACCGCAACCGGAAGGGCTACCATTCCCTCAATGTACAGCTGGTGTGTGACCACAGGCAGCGCATCCTAGCTGTCAATGCCCGCTTTCCAGGCAGCAGCCACGATGCCTTTATCCTGCGACAGACAACTGTGGCTGACATGTTCCAGGCACAGCCTCCCCCAAGAGGATGGCTTATCGGGGACAAAGGCTATCCTTTGTGTACCTGGCTCATGACCCCGCTCCGCGCACCCACGACCCCTCCTGAAGAGGCATACAACGAGAGCCATCAAGCGACGAGGAACCTCATAGAACAAACAATCGGAGTGCTCAAGCAACGGTTCCGCTGTCTCGACCGCTCCGGGGGAGCCCTCCAGTATTCGCAGGATCGAGTCTCCCAATTCGTCGTCGTTTGCTGCATGCTGCACAACCTGGCTATCCGCAGGACTCAGGCACTGCCACCTCACGTTGGACCACCACCTCAGGAGGAGGAGCAGGAGGAGCATGAGGACGACGAGGACGAGGAGTACCAGCCCAGGAGGGATGCACAAGGTCCAAGGGTCGCCCGTCGTCGGCTTATTGAACGTCACTTCTAGGCCCCCTGTCAGGGAATGGCTTGTGCCAATGATAGAACATGATTGCAGCCGCTCCGCAAGCCCTCAGCCGGTTAAGGCAACAAACACTTCAAAGATCAAACATGGACAATGTGAATAAATAAAATGCTTTATTGTACAAACCCTGGGCCCTTCCCACATGAAAACCAAAAACAGATGAAACCCCCAAAAAACACTCAAACACATTACTCGCTCCCACAACCTGGGGAGGATTAACAAAATAGGGCAACTAAAATGGCCGTCATTCTCGGCCTTCGTCCAAAACAAACATCACATCATCGGCCTTCAAAAAACAAACATCCAATTCTCGGCCTCAAGAAACAAACACAAATGGCCACACATTCGACTATTTGGCCCGCTAGGGCGATGCCTTGGCCATCTTTGGGTGGCCCCTGCCCGCCCTGCTGCTCCGCCTCAAAGTAAGGCCATTGGCTGCTGCAAGGCTGGGGGCAGGCTCCTGAGGGGCACATGTCGTGACGGCAGATGCCCTTGGGGGTCGGCCTAGTCGAGGTCTGGCCATCGAGCGGGCGGCTGTTGATTGCTGCAGCTGTGGCTGGCCAGCATCAGTCGCTGCAGCAGCTCCTGGCAGCTCCACTGGGGGAGTGGCAGTGATGGCTGGAGGAATGGCGGCAAGCTGGCGGATGGCAGGCGCTCGCTGGTCGCCTGAGACACTGGCACTCGCCCGGGCCAGCACTGCAGCATGCGCACCAATCTGCCGAGGGACAGACCGATGTGCTGCTGCTGCGCGCCGGGTGCCCTGGCGATGCCTGGCTGACACAGCGAGTGTGGCAGCAGTGAGTGCCCGTGTTGACCTGTTCACTGACCGCAGCAGAGCAGCCAGTGACTGGACGGCACCACTAATCACCTGGCCAGTCGCTGACAGATCTGCCCGGTATTCCGCCCGACTGGTGGCCTCTAAGGGCCCGAACTCAGCCACACTCCGAGAGAGGGAATCGATGGACTCAGGCAACCGTGCCACTGCCGCCATGAGCTCCATGTGCCGGCGCTCCGAGTCCGCGGACAAGTCTTCGAGGCGTTCCATCTCCTCGGCGAAGAGCATCTCCTGACTGGAGGCCGGACTCTCCCTCTGGGGAGAAGGCCGCCGAGCTGGACGACCCTTCCTGCGTTGCTGGAGGCCGCTGGGCCCAGCAATTGGACTCCCCTCCGACGCATCCCCCCTCTGGGGAGAAGGCCGCCGAGCTTCCACCCCCCTCCCGCCTTTCTGCAGCACGCAGGTCCCAGGAGCTCCCCTCTCCTTCGACACTTCCGCCACGCTGCCCTCCATGGAAGACGTGTCCCCTACATTGGCCTGGGTGGCCGCGGCTGAGGGTTCCCCTGATGGGCCGCCTTCCTCTTGCTCCTCCTCCTGCTCCTCCTCGGAGGGTCTGTCACTGGCAAGTTGAGGGACCTCCTCTTGACCATCTGAAAGCAGGAAGGCACAAGAGTAGCTTTAGAGTGAGGAGAGGGCGTCAGTGCGGGATGCATGAGTGGTGGCATTCAGCGCATTGGTCGGACAGTGGCAAAGGATGTAGATCTGATGCGCAAGTGGGACGAGAGAGGTGCAAAAGGTGATGTCCTTACCATTGCTGCCCAGAACAGGGTCGGCATCTCCACATGCAACGGGCCCAATCACCCGGCCACCCATGAGGCGCTCCACGCGATGTTGCAGGTCGGTGAGTGGCTGGATATGGGGTCGTCCTCCCCCGGTCGCAGTCCGGCTCTTGCGATTATTCGCCAGTTTGGCCTGCAAGAGAAAGGACGGCCTCTAAGTACAGTGTGTCGCCGTGATCTTGTGTGCACTGCCTCCCATGGTGGAATAGCTTGGCCAGTGTGTTCAGTGCAGAATATGCAATTGATGCTCATGCCTGTGCCATAGCTGCTGGATGAAGACTGGCCATTAGAGCTTTCAGGTCCCTTTGCCCATAATGTGAGGTGCACATGCAAGGATGAGGAGGTCATTGGAAAGGGTACTCACCCTGACAATGCGTGTGAGGTCATTTAACTTTTTGCGGCATTGGGCACCAGTCCTGGGGACGTCGCTGTTGGCTGACAGCTTGCTGGCGACATGCCTCCAGGCTCTCCTGTAGACGCGGACCGTTGCTTTCTTGCCATTGTCCGGGTACAAAACATGGCGCCTCTTCTCCACAGCAGCAAGCAGCACACTCAGATCACGCTCTGAGAAGCGCTGCGCACGTTCACGGGCCTTCTCCATGTCTTCAGGCGCTATTTGGGTCCAGCAGCAGTGTTCAGGCCTAGCTGGAGGGCTCCACTATCCAGGGCGTGGCAGCAGACACAGTCGACCCTTCCCCCTTAAGAGCTGGCCGGCGCCAGGGTGTCTGCTGTCAATCACGAGATGGCCGCACCTGCGCTGCGCCCGGCCTCGGCGCTATCGATCACCACCTCTGGCTTAGCGCCCAAAGAGAGGCGTCCAGCAGCAGTTTTAGCACTCGCCCGAACTAGTAGGGCGAAGCTAATGAATATCGGAGAAGTGACCTAGATTTGGCGGCGGCCGCAAACTTTAGCGGACGCCCCACTTTAGCGCCCCAAAAGTGGCGTCAATGAATTTCTAGGCCAAAGAGTCCAAATGTAGATCAAGGTCAGCCCTTGGAGAAAAATTCTCCACAGGCTCAGCCTAGAATGAGACAAAGTCCTACAACAAGATCTGAAAGTTCTGTTCAAGAAAGAAGGTAGCCTCTTTGAAACTGAAAACCAGTGGTTATGTTTAATCTGTAAATATGGAACATAAGTTCATATCTTTTGTTTGTGTTATAGAATTCTACAGTAGAATTTGGAAACATAAAATGGGTTCCATTTGAGAAATGTATTCCAAGAGTTGTGTATATCATGCAAGTCATGTACAATGATTATTTGCTATGATTAACGTCTTCAATAAGGAGGGAGAAGTGTAATAGCACCACCTGGTGACTACTGATGTATTTAATAATAAAGCACATGGGCAGTACAGTTCTTACCGGAAGCCATGTTGTGCAGTTGTATATATATGCTGTGTCCCAAGATATCACAACTACCAATACTGTCATGGACAGATGCATCTGCGACAGGTAGATTGGTGAAGACGAGATCAAGTAGGTTCTTCCCTCGTGTTGGTTCTCTCACCACCTGCCGCAGGCCCGGACTGGCAGCTATGTCCTTCAGGACTCGGCCAGCTCGGTCAGTAGTGGTGCTACCGAGCCACTCTCGGTGATGGACATTGAAGTCCCCCACCCAGAGTACATTCTGTGCCCTTGCTACTCTCAGTGCTTCTTCCAAGTGGTGTTCAACATGGAGGAGTACTGATTCATCAGCTGAGGGAGGGCGGTAGGTGGTAATCAACAGGAGGTTTCCTTGCCCATGCTTGACCTGATGCAGTGAGACTTCATGGAGTCTGGAGTCAATGTTGAGGACTGTATGCCACTGTGTTGCCACCTCTGGTGGGTCTGTCCTGCTGGTGGGACAGGACATACCCAGGGATGGTGATGGAGGAGTCTGGGACGTTGGCAGAAATGTATGATTCCGTTAGTATGACTATGTCAAGCTGTTGCTTGACTAGTTGGTGGGACAGCTCTCCCAATTTTGGCACAAGTCCCCAGATGTTAGTGAGGAGGACTTTCCAGGGTCGACTGGGCTGGGTGTGCAGTTGTCGTGTCCGAAGCCAGTGCTGAGTGGTCTGTCCGGTTTTATTCTTATTATTGTTTCTTGTAGCAGTTTGTTACAACTGAGTGGCTTGCTAGGCCATTTCAGTGGCATTTCAAAGTCAATCATATTGTTGTGGGTCTGGAGTCACATATAGGCCAGACCAGGTAAGGACGGCAGATTTCCTTCCCTAAAGGACATTAGTGAACCAGATGGGTTTTTACAACAATCCAGTAGTGTCATGGTCACCATTACTGATACTAGCTTTTTATTCCAGATTTATTTAACTAACTGAATTTAAAATGTTAAAGGCAAATCGTGTTTAACCAACTTGATCGAGTTTTTTGATGAGGTAACAAAGAGGGTTGATGAGGGTAATGCGGTTGACGTAGTGTACATGGATTTCCAAAAGGTGTTCGACACAGTGCCACATAATAGGCTCACCAGCAAAGTTGAAGCCCATAGAATAAAAATGACAATGGCAGCATGGATACGAAATTGGCTAAGTGATAGGAAACAGGGAGTAGTGGTGTACGGTTGTTTTTCGGACTGGAGGAAGGTATACAGTGGTGTTTCCCAGGGGTCGGTTCTAGGACCATTGATTTTCTTGATATATATTAATGACTTGGACATGGGTGTACAGGGCACAATTTCAAAATTTGCAGATGACACAAAACTTGGAAGTATAGTGAACAATGAGGAGGAGAGTGATAGGCCTCAGGGAAAAATAGACAGGCTGGTGAAATGGGCGGACACATGGCAGATGAAATTTAACGCAGAAAAGTGCAAAGTGATACATTTTGGAAGAAAGAATGAGGAGAGGACATATAAACTAAATGGGACAATCCTAAAGGGGATGCATGAACAGCGAGACCTAGGGGTATGTGTGCACAAATCGTTGAAGGTGGCAGGGCAGGTTGAGAAAGCAGTTAAAAAGGCTTACGGGATCCTGGGCTTCATAAATAGAGGTATAGAGTACAAAAATGTGGAAATTATGATGAACCTGTATAAAACACTGGTTCGGCCCCAACTGGAGTAGTGTGTCCAATTCTGGGCACCACACTTTAGGAAGGATGTGACGGTCTTAGGGAAGGTGCAGAAAAGATTGACGAGAATGATTCCAGGAATGAGGGACTTCAGTTACGTTGATAGACTGGAGAAGCTTGGGTTGTTCTCCTTAGAGCAGAGAAGATAGAGGTGTTCAAAATCATGAGGGGTCAAGACAGAGTAGATAGAGGGAAACTGCTCCCATTGGCTGAAAGGTCAAGAACCAAAGGACACAGATTGAAGGTGATTGACAAAAGAACCAAAGGCGACATAAGAAAAAACTTTTTTATGCAGCGTGTGGTTAAGACCTGGAATGCACTGGCTGAAAGGGTGGTGGCGGCAGACTCAGTCTGATCTTTCAAAAGGGAGTTGGATAAATATCTGAAGGGAAAATATTTGCTGGGCTACGGGGAAAGGGACTAGCTGAGAGTCGGCACGGGCTCGACGGGTCGAATGGCCTTCTTCTGTGCTGTAACCATTCTATGATTCTAAATTCCACAGCTGCCATAGTGGGATTTGAGCTCATGTTCCTCAATTATTAGTCCAGGCCTGTGGATTACTAGTCCAGTAACGCAACCACTATGCTACCGTTCCCAATTTTGCGGGTGGTTATATAATGATGCTGGAACGAAGAAGCTGCCTGGTCTAACAGTGTAATGGTACAGGCCACAGATTTGACTGAGTGTTGTAATATAAATTTTTGACCAAATGGCGCAAGATTAATCTAAATGTGGAAAATGAAAAGCATTGGAAATCAATTTTGTGGTCTTAACGGCAAGATAAATTGTTATCCTTTTCAATAATTGGTCTTCAGTTATTTGCCCAGCATAAGCAGAACAAGACACATTTTAATTTTCCTGCAATTAGTGTTTAATGGGAGGTGTATTTTCATGCTAAATAATTAACCAAGTAATAATAGGCAGATAACAAACAGCAGCAGCTAGTTAAGTCTGTGCTGCGGCAAGTACTTCAAGGTTTGATTTTAAAACACAATCCATATTTTCATCAGAACTGCTCACTGCAGTCATTGTCACTAATATTGATCATTTTTACCGTGACCTTATTGTGAAAAATGGACTGCGTCTTTTTAATCATAATAGGACAATTTTCTGTTCGTGCTCACAGCATTTGATCATTGTTAATGAATAACTGTGAAGTTGTCAAAACACTCTATGGGATTCTCTGTTACAGTAATTTTTCCAAAAAAAACTGGTTAAAAACATTATGAGAAAAGATCACACGATAAGTATAAAATGTATTAGTGAGAATCTCATACCTGGCAGTAGAATGAGGGTGCTGTCACGGGCTCTTACTGTTGCAAGTTCCCTGTAAAAACACTGTGGTCCTAACATAGCTCACAATCTATTTCCCATTCTTTCGGCATCCTATGGCCTAATGTCAGACTTGTACCAGTCAGCACAAGATAAACATTGCATTTGGAATTAATTGGTATTGTGGTATTGGTCTGTCATTAATTAAAGGTAAACTTCCTACCTCGATAAAGAAAGAAAGGACTTGCATTTATATAGCGCCTTTCACAACCTCAGGACATCCCAAAGTGCTTTACAGCCAATGAAGTTCTTTTGAAGCGTAGTCACTGTTGTAATGTGGGAAACGCGACAGCCAATTTGCGCACAGCAAACTCCCACAAACAGCACTGTGATAATGACCAGATAACCTGTTTTAGTGATGTTGATTGAGGGAAAAATATTGGCCAGGACACCGGGGAGAACTCCTCTGATTTTCTTTAAATAATACCATGGGATCTTTTGCATCCACCTGAGATGGCAGACTGGGACTCAGTTTAACATTTCATCTGCAAGTCAGTATCTCTAACAGTGCAGCACTCCCTCAGTACTGCACTGGAGTGTCAGCCTAGAATCTTTTTTTGTGTTCAAGTCTCTGGAGTGGGACTTGAACCCCCAACCTTCTGACTCAGAGGCAAGAGTGCTACCAACTGATATCACTTTTATCAGCTGCCTAAAGTAATGACCAAATGCATTATTCAGCACCTACTACTTCCTTTCAGTGATGAACTTCAAAGAGCCCACTTCCTTCTGTAATTCCCAAGATGCTCCAAGTTTGAACCTTTAGATTCCCTTGTCCCTTAAAAGCACTCAGGACTACAACCACCCCCCAAATATTCCCGGAATATGGATGAAGAATGCTATAACGACCAACTCAAGTGAATGAAGTATCGATCAGCTGAAATTCTCATTAACATAGGAACCTCTGCACTTAGTCGCAAAAACATTTTTTTTAAAGCTGGCCTTTCTGATTTCTTCAATACATGGGTGAGGACTTGGAAGTCTTAAAATCGAAGTATGTTCGAAGATGAAAATGTAATCTTTCCCCATAGAGAATCACTCTGGGAAGTGTTTCTAGAGAAACAAAAAAGGCCCTTTTGGTTGTCCCCATCTACCAAACAGAGAGGGATATATCAGCCACAGTTGTCAACGGTTACATTCTCAACATCCTCCACTTCCACACCACACCACCTTAAGAGATGGGGGCGACGCACAACTAATGGAACAAAAAATGTAATGTCACTGTATAGATTGGCTTCAGACAGCTGCATTGCCACACAACGTCATGATGTAATAGGATATCTCAAGCTTATTTCAATCAACATCCAGAACTGGATATGGGACAAGCTGGCTAACAACACAGAGGCAGTGGAGGGGTCGAGAGAGGTGCTGGTGAGATAGAGTTGGGTGCCGTCAGCATACTTGTGGAACTTGACCCCTTGCCTTTGGATAATGTCACCGATGAGGAAAAGGAGGGGGTGCTTTTAGAGGTGATGAGGACGGTAGTTTTGAAAGGGAGGGGGGACAGCACCCGAGGAGAGGAAACTGTTCACATTGTCATCTGGGATGGGGTCTAGGAAGGGAAGTTCTGCAATTTAGTGGGAATGGGGTCAAGAGGTGGAACAGGATGAGCTCTGAGAGGGCATGAGGGGAGACAGGAGAAACTAGAGAATGATGCGGGTTCAAAGTTAGGGCAGGGACAAACCTTGGGAGAATATGTTCTGAAGTATATGTAATATTTCTATATCTAGTGGATTAAAATTGAGCAATCTGTACTTATACAGATTGTAAACTGGATTCGAATAACCAATTTACTACTTCAGAGTGTAGTCAAGTTCAGTTGAAGCATAAGAATTGTACAAAACAGCTAGTAAGTGTATACCACCCATAGCATCAGGTTTTTTTTCCATGCTATCTAATTTTTCATATCAGCAGAGGTACCTAATAAAACAGGAACTGAGTCAGTAGATAATGTGATTCTTGGAGTCTTTGTATGAGGTACGATAGTATCGGTAAAGAAACAATAAAATCAGAATTAAATGGCCCGTAGTTTAATTACTGTTTGACGAGCAGTTGAACAACAATAATTTAGTTAAAGTGGACAAAAGTTGAAAGAAATAGATAATGGAGAGTGGGGAGCTTTAGAGTACTGAAAGGTGATCGGGGGCAGGGGATAAGTGTCTTGGAGAAGGAAGAATGTAGGCAGCTAGAGATTAACATAAGGAAAATGGGAAATGACAAACAAAAGGTTCATTGATAGGCTGCGAATAGGAAAGTTTGCTGGAAAATGTCAGACTAATACCGCACAGCTTTAATAGTGAAGCAGACAGCACACGATACCATGTGGCCAAGATAAAGCAAATGTGAATACAGCGGCGTTAGACAAACAGAAAAAGGTCAGATTGCTTCAAGAGCGGAGTTCAGTTACAAGGACATGGCTATAAAATCTAGTTTTCTGAAACCTGGATTGACAAAGGTTAAAAGACAGGTGTAAAGAATGCAAATAGCTTCCCGACATAAAACTGGTTAAGACCAAATACTGCAGTGTGTAGGGGGTTTTGCTCTGCCCAATTACAGGGGTCTTTAGTGCCTGTTAATGTATTGGGCCTCTGTCTCCTTTATACCCTTGCAGCTTATGTTAGCCTGCAGGTCGGGTGTCACTAAACACCCTCTAAGGAGATAGAGAACAACAGCTTATAGAGGAGGACTAGAATACGGTGACGACCCGCACAGTTTATACCTAATCTGCAGGGTACTCCTGAGCCCAAGGGCTCCTATAGTCCTCTCTCTTTTTCCCTAGCCTGCTGTTCCCTTGTTTGGCGGGTTCGAAGCGCCCTAATGCCCCTATCTGGTTCTAACTCCAGAATTTGGATGGAGAACGATGCACTTTAAATAGACACTCGGAGACAAGTAGTCCTTGGAAAAAACAGGTGACAACCAATTTTATTTGGTTCTACCACGAACGTAATAAACACACACACTCTATGGCCTAGAAATTCAGTGCCCTTAGCACCGATTTTGCGGCGCTAGAGGGCCTAGCGCTGCAATTGGCGCCGGTTCCTAAATTGCCTGGGGCACTTCCGCGGCGGTAGACCGGTAGCGCTGCGCCGGCACCGATGACGTCATCGGTGTGCGCAGCGTCCCGGTTGCCGTGGTAACCCGGCCCCAAGCCGAAATTCAGTTGCGGCCGCCTCGCCAGTGGCAGCCGCAACTAAGACTCCGGCAAACGAGTGTTGCCGGAGTCTGCGCCGGCGCTTTAAGGAGGCGCGGCGGCCGGCCGCTTTCCCGCCGGCCGCCTGCCCGCAGCTCCCTCCCCGGACTTCTCCCCCCCCCCCCCCGGAACAGATGCAAGCCCGGCACTTGTCCGAGGTGCCGGGCTCATTTTTGAGGAGATTTGCGCGGGCCGCGGCCGGGTGCAGGCAGCTCCTCCTTAACGGAAGGAGGAGGCCTGCACTTCCCGAGCCTGCCGCACCACAGCGGGCGCCGCAGCGCCGGAATAGCGCCGCAACGGCGCGTTGCGCCAGTTTTCAGGCGCTAAAACCCTTCAGTAGCGCCGGCAGCCGTTTGGGCGCGGCGCTACTGAATTTTTGGCGCGCGCAAAGGGACTTAGCGCCGACGCTAACTTCCGGCGCTAAAGCCCTGGCGCAGCGCAAACTCAATTTCTAGGCCTATAACTATAAATACAATATGGGAGAGAACAGACATAACGAGAATGTTTTACACTGTTTTAACTTTACCAAGTCCAATCCCACCAACCCACTTTCCTACCTAGACTAGACTGACAGTTGCAGGCCCTTGGATTATACTCACAGCCTATTTTGAGTGCGGTTGTTGGGTTGTTGCTGTTGTTGGTTGGTTTGTGCTTGATGGAAAAGGCTCCCGAAATAGCGGGAGTGAATGCCGTCTTCCACAGCCACTTCGGTCGTTGGTGTCTTCTTGTTGATGTCCCCGGGACGGGAGTCGGTATACGGTGCGGTTTAAACTTTCAGTATGCCGATTGAGTCTGGGGCCTGATGGTGGATCTTCTCATCAGCGTGGTTGGAGTTCTTTAGATGGTAGTTCGCCCCAGCTCGTCTCTCCCTCAGCTTCTTAACTCGCTCTCCTGCTCTTTCTTCTGGTCTCTTTTCTAATAATCTCTTGGTTCTGTATTTTATACCCAATTCCATTTCGGCCTCTTCGCGCCCAATTAAATTGGTGTTTACAAGTTCGAGGGCAGGGGTATTGTTTTGAGTGCACAGCGGCTCCTCCAAGTCTGCTGTCCCATTGTGTCAGTCCTGGGACTTGATTATTTTGGGCCACCTCTTAACTGTAGTGATCCCAAAACTATTGTCCCTAGTCTGAGTTGATTAAGGTGATGATGGCCTGTACTCATAGCTCGATTAGGGGTGAGTCACATATCCTTGCTTCAGGCCTGACTCAGTCCCCTGATTGGCCTTTGAGAATGCACTTTGTTTCGATTGGCCAACATCTATGGCTCGCTTCTGAGCCACAGTCCCCTGTATTCAGATATCCCAGCCTGCTTTTCAGGACCACTGCATTGGCCGAAAATGTTGGTTTTAAACTGTATAGGGCAATCCAATTTTGGTCACCTTGCCCTTAGAGGGCTCCAATAAAACGTAGTTGTGGATTTTCAAACCCTACAAGTGTTAAAAGCAATACAGAAAGAGAGAGGAACATAAGAACATAAAAATAGGAGCAGGAGTCGGCCATTCGGCTCATTGAGCCTGCTCCGCCATTCAATAAGATCATGGCTGATCTTCGACCTCAACTCCACCTTCCCGCACTATCCCCATATCCCTTGGTTCCCTTAATATCCAAAAATCTATCGATCTCTGTCTTGAATGTACTCAATGACTGAGCCTCCACAGCTCTCTGGGGTAGAGAATTCCAAAGATTCACAACCCTTTTGAGTGAAGAAATTTCTCTTCATCTCAGTCCTAAATGGCTGACACCTTATTCCTGAGACTGTAATCCCTAGTTCTAGAGTTCCCAGCCAGGGGAAACATCCTCCCAGCATCTACCCTGTCAAGCCCTGTAAGAATTTTATTTTTCAATGAGATCACCTCTCATCCTTCTAAATTCTAGGGAATATAGGCTAAGCCTCCTCAATCTCTCTTCATAGCACAATCCCCCTATCCCAGGAACCAGTCCGGTGAACCTTTGTTGCACTCCCTCTAAGGCAAGTACAGGTAGACTATCCTTTATCCGAAAACCTCGGGACCAGCCGTGTTTCGGTTTTCGGAGAATTTCGGATTTCGGAAGGTGGGTCGGCGGGGGTCCGTGGGGGGGTCGGCGGGGGGCTCGGCGGGGGTCGGGGCCGGCGGGGGTCCGTGGGGGGGTCGGCGGGGGTCCGCGGGGGGGTCGGTGGGGGGTCGTGCGCACGACTTACGCTGACGCTCAGCGTAAGTCGGTGGGGGTCGGGGTCAGCGGGGGTCCGCGGGGGGGTCGGCGGGGGTCGGGGCCGGCGGGGGGGTCGGGGGGGGTCCACGGGGGGTCATGCGCTCGACTTACGCTGACGCTCAGCGTAAGTCGGCGGGGGTCGGGGTCGGCGGGGGTCCGCGGGGGGGTCGGCAGGGGTCGGGGCCGGCGGGGGTCCGCGAGGGGGTCAGCGGGGGTCCGCGGGGGGGTCTGCGGGGGGGTCCGCGGGGGGTCGTGCGCACAACTTACCCTTTATCCGAACTTCCGAAACCGGGACCCTCTAAAAACCTTCGGTTTTTTTCGTTCAGCGTAAGTCGTGCGCACGACTTACACTGAACGAAAAAACCTTCGGTTTTTAGAGGGTTTCGGTTTTCGGAAGTTCGGATAAAGGGTAGTCTACCTGTATATCCTTCCTTAGGTAAGGAGACCAAAACTGTACACAGTACTCCAGGTATGGTCTCACCAAAGTCATATATAATTGCAGGAAGACTTCTTTACTCTTATATTCCCATCCTTTTATAATAAAGGCTAACATATTATTTGCTTTCCTAATTGCTTGCTGTACCTGCATGTTAACTTTCAATGATTCGTGTGCAAGAAAACTCAGGTCCCTCTGAACACCAATATTAAAAAATATTCTGCTTTTCTATTTTTCCCACCAAAGTGGATAACTTCACATTTCTCCACAGTATATTCCATCTGCCATGTTCTTGCCCACTCACCTGTCTATATCCCTTTGCAGCCTCTTTGCGTCCTCCTCACCGCTTACTTTCCCACCTAACTTTGTATTGTCAGCAAACTTGGATACTTTACACTCAGTCCCCTCAGCAAAGTCATTGATATGAGCCCTAAAACTCTATAAAATGACTACAGCTCAACAAAATCAAACCTTGCCTTGAAAAGGAAAAAAAAACATTAGGACCACTCTAATGTCAAAATGATACCAAGCTGCTCGGTTTGATACTTGGAGTCGCTGGTATGAAGAAGAAGACCCAAATCACAGAGACGCCAGTGCCTCAAGCAGGGGCCATTTTAGGTTTTGTTTATAAATGCTTAAATGTTCCTTAATTTAATTTGGTTTTTCATGATCTCTCACTCTGAATATGTGACTTTCTGCATCTCACTGGCATGGGGATAACGGACATCTGTCATAGTAGCAAAGATTTATTTTTGTTAAATCCCTTGGCAGCAGGAATTGTTTTGACATGTTGAATTTTCTACCTTCAAAGACACATTTGCAGCCAAGAAATGAAGAAAATCAAATCAGCTTGTCCCAGTTTGCTGCTGGCATTATCAAACAAGTGGTAAATAGGGGAATTAATGAATGACACTTAAACATTGAGATGAGCTATTAGAAGGTCGGAGATCCTGGTGCTGCAGATCTCTGATTGCCATGCTCATACGCTACACATTTGGGACTGGTGCCATCTAACTGTCTTTAGATATCTATCCCCAAGTGCTGAATACCAAGTGCCATCTGATTGGTGTCCCTTTCTCATTTGTAGTCTCCAAACTCTTATTTATCTAATACAATAATATATTATCTCTCTTCTGCCGGATCAGGGGAGATTAAAGTTTAAATTTATTTTGAATAGATTCATTGCAAAGTTTAAATATTTTTTCTACGTTTTTTATTCGTTTATGGGATGTGGGCGTGGCTGGCAAGGCCAGCATTTATTGCCCATCCCTAGTTGCCCTTGAGAAGGTGGTGGTGAGCCGTCTTCTTGAACCGCTGCAGTCCGTGTGGTGAAGGTACTCCCACAGTGCTGTTAGGTAGGGTGTTCCAGGATTTTGGCCCAGCGACGATGAAGGATCGGCAATATACTTCCAAGTCAGGATGGTGTGTGACTTGGAGGGGAACTTGGAGGTGGTGATGTTCCCATGCGCCTGTTGCCCTTGTCCTTCTAGGGGGAGGTGGTCGCGGGTTTGGGAGGTGCTGCCGAAGAAGCATTGGCAAGTTGCTGCAATGCATCTTGTAGATGGTAATCACTGCTGCCACGGTATGTTTAAGGTGGTGGATGGGGTGCCAATCAAACGAGCTGCTTTGTCCTGGATGGTGTTGAGCTTCTTGAGTGTTGTTGGAGCTGCACTCATCCAGGCAAATGGAGAGTATTCCAAATGCCTCTGACTGTCTGTGTACATTGGGGGTGAAATTGGCCTGCCCCAGCAGCACAGAACGGGCTCATAGCGAATCAGCAGCCGGTTTTACACGGCGCCCGATCTTCTTTCCACTGAAGTTCACAAAACGATAGGTCAGGTTCTTTTTGGAGAATAGATTAGCTTCACCGTCAGTTTTACTTGGTTTGAAATTTTCTTGACAAGAAGATTCTTGACAGATCGGAAGTGCCGGTTTTCAGCACATGCGCTTCGCATGCCTGAAACTGGCATTTCCGATGCCCCTACGGGTGTGTACACAGCGCGTATACACCCGTAGGCATCGGAATATATGAGTCAATGCAATACAACAAGATAACTGACTCCATCTCAGGAGCCCTGCTTGTGTGAATTCTATGTGCAGGGTGGCACTGAACAAACTCTATAAGTAAATAGTTGCTTGTCCTTGTCTGATGTCAGTACTTGGGAGGATCAGGCATGGAACACGATAGGGTTTTTTTTCCTATGGCTTCATCCTCTGTGCCAAAGTTTCTGAAATGCCAATATTTGCAAATCCAGATCAGACATTTCATAAAATAGGAAATGTACTCTGCTGAAATGTCACATATGTTAAATGTTAAAAAGGGAGACACTTGTACACTTTTCAAGGAACAGCATCTTATCTTGCGCTCTGCAGTCCTCTAGCATTAATATTGATGTTAAATCTTCAGACCTTAAATTTAACTTCCAATTTCTCTTCGACAGGAGACAAGGGCACCCGTAGGATGGGTGCGTTGGTGCTTCTAGCCTGTGGGGCATCTCATGTTGTAATTTGTTTTTGTTTTTAGTTCTGCTTAGTCTATAGACAGGTAAAACCATTAGTAATAAATCGAATGACCTTGCAGGGAACAAGTGCCACAGGTACAACTGATGCTGTAGTTGGTGTTCTTAGGGGGTCAAAGAATGAGCAACTACTGCCACTATAAACACTGCCATCAACCTCCTGAGAACTTCAGGGTTAAGAAGGCAAATGGTATGTTGGCCTTCATCGCAAGAGGATTCGAGTACAGGAGCAAGGATGTCTTGCTGCAGTTGTACAGGGCCTTGGTGAGACCACACCTTGAGTATTGTGTGCAGTTTTGGTCGCCTTATCTGAGGAAGGACGTTCTTGCCATGGAGGGAGTGCAGCGAAGATTCACCAGACTGATACCTGGGATGGCAGGAATGACGTCTGAGGAGAGATTGGGTCGATTAGGCTTATATTCGCAAGAGTTTAGAAGAATGAGAGGGGATCTCATTGAAACTTATAAAATTCTAACAGGACTAGACAGACTAGATGCAGGAGTCCAGAACCAGGGGTCACAGTCTAAGGATAAGGGGTAAGTCATTTAGGACTGAGATGAGGAGGAATTTCTTTACCCAGAGAGTGGTGAACCTGTGGAATTCTCTACCACAGAAGGTCGTTGAGGCCAATTCATTAAATATATTCAAGAAGGAGTTAGATATATTTCTTAAGGCTAAAGGGATCAAGGGATATGGGGAGAAAGCAGGGACAGGGTACTGAATTTGGATGATCAGCCATGACCTCATTAAATGGCGGAACAGGCTCGAGGGGCCGAATGGCCTACTCCTGCTCCTATCTTCTATGTTTCCATGTTTCTTCCCAACCCCACTCAGCCAAATTCAAGTTATTGGATGCAGCTGTTTTTCTTTCAGATTACAAAAATATAAATTAGGTTCACATTGCGAATTGTGCATTTCTGCACATGTTGGAGGCGGACAATAAAATAACAATGATTGTAAGACAATAAGATGCAGCTTCTTTGCATCAAAAACAACTTTATATTAATGGGATGGGGAATTCCTCAATAGCTTCAAATACAATTATTACTGGGTGTATTATAAGACCCCAGGGGACCCCTGGTTCCAAATGATTCGAGGTTGAACCGTATTAGGGACAGTGATTTAACTTTATGCAGCACAAGCAAGACTTAATACATTACAGTATTCGAGCAGCAGTTTAGAGTATAATTGAGACTTATTACCACTTAGACTCTGGGTAGAAGCCACAACCGTGAGTAAGCTGCACCCTGTGTCTCTTGTCTCTCTCTCTCTCTCTCTCTCTCTCTGTGTCTCCCGGGTGTCTTCTTGATTCGTCCTGAAATCTTCTACTCCTGAAATCTTCTACACCTGAAATTTGTGGCTGTTAAGACCCCCTTCTTATACCCTTACTCTCATTCAAAACCAATGGAGCCCTCCTGAACCAATCACTGGCTGACACCCAAACCCAAAATCCAATCCTGAAGATGCCACGATGGTCGCACCCTGGATTATGCAGGTTTTTGGTCTGATGACAATCTTACATCATCTGTTTCTGACCATCAAGACTCATATCTGGGGTAGTTATGGCAACACAAAAGGAACATGTCTCCACCGGTTGAGATACGGCCCTTGCTCTTGGCCTTTGTATTTATAATCCACTGCGGATGTTATAACATTCCAGCACAATGGCAACTGCAGCTGACCTTGGGTCCCAGGCTAACTGCAGTCTATTCGACCGTGGTAATCTCTTTCTCACCCCAGGTTGTCTGGTTACAGCTCACTCACAGACTTTAAAGCATAAGAAACAGGGTTACATGTTATACAGAATTCAGGTTATCCATGCAGTTGATGATTACAAACTTCTACATTTAATCCTTACACGCGATTATAGATCTATTACTGATGATTATAAGATATTAATGGTTATAAAAGGTATTAAAACAAGTATTCAAAAGAAACAACTAACATGTAATTCATAACAATCTTACGGTCCCTGCCTCTTTTCTCAGTCTCTGGAATTCCATTAATTCTCTCAGATGTTCTGACAGACTGTCACTTTGCTAACAAGGCTTGTTGGAGTTGGCATTTTTAATATTTGGTCAAGCAGGCCTCTTTCTTCCATTTTAAAATCTAACCGGGTCGACCCAAGGCATATTACACTAGTTTAAAAGCACGATTATTCAAGAATCGCCGTGCATCGGCTAACAGTTACATACGACAAACTTAAACCTATAACTAATAATTTCGTCCGTGTTAGTTAGGGGGAATCTGAAGTGGAGATTTCTCAGGATTCTTACAGTGTGTAGTACAGGAAGCCATCTGCTCAATTTTCTTTCTGTCCTTTCATTTTCTCAGCTTCCCTTTCTTTGCATCACTTCTGACTTTGGTTTGCAACTGAGAGGTCCTTGGAGGTTAATACAGAGAACAAGCTAAAAGCTACAGCGGAATTTTTTTTTTCTGGAGTTATTTTTGTTGATGCCAATCAGACATGACCCAGTACTTCAGTATACCAGGCAAATGGCATCGAGAGAACATTAGACAGGGCATGGCAATGAGTTAAACACTGGTGTTTTCCCTCTAGGTTGAAATGCAGCCATACATATGGGATGAAAATCGTTTCTCTCTGATGGATGCATATGATATAAGTTTGGGAAGTCTGAATCCAGGCCCTAGTGGAAACTGTCCCACTTTAGCACTACAAATGGTGGCTCATCAAGAGAGGTTATAGGCTGATTGTATAGAAAATGGTAATTTAGAGAGTGTTTCTCCAAGGTTAGGACTAAGGTACAAAGTCAGTGCAGAGGGAAGAGTAGCGGTACTATACCTGACCTGGGAGTGCTTGGAGAATGACCAGAGGAGATGGGTAGGCTCTCTCTTGTTGGAGATGGTCATTGTCTGGTACTTGTGTGGCGTGAATGTTACTTGCCACTTACCAGCCCTAGCCTGAACGTTCTCTTAACTGCACCTTGGAAATATTGTTGCTGAAATGGTCCCCACATCTCAGAACTTCTCAGTTATTGACTCATGGTTCCAGAGCTGAGGATGGAGTCCTGAGAAAGCATTCTTGTGTTCCATAAATAATTTTGTAGGGTAGGGGAGTTCGGGGGGGGGGGCAGGTGCCAGTAGGATCAGCATACCACCAGTTCCAAAACTGAGGGAAAATGCTGGCTCCAAGATGTACACCTGCATTGGTAAGGGCTCCGATTGACGCACGGGGATGTCTTCCCTCGCACGGAGGAGCTTCCTTTAGATAGCTTTATCCTTCAGTGTCAGTTATCAGCAATAACATGACATCTAAATTATATGGAGTGACTTTTTTATGGCTGCCACTAGTCATAAATGTACAAATTGAATAGCATCATCAAGGATTTTAAAGTAAAATATTAATGGTCCTATAGCCTATTTAAAGTAATGTAGTGGCTAAACCTCATATAACTTGATGAAAAATTTAATTTTTCCCCAGCTTATAAAATGATCACCGATGAAATAAAAAGGTGTTCTGGAATTAACCAGACTGTCCCATTTTTAATAAAGAATTCAAACAATAGTCAGGAAAGAATTCCCTCTCCTCTCACTTCCCCAGCATATACTGTGGGGGTGGGGGTGAGGGTGGGGATGGGGGTGGGGCTGGGGGGTTGTGTGTGGGGGTGGGGGGTTGTGGGGGGGCTGTGGTGGGTGGGGCTCGGGGGGTGGGGGTGGGAGGTGGTGTGTGGGGGTGGGGGTTGTGTGGGGGTGGGGCTGGGGGGTGGGGGTGGGGGGGTTGTGGGTGGTGTGTGGGGGTGGGGGTGGGGTGGTGTCTGGGGGTGGGGGTTTGGGGGGTGGTGTGTGGGGGTGCGGGGTGTGGGGTGGGTGGAGGTTGGGGGTGTGGGGGGTGTGGGGTGGGGGGTGGGGGTTGGGTGTGGGTGTGGGGGTGGGGGTGAGGTGGGGGGTGTGGGGGTGTGGGTGTGGGGGTGTGGGGGTGGGGGTGGGGTGGGGTGTGGGGGTGGGGGGGTGGGGGGTGGTGTGTGGGGTTGCGGGGTGTGGGGGGGTGGGGTAGGGGTGGGGGTTGGGTGTGGGTGTGGGGGTGGGGGTGAGGTGGGGGGTGTGGGGGTGTGGGGTGTGGGGGTGGGGGTGTGGGGGTGGGGGTGGGGTGAGGTGGGGGGTGTGGGGGTGTGGGTGTGGGGGTGTGGGGGTGGGGGTGGGGTGGGGTGTGGGGGTGGGGGGGTGGGGGGTGGTGTGTGGGGTTGCGGGGTGTGGGGGGGTGGGGTGGGGGTGGGGGTTGGGTGTGGGTGTGGGGGTGGGGGTGAGGTGGGTGGTGTGGGGGTGTGGGGTGTGGGGGTGGGGGTGTGGGGGTGGGGGTGGGGTGAGGTGGGGGTGCGGGGGTGTGGGGTGTGGGGGTGGGGCTGGGGGTGGGGGTGGGGTGGGGTGTGGGGGTGGGGGGTGGGGGTGTGTGGGGGGGGTGGGGAATGGGGTGATGCCATTTGGAAGCGATGTGTACAGTTTTAAATTTGCTGCAAAATGGCTGATGCTGAGCATACGGTGTCCAAAATGGAGCTTGCTTCATTCCTCAGCAGTGGCACTTCTGATGCAGAGCATAGAACTTCACAAGAATGTTTTCACAAGAGTCCATCCCCAGCTCTGGAACTATGAGTCAATAATTAAGCAGTTCTGAGATGTGGGGACGTTTTCAGCAACAACATGTCCAAGATGCAGTTAAGAAAATATCCAGGCTTGGGCTAATAAGTGGCAAGTAACATTCGCGCCACACAAGTGCCAGGCAATGACTGTCTCCAACAAGAGAGAGCCTAACCACCTCCTCTAGAAATTCTATGGCGTTACCGTCGCCGAATCCCCCACCATTAACATTCTGGGGGTTGCCATTGACCAGAAACACAACTGGACCAACCATATAAATGCTGTAGCTACTAGAGGTGCTCTGGAATTAACCAGACTGTCCCATTTTTAATAAAGAATTCAAACAATATTCAGGAAAGAATTCCCTACGTGTATCAGCTGTGGCTCAGTTGGTAGCACACTCGCCTCTGGTGTCAGAAGGTTGTGGGTTCACAGTCCCACTCCAGGGACTTGAGCACATAAAGCTAGGCTGACACTCCAGTGCAGTGCTGAGGGAGTGCTGCACTGTCAGAGGTGCCGTCTTTCGGATGAGACATTAAACCAAGGTCCCGTCTGCCCTCTCAGGTGGACGTAAAAGATCCCTTGACGCTATTTCGAAGAAGAGTAGGGGAGTTATCTCCGGTGTCCTGGGTCAATATTTATCCCTCAACCAACATAACAAAAGTAGATTATCTGGTCATTATCACATTGCTGTTTGTGGGAGCTTGCTGTGCGCAAATTGGCTGCTGCATTTCCCACATTACAACAGTGACTACACTCCAAAAGTACTTAATTGACTTTAAAGCACTTTGAGATGTCCGGTGGTTGTGAAAGGCGCTATATAAATGCAAGTCTTTCTTTCTTGGAGGAGATCAGAGGCTCGGTATTGTGTGGCAAGTGGCTTACCTCCTGACTCCCTGAAGTGTCAGCCATGGCTCAGTTGGTAGCACCCTGGCCTCTGAGTCAGAAGGGTCTGGGTTCAAGTCCTACTCCAGAGACTTGAGCACAGAAATCTAGGCTGACACTCCAGTGCAGTACTGAGGGAGTGCAGCACTGTCAGAGGTGCCGTCTTTCAAATGAGATGTTAAGCCAAGGCCCTGTCTGCTCTTTCAGATGGACTTAAAAGGTCCTATGGCACTATTTCGAAGAAGAGCAGGGGTGTTATCCCCAGTGTCCTGGCCAATATTTGCCCCTCAATCAACATCACTAAAACAGATTATCTGAGCATCATCACATTGTTGTTAGTGGGATTTTCTGTGTGCAAATTGGCTGCCACATTTCCTACATTACAACAGTGACTACACTCCAAAAGAAAGTACTTCATTGGCTGTAAAGCACTTTGGGATGTCCAGTGTTCATGAAAGGCGCTATACAAATGCAAGTCTTTCTTTTTCTTTTTCCCTCCAAAGCCTCTCCACCACCTACAAAGCACAAGTCAGGAGTGTGATGGAATACTCTCCACTTGCCTGGATGGATGCAGCTGCAACAACATTGAAGAAGCTCGACACCATCCATTACAAAGCAGCCTGCTTGATTGGCACCCCATCCACCACCTTAAACATCCACTCCCTCCACCACCAGCGCACCGTGGCTGCAGTGTGTACCATCTACAAGATGCACTGCAGCAACTCGCCAAGGCTTCTTCGACAGCACCTCCCAAGTCTGCGACCTCCATCACCTCCAAGTTCAAGTCACACACAATCCTGATTTGGAAGTATATCGGCCGTTCCTTCATCGTCGCTGGGTCAAAATCCTGGAACTTCCTCCCTAACAGCACTGTGGGAGTACCTTCACCACACGGACTGCAGCGGTTCAAGAAGACGGCTCACCACCACCTTCTCAAGAGATGGGCAATAAATGCTGGCCTTGCCAGTGACGCCCATATCCCGAGAATGAATTAAATAAAAACCTCTGTGTCTCTCTTAACTGTTTTACTCATTTGTTCCAACAAATGTTAAGAGGAAACACCATAGAAACCAAGTATTCTCTGGTAGGGAGCAACCACTGTATGCATCTCCCCACACACTGAGAGCGATTTGTAAGTAGAGCGATCCTTTCATCAGGACATCATGATGATTGGAATCAATTATTTCTGAGCAGTTTACCAAACCTCTGTCTAACCTTTCACTATGTATTTTTTCCTTTTCTCCTATAATTTGTCTATTTTGTTTTGCTATTTCCCTGCCTTTTCCTTACCAGGTATCTTCATTTTCATTGCATCTGACCATCACCAGTTCTCACTGACACCTGCTGGGTCCAACCACCTTGCTGATTTAATCTCACGTATTGTAGGAATGTCTAGTTCCTATCCAAAGACTGAGGTCCACTCAGGCGCTTAAACAAGACGAAGTTTAATGGAAACTAACAGGTTTAAACAAGTAACTGCAGGAGAACATCGAGTGTAGGTCTATTCAGTTCGGAGGCGCCACGAGGACTGCTGGCTGGTCCCGTGGTTGACGTCATGACGTCATCGCGTTCTTCCCGCCAGTGGGGGATCACGTGATGTACGGCGTGACGTCATCGCGTTTACCCGCGCTGTTAAAGCAATCACGCTCTATACAAGTAAACAGTATAAATAAAGATACAGACTCAGGCTGTAGCTAACATGTTGTTAAAGAGAATTATATACAAACGGTCTGAGTCCTTTAGTGGCTCCGCCACATGCGCCCCCCCAGAATTGTCTTTAACAGCAAAAGTGAGATGGTGAGGAGGCCGGACAAGCCTGTCCGAGCGACTTCTGTAACCCTGAAGTGGAAGCTGATGGCCGGTGGTCGAGCTGTCGGGCGGTTGTGGTGGAGCTGGCGGTTGGCCCCGTTTTGGCGGTTGAGCGATTTCGACTGGGCTGTCCAGGTCTAACTGCGCCGGCTTCAGTCGGTCAACCGATATGTGGTCCGGTTTTCCTCCGATATCGACCGAAAAGGATTTGTCTCCCGGCTCTATGACGCGGAAGGGACTAGTGTAAGGAGGCTTGAGCGGTTCCCGGTGAGCGTCGTGGCGGATAAACACGTACTCGCCGCTTTTCAGCTCAGTTGGGACGTGGGAGCTCTGTAAGCTGTGATGCGACGTAGGCACTGGAGCGAAACATCTGGCCGCTTCCTGGTGGCTGACGAGTTGCTGGGATGCGGACCATGGCTCTGTTGGAGGCGGGAGGAAATCCCCTGGTACTCGTAGTGGTTGGCCATATACGAGTTCCGCCGAGGAGGATTGTAAATCTTCTTTGGGCACCGTACGAAGACCCAAAAGGACCCAGGGAAGTCTGTCCACCCATCCCGCGCCTTGAAGACTGGCCCACAGAGCGGCTTTGAGGGACCTGTGGAATCGTTCGCACAGACCGTTCACCTGTGGATGATAGGCGGTGGTGCGATGTAGTTTGGTGCCGAGCCCTTGAGCCACAGCGTTTCAGAGCTCAGAGGAAAACTGCGGTCCACGATCGGAAGAGATGTCCACCAGTACACCGAAACGAGCAACCCAAGAGGAGATGAAAGCTCTGGCCACGTCTGCCGAAGTGGTGGAAACCAAAGGAACTGCCTCTGGCCATCAAGTGGTGCGGTCTACCATTGTGTGGATGTGTGTAAAACCTTGAGAAGGTGGGCCTGGTCAGATCTGGGAACCCTCCGAGGAGCCGAGTGAAGTCGTCTGGAGGTGGGACCGCACAGAAGACAGTGCGCGGCACGGCGTTACCGCGGTGGCATGGGATGGAGTGGAACGTGGCCGCATTGATCAACCGGCGGTGCCTGACATCGACCAGGAGGCCGTTGGCGCACAAAAAATCCGCCCCAAGGATGGCCTGCGTGACTTTGGCCGTGATGAATTCTCAGTGGAAACGCTGACCGCCGAAACACACCTGGACCCGCCGCCTTCCGAAGGTCCGAACGGCCACGCACATAACCGCCGCGAGGGCAGGGCCATGGCCGCCAGCTAGTATAGCGAGATTTGACGCAGGTAGGATGCTACACTGCGCCCCGGTATCGCAAAGGAAACGTCGACCAGATAGGGAGTCGGTGATGAAGAGAAGCTTCCCTGAGTCTCCGATGGCCATTGCAGCCATGGGGCGCTCGTTAGACCCGGTCCTCTTTCGCCAGGGTGTCTGAAGATGTTTTTTTGTTGTGCGAAAAGCTGCAGGGAGTGTTGCAGCATCTTGCTTTCACGCCAAAATGGGCGTGGTAAAAGCACAACCTCGCTGATTGAGGAGCTGGAGCAGCATCTGTGGGGGCTGGGCGCCTCGTGGCTGTGCAGTGCTGTTGTGTCACCGCGAAGATCTTGTCCGCTTCGGCAGCAAGCTCCGCGCAGTCTGTGACTTCGGACCTGGCTAGGGCAGCCTGAACTTGCTCCGGGAGTAGGCTGAGGAATAGCTCCCTGAAGAGGAAGCATTCCGGCTCAGACCTGAGGAGCGTGAGCATCTGGCTCATGAGCTCGGATGGCTTGGAGTCCCCGAGGCCGGGCATAGCGAGCAGCCGGCGGGCGCGCTCCAACTTCGTGAGCCCGAAGACCTGCAGCAACCACGCCTTTAAGGTGTCATACTTGCGATCAGTAGGCGGAGTACCGAGTAGGCTGATGATCCACGAGGCTGTGGCGCTGTCGAGGGCGGAGACCACGTAATAATAATGGGTCTGATCCTCAACGATGTCCCTGATGGCGAACTGGGCTTCAGCCTGGATGAACCACGCGGCTGGTTGTTGCTCCCAGAACTGTGGTAGCTTCAAGGTAATGGCGTTCGTTTCCATGTTGATTATCTTCTGCGAAAACCGTTCGCAAAAGTCGGGGTCACCAATGTAGGAATGTCTAGTTCCTATCCAAAGACTGAGGTCCACTCAGGCGCTTAAACAAAACGAAGTTTAATGGAAGCTAACAGGTTTAAACAAGTAATTGCAGGAGAACATCGAGTGTAGGTCTATTCAGTTCAGAGGCTCCACGAGGACTGCTGGCTGGTCCCGTGGTTGACGTCATGACGTCATGATGTTCTTCCCACCAGTGGGGGATCACGTGATGTACGGCGTGACGTCATCGCGTTTACCCGCGCTGTTAAAGCAATCACGCTCTATACAAGTAAACAGTATAAATAAAGATACAGACTCAGGCTGTAGCTAATAAGTTGTTAAAGAGAATTATATACAAACGGTCTGAGTCCTTTAGTGGCTCCGCCACAGTATCATAAAGGTTTCTGGTGCCCAGGAGAGAGACAATAAAGCACAAATCTGCTAATTGTTCAATTGTCACTACTTTAGTGTTTGCCACTAGAATCACGTTAGGGAATGTTGGTAATCATTCCTTTGGGGTGAAACAATACTCACCACTTTAGGATACGGCGTTAAACATCTCTTTGGGGTCTGACAATCAAAATGTCTTGGATCTCAATCTCTATCAAAAAAAAGGCTAAAATCTAAGCAGTTAATAATGCCGATGAGATCCTGGGCTTTATAAATAGAGGCATAGAGTACAAAAGCCAAGAAGTTATGCTAAACCTATAGAAAACATTAGTTCTGACCCAGAAGGAGTATTGGCCTAGAAATTCAGTTGGCTGCGCCAGCCGTTAGCGCCTTAGGAGGAGTAGATCTCGAGCGCTAGGCGCTTAGCGCCCGGGCGCAGCGCGATCTGCGCCTCGCCCCAACTTCAGTAGACATTTAGCGCCGGCGCAAAGTCATTGCGCACGCTCATCTGCGCGCGCAGATCATGACGTCATTTCGTCATGCAACGCCCTTTGTGCGCCCGGAACCGGAACTTCACTCGCGCCGCCCCATTGTGCACCTGGCGGCCCTAGCGACTGTTGAGTCAATTGGTGCTCAGCCGATGCGGGCCGCGGGGAGCGCAAATTAAAGGGCACTCCTGCAGTAGAAAAGGCAGCCATTTTGCAACACTCCTTCTTTGGGAGGAGGAGGAGGAGGAGGAGGAGGTGGAGGAGGAGGAGGAGGAGGAGAAGAAGACCGGTACCACATAACAAACTGATGGAGAGCACAAATACACTAGCCTCGGCCTGTCAAAAAAACAAATCCACCCTCCCCCTTTAAGAGCTCACCGGTGCCAGAGTGTCTGCCGGCAATCAGCAGCTCGCCGCACCTGCCCTGCGCCCAACTTCCGGTGTTAGCGCCCCGGACTGCCGGCTTAGCGCCTAATGATAGTCGTGCATCGCCTGTTTTAGCGCAGCAGCAACCTCTTAGGGCGATGCAACTGAATATCGGCGAAGGGGGCTCGACTTTGCACCGGGCGCAAACTTTAGCGGCCGCCCGACTTTACCGCCCCAAAAGTGGCTATACTGAATTTCTAGGCCATTGTGTCCAATTGTGGGTACTGCACTTTAGGGAGGACATGAAGGCTTTGGAGCGGGTACAGAACAGCTTTACTACAACAGTAGAACAGAAAACACTGGAAAAGCTCAGCAGGCCAGGCAGCATCCGTGGAGAGAGAAACAGAGTTAACGTTTCAGGTCGATGACCCTTCATCGGAATTGGAAAAAAGCAGGAAATGGAAAGCAAGTTTAGGGGCTGGGAAAAGGGGGAGGGGATGAAAGAACAAAAGGGAAGGTCAGTGATAGGATAGAAAACAGGAGAGATTAAGAGACATTGAGAGACATTAAGGGATATTCAAGGCCAGAGGAGATGGTAATGGGACAGGTTAAGGAATAAAGGATGGCTCTAGATGAGGAGTGAATTGCGCTGGCAGAATGAAGGACAGCTGCCGTGTGGGAGGGAAGAAAAAAAAGGGCCAAACAAAAACTGTGGATAAAAAAAAGAAGAAAATATATATATGTGATAGGGGCCGAGGTTATGATCTGAAATTGTTGAACTCTATTTTGAGTCCAGAGGGCTGTAAAGTGCCTAATTGAAAGATGAGGTGCTGTTCCTCGAGCTTACGCTGAGCTTCCATGGAACAATGCAAGGATGGTGAGGTCTGAGTGGGAATGGAGCAGTGAATTAAAGTAACAGGCCACTGGGAGCTCTGGGTCCCCCCTTACGGACTGAACCGAGGTGTTCCGCAAAGCGGTCACCCAATCTGCGTTTGGTCTCCCCAATGTAGAGGAGACCACATCGTGAGCAGCGAACACAGTATACTAGATTGCAAGAAGTACAAGTAAATCGCTGTTTCACCTGGAAGGGGTGTTTGCGGCCCTGGACAGTGGGGAGGTAGAAGGGCATGTGTTGCATCTCCTGCACTTGCACGGGAAGGTGCCGGGCGAAGGGGAAGGGGTGCTGGGGGTGGTAGAGGAGTGGACTACAACAGTTCCAGGGATGAGGGAATTCAGTTACGTGGATAGACTGGAGAAGCTGGGGTTGTTTCCTTGGAGCAGAGAAGGCTAAGAGGAGATTTGATAGAGGTGTTTAAAATCTTGAAGGGTTTAGATTGAGTAAATAAAGAGAAACTGTTTCCAATGGCAGATGGGTCAATAACCAGAGGGCATAGATTGAAGGTAATCAGCAAAGGAACCAGAGGCGACATGAGGAAAAACTTTTTTATGCAACGAGTGATTTGGAATGCACTGCCTGATCAGGCGGTGGATAGAGATTCAATAGTAGCCTTCAAAAGGGAATTGCATAAATACTAGGAGGAGAAAATATTGCAGGGATATGGGGAAAGAGCAGGGCAGTGGGACTAACTGGATTGCTCTTCGAAAGAGCCGGCGCAGACTCGATGGGCCGAATGGCTTCCTTCTGTGCTGTACTATTCGATGAGTCTATGATTCAGTGCATGTTTCAAATCTGTTTGTTTTTTTGTTGAGTATTGCGCTGTACCGTAATGATAAAGTTAAAATAATTGTAATAGCGCAGCTTTAAAATTTTAAATCAAGATCAAAGAAGAATACAGAGAGCAACATTTTGAAATGCGACGGATTTAAGAGTTGGAGCACGCAGGGTCACTAACAATCAGTTTCTAGATGGATGGAAGACAAGCTAGCAAAAAATAGAGTGTGTGAAATGTGTGAGGTCAGACGTAAAAGGAGAAATGCTTGGTCTGCGATGCAATCTTTCATATTCAATACATAAGTGCTGAAAGAGATTTCTGTTAATAAGTTGAAGTACCAAGGCGGTCAAACTGTAAGTGCCATGAGTGAGATATTACTATGCAATAAGGACGGGGATAAATATTAGAGGGAATGGGCCATCCGTGCACTTTCCAGCATTAGGCAACAGAAACAAAATGAGAGATGTACAGTGGGAATATTTGATAACAGTAAACCATAGAATCATAGAATGATACAGCACAGGAGGCGGCCATTCAGCCCATCGTGCCTGTGCCGGCTCTTTGAAAGAGCCCTTCAATTAGTCCCACTCCCCTGCCCGTCCCCCATCGCCTTGCAATTTTTTCTCCTTCAAGTATTTATCCAATTCCCTTTTGAAAGTTACTATTGAATCTGCTTCCACCGCCCTTTCAGGCAGCGCATTCCAGATCGCTGCGTAAAACCATTCTCCTCATCTCCCCCCTGGTTCTTTTGCCAATTATCTTAAATGTTGTGTACCAGTGCTTAGATTCAGCCAGAATTTCATTGGGCCAAACCAAAAAAAAGATGTTCCTTCTTCAAAAACAAGTACAAAACACTCTGAAGCTGTGTTTGAAATTTGTGCAGTGTGGGGATGAATAAAGTTGACAAATTTGTTGCTGTGCTTTTCTGTTGTCAGTACAGTTCATTTCTACTTGAACTGTCAGAGCCAAGGTCACACTTAACTTACTTCAATTTTATTTGGCGCACAAACTAATGTGAATGGTACAGCAGCCTTGCACAGCTGAAAGACTGATGGTTCAGCAAGGCCATTTATACAAGTCCAGGTCTTTCATCTTCTTTCAGTTTGTGACAGAAAAAGCATTGGATCGGGCCTCGACTAAAGACTTGCTGGTTTATTACAAGGAGCAGAAAGGAGTTTGTTCTCCCCAGCTGTCAAGGAGCAGGTCTGGAGAAAAGTAGAAATCTTTCTATTTGGTCATTTGGGGACACACAGAAGTACTCTTCAGTCCATGAAATTTTCACATGATTTAAGTGATTGCCAGGTCTGATATTTTCCATTTACACTGCAGTGCCGTCAGGAAGAGAAAAAAAAAATCAATATACTCGTTCATTCAACTGTATCACAAGATGAGCTTATATAAAAAGGCATTACTATAAATAGCTGCAGATGTCTCAAACAGATCAGATTTTTTCTTCACCACACCACTCCTCCTTTATAAGAGTCTGTGCGACGTGATTCCTCCTATAGGCAATTTCCTTCTCCGATCTTCCCTTTGCTTCTCTCCTCTTGTTGCTTTTCCCCTGAAGGTAGACCTCTGGCATCTGACCCAAGAGAGCATTCCTCATATGTGAGCCTAGACAGCGAGTCCCAAACAGTGGGGGGGCCATTACGGCCAAATACAGTCCCGATCGAATCTTCACTTCCAGCAGGGGTCACTGGATAGCAATCAGGAGTGGGAGCCCTGACTGAATTTTTCCCAGCCTAGCTCAGGGTGCTTATACCGATTATAAAAGGAAAACTTGCATTTATATAGCGCCTTTCACGACCACCCGGACGTCGCAAAGCGCTTTACAGCCAATGGAGTACTTTTGAAGTGTAGGCACTGTTGTAATGTGGGAAACGCGGCAGCCAATTTGCGCACAGCAAGCTCCCACAAACAGCAACGTGATAATGACCAGATAATCTGTTTTAGTGATGTTGGTTGAGGGATAAATATTGGCCCGAGGACACCGGGGATAACTCCCCTGCTGTTCTTCAAAATAGTGCCTTGGGATCTTTTATGTCCACCTGAGAGAGCAGACGGGGCCTCGGTTTAACGTTTCATCCGAAAGACGCACCTCCGACAGTGCAGCACCTTCATTAGGACCCTGGCTGTGATTTAGTTATCTCTGCATAGACCAAGGACTGAATCCTGAATCTTTAGCCACAATATAGCGAAGTTTTATCTGACTCCTTTACTAAGACAAAGTTAAGGGTGCATGCATTACTTTATAACGTACTGTTTGTGTGGCTCCCAAAAACAACATAATAGTCAAAATATACCTACTGTATTTTCCTTTGTGTAAATCAGAAAATATTTTCTGCAGTTTTGAAATATTCTCAACAGTTACAAATTCCGTCCCACCTTGGTTTGTAGTCTGTACCCTGACAGCTGCCACAGAATGGCAGGAAATAGGCTCCCTATCCTGGTGAGTGCTTGATTTGTACCATTGTGGGAAGTATGAAGCAGGCTTCCTCCCTCACAGTGGAGAGAAGAAAATCAGAGGGCTAGTTACTCCCATGTCCCAGACCTCAGAATAGCACTGGCAGAAGCCTGCTTGCAACTGGTTGATGAGGAATGATGTTGGATGCAGAGAGAGATGAAAAGCAGTGGTAAAAATGAACCTGGATGCTTTGGAACAATGCTCCAGGTCTTTACACTCTCTAACCCACCGTTGGAGAGATATCCCATCTGCAGATCACCGTCTCTCTATGTCTATACCGCACGTCAATGGAGTAGGCGGTGTATCCGCAACAAGTGCCATTGTGCACGTTGGGGGTATAACATTCCAGGCATACGTGGCTGCTGACTTTTTTCCTTTGTCGATGCAGCGTAAGTGGCATACGTCAGAAGATTAACGCGGCACAGAAAATTAAGGGTGAGGTGGAGAAAATAAGAATTGCGCAAGAAGAAAATTAAAAATGGCATGAGGTATGTGATAATACAAAACATTGATAACCAGTGCGCTGCAGCAAAGTGGTAGGCTGCCTCTTATTGCCCACACAGTGGGCTGGATTTTTCCAACCTCGGCGGCTCCAGGATGGGCGACGTTGGTGGCGTGTGGGGACCTCGCATCTGTCTCAATCCCGGCCTCCAACATGATTTTATGATGATGGGCCTTGTTAAGCCCGCCCTGCGAGATTCCCAGCCAATTAATAGGAAGCGGGTCTGATGACATCATTTGATGACGCGTCATCAGCCGGTTTCCTTAAAGGGACCATGTCGACAATCATTTTGACAGTTGTGCTGTCAGTGTTCTGCAGCATTGAGGTGCTACAAACACTGACAGGCACTGCACAAAGGTGCACAGCTGCACCCAGGCTTTCCCATGACTCCCTCCATATGCTGATGGAGGGAGTCACAGCACGCAGGGAGGTTCTCTTCCCTTCCAATGGGCGGAGGAGACCGCCCCAGTAGATCAACGCAGCCTGGTTGCACATTGCACAGGAGGACACAAGCAGGGATGTTGTCAGGATGACCAGGCTGCAGTGGCGCAAACCTTTCAATGATCTCAGTAGATCACGAAAAGTTACTGCAAAGCCACACTCACCCTCATCCTGCTGTGCCACTCTGCCTTCCCTACCCTACTCCTGCACATCCAACTTACCTTGCACCTCCACCCATCCCTCTCTATCTACATTACCACTTCCCCATCTCACTAGCCACCCCTCACACTCACCCTCATCCTTGTCCAATCAATCCAACTAACAACACACAAGGGCAGGCATTTGGGTGTTTTAGCTAATGTTCGTGTAAACTTTCTGTTAATGTGTTGTCAAGCATTGAATTTCTTTTTGTCACCACGTTGCCTTCTTGGGACAGATTGTGTGCACCTTTGAAAGTGTGTTAGTGAGTTCCAGTGAATGGTGAGACATAACGTTCACTGCCCCTGCCCACCCCCCCCCCCACAATTGTGATGAATGTGAAAGGAATGCCTTGGATAGTGTAGGGATGCTGTATGGTGCTGGTGTGGGGTGGTGCCAACCTGGTGCATCATGTGGCAGCCAGGATGTTCAGTGTTTTGTGAAGCAATGTGCTGTGTCCAGGGCAGCATCAGTTGATTGCGGAGAAGGTTGGTGTGGATGTTGGTGCTGCTGGTGTGCCCGATGATGCTGGTGTTAGCGCTGATCGTGTTGGGATTATGAAGACCAAGGTGAGATTTTTTTCAAGGGCACCGATGCTGATGGAATAGATGGCAGGTGAGGTTGAGATGACAGAAGTAATCTGTCAATGTTGAGATAGGTTGTTCCAAGGAGGTGACAGTGGATAGAGAGATTACTCCAAACACTTCAAAAGTGCATAAAGCTCAAAAGTGGGTTCCAGATCATTAATGCTCCAGCTTCTAAGATTGGGAAGTGACCAGCTGTGAAATGGTAGGTTTTAGACCACTTTTTCAGCTTTCACCTATTCACAGCAATCCACAGTCATTGAGAACCCGACATACTTACCTGACGTGATAGCCGCTCTCCGGGAACCTCGTTGAAAACCTGGTAAAATGGTAAGTACGTGGGGAAAATGATTCTGAACTACCTTTTAACAAGCTTTTAAGTATCTAAATTGGCTGACCTGCCGCTTGGTGTCGGGTCTGTTCAGGGATGACAGACCCGACACTTGGGAAACTGACAAGGAGGCGGGTTTACAACGGGATACCGACCCGCTCTCAATCTTTGTGATTTTGACAGCGGACCCGCCTCCAAACCCGCATTCTGAGCGTCGGCAAAATACAGCCCAGTGAGTTTATTTTCTCAACTGACCTGCATTGAGGAAGCAGCAAGTGCAGCCCAAGTTTTTCCAAATCACAGGGATAGTTACCACAGAATCCCTTTCACGCACTTGCAAGCAGTCGGTTGTAGAGATCCAATTTAATCAATCTCCTTGGCTGTGACACGGAGAGAGTCTATGAAGGGAAGAAGAGATAAAATCAAATAAAATCAGCATTTTTTTCCAACTATAGTTAATACTTGCAAATTTTCTAAGCATGCTGAGATAAGTGAAAGAGAACATTTTGCAGGGTTTTATTAAAGGTTTGGTTCTGCTTAGGATAATGTAGGTGATAAGGTAATGTTAATGTTGGAGAAAATTATCTTTGATAGTCAGGCTGTGTTAATATTTATATAACATTTCAGATGTTGGAACAAGCAATACAGAAATGTTTTCTGCACATTTCATTTAGCAAGGAAAGACATATTTATGAACATCTCAGTTAAGCACTCTATTAATCAATTGTCTAATGTGCTGGCAAGGCTTATTATTGACGGATGTCCCCTTTTCCTATTTTCATTGCTGTGAAGGATTTCCCATTTCTGCGAGTGGAATCTGACACTGAAATTAAAGTGCCAGGTCTAGATTGATATGTACCTTAAGTACTCCACTTCAGAATTAACAGCAGCAAAGGTACAGCAATATAATATTCATTTTGTGTGTTTTTCATTCAATTTATATACCTCCTGTCCTTTTTTAAATTTAGTTTTTCGTTCACTATCAAGAAGACTTGCCAATGACCTTCTCCCTGACCTCTGACATTGGACAGCGCACGAGAGGAATTTAGGGCATCCCTTTACTTTACTTCTTTACCCAGAGAGTGGTGAGAATGTGGAACTCGCTACCACAGGGAGTGGTTGAAGCGAATAGTATCGATGCATTTAAGGGGAGGCTGGACAAGCACATGAAGGAAAAGGGAATAGAGGGTTATGCTGATAGATTTAGATGGGGAAAGACGGGAGGAGGCTCGTGTGGAGCATAAACGCCGGCATGGACTGGTTGGGCCGAATGGCCTGTTTCTGTGCTGTATATCCTATGTAATCCTATGCAGCGAGTGTCTCACCTCCTGACTCCTCAAAGCCTTTCCACCATCTACAAGGCACAAGTAAGGAGTGTGATGGAACACTCTCCACTTGCCCGGATAAGTGCAACTCCAACAACACTCAAGAAGCTCGACACCATCCAGGACAAAGCAGCCCGCTTGATTGGCACCCCATCCACCACCTTAAACATTCATTCCCTCCACCACTGGCGTACCGTGGCTGCAGTGTGTACCATCTACAAGATGCACTGCAGCAACTCAGCAAGGCTTCTTCGACAGGACCTCCCAAACCCACGACCTCTTCCACCTAGAAGGACAAGGGCAGCAGGTGCATGGGAACACCACCACCTCCAAGTTCCCCTCCAAGTTACACACCATCCTGACTTAAAGTATATCGCCGATCCTTCATCGTCACTGGGTCAAAATCCTGGAACTCCCTCCCGAACAGCCGTGTGGGAGTACGTCCAGCACACAGACTGCAGCGGTTCAAGAAGGCGGCTCACCACCATTTACCCCAAACTGGTTTGCCCTGAACCCAGGCGGCACCGGGCCAGGAGCGTTCAGGAAAACCAGGTCTAGATGCGGCCCAACCCGTGGTTCTTAAAGGGACCACTGGAGGCTGCCACTAGAAAGGTAAGTTTTTAAAAATATGTTTTTTAAAAAGAATGTGCAGGAGTGTTCCTCCCACCCCCAACTTAAAACCACCTGCCACTGCCAATCAATGCTGGACACCACCCCACCCCCCGATCAACACCGGACCCCCCGATAAACACTCGACCCACCCGATCAACATTCGACCCCCCCGATCAACACTCGACCCCCCGATAAACACTCGACCCCCCGATAAACACTCGACCCCCCCGATCCACACTTGACCCCCGATCAACACTCGCCCGCCCGATCAACACTCGACCCCCCCCACCCAACACTCGAACCCCCGATCAACACTCGACCCCCCCAATCAACACTCGACCCCCCCGATCAACACTCGACCCCCGATCAACACTCGACCCCCCCGATCAACACTCGACCCGATCAACACTCGACCCCCCCAATCAATACTCGACCCGATCAACACTCGACCCGCCCAATCAACACTCGACCCCCCGATCAACACTCGACCCCCCCCGATCAACACTCGACCTGATCAACACTTGACCCCCCCATCAACACTCGACCCCCCCGATCAAAACTCGACCCCCCCCGATCAACACTCGACCCCCCTGATCAACACTCGACCCCCCGATCAACACTCGACCCCCCCGATCAACACTCGACTCCCCCGATCAACACTCGACCCCCCCCGATCAACACTCGACCCCCCCGATCAACACTCGACCCCCCAATCAACACTCGACAGCCCCGATCAACACTCGACCCGATCAACACTCGACTCCCCCGATCAACACTCGACCCCCCCGATCAACAGTCGACCCCCCCGATCAGCACTCAACCCCCCCGATCAACACTCAACTCCCCCGATCAACACTCGATCCGATCAACACTCGACCCCCCCGATCAACACTCGACCCCTCCCGATCAATACTCGACCCCCCTGATCAAAACTCGACCCGATCAACACTCGGCCCCCCCGATCAACACTCGATCCCCCGATCAACAGTCGACCCCCCCGATCAACACTTGAAACCCCCCCGATCAACATTCGACCCCCCGATCAACACTCGAACCCCCGATCAACACTCGGCCCCCCCCGATCAACACTCGACCCCCCGATCAACACTTGACCCCCGATTAACACTCAAACCCCCCCCCCGCCCCCCCCGGTCAACACTCGACCCGATCAACATCCCACCCCCCGATCAACACTCGACCACCCCCGATCAACACTCGCCCCCCCGATCAACACTCGACCCCCCCCGATCAACACTCGACCCCCCCAATCAGCACTCGACCCCCCCGATCAACACTCGACCCCCACCGATCAACACTCGACCCCCCCGATCAACACTCGACCCCCCCGATCAACACTCGACCCCCCCGATCAACACTCGACCCCCCCCGATCAACACTCGACCCCCCCAATCAGCACTCGACCCCCCCGATCAACACTCGACCCCCCCGATCAACACTCGACCCCCCCGATCAACACTCGACCCCCCCAATCAGCACTCGACCCCCCTGATCAACACTCGACCCCCACCGATCAACACTTGACCTCCCCGATCAACACTCGACCCCCCCGATCAACACTCGACCCCCCCGATCAACACTCGACCACCCCTGATCAACACTCGACCCCCCCCGATCAACACTCGATCCCCCGATCAACACTCGACACCCCCGATCAACACTCGACCCCCTCGATCAACACTCGAACCCCTGATCAACACTGGCCCCTCCCCCGATCAATATTCGACCCCCCCGATCAACACTCGACCCCCCGATCAACACTCGACCCCCCCCGATCAACACTCGACCCCCCCCGATCAACACTCAACCCCCCAATCAACACTCGACCCCCCCGATCAACACTCGACCCCCCGATCAACACTCGTCCCCCCCCGGTCAACACTTGACCTGCGGGATCATCACTCGACACCCCCCGATCAACACTTGACCCCCCCGATCAGCACTCGACCCCCCGATCAACACTCGACCCCCCCGATCAACACTCGACCCCCCGATCAACACTCGACGCCCCCGATCAACACTCGACCACCTCGATCAACACTCGACCCCCTGATCAACACTGGCCCCCCCCCCGATCAACATTCGACCCCCACTGATCAACACTCGACCCCCCGATCAACACTCGACCCCCCGATCAACACTCGACCCCCCCCGATCAACACTCGGCCCCCCCCGATCAACACTCGACCCCTCGATCAACACTCAAACCCCCCCGGTCATCACTCGACCCGATCAACATCCCACCCCCTGATCAACACTCGACCACCCCCGATTAACACTCGTCCCCCCGATCAACACTCGACCCCCCCCCGATCAACACTCGACCCCCCCGATCAGCACTTGACCCCCCCGATCAACACTCGACCCCCCCCGATCAACACTCGACCCCCCCGATCAACACTCGACCCCCCCCGATCAACACTCGATCCCCCGATCAACACTCGACACCCCCAATCAACACTCGACCCCCTCGATCAACACTCGACCCCCGGATCAACACTGACCCCCCCCCCGATCAACATTCGACCCCCCCGATCAACACTCGACCCCCCGATCAACACTCGACCACCCCCGATCAACACTCAACCCCCCGATCAACACTCGACCCCCCCGATCAACATTCGACCCCCCGATCAACACTCGGCCCCCCCGATCAACACGCGACCCCCCCCCCCCCGATCAACACTCAACCCCCCCGATCAACACTCGACCTCCCCGATCAACACTGGACCCCCCGATCAACACTCGACCCCCCCGATCAACACTGGACCCCCACCGATCAACACTGGACGCCCTGATTAACACTCGACCCCCCCGATCAACACTCGAACCCCCGATCAACACTCGACCCCCCCGATCAACACTTGACTCCCCCGATCAACACTCAACCCCCCCGATCAACACTCGACTCCCCCGATCAACACTCGACCCCCCCAATCAACACTCGACCCCCCGATCAACACTCGACCCCCCCGATCAACACTCGACTCTCCCGATCAACACTCGACCCCCCCGATCAACACTCGACCCCCCAATCAACACTCAACCCCCCGATCAACTCTCAACCCCCCGATCAACACTCGACTCCCCCGATCAACACTCGACCCCCCCGATCAACACTCGACCCCCCCGATCAACACTCGACTCCCCCGATCAACACTCGACTCCCCCGATCAACACTCGACACCCCCAATCAACACTCGACCCCCCGATCAACACTCGACCCCCCCGATCAACACTCGACCCGATCAACACTCGACCCCCCGATCAACACTCGACCCGATCAACACTCGACCCCCCTGATCAACACTCGACCCCCCCCGATCAACACTCGACCCCCCCGATCAACACTCGAACCCCCCGATCAACATTCGACCCCCCCGATCAACACTCGGCCCCCTGATCAACATTCGACCCTCCCGATCAACACTCAACTCCCCCGATCAACACTCGACCCCCCGATCAACACTCGACCCCCTCCTGAGCACCACATCGACCCCGCTTCCAATCACCAGGCCCCTCTCGAGCACCACATCAACCCCGCTTCCAATCACCAGGCCCCTCTCGAGCACCACATCAACCCCGTTTCCAATCACCAGGCCCCCTCACGAGCACCACTCGACCCCGCTTCCAATCACCAGGCCCCTCTCAAGCACCACATCGACCCCGCTTCCAATCACCAGCCCCCTCTCGAGCACCACATCGACCCCGCTTCCAATCACCAGCCCCCTCCCAAGCACCACATCGACCCCGCTTCCAATCACCAGGCCCCTCTCGAGCACCACATCGACCCCGCTTCCAATCACCAGCCCCCTCCCGAGCACCACATTGACCCCACTTCCAATCACCAGCCCCCTCCCGAGAACCACATCGACCCCGCTTCCAATCACCAGCCCCCTCCCGAGCACCACATCGACCCCGCTTCCAATCACCAGGCCCCTCTCGAGCACCACATCAACCCCGCTTCCAATCACCAACCCCCTCTCGAGCACCACATCGACCCCGCTTCCCATCACCAGGCCCCCTCTCGAGCACCACATCGACCCCGCTTCCAATCACCAGCCCCCTCCCTAGCACCACATCGACCCCGCATCCAATCACCAGGCCCCTCTCGAGCACCACATCGACCCCGCTTCCAATCACCAGGCCCCCTCTCGAGCACCACATCGACCCCGCTTCCAATCACCAGCCCCCTCCCTAGCACCACATCGACCCCGCTTCCAATCACCAACCCCCTCTCAAGCACCACATCGACCCCGCTTCCAATCACCAGCCCCCTCCCAATCGACCCTCCAGAATATCCAGCTGGCTGAAATCACTTTGATAATTTCAGTGGCACGTCCATATTCTTTGCATATTTGGGACCTATTCTTCCCAAACAAAAACCTGCTTGTGTTTGTCCATAACAGAGATTATTAGTGCGTGGAGAGACCTGGATTTGAAACATAAATTGTGCACTCCATAGCTGGATTATTGTACTGTTTCATTCTTTACACCTGTTAAAATTTGTTCGCTGTTTGTGAAGCCAGAAAGAAAGAAAGCAAGAAAGAAAGAAAAAGACTTACATTTATATAGCGCCTTTCACGATCTCAGGACGCCCCAAACGCTTTACAGCCAATGAAATACTTTTGGAGTGTAATCACTGTTGTACAGTAATGTAGGAAACGCAGCAGCCAATTTGCGCACAGCAAGCTCCCGCAAACAGCAAAGTGATAATGACCAGATAATCTGTTTTTACGTGTTGGTTGAAGGATAAATATTGGCCAGGGTTATTACTGCATTACTACTCCTTGACCACCAACAAACATATTCCCAGGAAGCATGTTTCAAAGTTGTGCATTCTTGCAGCTTAGTTAGCAGGTGGTTAATTACAATGAAAAATGAGCATTGATCCCATTTTTCAGTACTGGAGGAACGTCGTGCCATACATGGTCTTAGCGGAGACGATACGCCTTTAAGAGTAAAGGAGAATTGCTGGGAAGCACGCCAGTCGAGATACATCTGTCCTTCTCCTGGCATGTGGTACAAAAAGTAATAGAAAATGAATGCTTACTAGTTCATTGCCTCTCCATAAGATGGATGGTAAATTGGCATGGTGAATTGTTATTGACAATGCCCATGGAAAAAGATGTAGCAGTAATTGCCTGGCATGCAGATGACCTATCTCCTTGAGAATGTGTTGGATTACAGTGTGGACTGAAGCCAGACATATGGTGAACTGACATTATGTGGTTTTGCAGCCTGGTGTCAAAGCTAAGGAAATCATAGAATCATAGAAATTTATGGCACAGAAGGAGGCCATTCGGCCCATCGTGTCTGTGCCGGCCGAAAAAGAGCCACCCAGCCTACTCCCACTTTCCAGCTCTTGGTCCGTAGCACCGTAGGTTGTGGTGCTTCAACTGCATATCCAAGTACTTTTTAAATGCGATGAGGGTTTCTGCCTCTACCACCCTTTCAGGCAGTGAGTTCCAGACCCCCACCACCCTCTGGGTGAAAAGAAATGTGCAACCATCAGATGATAACAACATATTAAATGGAGCTTCTTTGAGTGAATGTAGTTTCATCTCATTCGCTCCCATAACCTGACACCTGTGAGCTCTCTCCTCGTGAAAGTTATGTTCGTGAGGACCTATGTCAAGAAGAGCTAGTTAATGTCAATGGGGGAGGTGATGTACTGGTTAGCCCTGGCGAACCGGGCATTGGTGAGCTGCTTAATGCAACTGGGTACTGCAGACTGGGAGAGGTCCCTGTAGCAGACTGAAAGGAGCTAGTGGCAAAGAAGTTAAGGGCAGTGGTATGCATCACATCCACTGGCAATGCATGGCCCCTTGGTCCAGCAGGCTGTAGGCCCTGATGCAGGAGGCTGCAGAGATCAGTAACAGCTTGACTGGTGAAGTACAGCCCCCTGACGTACTGCTACTCTGAGATGTCCAGGAGAGTGACTCTTGGCTTATAGACCCTGAGGGTTGGGTAAGGCCTTTAACGAGCAGCACCCGCCATCCCCCTCCTCACCTGCGATCTTCAACAGGCCCAGTTGTTGCTCGTGGTGGTTGCTATGGCTACTGCTGCTGCTCCTCTTCCTCCAACTGTTTCTCCATCCACATCAAAACTGGCAATAATTAGCAGATAGCGCTTACTGAGGAAGGAAGGCAAAAAGTGTCATGAAAGAAGCTGGAACCACTCCTAGTGACTCAAACAGCACTGTGGCGCACAGCACCCAATGATCCAATTAACTGAGTGCCCCTTCACATACTGCTTCACTGGCTCAGAGGGGCCAACCCCGCAAGGTCCTACTGCGTTGGGCGCTGGGCGGGACGCCTGCGGTTTCATGTTAAAATGGCGTTGGGGTCCTAATTGCACCAGAGGACCCCGATTTGGGTGGCCTGTCTCTTGCTTGCGCCTCGGCCGACTAAAAATGTTAGGCGGTTAAAATGGTGGCCGGCGGGAATGAAGCGGTAAGTGCGCTGCAACGATTTTTAACCGCCTGCCCACTCTGGTCCTGCTGGGTTCAAATTGCACCTGAAAACGTACCGTTTCCTGAGCGGCCTCCAGCTGTCCCTTTAAGGACCACTGGTTAGGCCGCTCCATACCCAGTACAACTGGGACTAGCATGCACACTGCATGCTCTGCCCTTTGGTATATTGAAATTGCAAACGGGGTCCTATAACTGGCACAGGACCCCAATTTGCATATTTAAACCGCCTCCCGCCTGTTTTTTTGGACAGGAGTGCTGGGTGCCCATATAAAGGCCTGCCTGAAAATTGATTCAGGCAGGCAAGTGGGAGTCCAGGGTGCCCAGGAGATTGTCCTCTGCTGCTCGCCCATTTCTCAAACGAGCAGCCGGCAGTTGAAGAAAATCTATCTTGCTTATTATTCTTCGTGGCAAACATTCCCATTTATATTGCTTCTGTTTGGAGTTTTGGGAGTCTTCAGACAAAGAGCAGCACTAACGTGTTCCTGTAACAGCCGCCAAAAAACCCCTGAAGGGATGGCTTTGTTTCCAGCATTGGCATTAGTGTAGCCTTCCGACCTCACCATTGAGTTCAACAACTTCAGATGATAACCACCGCTCCCATTTTCTTGGGCAGTAGGCACTAGTTCTGCTATTGCCATTTACACCTCCTCTTTTGTTTCTTTACTTATCCCATTACCTCCGCCTTTTGCCTTGCACCATCATCCCTTTTGTCATTTAATCACTCCTGCCCTCCGCCCTATCACAGACCTTCCCTTTTTGGTAAAAAAAAAAGCAAAATACTGCGGATGCTGGAAATCTGAAATAAAAACAGGAAATGCTGGAAATACTCAGCAGGTCAGGCAGCATCTGTGGAGAGAGACAAACAGAGTTAATGTTAGCGATGATGAAAGGTCAGCGACCTGAAACGTTAACTCTGTTTCTCTCTCTCCACTGACGCTGCCTGACCTGCTGAGTGTTTCCAGCATTTTCTGTTTCTATTTCAGTGTGGTGTATGTAACCTGTTCCACCTAAAGAGAACTTAAGCCTGTTCCACCTTAAGAGATGTACTACTTTCTCTGGCTGCTGTATACGTAATACCAGTGGTGACCACCGGTATATAAGCACTGTGTAGTAAGATTGTATTTAGTATAGTCCTGACCTCCAACCAGTAAAGACCTGTTGAACTTTAATCTTGTAGTCTGTGTGTTATTAATTACAACTAGAACACACAGACTTTACAGTGGCGACGAGTCAGATTCTTACCCTGCGGCAGTTATATCCACGGCGGCTTCGTCCACAGAATGGACGTCGAAGAGAGGCTTCCACACTCATCACCCTGCTGGAAGACACGTCGCGCGGCAGACATCGAGAAACCAGAGTGCAGAAGACATCCTGAACTCGAAGCCTCCATCAGCGGCTGTCAGCTATCTTCTTTCTACCTCGGTAGTGGGTAAGCCGGGCAGCGGCGCGACCAGAAAGTCGGCCGCGTTGGCTGTACAGACGGGGAGGGAAGACGGAGGAATAAGGGCGGTGAGATCGATCGCGACCGGAGATAAGGGCCGGGCCGCATTCGGGCCGAAAGGCGCAGCGCGGGGACATCGATCGCGGCTGGTGATAAGGGCCGGGCCGCATTCGGGCTAAAAAGGTGCAGCGTCTGGGGGCAACTGAAGGTGCGAGAGCCGCGGTGAAGCGGAGACAGCGTCGGGGGAAGGGTGAAGACCGCCAAGCGCGGGAAAACCACCATTTTGTAGGCGGAGGACGAAGACAAGAGCGTGGAAGCCGCCATCTTGGATAAAAATAAAAATAAATTAAATTGCAACGATGCCTAAACATGGGAACATTAATACCTTTGATAGCGACATCGAAGATTGGGCTATGTATGTAGAACGCATACAAAATTATTGTAAAGCAAATAAAATCCCAGATGAAGAGAAAGCACTAACATTATTAAACTTAATGGGTGCGAAGACATACGGGCAATTGAAACACCTTTTATCACCAGATGAACTGGCGGATAAGACGTTCGAGGAGATTGTTACTGTCCTGAAAAATCACCTAAACCCCACGCCGCTGATGCTAGCGGAACGATTTAAATTTTACAGCAGAAGGCAGCTGAAGGATGAAAGCAATGCTGAATATTTAATGGAATTGCGTAAGCTAGCAAAGTACTGTCAATTTGGAATGAGACTGACAGAGGTGCTACGAGATAAATTTATGTGTGGTTTATTAAAAGAAGATACACAAAAGCGATTGCTCGAGGAGAATGAGCTGACGCTTGAGAAAGCGGTCACTATGGCAGCAGCACACGAAGCCGCAGCGAGAGGCACGGCAGTAATGCAGCTACGGTCACCGGAACTCAGTACAAATAAATTGGGTTTGAGTACTGTAAAATGTTATCGTTGCGGAAAGACAACGCACGATCAGAACCAGTGTTGGTTTAAAAACCAAGAATGCAGAACGTGTGGCAGGCTTGGCCACATAGCTAAAGTATGCCGGTCAGGAAAGAAGACCAGCAACAAAAAGTCACCGCAAGGAAAATACATAAAGGTACACAAAGTGACAAAGAACAGTTCGACCGAACAGAAGTCAGATTCAGACGCTAGCAGTAATGAACTGGGTAGCTTAAGAGTACACAACGTTGGTAAGGATGCAGATCTCCAGACAATTTGGGTCACCCTTCAGATAGCAGGAGTCCAAGTAAAGATGGAATTGGACACTGGATCGGCATTGACGGTCATGAATAAGAAAGATTACAAAAGGTTATTCCAACATATTCCCCTACGGGATACGGAGATTATATTGAAAACATACACGGGGCAAAGAGTGTACCCCAATGGAAAGATAGAGGTAAAGGTGGTCCACAAGGGCGAAGAAAGCCAAGTAATGGACTTATATGTGCTGCCTGAAGGAAGTCCACCACTACTGGGACGGGAGTGGATTAGGAAAATGAATATGGACTGGCACTCCTTGAAGGCACTAACGGTAGATTCCGGGGAAACAGATGTCAAACCTAAACGATTGTCCAGAATATTGGATGATGCTAAAGAGGTGTTCCAGCAGGGACTGGGAACACTGAGAGGAATTACGGCAAACATCAAGATTGATGAACATGCACACCCAAAATTTTTTAAAGCCAGACCGGTACCCTATGCAATACGACCTACTGTAGAAGTGGAACTGGAAGCGCTAGAACGTTCAGGTGTACTGTCTAAGGTAGATTGGAGTGAGTGGGCTACGCTCATTGTTCCCGTTATGAAACGTCCTTCGAGCAACAAGCCAGGAGAACCAGGGAAGGTTCGCATCTGTGGAGATTTCAAAATCACTGTTAATCCGGTGCTTCACATGGTGCAGTATCCGCTTCCGCGGATTGAGGATATTTTTGCTTCGTTGTCTGGCGGGAAACACTTCACCAAGATAGACCTGGTGCAGGCGTACTTGCAGATGGAGGTTGAAGAAGAGTCACGCCAATACCTCACGATCAACACGCATTGAGGTTTGTACCGGTACAATAGGCTGGTTTTTGGAGTGGCATCAGCTCCAGCAATTTGGCAGAGGGCCATGGAGCAGGTATTACAGGGAATTCCAGGCACACAATGTTACCTGGATGATATTCTGATTACAGGTGATGGTGATGAAGAACACCTCGCAAACTTGGAACTGGTGCTCAACAGACTGAAAGAGTATGGACTTAATCGGCAGAAATGTGAGTTCTTCCAGAAGCGGATCTCGTACTGTGGTCATGTCATTGACCGGGAGGGGCTTCATAAGTCTCCTGACAAGATAGAGGCAGTTGTAAAGGCTCCCGCTCCGGATAATGTCTCTCAGTTGAGGTCGTTTCTAGGATTGATTAACTATTACCATAAATTTCTACCAAATCTATCTACGGTACTGCACCCGCTAAACGCTCTTTTACAGAAGGGGGTACCATGGGAATGGAGCGAAAACTGTAAGAAGGCATTTCGCAAAAGCAAAGAATTGATCACCTCAGAGGAAGTGTTGGCTCATTTCAACCCGACACTGCCTATTCGTTTGGCTTGTGATGCTTCTCCATATGGTATTGGGGCAGTACTCTCACACAAGTTGCCAAATGGCACGGAAAGGCCAGTCGCGTTTGCATCCAGATCATTGACCTCCGCTGAGCGCAACTATGCGCAGATCGATAGGGAGGCTCTCAGCCTTGTATGGGGAGTGAAGAAGTTTAATCATTACCTGCAGGGCCAAAAATTCACACTTCTGACAGACCATCAGCCGTTGGTATCCATTTTTAACCCTAAGAAGGGTGTTTCAGTGATGACAGCACAGCGTCTCCAGAGATGGTCCCTTTTCCTAGGGGCACATCAATATCAAATAGAATTCAAAGGTACGAAGCAGCATGGCAATGCTGATGGGCTGTCGTGCCTGCCACTACCTGAAGAAGAAGAAACGACCATCATCGAGTGTTTACCAGTCACCAATGCAAGTATTGAAAGAGAAACCAGGAACGACCCGACACTGTCCAGAGTCTACGAGGTGACAGTGAAAGGATGGCCAACACGTGGTGATCCTCTGTTACCGGCATTCTCGGCAAGGCGAGACCAGCTGTCCGTCTGCCATGGTACTTTGATGTACGGGACAAGAGTGATTATTCCTCCCAAGTTAAGGGAAAGAGTTCTAAAAGAACTGCATGAAGGTCATCTGGGGGGAGTTAAGATGAAAAGTCTTGCTAGGGCTAATGTATGGTGGCCGGGTATTGACCAACAGATAGAGGAGTTGACGAAAAGCTGCGCTGGGTGCCAAAAAGTGCAAAATGCACCTCCGATCGCACCACTACACCCATGGGAATGGCCTTCAGCCCCATGGCAATGCGTACATATTGACTTTGCTGGTCCATTCATGGACTCCATGTTCCTAATTGCGGTGGACGCACATTCCAAATGGCCAGAAGTGATCAAGATGAATACCACTACTTCAGAAAAGACAATTGCGGTGTTAAGAACAATATTCGCAAGGAACGGATTGCCAGAACAGATCTGTTCGGACAACGGACCACAGTTCGTGTCGGAAGAATTCCAAAAATTCTTAAAGAAGAATGGGGTGAAACATTATACCTCTGCCCCATATCATCCGGCGACAAACGGGTTGGCCGAGAGATTTGTCCAAACATTCAAAAAGGCAATAAAGGCCATGAACGATGATCAGATTCCGCTACAGCAAGGTGGACAATTTCCTAATGGCATATCGAAACGCCGCTCATGCAGTGACCAACCAAAGTCCTGCCATGATGTTTTATAACAGGAGGTTGCGGTCCAGGTTGGACTTGTTAAAACCAAATGTGCGGAGGGAAGTGGAAAACAAACAGTTCCGGCATATTAATAACAAGTCCACTCGAAGTTTCGAAGTAGGACAACCAGTGTTGGCAAGGGGCTATGGAAACGAAAAATGGCAGTCCGGAACAATTCGGGCCAGACAAGGACCTCTGATGTACACAGTAGATATTGGTAACAATGTGATAAGGCGTCATGCGGATCAACTGGTAGAATCAAGAGCAAGGGTCGAACCCATGGTTGCGACAGAGACAACTGTGGAAGACGTTAATGAACCTGAAGCATCTACCTCGGCAGGGACTGTACCTGATGATGACGTCCAATACATAGGAAACCAACAAGAAGAGTCACCTCAGCAACAAGAATCAGAGACCACTGAAAGGCGTTATCCAGACCGAATCAGAAGGCCTCCTGAGAGACTGAACCTTTGAACTGTTTATGCCTGAAGTTATATATGTATATATGTTATGATGTTATGTTAAATGGGGATATGACTATTAAGCTAAAAAGGGAGGATTGTGGTGTATGTAACCTGTTCCACCTTAAGAGAACTTAAGCCTGTTCCACCTTAAGAGATGTACTACTTTCTCTGGCTGCTGTATACGTAATACTGGTGGTGACCACCGGTATATAAGCACTGTGTAGTAAGATTGTATTTAGTATAGTCCTGACCTCCAACCAGTAAAGACCTGTTGAACTTTAATCTTGCAGTCTGTGTGTTATTAATTACAACTAGAACACACAGACTTTACATTCAGATTTCTAGCATTCACAGTACTTTGCTTTTGTTTTAGTCCATCTGTTTTTAGACCAACCATAACCCATCTTTATCTTTGTTAACAGTATTTGATGTGTTTGCCTGCATTTCAGTAAAACCTGAGAAGCGAATGAATAATATACATTGCACCAACCAGAGACACCTGCAGGTTTCCTGTACCTACTGCTAATGCAGACATGTACTTTTCAGGATGGAAAGTAATGTGCTGAAGCACTTCTCTCTCCAGTCTGTAAATTGGCAGATTACTCAGAACTTGCGATATCGATGCACCAAGTCCCGTTCACCCATCACCCCTGTGCTCGCTGACCTATATTGTCTCCCGTTCCAGCAAAGCCTCGATTTTAAAATTCCTGTCATAAATCGCAACTTCTACAAGAAGTAACTCAGGAAGTACTACCGAACGGCCAGCTGAGGGTGCTGTCCGAGGAGTATAAATACTCGGGCGTGGGCCCAACTTGGCCAGAGACAATCTGGAAACAGGAAGCTAGTGACTACTAACTAGACCTCCATGTTTTGTTACAAGTCGATTAAAGCCTTGCTTTATGTACAACCAAGTGCGTAGTGAGTCTTTATTACGTCAATTCCCATCCTTGTTTATAAATCCCTCCGTCGCCTTTTCCCCCTCCCTATCTCTGTAACCACCTCCAGCCCTACAACCTTCGAGATCTCTGCTCTCCTCCAATTCTAACCTCTTGCGCATTCCCCGATTTTAATTGCTCCACCATTGAAGACCGTGCCTTCAGTTACCTAGGCTCTAATCTCTGGAATTCCCTCCCTAAACCTCTCCGCCTCTCTACCTCTCTCTCCTCCTTTAAAACCTACTTCTTTGACCAAGCTTTTGGTCACCTGTCCCAATAACTCCTTACGAGGCTCGGTGCCAAATTATGTTTGATAACGCCTTGGGATGTTTTACTGCGTTAAAGGTGCTATATAAATGCAAGATGTTGTTATTGGCAAAACATTTATTATAGGAATGATGATGTAGTGCAGTAGTGAAACAGACTTGTGATATTAATGGCAAAAACAAACTGTGCCTCTGTTTTGTGATGTTGAAGGAAACAAAAGCCGGCAGAATTAATTTATTGACAAGCAATGACAACTCAGAATCACAGAATCACAGAAACCCCACAGTGCAGATAGAGACCATTTCGGCCCATCGAGCCTGCACCGACACATATCCCACCCGATCCCCGTAACCCCTACACCAACACATATCCCACCCTATCCCCGTAAACCCACGTATTTAATCCCCCTAACACTAAGGGTCAATTTATCATAGCCAATCAACCTAACCTGCACATCTTTGGACTGTGGGAGGAAACCGGAGCACCCGGAGTAAACCCACGCAAACACGGGGAGAATGTGCAAACTCCACACAGACAGTCGCCCGAGGCCAGATTCGAACCCGGGTCCCTGGCGCTGTGAGGCAACAGTGCTAACCAACTCTGCAATTTGATTTAATATTTTGGAATTTTTTCAATGCAGGCTGTGTGAATACTAATCAACAGCCTATTGTAATATCTTGGCTATTGTTACCTAACTTTGTATATAAGGAACTAGCTGGGGGTGCCCGGCATTGCCAGGGCAATTTTGGGCCACGCGGTCTCCCTGCCCCTGTCTGTCCCCCCTCTCTCTCCCTCTTCCCCTCTCCCTGTGCTGTCCTCTCCCTCCCTCCCCTCCCCCTCCCTCCCCTCTCCCTGCCTAGCGCCTGAGGCTCGGTGCCGTTGTGATAGCGGCCATGTGGGGCCTAGCGCTTGAGGCGCGGCCGGGCTGTCGGGCCGAGACGGACCTGAGCTGAGCTCCCCCGCGGATCGCGCGGCTGACGGCCGGCCGCTGCCGCTCCCCTGACCGCTGTGTGTGTCGGGCCGAGCGGTTGCGAGGCACGGCCCAAGTGAGCACAACTTACCTGCCACTCCGGCGGGGCGGGAGCGGGATCGGGAGCCACAATGTGGGGGTTTCTTTTGCTGCTGCTGTCCCTGTGGGGATGGAAAAAATGGCGGCGGAGTTTAGGGAGGCTGGAGGATTAGGACCCGCCCGTGATGCACTGATTGGTCAACCATCAGGTGAGTGAACTGTAGGATTGGTCAAGCAGTACGTCACTCAACGCTAATGAGAGGTAGGATTGGTCAACCGCTAATGAGTGGATTTTTGAGGATTTTTGAACGTTTTTTGTATACTGTCCAAACAATTTTTGTCTGACGAAAAAGTAAATATGCCTACGAGAGTCCCCTAACGATAAGCTTTCTTTTGATATAACATACGTGTAGGTACGCTCTATAACTTTTGATTGTATAGCCGGACAGACAGAAAGACAGAGAGACAGACAGAGAGACAGACAGAGAGACGTACCGGTTTATATATATAGATGTGTCTGAATGGGAAAAGTGACATTTTCTGATTCCTTGGGGGTAATTTTGACATTGGGCGATAATGTAAAACGGGCGAAATTGGGTGGGTGAGCTGCCTGGTATAGGTTCTCCCGATTTTGACTTCAATAGATTATTTTGATGGGGGCTGGGGTGTCAGCATTTTACATATTTCCTGAGTTTCTTTTTCATCCTTTTTTACAATCCTGTTGATTGCTGAGCTTAGTTCCAAGTGCCATGCTGGGCGCCTATTATAATTAGTGGGAGGGACGAGACCGGCGATTGTTAGTGAGTCCAGCTCTCCCTGCTGCTGTTCGGAGGCCCTTCTCCCACCCCTTCTATGTTCAGCCAACCCATCCTGCAATTAGAGATGTGGGTACTAAGATGCTGGAAGTATCAAAATCACATACAGTGAGGTGTGTGTGCATGCACGTGCGTGTGCACGTGAGTGTGGTTTAGCAAAGCTATCAAAAAGAATGGGTAAAGTTACAAACTTAATACCCGACTCGTTAAAAATAAAGTGAAGAGAAAATATTAAGAGTAAATGGATTGCTGATAATGTTCTTCCAAGTGCTGTACCTCACATATAAAAGGGTCTTAGGTTTATATATTATTTTTATCATTAAGCTAATTGACAATTTAATTAAATGGTACAATCATCCCCATTTAGAGACTCCTTCATTTCTTCCACTCACTATAAGCGATTAATGATGGCAATGGCATTCAGTAATCAAAAGAGGAGTGCTTGTTTGGAATAGAATGCACGTCATTTACAGAAGATGAATCCTGGACTCCTAATGCGAGTGCAATGCTGTTTGATCTGCTGCTGGCATTGTTATATGTGATGGGAAGAATTAATTGCTGCTCCTGAACGTAATGCAGCCTGTATCTATTATTCATTTTCCCCCACCACTGAGATGTTATACTTTCTTCTGCTTCAACTGCATGTGAAGCAGCCTTAGAAAAATCCATTTGGTTCCTACAAAACAGTGCGATCAGCCACTTCAAAGAAATCCTGTCCACGGCAAAGAATGACAGGTCACAACAGAAATAATCCGAATATAGGCCTTTGTTGTGGTTGCAATTGTTTACTCGTTTACAAAGACAAATTTATACAGAATTGCATATTAATCTGGTACACTGCATCTATTAAAAGTGATTAATTTACAGGCCTCGTGACTGAGTTGCTCAATTAACTGTAAATCAATTAATTCCAGGTAATTGTTATTGCCAAAAGAAATAAGGACACATTTTAAAATAGCAATTACAAATGAAGTGCAAGCGTTTAGTTTCCCTTAAGTGTTAACTGTCCTTATGATTTGCTTTTTTTCCCAGCCTCAAAAGTCTCAGTTTTGAATATTTAATGTGGAACTACTTTACTATTATGACAAAATGGTACAATTGGAGAACAGAATCGCAGCTGTATTCAAGCTAAATTGGTGATACATATATTATATCAGCATTTGTATAATTATTGAAGTTTTTATTTTAATTTGTCGCCATTTTCAATGTTGGTGAAGTTAATGATCCTTGATAAGTATTTGCTATAAATGTGGGATTTTTTTTTTTTAAACCATTTTACATGAGCTGTAATTTGCTGATAAATTTCTCAGTTGGCATAGATATATGAATACTGTTTGCCAAAATTTATAACTTCCTCAAAATTCCAGCAGTCTAGCTTGCCTAAGGTGTCCACCTTGGCTCAGTGGGTAGCACTCTCACCGCAGAGTAAGAAGGTTGTAAGGGGTTCAAGTCCCACCCTAGACACTTGAGCACAAAATCTAGGCTGATGCTCCAGTGCAATACCGAGGGAGCGCTGCACTGTCCAAGGTGCCATCTTTCGGATGGGACGTTAAATCGAGGCCCCGTCTGCCCTCAAGTGGACGTAAAAGATTCCACAGCACTATTTCGAAGAAGTGCAGGGGAGTTCTCCCTGGTGTTCTGGCCAATATTTATCCCTCAATCAACATCACAAAAATAGATTATCTGGTCATTATCACATTACTGTTTGTGGGAGCTTGCTGCTGCATTTCCCACATTACAACAGTGATTACACTTCAAAAGTACTTCATTGGCTGTAAAGTGTTTTTGGGACGTCCTGAGATCGTGAGAGGCTTTATTTCTTTTTTATATTAAAAGGTGGCGGGCAAGCTAAATGATTTGTACAGGGCATGGGTGCCATTGATGATGCTGTGTAATTTTTACACCCATGAAAAGTTCTGGGCCCTGTCCAACTGATGCCTCCATTTCACAGAGAAACATTGCCCCTGAGAAACAAGGCCTCAGGCACGGCTTGATGCAACTGTGAGTAACCAACTGACTGCGTGCAGTTCCGGTCACCACATTACAGGAAGGATGGGATTGCACTAGAGCGGGTACAGAGGAGATTTACGAAGATGTTGCCTGGGCTGGGGAATTTTAGCTATGAGGAAAGATTGGATGGGCTGGGGTTGTTCTTTTTGCAACAGAGGAGGCTGAGGGGAGATTTAATTGAGGTGTATAAAATGATGAGGGGCCTAGATAGAGTGGATGGGAAGGACCTATTTCCCTTGGCAGAGGAGTCAATAACCAGGGGGCATAGATTTAAAATAATTGGTCGGAGGTTTAGAGGGAAGTTGAGGAGAAATCTTTTCACCCAGAAGGTGGTGGGGATCTGGAACTCACTGCCTGAAAGGGTGGTAGAGGCAGGAACCCTTAGCACATTTAAAAAGTACTTGGATATGCACTTGAAGTGCCGTAACCTACAAGGCTATGGACGAAGTGCTGGAAAGTGGGATAAGGGTGGATAGCTCTTTGCCGGCCGGCACGGACAAAATGGGCTGAATGGCCTCCTTCTGTGCTGTAAATTTCTATGGTTTCTACGATTCTATGATATGAATCTGGCACATTGCTGGTGTTGACTTGGAAGGATCTGGAGGTGCAAAAATCCCTGTGGTACAGGTGGTTTGCAGCCTGCCTCCAAGAAATGGTATGGTTATGTGGTTGACTTCTTTGTAAAGGAGAGATGCCAAAGACAGGCCTCTTTTGTCATGACCAGGAAGCATTGTCTGGGTTGGAAATGCCGCTCCTGGGGTAAGGATGGGTGCGCACGTAACATGAGGTATGCTTGCACCATCCATTCTCGTTCCCTGAAACACTGCTCTTCTTCTTTCTTCAAATCTAGGGATGCCAATGAAAGCCCCCAAACGATTCCTATCCTACCCACCTGAGTTGCTGCAAATGAAGTCGCAGCAAGAATGAAGAAAGTTGCAAGAAACAGGATTGGAAACAGAAGTCCTGCAATGCAAGAAGTCAGCACTAAAACAGAACAACAACAACTTGCATTTAAATAACGCCTTTAACATAGTAAAAACCTCTCAAGGTGTTTCACAGGAGTGATTATCAGACAAATGTTGACACCGAGCCACAGGAAGAGCTTTTTTTTAAATTTGTTTATGGGATGTGGGCGTCGCTGGCAAGGCCAGCATTTATTGCCCATCCCTAATTGCCCTTGAGAAGGTGGTGGTGAGCCGCCTTCTTGAACCGCTGCAGTCCGTGTGGTGAAGGTACTCCCACAGTGCTGTTAGGGAGGGAGTTCCAGGATTTTGACCCAGCGACGAGGAAGGAACGGCCGATATATTTCTAAGTCAGGATGGTGCGTCACCTGGAAGGGAACTTGGAGGTGGCGGTGTTCCCATGTGCCTGCTGCCCTAGTTGGAAGAGGTCGCGGGTTTGGGAGGTGCTGCCGAAAAAGCCTTGGTGAGTTGCTGCAGTGCATCTTGTAGATGGTACACTGCAGCCACGGTGTGCCGGTGGTGGAGGGAGTGAATGTTTAAGGTGGTGGATGGGGTGCCAATCAAGCGGGCTGCTTTGTCCTGAATGGTGTCGAGCTTCTTGAGTGTTGTTGGAGCTGCACTCATCCAGGCAAGTGCAGAGAATTCCATCACACTCCTTACTTGTGCCTTGTAGATAGTGGAAAGGCTATAAAACAGATGAACGAAAGCTTGGTTAAGAGGTAGAGGTAGGTATTATGGAGTGGCTTAAAGGAGAGGAGAGAGGTAGAGAGGCGGAGAGGTTTAGGGAGGGAATTTCAGAGCTTAGGGCCTGGGCAGCTGAAGGCACAGCCGCCAATGGTGGCACCATGAAAATCGGGTGAGCACAAGAGGCCAGAATTGGAGGATTGTGGGGCTGGAGAAGTTTACAGAGATAGGGCGGGGCGAAGCCACGGAGAGATTTGAACACAAGGAGGAGAATTTTTAAATCGAGGCATTGCCGGACCGGGAGCCAATGTCGGTCAGTGAGCACAGGAGTGATGGGTGAACGGGAATTGGTGCGAGTTAGGACACGGGGCAGTGAGCACAGGGAGTGATGGGTGAACGGGAATTGGTGCGAGTTAGGACACGGGGCAGTGAGCACAGGGGGTGATAGGTGAACGGGAATTGGTGTGAGTTAGGACACAGGGCAGTGAGCACAGGAGTGATGGGTGAACGGGACTCGGTGCGAGTTAGGATAGGCAATTAGGATCGAGTTAACAAAATTAATGCATCAATAAATAGGCAGATAAATCAAAACAAAGAAATTAACTTCCCAACCAAAAATTAAAAAGTGATACTCAGCCTTAAGCCAACTCCTAAAGGCCAGATCACCCACACACTGCTGCAGCCATTTCAAATGGGCGAGGAGCATTGCTGGTGAAGGGACAACAAAAAGAAAGAAAGACTTGCATTTATGTAGCGCCTTTCACGGCCACCAGACGTCTCAAAGCGCTTTACAGCCAATAAAGTACTTTTGAAGTGGAGTTACTGTTGTAATGTGAGAAACACGGCAGCCAATTTGCGCACAGCAAGATCCCACAAACAGCAATGTGATAATGATCAGATAATCTGTTTTAGTGATGTTGATTGAGGGATAAATATTGGCTCCAGGACACCGGGGATAACTCCCCCTGTAAAACGATTCATATAGGCACTAACTTACTTAAAATCCGCAGGTATAATGTGACTTACACTGGCTCATCACTGCAACATCCAAAGTCTAAACATTTATCTTTGCTTAAAATGCAGCCCACTGTGAATTTGCAATCCACATCACCCCAGAGATGCTCTGCACCACAAGACTAAACAGCACAGAGACATTATTGACTGCCCACCTTCTACAAAGAGAGGATGCAAAAGAGATTTACCAGAATGGTATCTGCGATGAGGGACTTCAGTTATCTGGAGAGACTAGGGAAACTGGAATTGTTCACCTTGGAGCAGAGAAGATGAAGAGGATATTTGACAGAGGTGTTCAAAACCAGGAATGGTTTTGATAGAGTGAATAAGGAGAAATCGTTTCCAGTGGCAGGAGGGCCGGTAACCAGAGGACACAGATTTAAGGATGATTGGCAAAAGAACCAGAGGCGACATGAGGAAACGTTGACAGAGCATACGCGGCTGTAAGTTCTCCGCAGGTTCCGGGTTTCCATATGCGAAAACCCGGAACTTGCTATCTGTCCAAGTTTCAGCTGGGCAGATCGTACGAATCCACAGGAAATGGACATTTGCTGGCTCAGGGTTGGGCTACCGCCCAGTGAATGCCCATCAAACCCTGACTCCTGGTAAAAGCAGGCGTAGGGCCTTCTTTTACCAGCTTAGCTTTTAAATAAATATTAAGATAACATTTTTTTAATGATTTAACCATACAAAAACCTTTAAAAGTAGTTCAGGTTATTTTTGGCCCCATGAAAAATATTTTTCAAAAAATCAAATTTTTGTTTTAAATGTTTAATTAAATTGTACTTTAATTAATTTTGACCATGTGATGATTTATTTTTATTTCAGTGTTGTGAAAGTGTGTTTTTTAGGGGATTCCTATTAAACTTATGGGGATCCAGTATGTAAATGGAACCCCCATTAGAATAATGGGAATCATCCTTTGCCCCACTCCAGGGGCTTGAGCACATAAATCTAGGCTGACGCTCCAGAGCAGTACTGAGGGAGTGCTGCACTGTCGGAAGTGCCATCTTTCGGATGAGATGCTAAACCGAGGCCCCGTCTGCTCTCTCAGGTGGACGTATATGGTCCCATGGCACTATTTCGAAGAAAAGCAAGGAAATTCTCCCCGGTGTCCTGGTCAATATTAATCCTTCAATCTCTGGAGGAAGTGGACCTGTGTGGGAGTGGCAGCGGGACCTGAGAGAAGGCGGAGCAGCCATAAAGGAGTGCTGCAGAGGAGTGCTGCGAGCCCCCCAATTGGGGCGCTAACTTCACCGGGGCGCTACTTTTAACGCCCCAGAAAAATTAGCGCCCCTGCGCTGGAACTTGAGTGGTTGCGCCCCAAGGGGGAAGCAGGCCGCTACTGGAAGCGCCCTGCATCCCTCTTGGGGCACTGCAAGTCAATATTGCGGCGTTATGAGCCGCAACGCCACACGCTGCGGCACGTTGTGCCGCGGTATTGCAGGCCTTCCTCCCCTTCTTAAAGGGAAGGGGCCTTGTGCAGCACGACCTTGGGCCCAACTGGGCCCCTGGGGATCGGGAGTGCAGGCAAAAGAGCCCGGCACTCAAGAGAAGTGCCAGGCTCTTGGAGCGCAGCCAGCACTCCGCGGGGGTGGGGGGGGGGTGTTTCAGGAGGACTGGGACAGGAGCGCAGGCAGGTGCTGGCAGGCGGCCAGCAACAGAAATGGCCGCCCCACACCTCGCCTTTAAATTGCGCCTCCCCGGCCGCAGGTACACCCCCCTGACCCCGTCGGACATACCGTCCGGCGGTAAGTCAGGGGGTGCTCCCGAAGATCGTGGCTGGGGCGTGAGCGGGGCGCTGCACACCCCAATGACGTCATCGCCAGAGGTGCAGTGCCGCAGGGTGCTACCGGTGAGCGCCACCACTAACCTCCCGCTGAATTTTGCAGGAGGCGTGGGCAGTGCCGCACCTGGGTGCTAGTTGGTTTGCATTCCATTAGCACCCTCTTAAGGCGCTAACGGGAGGTGCGACCAACTGAATTTTTCCCCCGTAGTGTTTAAAGTGAAGTAAGGTCCCTACTTTATTTAATATTCTTTAATTTGTAAAAGAAGTAAAGGGAGTAAGTTAAGGTTAGGACATGGCAGGGCAGCTCGGCAGCGTGGAGTGCTCTTCCTGCGCTATGTGGGAAGTCAGGGACACTTTCGGTGTCCAGGACGAACACATGTGCAGGAAGTATCTCCAGCTGCAGTTACTCGAAATCCGCGTTTCGGAGCTGGAGCTGCGGCTGGAGTCACTGTGGAGCATCCGCGAAGCTGACATCTTCGTGGGTAGCACGTTTAACGAGGTGGTCACACCGCAGGTAAAGCGTGCACAGGCAGACAGGGAATGGGTGACCGCCAGACAGAGTAAAAGAACTAGGAAGGTAGTGCAGGAGTCGCCTGGGCCCATCTCCCTCTCCAACAGATTTTCTGTTTTGGATACTGCTGGGGGAGATGGTTTCTCAGGGGAGTGCAGCAAGAGCCAAGTCCATGGCACTACGAGTGGCTCAGCTGCACAGAAGGGGAGGGAAAAGAGTGGGAGAGCAACAGTGATAGGGGATTCTATCATAAGGGTAACAGATAGACGTTTCAGTGGCCGCAGACGTGATTCCAGGATGGTATGTTGCCTCCCTGGTGCCAGGGTCAAGGATGTCACTGAACGGCTGCAGGGCATTCTGAAGGGGGAGGGCGAACACTCAGAGGTCGTGGTTCACATTGGTACCAACGACATAGGTAGAAAGAGGGATGAGGTCCTGCAACAAGAATTTAGGGAGCTAGGCAGCAGATTAAAAAGCAGGAGCTCAAAGGTTGTAATCTCTGGATTACTCCCGGTGCCAAGTGCTAGAGAGTATAGGAATAGAAGGATAGAGCAGATGAATGCGTGGCTAAAGAGTTGGTGCAGGAGGGAGGGCTTTAGTTTCCTGGATCACTGGGTCTGCTTCTGGGGAAGGTGGGACCTGTACAAGTCGGACAGGTTGCACCTGAACCGGAATGGGACCAACATTCTTGCGAGGAGGTTTGCTAGGATTGTTGGGGGGGTTTAAATTAACTTGGCAGAGGGATGGGATACAGAGTGGAGCTATAGTAGGGGGTGATGCACAGCCAAATATAGAGGAAAAAACAAGTCAGCCTGGATGGCAGAGCAAATATGTAACGGCGCAAAGGAGAATGGCAAGGCTGGATGGCATTTATTTTAATGTAAGGAGTCTTGCGAGTAAGGCAGATGAATTGAAGGTGTTGACGAACACACAGGAGTATGATATTGTTGCTATCACAGAGACATGGTTGAGGGAGGGGCAGGACTGGCAGCTCAATATTCCGGGGTATAGAATCTTCAGGCGAGACAGAGGGGGGTGTAAAAGAGGAGGGGGTGTCGCAATATTAATGAAGGAGTCAATTACTGCTGCAAGGAGGGATGATTACTTAGCAAGTTCCTCTAATGAGGCCATATGGGCAGAACTTAAAAACAAAAAGGGGGCAAGCACTTTGCTGGGAGTGTACTATAGGCCCCCAAACAGTCAGGGGGAGATAGAGGAACAGATATGTAGGCAAACCTCAGAGAAGTGTAGAAATAATAGGGTAATAATAGTAGGGAATTTAAACTTCCCCAATTTTTAACTGGGATAGTCAGAGTGTGAAAGGCTTAGAGGGTGCGGAATTCTTAAAGTGCATCCAGGAGAGCTTTTTGAGCCAGCATATAGAAAGTCCTACAAGAGAGGGGGCGGTACTGGACCTAATTCTAGGGAATGTAGCCGGGCAAGTAGTGGAAGTGTCATTAGGAGAGCATTTTGGTGACAGTGACCATAATTCGGTGAGATTTAAGGTAGTCATGAAAAAGGACAAAGATGGACCGGAAATAAAGGTTCTAAATTGGGGGAAGGCCGATTTTAATATGATAAGGCAGGATCTGGCCAAAATGGATTGGGATAAGCTACTTGTAGGAAAATCCACATCAGAGCAGTGGGAGTTTTTCAGAAAGGAAATAGAGAGTACAACGCCAACATGTTCCTGCAAAGGTCAAGGGTGGGACCAACAAGCCCAGGGAGCCCTGGATGTCAAGGAATATACAAGAATGGATTAGGAAAAAAAGGGAGGCTTTTGGCAGATACAAAAGACTAAAAACAATGGAAGCCCTAGAGGAGTATAGAAAGTGTAGGGGGGCACATAAAAAAGAAATTAGGAGAGCGAAGAGGGGGCATGAAAAAACACTGGCGGGCAAAATAAAGGAAAATCCCAAGCTGTTTTATAAGTATATTAAGGGCAAGAGGATAACCAGGGAAAGAGTAGGCCCCATTAGGGACCAAAGTGGCAATCTGTGTGTAGAGCCGGAAGATGCGGGTGAGGTATTAAATGAATATTTTGCATCTGTGTTCACTATGGAGAAGGACGATATAGGCATAGAAATCAGGCAGGGGGATTGTGATATACTTGAACAAATTAGTATTGAGAGGGAGGAGGTACTAACGGTATTAGCGGGCTTAAAATTGGATAAACCCCCAGGCCCAGATGAGATGTATCCCAGGCTGCTGTGTGAGGCAAGGAAGGAGATTGCAGGGGCACTGACACAAATTTCCAGAACCTCTCTAGACACAGGGGAGGTGCCAGAGAACTGAAGGACAGCTAACGTAGTACCATTTATTCAAGAAGGGTAGTAGGGATAAACCAGGGAATTACAGACCAATGAGCCCAACATCAGTGGTAGGGAAATTATTGGAAAAAATTCTGAGTGGCAGAATTAGTCTCCACTAGAAGAGGCAAGGATTAATCAAGGATAGTCAGCATGGCTTTGTCAGGGGGAGATCAAGTCTAACCAATTTGATAGAATTTTTCGAGGAGGTGACTAGGTGTGTGGATGAGGGTAGTGCAGTTGATGTAGTCTACATGGACTTCAGTAAGGCTTTTGACAAAGTCCCGCATGGGAGACTGGTCAAGAAGGTAATAGCCCATTGGATCCAGGGCAGTTTGGCACTTTGGATCCAAAATTGGCTTAGTGGTAGGAGGCAGAGGGTGATGGTCGAAGGTTGTTTTTGTGACTGGAAGCCCATGTCCAGTGGTATACCGCAGGGATCGGTGCTGGGTCCTTTGCTGTTTGTAGTGTACATTAATGATTTAGATATGAATGTAGGAGGTATGATCAGTAAGTTTGCAGCTGACATGAAAATTGGTGGAGTGGTAAATAGCGAGGAGGGAAGCCTAAGGCTACAGGACGATATAGACGGGTTGGTCAGATGGGCAGAACAGTGACAAATGGAATTTAACCCTGAAAATGCATTTTGGGAGGACTAATAAGGCAAGGGAATACACAATGAATGGTAGGATCCTAGGAAGGACAGAGGATCAGAGGGACCTTGGTGTGCATGTACATAGATCCCTGAAGGCAGCAGGACAGGTAAATAAGGTGGTTAAAAAGGCATATGAGATGATTGCCTTCATTAGCCGAGGCATAGAACATATTGAAGGGAGGCTATGAAGGAGCTGTACAAAGCGTTAGTTAGGCCACAGCTGGAATACTGTGTGCAGTTCTGGTCGCCACACTATAGGAAGGATGTGATTGTATTGCAGAGGGTGCAGAGGAGATTCACCAGGATGTTACCTGGGCTGGAGCACTTCAGCTATGAAGAGAGACTGGACAAGCTGGGGTTGTTTTCCTTAGAGCAGAGAAGGCTGAGGGGGGACCTGATTGAGGTGTACAAAATTATGAGGGGCATTGATAGGGTAGTTAGAAAGGAACTTTTCCCCTTAGTAGAAGTGTCAATAACCAGGGGGCATAGTTTTAAGGTAAGGGGCAGGGGATTTAGAGGGGATTTGAGGAAAAACTTTTTCACCCAGAGGGTGGTTGCAATCTGGAACTCACTGCCTGAAAGGGTGGTAGAGGCAGGAACCCTCACAACATTCAAGAAGCATTTAGATGAGCACTTGAAATGCCATAGCATACAAGGCTACGGACCAAGTGCTGGAAAATGGGATTAGAATAGATAGGACTTGATGGCTGGCACAGACACGATGGGCCAAAGGGCCTCTTTCTGTGCTGTATAAATCTATGACTCTATGGGGGGAAAATTCAGTATTGCCCCGTTTGGGGCGCCATTATCGGCCGTGCGCAAAGTTTAGCGCCTGGCGCTAATTATCGCCTCCGACCGTAAACTTGGCTTTTATTGTCCCTGGAGGTGATTGGAGCGCTAAATCAAGCGCTTCACACCTGTCTTAAGGCGCAAAGGCTGAGGAGCAGGCGCTACCTCAGAGCGCTGGTGAAGCTCATGTGATGTCAGTTAGCAAAAGATCACAGACACACTGGCACCGGCCAGTTCTTAAAGGGGATCTCTGACGAAAGGTCATCGACCTGAAACGTTAACTCTGTTTCTCTCTTCACAGATGCTGCTTGACCTGCTGAGTTTCTCCAGCATTTTCTCTTTTTATCTTAAAGGGTAGGGTTGATTTTGCTCTCCATCCACATCCTGCTCATTGCAGCCTTGAATCTCGGCCTGGGGAGACCTGTACATCAAATCTGCTGGAAAAAACAATGGAGAGACCCAGGGAAAAAGCTCAGAGTGCAGCCCCCACAGTCTCTTCTAAATAGACACAAGGAAGGGCAAATCAAATTGAACCTGCAAAGTGCTGCTCAGTATGCAAAACTCCTTCACACAGTGTTGAATCTCTCCAGAAGTCTCTCTCTCTCTCTCTCTCTCTCTCAAAATGCATGGTGCAAAAATGTCACCAACAAAAAAGGGCAGGAAGCGGTCGCCTTTAAATAGTGCTCCCCCAGTCCCTTCCCGACTGCAAAACGTTCCCCTCAACCTGCCGTTGCTAGCGGCAGGCGGTAAGGCAGGGGGCACCACTCAATATCCGGTCCAGGGCGTTGTGCTCTCGACTGATGTCACGATCTGCTGGCGCAGGTGATCGTGGTGGTAGTGTTTAGCGCCGCCGCAAAATGTCTAGTTAATTTCACGAGCGGCGCAAACATCACTGCGCCCGGGTGCTAGTTGCTTTGCGCCCCTTTAGTGCCCTCTTAAGGCACTAACGGGAGGCGCAAACAACTGAATTTTTCCCCCTATGACTCGATAACAAAAACAGATTATCTGGTCATTTTCACATTGCTGTTTGTGGGAGCTTGCTGTGCGCAACATGGCTGCTGCGTTTCCCACATTACAAAAAGTACTTCATTGGCTGTAAAGCACTTTGAGACGTCCGGTGGCCATGAAAGGCGCTATATAAATGTAAGCCTTTCTTTTCTTTTTATTGGTTGGGCCGAAACACGTGATTCCGGGATGCTTGCGAAACGCGGGCCTTTATGCAGGCGTTATGCCTGCAGGCCCAGGAACGCGAGTCTTTGAAGGTACGGAGGCACCAGGTAGGTGCAGAGTTCACTTGTGGTTTGCAGCTCAATGTTTTTACACGGTGAGTTGTTGCAATCTGGAACACACTGCCTGAAAGGGTGGTGGAAGCAGATTCACGAGTAACATTCAAAAGAGAATTGGATAAATACTTGAAGGTAAAAAAATTACGGTGCCATGGAGAAAGAGCAGTGGAGTGGGATTAATTGGATAGCTCTACCAAAGAGCCGGCACAGGCACGATGGGCCAAATGGCCTCCTTCTGTGCTGTATCATTCTATGATTCTATGAACGTCTGCAACCCTCTTGGAAGCCAGCTCCAGGACACAAAGAGTCTTCAAATGATACTGTAGGAATATCAACATGCAGAAGTTTAATGTCCTTTCTTGATCTGTTGTTTTCATGGTTAAAATAATGTCATACAAATGTGTTAAGCATTTATATGCTAATAATCCACAGGTTAATTTTAGGGCTAGCGAGTATAAAGGCACTCACCTCAGAGCTTTGAGCCTGGGAGTGGGTTGTCTGTTTGCTCAGTTGACTAGGTAATGGCGTACAAGAAGGGGTCACCTGAAGGAATGAAAAAATGTTACAAAAAGAAAACAAGAAAAATAAAGTCTAAATAAAAAATTATACATCAACAAATGTTTCAAAAACTCTTTATTTTACATATCATCGGATTATCTCCACCAAAAACAAATTGTCGGGTCATTAATTCATTTTTTGCTTGTGGGACCTTGCTGTGTGTAGTGTATGTAACTGTTCTACCTTTAAGAGAACTATTGTATGTAACCGTTCACCTTTAAGAGAACTATTTTAGGTGTGGCACTACTTTATCTTGGCTGCTGTATACTGTAATACCGACGGTGACCACACCGGTATATAAGTGCTGTGTCAGGATTTATTGGGCAGATTCGCCCTGACCTTCGAATAGTAAAGTCCTGTTAAAGTTACTCTTGTAGTCTGTGTATTAATTCGCCATAATACCTACAGACTTTACAGTGGCGACGAGCTCGATCTTACCCTGCGGCAACAATACTTCCGAAGCAGTTAACGAGCGTCGAGAAGAGGCACCCGCCCTCGTCGTTCTGCTGAGAGAAAACTCGAGTCTGCAGAGCAAGGAAGAAGGAAGAATTCAGACACGAAGCCTTCCATCAGCAACAGGCACTGATTGTCCCTTCTGCCACGGTGGTGAGTGAGCCGATCAGCACGAGAAGCAAGTCGGCCACGGTGACTGTGAGTAAAGGGAAAATAAAAAAATAAACGGAGGATAAGGGCGGTGAACTCGACCACGGTCGGGGGAAAGGAGCCGGACAGAAGTCGGGCCCAGAGGCGCTGAGACTGGGGCAGCGTGGAGCACGGAAGCCACGGTACAAGCGGGCTGGGAGACGCAACGGCGTCGTGAGACAGCTAGACCGCGACCGGCGAAAAAGGCCAGGCAGCTACCGAGGCCACGAGGCGCTGCGACCGGGATCATAAGGCGCGGGAAGATATAAAAATAAATAAACCGCGGGGAACTCAGCCGCAGCCGGGGAGGAAAGCACCGGACTGCGAGAGGGCTGGGAGGCGCGAGTGGAAGCCGCTGAGGGAGAGACAGAGCCCGAGCGAGCGGGAGAGACAGGGCCCGAGTGAGGGAGACTGAGCGAGATCCAGCCAGCGGCTGAAACTGTTCACCGTCAACGGGTTGTACCCAGCGCCGGTTGCCCTGCCGAGAAAAGGGAACAACAGAGCCCGAGCGCGGGAGACTGAGCGAGATCCAGCCCAGTGGCTGAAACTGTTCGCCGTCAACGGGTTGTACCCAGCGCTGGTTGCCCTGCCGAGAAAAGGGAACAAGGAACGCACTGAAGCTGACGCGCAGGCTGCGAACCCCGAAAGCCAGCGGTCGTCGCCCGAGGGAAAAGCTTACCCCTCCCACCAGGGGAAGAAACGCGGGAAGCCGCCAGTAGGCGGGGAAGACGACAGAAGCGGGAAACCGCCATTTTGAAAGTGGGCAGGGGAAGAAGACAAGCGCGGGAAACCGCCATTTTGAAAAAATAAAGTTAAAGAAAAATTTTGTGTTTGTTTCGCAGAAAGATAGTGAGAGATAGTGAAGATGCCTAAGCATGGTAACATCAACAACTTCGATTCCGAGGTGGAAGATTGGGCCACGTATGTAGAACGTATCGAGATATATTGTGAGGCCAATAAGATAGCAGATGATGATAAAGCTCTCACCTTATTAAACGCAATGGGGGCAAAGACATACGGGCTATTGAAGCATCTTCTATCACCAGCTAAACCGGCGGATCAGACTTTCGCTAATATTGTTGCTGTCCTGAAGGATCATTTGAACCCCACACCACTGATGTTGGCGGAACGATTCAAATTCTATGCGAGAACGCAACGGAAAGAGGAAAGCAACGCGGAATACTTGGTCGAACTGCGTAGACTAGCGAAATACTGCCAGTTTGGGGAAAATCTGACAGAGGCATTGAGAGACAAGTTCGTGTGCGGGTTGTCGAAGGAAGGAACACAAAAGCGTCTGCTAGAAGAGAACGATCTCACACTTGATAAGGCTGTCCTTATTGCAGCATCGCACGAAGCTGCAGCGAGAGGCACAGCGGAAATGCAGCTGAAGGCAGCGGTACTCAGTGTGGATCAAATTACTTCGGGTACATCGAAATGTTATCGTTGTGGGAAGACAACACACGACCAGAACCAATGCTGGTTTAAAAACCAGGAATGTAGAAAATGTGGCAAACTTGGTCACATAGCTAAGGTATGCCGGTCAGGAAAGAAGACCAACAACAACAAAAAAAAGTCACCGCAGGAAAAGTACAATAAGGTACACAAGGTGGCTGAGAAGAGTTCAGATGAACAGAATTCGGATTCAGACCCAACCGTTCAGGAACTGGGTAGTCTGAGAATTCACAATGTGAGTAAGGAAGCTGACCTGCAAACTATCTGGGTCATGCTAAAAATAGCCAGAGTCCAAGTGAAAATGGAATTGGACACAGGATCAGCCCTATCAGTCATAAATCGAAGGGATTACAACCGGCTATTCTCACACATACCCTTGAGAGATACCAAGATCGTATTGCAGACATACACGGGGCAGAAAGTATACCCCATGGGAAAGATAAAAGTCAAGGTGAGAGACAGGGGCAAAGAACACCAAGGAATGTATTTATATGTACTACCTGAGGGAGGTCCACCACTTCTGGGACGGGAGTGGATCTGGGAAATAAACATGGAATGGCACTATTTAAAAGCAATAATGAGTGCGAACTCGGTGAAGACAATCAGCTCAGACTCTGAAACGGATGACGATAAGACCAGCCCAGGTGCGAAAGACAAGTTTAAAATGGACTTGCTGACTAAGGTTGGAAAAACGAAGGAGTGCATAAATGCTTATGCTTCAGAGGAGAACAAAGTTTCAGAACAGAATTCCACTGAACAACAACAACATAGTTTGACAGAGAATTCTGAGTCTGTCCAGTTTACAGATATGCACAATTCTGAGGAACACCGGGCTCGAACTCAACTCCATTTCAAATTACAACAGCAATTAGAACAATTGAGTTGCCGTCTTGAACAAGAGATGAAAGCAATGAAAAAGTTCTGTGACACAGAGTGGTAGAACCTAGAAAGACAACAGAAACAGCTGATGGAGAAAAAGGAGCAGGAGCACACAAACCGTCGGGGCAAGGAGGCCAAACGAATCAAAGCTGATTCGGTTTCAGAAGGTGCGTGCTTTAATCTGGTGGAGCAAGAGGTTCAGCAACTGAAAGCGCCTGTTAGCGGATTGCAGGCAGAAAAGACTGATTTGGTCGCCATGAACTCCGAGCTCCTACTGAAGTTGGGTGCAGCATCACCGGACGATTCAAGTGGGGAAATTCGAATGGTGGAGGCTGCGGATGATGGCGAAGTAGAAACAGCAAAGGAGCCCCAGGGCAAGGTTATAAACAGCCCTGCAGCTACTGGGAAACGTATGAGGTCAGAAGAGTTAACGGTCAGCCAACTCTTTCATATGCTGAAGGACAAGACTCTGAAATGGGAACAAATTGAACATGAGTTTAAATCTTCAAAGGAGAGGGGTTTGGAGTTAACGGTCAGCCAACTCCTTGATATGCTGAAGGACAAGACTCTGAAATGGGAACAAATTGAACAGGAGTTTAAATCTTCAAAGGAGAGGGGTTTGGAGCTCCCAAAAGTTATTGAAATAGCTGAGGTTGCAACACAGACTGAGAAGATGGCAGCAGAGCAACCCTTGGATGCCAAAAATACGCTGACTCACGTCAATGTTGAACAACAGAAGGTTGAAACAGCTGCTGCAGTAGAGGGATTGAATAGTCCGATCAACCAATCTCCGAATGAAGTTGAAGTATTGGAATCACAAATGACGTCATTAGTAAAAGACTTGCAGGAAGCCCAGAAAAAGCTGGATGAAGCTGAACGCCTGAAGAAGTCTCTTCAGGAAAGATGTCTGGATTTGGAACAAAAGCTGGCTAATGTCCAGCTGGGTATGGAGGAAATAGAAGACCCTCTCACTGGCCTAGCTCAAGATGACACCGAATATTACCATGACCTGTTGGACGACATCGAATATTATGATGACCTGTTCTGCCCAGCTTGTGATGAAAACTCCCAAAGTGCAGAAACCATGAAGAATCACAAAAAGTCTAAGGAACATCGGGAGATGGTGGCGCTACTACGGAAAAAGGAGGACGAGAAGGAGGAACTGTGCATGCAGCTGGCAGCTGACAGTGGAGCCCAGAGAGTCTCCAAGAAGCAGAAAAGGAAAAGACGAAGCAGAAGATGATGATCATCTGGACCATCATCATCACTACTAGATCACGCACGGGGTCCCTTCGAACGGAGCCAAATCAGTTTGGAAGTAGAAAAACTTCCCAAGGTACTCAAGTTTTTACAAGCCAACAATGCTGGTTCAGAAGGACGGAAGTTCGAGCTGTTAAGTCCAGTGAAGGACTAGTGGATGAGTCACTCCAGCAACGTGAACCGACTACACCACAGGGAACTGCTACACCACTGAGGTGTTGTCAGGACCAAGTCAAGAAGCACGGAAGGCGCATCCACCGAGATTGAATCTGTGAAATGTTTTCCGCAGAGACTGAATCTATGAACTGTTTCCCGCAGAGACTGAATCTGTGAACTGTTTCCGCAGAGACTACATCTGTGAACTGTTTTAACATGAAGTTGGATATATGTTATGATGTTATGTTTAATGGGGAATAAGTATGTTGTAAGCTAAAAAGGGAGGATTGTAGTGTATGTAACTGTTCTACCTTTAAGAGAACTATTGTATGTAACCGTTCACCTTTAAGAGAACTATTTTAGGTGTGGCACTACTTTATCTTGGCTGCTGTATACTGTAATACCGACGGTGACCACACCGGTATATAAGTGCTGTGTCAGGATTTATTGGGCAGATTCGCCCTGACCTTCGAATAGTAAAGTCCTGTTAAAGTTGCTCTTGTAGTCTGTGTATTAATTCGCCATAATACCTACAGACTTTACACTGTGCACAAGTTGGCAGCACAAGTTCCTTACCTAACAATAGTGACTGCTCTTCAGAAGCAACCCATTGATTGAAATGTGCTTTGGGATAATCCTGGTGATGTGCGAAAGTACTACATAAATGCAAGTTCTTTATTTCTTTCTATGTCAACAACGGGGTAGCATTGCTGGTTAAAGAAGGGATTAACACAATTGTAAGGAAGGATATTAGCTCTGATGTTGTGGAATCTGTATGGGTAGAACTGAGAAATACTAAGGGGCAGAAAACGTTAGTGGGAGTGGTATATAGACCTCCAAACAGTAATGCGGAGGTTGGGGATGGCATTAAAAGGGAAATTAGAGAAGCGTGCAATAAGGGCACAGCAGTCATCATGGGTGACTTTAATCTACATATAGATTGGGCTAACCAAATTAGTAACAATACTGTGGAGCAGGAATTCCTGGAGTGTTTATGGGGTGGTTTCCTGGACCAATATGTCGAGGAACCAACCAGAGCTCAGGCCATCTTAGACTGGGTATTATGTAATGAGAAAGGATTAATCAGCAATCTTATTGTACGAGGCCCCTTGGGTCGGAGCGATCATAATATGATAGAATTCTTCATTAAGATGGAGAATGAAGTAGTTGACTCAGAGACTAGGGGCCTGAATTTAAATAAAGGAAACTACGATGGTCTGAGGTGCGAGTTGGGTAGGATTAATTGGGGAATGTTACTCAAGGGGTTGACGGTGGATAGGCAATGGCAAACATTCAAAGACCGCATGGATGAACTACAGAATTTGTTCATCCCAGTTTGGCATAAAAATAAAACAAAAAAGGTGACTCAACCGTGGCTAACAAGGGAAATTAGGGATAGCATAAGATTCAAGGAGAGGACATATAAATTGGCCAGAAAAAGCAGTAAACCTGATGATTGGGAGCAGTTTAGCATTCAACAAAGGAGGACAAAGGGATTAATTAAGAAGGGGAAAATAGAATATGAGAGTAAGCTTTCAGGGAACATAAAAACTGACTGTAAAAGCTTTTATAGATATGTGAAGAGAAAAAGATTGGTGAAGTCAAGCATAGGTCCCTTGCAGTCAGAATCAGGGGAATTTTTAAGGGGGAACAAAGAAATGGCAGACCAATTAAATACATATTTTGGTTCTGTCTTCACAAAGGGGGACACAAATAATCTCCCAGAGATGTCGGGGAACATAGGGTCTGATGAAAGGGAGGAACTGAAAGAAATCAGTATTTGTAGGGAAATGGTGTTAGGGAAATTGACGGGATTGAAGGCCGATAAATCCCCAGGGCCTGATAATCTACATCCTAAGGTACTTAAGGAAGTGGCCCTAGAAATAGTAGATGCATTGCTGATCATCTTCCAACATTCGATGGAATCTGGAACAGTACCCATGGATTGGAGGATAGCTAATGTAGCCCCACTATTCAAAAAAGGTGGTAGAGAGAAAACGGGGAATTACAGACCGGTAAGCCTGACATTGGTAGTGGGGAAAATGCTAGAGTCCATTATAAAAGATGTAATAGCAGAGCACTTGGAAAACAGTGACAGGATCGGACAAAGTCAGCATGGATTTACAAAAGGTAAATCATGCTTGACTAATCTACTGGAATTTTTTGAGGATGTAACTGGTAAAATAGATAAGGGAGAACCAGTGGATGTGGTGTATTTGGACTTTCAGAAGGCTTTTGATAAGGTCCCGCATAAGAGATTAGCGTGTAAAGTTAAGGCACATGGGATTGGGGGCAAGGTATTGACTTGGATAGAGAACTGGTTGGCAGACAAAAAGCAAAGAGTTGGAATAAACGGGTCTTTTTCTGAGTGGCAGGCAGTGACTAGTGGGGTACCGCAGGGACTGGTCCTTGGACCCCAGCTATTCACAATATATATTAATGATCTAGACAAGGGAACTAGATGTAATATCTCCAAGTTTGCAGACGACACAAAGCTGGGTGGGCGTGTGTGCTGTGAGGAGGATGCTGAGAAACTCCAGGATGATTTGGACAGGTTGGGTGATTGGGCAGAAGCATGGCAGATGCAATATAACGTGGATGATTATGAGGTTATCCACTTCGGTGGCAAAAACAGGAAGGCAGATTATTATCTGAATGGCAATAGATTGGGAGAAGGGGACGTGCAACGAGATCTGGGTGTCCTTGTGCACCAGTCGCTGAAGGTAAGGATGCAGGTGCAGCAGGCGGTTAAGAAGGCAAGTGGTATGTTGGCCTTCGTAGCGAGAGGGTTTGAGTACAGGAACAAGGATGTCTTGCTGCAGTTGTACAGGGCCTTGGTGAGACCACATCTTGAGTATTGTGTGCAGTTTTGGTCGCCTTATCTGAGGAAGGATGTTCTTGCCATGGAAGGAGTTCAGCGAAGATTCACCAGGCTGATACCTGGGATGGCAGGAATGACGTATGAGGAAAGAATGGGTCGATTGGGCTTATACTCGCTGGAGTTTAGAAGAATGAGAGGGGATCTCATTGAAACTTATAAAATTCTGACAGGACTGGACAGACTAGATGCAGGAAGGATGTTCCCGATGGTCAGGGAGTTTAGAACCAGGGGTCACAGTCTAAGGATAAGGGTTGTAGCCATTTTAGACAGAAATAAGGAGGAATTTCTTCACCCAGAGAGTGGTGAACCTGTGGAATTCTCTACCACAGAAGGCAGTAGAGGCCAATTCATTAAATATATTCAAGAAAGAGTTGGATATATTTCTTAAGGCTAAAGGGATCATGGGGTATGGGGAGAAAGCAGGGACAGGGTACTGAATTTGGATGATCAGCCATGATCGCATTGAATGGCGGAACAGGCTCGAGGGGCCAAATGGCCTACTCCTGCTCCTATCTTCTATGTTTCTATGTGAGAATCTGTAAATGGAGATAATCTTCCATGCGATAATATTTGTGTTGACGTATGTTGCTGCTTCACAAAGTATCTTGAAACTTTAACAAATTATCCAGAAAACAGGATAACCAACCCGAATATTCGATAAATAGTGTGACAGACTGCACTGATGTTCAGTAAAGTCATGCAAATAGTCTACTGTGTAATATTATACTAAACGGTAGTAGATTCTTATGGGATGCATTCCAAGGTCCATTTCCCAAAGTGCCCATGCTCTGCTTACTTTGTTAAGCACATTGAAACAGTGACTAAAATGCAGTTACAAGCTTTGAATCAAATGTTGTGTCTGTCAGTGTGTCGAAATTTAGAAGCTTGTACATTATTGTACATAATTTCCCTATTTATTATCATCAAATCCCAGGATTGTGTCAGCATGTCTCCGACAGAAATCGGCTGTGGGTCTCTGCTTGAGCCCAAATGATTTGCAGCAGCTCCGTCTCATGACTAATAATCTAATGACAGTTTTCCCTCAGGAAATGGTGTACACGACAGTAAAATAAAAATGACAGAAGTATCCTCCAAATCAAACATTTACCAATTCCCATGTGGAGGTTAGGGGTAGCAGAGATCAGGACTCATTGAATATAATTAGGCCACTCGGCTCAAATTACCAGTAATATTTGGGGACCCAAATAAACATTAAAATGTGGTTAAAAGCTTCAATCTCATCTGTGGCTCTCAATCTGAAAATTGGCACATTATTGTATACGCTTTCATGTTTTTTTTTCTGAACACACATATCACACTGACCATAATAAATTGAATAAATAGGATTTCAGACATAATTCTCTCATGATCAATACTTGCCGACTGTTTTAGAATTTTTTTCCCAGAGGGAACAAGTAAGTGTAAAAAGCCTCAGAAGCACTTTTATGTGAGAAGAGGTATCTCAACAGTGTATTAATAATTGGTTTGATGACACACATGACCAAGTAACTGCAGAATAAGGCAAAGACAAGTTCTTTAATTACAAGTTAATAGCGTAGAAAATCCACATGCCACTGCCTCCAATGTAATCATGTCTTGCCTACCTCAAACAGGATCCAGTACATGAAATGTGTAGGTCTGGTAATTCTGTAAGCTTTTTAATTACATCATCATTGTCACGATCACCATTGTTGCTTGCAAGTCACCAACAGCAAAGAAATGCCCGTTCTTCCTAGAACAGTCCACTTTTAGAGTGCAAGAATAGCAATAATATTGTTTCTACACATTGACCAGTGTTATCAGGGTCGATTTTTCCCCTTCTTTGACCCAGGGAACACTCAGTGCCCAGGCAAAAAAAGCAAAGGGAAAGGGGAGACGGAAGATCTATTACTCCCCTTTACATTGCTCAGGGTCACTTAATATAAGAATTAGGAGCATGAGTAGGCCATACGGCCCCTCAAGTCTGCTCTGCCACTCAATGGGCCAGAAATTCCAGGCCAGAAGCGTGAGTACGGTCGGCTTACTCACGCTTCTGGCCGTTGGAAATGCCGGCGTTCAGCATGAACAGCGCATGCGGGGAACGCCGGCATTTCCAGACCTCAAGCGCGTGCGACTGCACAGGCAGCGCTTGCGCAGTGAACTTCGTGGATTTCATTCATGAAATCCGTGAGGTTAAGTCCTTAGAAGTTACACTGAAAAAAAGCAAGTGTAAAGTGGTTCATTGGCTGCGGAGGAAGATATATTTTATCGTGGAGCTTTTGAAATGCAATATTTTTGTTTGGGAAAGGGAGGGAAGTTATTTTAAGAAATTTTAAGTAAGTTTTAAAGTTAAAAATTTTTTTTTTTAAAGGGTTTTCAGAACGGTAGGTAGAAGGAGCAATTGTGGCTGTGTGAATGGAATGTGAGAATGAGTTATGTATGTATGTCCACATATATTCCTTGACGTATATGTATGTATGTTTTATATTCCTTTACTATGAATGTATGTTTTTAATTATGATTTTCCAATAAGTTACTTTCTCTGAAAGTCATAATTAAATAATACATTCATACACATAAGTAAAGGAATATATACATAACACGCAAAGGAATATATACAGACATACATACTTTCAGAAGCTCCACGATAAGAAATATCTTCCTCCGCAGCCTCTGGAGCAACTGTACCCATGCTTTTTTCATGTGTAAGTTGTAATGACTTGACCTCACTGAAAGCATTAATGAAAGCGGCGAATTATACTGCGCACGCGCTGCCTGTGCAGTCGCACGCGTTCTGCCTCTGAACCCCTTCGTTCAGAGGACAGGAAATGCCGGTTTTCCCCACATGCACTGTGCATGCTGAAAACCGGCATTTCATCCGGCCAGATGCGTAAGTACCCCGACCGTACTCGCGCATTTGGAAGGGAATTATTGGGCCAACATTTTACATGTCAATAAAATAAAAAATTTAACACTTGCACGACTTGCCCCCTCGCATCTGCGACTGAGGGTCCAAGGAGGTGCATTGCGCAAGAGGTCATCATCGGACGTATCCTCACACTGTTCCCTTTGGGGAACTGTATGAAGTGGTGGAAGGATTTATGGCCGTGATTAACGCTCATTCCGTGACCGTAACCATCTTTGAATCAGCCATTAGGGTGGTTAGTCCTATGGCGGGAGGGTTTTACGGGCTCCCACAACCCATCTGAGGGGGGGTGGGGCCACCAACACCCACGGACGCAAGTATCCCGCTGGATGTCCACCCAGAATTTAAAGTTGGAGCTCCGACTCCACTTGCCGGGACTGTCTGGAGTGGGGTTCAAAACCCTACTCCTTCTGGCCCAGCGGCGGGGATGCTTACTGCTACGCAAAAGGCCCACTCCGCACAAAAGGTGACACCCATACGTTTCCTGCGCCTTTTCCCTCCCCGTGACTGGAGCCCTATGCTGCCATTTCACGTTGCTAATCGGATTGGGCGTTTGTCATAGCGGTAGGATCCCCGCCGCTGGGCCAGATCAGGGTAGGGTTTCGAACCCCGCTCCAGACAGTCCCGGCAAGTGGAGTCGGAGCTCCGGCTCTAAATTCTGGGTTGACATCCAGTGGGATATTTGCGTCCGTGGGTGTGGGTGGCCCCCCCTCCTTGTATAGCTTGTGGGAGCCCGTAAAACCCTCCCGCCATAGGACTAACCGCCCTAATGGCTGGTTCAAAGATGGTTACGGTCACGGAATGAGCGTTAATCACGGCCATAAATCCTTCCACCACTTCATACAGTTCCCCAAAGGGAACAGTGTGAAGACACGTATGACGACGACATTGCTAAATAAATAAATGGAATTAAAAAAATTCTTTTAGGGCTTTTAAAAGTCTTTAAATTGCTTTAATTCTCTTTAAAACTACTTCAGATTACTCAAAATAATGTAAACATTTTAAAAAGTTTATAAAAGTTACCAAAATCTTCAAAAAACTTCCAAAAACCTATTTAAACTGCTGCTTTGCATGTAAAAAAGCAAAGCAGCTTGACAGAAACATTGGGGGCGTGTCCAGTGAAACTGAGACCTCAAGGGGCGTGTCTCACTTACACTGCACGCTCCTGGGTCCGCGCTGGCTGCACTCCTGGGCGGCGTGACGTCATACGCTGCCCGGGAATGTGCTTTCTATTTCTCCAAGTTCAGGCGTCCCAGAAGCTGATCGGCAGGAGCGCGGGGTAAGTGCAAATACGGGGCTTGCACGCGCTGCAAGCCCCATTCTGGAATTTCTGGCCCAATAAGATCATGGCTGATCTTCGACCTCAATACCACTTTCCCGCCTGATCTCCATATCCCTTGATTCCCCGAGAGTCCAAAATTCTATCTATCTCAGCCTTGAATAGACTCAACAATTCAGCATCCACAGCCCTTTGGGTTAGAGAATTCCAAAGATTCACAACACTCTGAGTGAAGAAATTCCTCCTGATTCCAGTCTTAAATGGCCGACCCCTTATCCTGAGGCTATGCCCCCTAGTCCTAGACTCTCCTACCGGGGGAAACAACCTCTCAGCATCTACCCTGTCAATCCCCTTCAGAATCTTGTATGTTTCAATGAGATCACCTCTCATTCTTCTAAACTCCAGAGAGTATAGGCCCATTCTACACAATCTCTCCTCATAGGACAGCGCTCTCATCCCAGGGATCAATCCAGTGAACCTTCGTTACACTGCCTCTAAGGCAAGTATGTCCTTTCTCAGATACCGAGGTCAAAACTGTGCACAGTACTCCAGATGTGGTCTCACCAAAGCCCTGTATAATTGTAGTAAGACTTCCTTACTCTTGTACTCCCAACACCCTTGCTATAAAGGCCAACATGTAATTTGCCTTCCTAATTGCTTGCTGTACCTGCATGACGGGATTTCGCCTACCTGGGCGGCTTCAAGGCGGGAGAGGTCGGCGGCGGGGGGCGACCCCGCTGTTGCGTGGATCCCATTGATAAATCAAATCTTGCCCTAGTGGGCTTTGTTCGGCTCGCCCTGCGCACTTCCCGGCCCTATTAAAGGGTGCGGGTCTGGTGACGTCACCGGATGACACGATTATTGCTGGTTTATTTAAAGGGGCCATGGCCCCAGTTACTGTCAGTTGCAAATTGATAGCATTCAGTGTTGTCAGTGTTTGAGACTCTGCACTATGAGCTTGCAGCACCAACGAGCAGCACCTCGCCTCACAGATGAGTCCCTCCATCATCTTGTGGAGAGAGTGAGAGCAAATTGGGAGATTCTCTTCCCTGTGGACGGCAGGAAGAGGCCACCCCAGCAGACAAAGGCAGCGTGGCTGCAGATATCGCAGGAGGTATCGGGGCTGTCAGTGGTGGTTCGCACCTGGGTGCAGTGCCGCAAGAGGTTCAATGATCTAGTAAGATCAGGAAAAGTGAGTATTAAGCCACAATTACCTTGACAGTGATGGCCAAATCTGCCCTTGCACAGTCGCAGGAGGAGCAGACTTTGGCGGAGCCATCAGAGGCTCCAAAACCCAAAGGCTTCTAAGCAGGCACAGCACGGAGGTGAGGAGGCTGCCTCTACCTCTGCTGAAGCTGCAGGAGTAGCATGACGTAGAAGCTCCTGGAAAAGAAAGATCCCAAACAAATAGTCACAGGGGTAGCCACTCGGGTGTGTCTTGGCGAAGAGCTGAGGGACAGTGGAATGGCACAGGACGTACGAGTCATGGCAGCTGCCAGGGAACTTGGCAGACACATGGATGATAATCTTGCTATGGTTGCAGACCAGCTGAACGTTGAGGGAGTGGAAGCCCTTGCGGTTCACAAATGCTACTGGGTTGTGATGAGGTGCCTTGATGGCCACATGTGTGCAGTCGATGACTCCCTGCACCCGTGGGAAGCCAGCTAGAGCGGCAAAGCCAAGCGCACGTTCATTGACACTGGCTTCGTCAGTGGCAAAATGATATAATTTGTGGACTTGTTAAAGAGGGCATCGGTTACCTGTGCGATGCATCTGTGGGCGGCCGACTGCAAGATGTCACGAAGATCTGCTGCTGATGCCTGGAAGGAGCCTGAGGTGAAGAAGTTGGGGGCAAGGGAGACTTTGACAGCCACTGGTAAAGAGTGTCCACCCCTTCCTCTGGGCTGCAGGTCTTGCTCCAGTAATCTGCAAATGTCAGCGACGACCTGGCGCGAAAGCCTGAGCCTCCTTTGGTACTGCTGCTCCGTCATGTTGAGGAAGCTCATCCTCTGCCTGTATACCCTGTTTTGGGGGTATGGCCTCCGACGCGGTGCACCCCTTCGCTGATGCCTTCTGCCCTGTGCAGCATCAGGTGGTTGAGGAGAAGGTTGGCGCTCTTGTTGTTGCTGCTGCTGCTGGTGTGGCTGGTTCTGCTGCTGCTGCGCTGATCGTCATCAGATTCAGAGGACCAAGGTGACAGAGCATAAATCATGCCCATTCTGACGATTCATATGGCAGGTGAAGTTACCTGGCGTGATCCCCGAGCGACGGGAACCTCGTGGAAAACGTGGGAAACTACTTTGTGCCTGCTAAAATGGTGAGTAAATTGATTTAAACACCCTCTCAACTAGCGCAACTGAATGACCCGTCACTTACTGCCGTGTCTGCAAAGCGCAGGCAGAACCGGCGCGAGGGAAACTCGCAAGGAGGCGGGATTGGAGCGGGATACCGGCCCGCTGTCAATCTTTTGGATTTTGACAGCGGACCTGCCTCCGAACATGACCTCTGAGCGCCGGCAAAATTCAGCCCTTTGTGTTTCCTGTACGAGGACACCTAAATTTCTCTGAGCACCAACATTTAATAGTTTTTCACCATTTAAAAAATATTCTGTTTTTCTATTCTTCCTACCAAAATGAATAACCTCACATTTTCCAAGCGATAGAGGGAAAAGGGAGCCGAGCAGTTGCAAGAAGACACAACCATGGACACAAGATGGGAGGGTGTGTAATCAGCCATTTCTGGGCCCAGCAAGCGTAGGTTTGTCAACTGTTTAAGATTTTCCTGGAGTTTCCAGGAAGGCAAGGTTAATCTCCTGGACACTGCTTGCAAGCAACCCAGGAGAAAAATCAGTGGGGTACTAAAAAAATTGTGTGTTTTTCTCATTTTCTTTGAATACTTCCAATCATTAGTTATAAAAATATTGGAGATGGGAAAAGAACGTGTTTGACTGAGCAGGTGGTTGGGGACGGAAAGCCAAACGCAATGAAACCTTCAGGAATTCATCCAACCAGAGGCTGAAAATGCGGCCGAACCAAGGAGGCCCAAGGCCCACCTGAAACTGGGCCTTGGGGCTTATCAAAATACTGCGGGGGCAGCTTGTCGTGCCTCCACAGACAACCCGTCCATATCAGACGACCAATTTCAGGCCGCTTGCCTCGTTAGCAGTGACCGTCGGGGCAAGTGCAGGTCGGCGGGGGCAGGGGCGGGGTGATAGCAGGGGCGGGGGGCGGGTGGGTGTTGATCACGGCTGGCAGAGGCCATCAGAAGTTTTGTGGAGCTGGGAGGAGCACTATCGCTCCTCCTGGCTCCACATGAATTTTTAAAAAAATGTTTTTACTTGCCTTCTTTGGTGGTGGCCACTCACCAGTCCGCATCCACGGCTGGAAAACCAGACTGGATCCCAGTTTCTGGAAGGGGTCCCAAAACAGGCATTAGGCCCCATCATTAGCATATGCAAAGCGGCCCCGAACACCTGAAAATTGTCCGAGGCCAATATGGCATCGGACATTTTTCAGGTGTCCTTGGGGTAGAGGGGGTATTCCTGCGAAAATTAATGGTTTCTGCTCCCATTATCAATCTGGTAAATGGGTGCAATGATGAACAATTTCTACCTCTAAATATATGAGTAAAAGGAAATTTAGTAGTTTGTCTGTGCTGCATAAATGTGAAAAATGGTTTACAACATAAGCATCGATTCACCAATGGGTCACACCCAACACTGAGCGGCTCACTGCAGGAAGTACTGGTCAGGAAATCGCGGACCTGCAGCACCTGATCTTCTTTCCCAACCAACATTCCCTGCACCGCTCCACACTGGAAATGCCTAATCAGCCCGATAGTTTCAATGGCCGCAATTTTGCTCACCTCGGCGGGTCCATGGCGGGCGATGTTGGTGGTGGGTCGCGACCCCATTGCTGACTCCAGCCCGCTGTCCAAAATTAATTTCCCTTGATGGGGTTTGTTAAGCCCGCCCAGTGCGTTTCCGGCCCAATTAGAGGAAGCAAGTTCCGTGAAGTCATTTGATGACACGTCATCAGCTGGTTTCTTTAAAGGGACCATGTCCAAATTTAGTTTGACATTTGTGCTGTCAGTATTCTACAGCATTGAGGTGCTGCAATCACTGACAATCACTGCGCAAAGGCACAGGGCTGCACCCAGGCTCTCCCATGACTCACTCCAAATGCTTATGGAGGGAGTCATGGCACATAGGGAGGTTCTCTTCCCTTCCCATGGCTGGAAGAGTCCTCCCCAGGAGATCAGCACAGCCTCGTTGCACATTGCACAGGAGAGCACAAGCAGGGATGTGGTCAGGAGGACCTGGGTGCAGTGCTGCAAATGTTTCAATGATCTCAGTAGATCACGAAACGTTAGTACAAAGCCACACTCAACCTCATCCTGCTGTGCCTCTCATCACATCACCATCACTCTGCCTTCCCTACCCTACTCCTGCACATCCTTACTCACACCAACTTACCTTGCACCTCCACCCATCCCGCTCTCTCTATCTATATTATCACATCCGCATCTCGCCAGCAACCCCACACACTCACCTGCTATCATACCAACTAACAACACACAAGGGTAGGCACTTGGGTGTTTTATGCAATGTTCATGTAAAGTTTCTATTAATGTGGTGTCAAACATTGAAATCTTTATTTTCAACACTTTGCATTCTTGGACAGATTTGTGTGAACCTTTGGAAGTGACTTACTGAGTTGCAGTGAATGGTGAGCCATAACAGTACCCCCCACAATTGTGATGAGTGTGAAAGGAATGGCCTGGACATTGTAGGGATGCTTTATGGTGTTGGTGTGGGGTGGTGCCAACCTGGCACATCATGTGGCAGCCACGGTGTACAGCATCAAGTGAAATAAATCTGGCCATGGTGAGGCCATTCCTGGCCGCCCGGCAGCAATGTAATCTAGTGCTGATGCCCTCTGTCCTGTGCAGCATCAGTTGATTGCAGAGAAGGTTGGTGTTGTTGGTGCTGTTGGCGTGCCTGGTGCTGCCGGTGTTGGGGCTGATTTTGGTGGGGTTCTGAGGACCAAGGTGAGAGAGTATAAAGGGCACCCATGTTGATGGAATAGATGGCACGTGAAGTAGAGATGACAGAAGCGATCTGTCAATGGTGAGAGAGGTAATGAGGTCAGACTGGATGGAGACTTGTGTAAAGACTTGCAGCATGGTGACTCTGTTGTGGAAATGCAGTGAGGAAGAGTTTGTGGCTGAGGGAAGATAGCTCAGTAAGGTGGGAGCTTTTACTGAACATTTGAAGCTGTTAACTGATCAGCTGATCCAATGGCCACTGACCTCCCACCTCAGCTTCACAGACGTAATCTAGCAACAGCGTGAAACCCATGGGCGACCTGTCAAATTCAGAAGGTCAGTTTAAAACCATTGTTAAGTGGCTGTAAACAAGCCACTAGTCATTTAAATTGGATCCTCCGCCGCTGCGTGTCGGGTCTTAGCGCTGACAGACCCGACATTTGGTAAAGGCACGTGGTGGCGGGTTCACAGCGGGGCCCCAACCTGCTGGGGGGAAAAAACACTTTCCCACCCAACCCACTACCAGTCGCGCCCGCTGACCCCCTGGAAAATCTTGGCCAATGAGATCTTTGTTTCCTATTAATTTTGTACCGCAAGCTCAAATTGGCTTTAACTTGATTCTTTTGCAGGTAAAAAGCTGACATTTTACTAAAGTCACTCAGTCTAAATTTATTTCTTTATGTTTGTGTTGTTGAGGCTGCCGCGGAACACGGATGGAGGCCGAACCGATCTGAGGAACACATGGCTTTTTATTACATTCTCTTGAGAGATGGCTGCCTCAGCTCTTCTCTCTGCTAAAACTGAAACCAGAATGGGGCGATGCCCGCGCTTTTGTGTACACACTGAGGGCGACGCCCGCTCCTTTGTCATGCCTTAAAGGCAGCATGCTTCTTAAAGGCAAGGTGCCCGATTTATTGTCCACGGACGGAAAAGTGGATTGCGCCCATTTAGGTGGCGATCCGCCACACAGCTCCCCCCAGAATCCGCTTAGGAGGTGTGGACGAGACGGTGCGGCAGTCTGATGGGCCGGCCGGAGCGGCTCTTGTAGGACGCCGGTGGACGTGGAACGGCCGGGCGTGGAGCAGCCGGGTGTAGTGGCTTGAGGGCAGGTCGGCCGCGTGGCGGTGGACGAGCTACTGGGACCTGCTCACCGGGCTCCGAGTGTGCTGGCTTGAGTCGGTCAACCGACACTTTTTCAGTCCTGTCGCCCACTTGTAGGGCGAAAAATTTGTCCCCAGCCTGTAGCACTTTGTAGGGCTCATCGTACGGGGGTTGCAGGGGTCCGCGGTGGGCGTCGTGCCGGATGAAAATGAACCGTGCCTGGTGCAGGCTTAGCGGGACATGTGAGGTGGATTCGCCGTGCCGGGCAATGGGCACCGGGGAGAACTGTAGCGGCGGTGAGGCGAAGTCGTGGCATTCCTGATCGGCTGACCAGGGTGTCGTGGCGGTGGGCAGGAACTCGCCGGGTATGCGCAGCGGCTGGCCGTACACGAGCTCTGCTGCCGATACGTGGAGGTCTTCTTTAACCGCGGAGTGCAGGCCGAGGAGGACCCACGGGAGTCGGTCGGTCCAGGCGCCGTCCTGGAGGCTGGCTCGAAGAGATGCCTTCAAGGATCTGTGGAACCGCTCACACAGTCGGTTGGCTTGGGGGTGGTACACTGTGGTGCGGTGAATGGTCACCCCGAGATTGCGTGCGATGGCGGTCCAGAGTTCAGAGGTAAATTGCGGACCTCTGTCCGACGTCATGTCGGAGGGGACGCCGAACCGTGCGACCCAGGTGCTGACGAAGGCTCTGGCGATGTCGGCGGTGGTGGTAGAGGTCAGTGGAATTGCCTCGGGCCAGCGCGTGGTGCGGTCGACCATCGTCAGCAAGTGCGTGTGGCCTTGCGACGGCGACAGGGGCCCGACGATGTCCACGTGGATGTGGTCGAATCTACGTGAAGGGACGGTGAACTCCTCAAGGGGTGCTTTCGTGTGTTGCTGTACCTTGGCCCGTTGGCAGGCTAGGCAGGAGTTGGCCCAAGTACGCACATCCTTGCGAAGGCCGCGCCAGACAAAGCGGTTGGCTACCAATTTGATGAATGCGCGGGCGCCGGGGTGGGAGAGGTTGTGGAGAATCTCGAATACCCGGCGGCACCAGGACGCTGGGATGACGGGCCGAGGTTGAGATAGGGATATGTCGCACTTGACCGTGACTGCGGTCGGGCCGCAGGCGACATCGGCCAGGCGTAGCCCTGGTAGGTTGGTAGGTGCGGAGAGCAGATCAGGGTCCGTGAGCTGGTCTGCTGCGAGTTGAGCGTAGTCGACTGCCAGGTGTGCGGCGTGGATGGCTGGGCGGGAGAGGCAGTCGGCTACCACGTTGTCTCGGCCGGAGACGTGTTGGATGTCCGTGGTGAACTCGGACACTGCCGCGAGCTGGCACTGCTGCCTGGCGGACCAGGGGTCGGTTGTCTTTGCCATTGCGAATGTCAGGGGTTTGTGGTCGACAAACGCAGTGAAGGGGTGGCCCTCCAGCAAAAACCGAAAATGGCGGACCGCCAGGTACAGCGCGAGGAGCTCGCGGTCGAAGGTGCTGTACTTGACCTCCGGGGGGCGTAGATGGCGGCTGAAGAAGGCAAGTGGTTGCCAGGCGCCGTCGACCCACTGCTCGTACACGGCGCCGACCGCGTGGTCGGAGGCGTCCGTGGTGAGCGCTACTCTGGCATTGGGCCGTGGGTGCGCGAGCAGGGTGGCGTCGGCGAGTGCGGTCTTGGTGGAGTTGAAGGCGGCTGATACGTCTGCCGTCCATTCGACCGCCATCTTGCCACTCCTGCCCCGGAGGGCTTCATACAGGGGCCTCATGAGGGACGCCGCTTTGGGGATGAAGCGGTTGTAGAAATTCACCATCCCGAGGAACTCCTGGAGTCCTTTGATGGTGGTGGGGCGGGGAAATTGCTGGACAGCCTGCACCTTGGTGGGCAGGGGAATGGCCCCAGCATGGGTGATGTGGTGGCCGAGGAAGTCAATCTTGTCCAGGCCGAACTGGCACTTGGCTGGGCTGAGGATGAGCCCGTGGTCGCTGAGGCGCCCGAACAGGATGCGAAGGTGTTCAAGGTGTTCCTGCTTGGAGGAACTGGCTACCAGGATGTCGTCCAGGTAGACGAACAGGAACTTCAGGTCCCGAAGGACCGAGTCCATGAGCCGTTGGAATGCCTGGGCCGCGTTTTTGAGGCCGAAGGGCATCCGCAGGAACTTGAAACGCCCGAAGGGGGTGATTACGGCCGTCTTGGGGACGTCCGCGGGGTGGACGGGGACTTGGTGGTAGCCGCGCACCAGGTAGACTTTGGAAAAGACTGAGCGGCCGGCCAGTCTAGCCGAGAAGTCCTGAATGTGCGGCACGGGGTACCGATCAGGGGTGGTGGCGTCGTTGAGGCGGCGGTAATCCCCGCAGGGGCGCCAACCCCCGCCTGGTTTGGGGGCCATGTGGAGTGGGGAGGCCCAGGGACTGTTGGAGCGGCGGATGATGCCGAGCTGTTCCATAGTGGCAAACTCGGTCCGCGCGATCTCCAGTTTGGCCGGGTCCAGCCTGCGGGCATGGGCGTACACTGTGGGGCCTGTGGTGGGGATGAAGTGTTCCACCCCGTGTTTGGCGACCTCCGCGGAGAAGGTCGGGTTGGTGAGGGCCGGGAATTCGGCCAGGAGTGCCGAGTAGTCACCCATGGCCCGGGCGTGGCACTGTGACGCCATGTCGGCGGGTTGACGGGGGGCCATGATGCCCAGGATGGGGGACATGGTGTTCATGTCCACGAGGCAGTGTCGAGGGATGTCTACCAGTAGGCCATGGGTGCACAGGAAATCTGCACCGATGAGAGGGGAGAGTACCTTGGCAGTGATGAACTCCCATCGGTAGCGGCGACCAGCGAGGTCGAGGGTGACTGTGCGGGTGCCGTACGTCCGGATGTCCGAGCCGTTAGCGGCAGCCAGCGCCTGTCCTCGTTCGCCCTTTTGGATGTCGAGGGCGGAGGCCGGGATGATGCTGTGCTGAGCTCCAGAGTCGCACAGGAACCGGCGGCCGGTTTTGTCATCCGTGACGTACAGCAGGGAGCCCGCGTGGCCCACAGCCATCGCGGGGGCTGGTACGGGGGCGGACTTGAAGGAGCAGGGAGGTGTGCACCGTTGTGCCCTGGCGTCGAACCGTGCGTGGTAGTAACAGTAGCCCGGGTTTGTAGGGCGCGAAGGCCCCGTGGGCCCCGTGGCTGGGCCTTGTGGCCGCGTGGTGGCCGGTGAGGGGCACGCCCAGGCTGTGGCTGCCAGGTCCGGAGCGATGTCGCGGCTGGAGTGAGCGGACAGCAGCTTGTCGGCCTCGTCGGCCAGGGCTTCTAGGTCCGTGAGGCCGGATGCCACGATCGCTGGGCGGATGCTGGGAGGTAGCTGGCGGATGAATTGCGTGCGGAAGAGGGACCCGGGTGGGCTCTCGTCGGTGAGTGAGAGCATGTGGGAGAGGAGGTCTGACGGTGAGGCGTCACCAAGGCCTGGAAGGTCGAGGAGGCGGCAGTTTCGCTGGTATGTCGAGGTCGTAAATTTTTTAAGGAGCGCGGCCTTAAGATGTGCATACTTGCCCTCCTCTGGTGAGTTCTGCAGCGCTATCCAGACCTTCGTGACTGTGGAGCTACCGAGTGATGCGACGAGGTAGTCATACTTCGTCCCATCTGTGGTGATGTGTCGCAGCCGGAATCGGGACTCAGCTTGGAGGAACCAGGCTTCGGGCTGGTTTTCCCAAAACTCCGGCAGTTTCACGGAAACTGCGTTCGTGTCCGCCATTGCAGTGCTTGGAATACGTTCTGAGCGTCGGGGTCACCAATGTTGAGGCTGCCGCGGAACACAAATGGAGGCCGAACCGATCTGAGGAACACATGGCTTTTTATTACATTCTCTTGAGAGATGGCTGCCCCAGCTCTTCTCTCTGCTAAAACCGAAACCAGAATGGGGCGACGCCCGCGCTTTTGTGTACACACTGAGGGCGACGCCCGCTCCTTTGTCATGCCTTAAAGGCAGCATGCTTCTTAAAGGCAAGGTGCCCGATTTATTGTCCACGGACGGAAAAGTGGATTGCGCCCGTTTAGGTGGCGATCCGCCACAGTGTATAGATAGACAAATAGATAATAGATAGATAGATAGATAGATAGATAGACAGACAGATAGACAGATAGATAGAGAGATAGATAGATAGATAGATAGACAGATAGATAGAGAGATAGATAGATAGATGATAGATAGACCGATCAATCTCTCTCTATATATATATTCACACACACACACATGCATTCACAATATAAGGGATGATGTTTCTGAAAAATTGGTCAGTTATTTAACCATCCAACCATTTTCAGGTTTGGAAAGATTTGATAATATATTGCCTTGACAATGCATCTCAACCACAAGCTGATAGAGCATCCGAGTGCACTAACATGACCCCAAGACATGGTGTTGTCAGCACAATCTGCACTGTGAGTTCATAGCAAGGAATCACAATTTATACCAGTTTTTAGGGTTTTGTAATGTGAACTCATGACCACAGGGAATTGTCACCATTCATTTCACTTCCAACCATCTTCATCCAGTTGAGAGAAAAGTGATTGCATTGTGTTCTGCGCTGGATTTCAACACGATTTCTAACTCTCAGTGATTTGTGAAATTTCACCAGATTTATACTGGTACAAAGCCTCCAGTGTAAAAGGTTTTGTTTGAGTACCAGGTAACAAGAGTCTATGCTCAGTGTAAACCTGCAGGCACATGTGTGTCAGTGTAAATGGGCCAAAGTGAAGTGCTATCAACATGATTTAGTTCAAGACATTTTGTGGCCTACTTTCAGACGAGCTGACATTAAACTACTTTTGACAGTTTTGCTGCGGGAAGTGCCTATAACATTTATGTGGCCCTTGAAGTAAAAGTTTTATTTGCCTCATTACCATACCCAGCATCTGCTGTTGCCTTCCTTACCAGCTTTGTTTTGCTTTTCCCCATCCCTTCTCTCCTAAAGATGTTGACTCCTTGCTGGGGTACAGCTGCATGGGTGCTGGCCACCCTCTGGTAGCTTGGCCAGCATTCATAGGCGAGAAGGTGTCGGGCATCCAAATGGCTGTCTGAAATGTTTCTTCAGTGGCCTATTCGAGTGTGGGAGGAATCACGTGCCAGCCTGATCCTGTCCTCACTCATCATCCATCCATGCTCAATTCCAGAAGGAGTCACTGAGCATTGATCAGGAACTGAAACCCTGACCAATATTGCTCTGCCTAACCCTGGGCTATTTGCCCTACTGTGTGTGCACCAGTTCTTTGCCGGAGAACACCAATACTAATCCCACTTCATTGCACTCTTCTCCAAAGCCCTGTATCTTCCTTTACTGCAAATATGTGTTCATTTTTTCCTTAAAAGCTGACAATGGTCTCTGCCTCAGTTACTTCCTGTGATAATGTACTGCATGCTTCAACAGCTCTCTACATAAAATACATTTCTCCTAACCCCCTTCTCCTCATTCTCCTAGTGACCAGTTTAATTGCTGGCCCACCTCATTACTGACTTGCCAACCAGAGGAAATAGTCTTTCCCTACTCACTATCAAAACCCTTCATAATTTTCCTTTATAATATCTCCCCTTAGCTTTCTCTGCTCCAATAGTTCCAGTATCCTAAGTCTTCCCTCAGAGCTATAGTTTCCACTTCCTGGCATCATCCTGGTGATTCACACTTTCCCAAGTTCCAAACCAGGATAATAGCTGAGCCATACTAGCACAACCTTTGGTTTGTATGAGTCTGCTGATCTTGACCAGGATGATGGCTAGAATTGCCTTCAATTCTTCTTAGGCAGTCCCTCGGAACCGAGGATGACTTGCTTCCACATTAAAAATGAGTTCGCAGGTGACTGATGAGTCCAATGCGGGACCTACAGTCTCTGTCACAGGTGGGGCAGACGGTGGTTGAAGGGGCGGGTGGGTGGGGTGCTTGGGTTGACGTGCGCTCCTTGCACTGCTTGCGCTTGGCTTCCGCTTGCTCCTGGCGAAGAGACTCGAGGTGTTCGGCGCCTTCCCAGATGCATCTCCTCCACTTTGTGCGGTCTTAGGCCAGGGATTCCCAGGTGTCGGTGGGGATGTTACACTTTTTCATGGAGGCCTTCAGTACACCTAGGTTAGGCAAAACAGTCAGGGTGCCCATTGAGCTCAGTGGTTTTAATATCCTATCTATTTTAAGATGCCCAAAATTGCTTACTGAACTCCAACTGTGGTCAATCTAATGTTTTCCATAAATTTATTATTGCATTTTTATTCTTGTAGTCTATGCCCTTCTTCATAAAATCCAAAGTTCCATTGGCCTTTTTATATCTTTATCTACCTACACTCGCACTTTCAGTAAATTATGTATTTGAACCTGTAGGTCTCTCTGTTCATCCATACTCATCAGCATCTTTCCATTCAACAAATACTTTCATTACCTGTGCTCACTCAGAAGTGTATTAGCCAAAATTCTCCACGTTCAATTGCATCTGCCTATTCCACTGACGTATCTATATCTTCCCCAAGTCCTTGGTGTTTGTCAAACCCTCTACTTTTGTGTGGTCAGAAAATGTTGATATTGCGCTCTCTATGTTCAAGTCCAACTCATCTATAGCCACCTAGAACAAAACTGGACCCAGCACTTACCGCTGGGGTACTGCACTTCCAAATCATCTTCAATCTGGACAACACACCCTAGCTCTTTGTTTCCAGTCCATCAGCCAACTTTCTAGCTATTCTCTCTGATACCACAGGCTCGATTTTCATTGTGCCGTGGAGTCGGGATTGGAGGCGTGCAGGGGGGGGGGTTAAAATCCCGAAATCGGGGGTCCCGCCCCCATCCTGCCCCAACCCGCCTCCATGCCAGTTTCAAAGGAGGTGGGTACCCGCCCTGCACTGGGACCTGCCTTCCCGAGGCGGGAAGGGATTAGTGCCAATTAATTGCCTGTTAACAGGTAGTTAACAGGCAGTGTTTAGCCTAATTCCTATTTTTAAGCTTGAACTGTGGGATTCCCGACGGCTCCAAACCACACCAAGTTGGAGAAGTCGGGCCATCGGGTTGAAGGACTTGGAGGGGTCGAGATGTCGGTGTTCAGGTGAGTGATGTGTGCATGAGTGCAAAGGTAAGTGTGTTTGGTGTGTCTAAAGTGATTAAAGAAGTGTAAATTACCTTTTCTTACCTTTTCAGCCTTCCTTCCTTTAGGCTCGGGGAGTCCCTCATCTCATCGGCACAGAAAGCAGAATGGCTGCGAACTGTCAAAAGTGACAGCCTGCAGCTTTCTGTGCTGGAGAGATTTCTAACTGAGTCTGTGGAGAAGGACTCAGGTTAGAAGTAAGACTGTCAGTGTTTGACAGCTTCAAACAGCTGTGAAACACTGATATTTCATCTGTCAAAACCTCTTGTAAGGGGTCTTTTTAAAGAGCTTGTGGTGTGCGAGATCGATTCTTGATTTCACACTGCTCGTGAGCGGTTTCGAAGCGCTCCCCCCTCACTGATTCTAGACACTGGACTTATTGCCAGACTACCTTGATGTGTTGGCCCAACTTGTGACTCGGAAGACAAATGGATCAGGTGAGACAAGGTAAGTTTTAAAATTAATGGTTTCTTTATTTATAAGGAGAATAAAAACACAGGGAACAAAGAAACAACACAGACAAAATCATTAACACGCCTCCCAATGGGAACTAAAATTTAACACACAAGAATTACTTTGACTATCTTAAAATACATCAATTCACTAGCTGCGGTATAATAAAACGGGGGTGGGGAAAGCGCGCGGTACAACGAAGGATAAATAACACTCCCGATTACAAAGCCCTTAATATTAAAACCCTCCCGTCTCTAAAGTATCCCTCTACTAGGTCAGCTTGGTGGAGTTGGGCCTCTATGCTCACCAGGGTTTTAAAACTGTCCTCGACCTTGGTGCTCCTGTAGCTTCCGGGATTCCCGATTGATCTTCCTTCTGGGACGGGCTCCTGAACCTGCTCTCCTGCTCGAACTTGTAGAACCTCCGTGCTCCTCGAACCGTAATCGAACCTCCTAATCGGACCTCTCCACTCGAACCGTTCAACTTAACCTTAACCTCTCGTTGTTCTCTGCCTCCGATCGTACCTTCTGCCCGTCGATTTTCCCCCAACAGTTATACCGTTTCCTTGCCCTTATCTTTGGCGCCAAATCAGGAGTTTTCTTTTGTCAAAGTTTTGGGCCGGCTACTTTGACAAAAGCTGGTACTTTAGTTTAACGACTTTAATCGTGGCCGAAACCAAACTGATGGGTTATGTCCCGTGTCCCGCTGAGTTTGATGCAGATAATGGGTCTTGTCTGTGCTCTGTGATTTCAGTGATGGGTTTACGTTTATCTGGCGATTAACATGACCTTTTCAAGTGCAAGTCCTTTGTTTTTGACTTCGTTACTGCTGCTACCTTTATTACCATATCAATTGCAGTCAGTCTGGAATTTTCCAATCGGTGGTGACTCAGGTTTCTTTAAGGTATTGCAGTGGTATGTCCTTCTGAAATGAGTCATGTGATCTGCCGACTCCATCTTGTGCTCTTAAAAATGTGGTCATTTCAGGGGTTTTAAAATGTAGGCTGTATTTTCCTGGATTTTGCAAATCCTACACTCTTGACAGATGAAATTTCAGTTTGTGATGTCACCTGTTGCCGGGTGGCCCTTAATTGGCCTGCTGAGCCTGCTGGGCGGGCTCAACAAGGTCAATCAAGTTAACATTGCATGGATTGGCCGCATCTCGATGGAGGCGGGACTACAACCCCGAAAGTTGTAGTCCCGCCTCCAACCCTACTCCTGAATGAAAATCCAGCCCCACATGTCTGAACTTTTGTAACAAGCCTCCTGTAAGACACCTTATTGAACATCTTCTGAAAATCCATAAACACAACACATACTGCATTCTCTTTATCCAGCCATTCAATCACCTCTTGCACACCTCTGTTACGCTTGTAGGAACATGGACATAAACATTACTTGTGGCCCATGAGGTAGATATACACTGAAGTGGCTTGCAAAGACACAACACTTAAAACACTCCTGATATAGACCATAATTTCACAAGTTTATGCACAAATGAACTATGATTGGTGAATAATTGCCAAGCCAACTTATTGTGTATATAAATTGCTTTGATACGATCCGTGTTCGCTCGTACTTTGCGCTCAGACACTGACAAAACTGTCAGATGTGCAAAATGCCAGGACTTAGGCCACGATTTTGCCGGCGCTCAGAGGGCAGGTCTGGAGGCGGGTCAGTTGTTAAATTCAATATGATTGACAGCGGGTTGGGAACCCGCCGTGATCCCGCCTCCGTGTGAGTTTCCAAAGTGTCGGATCTGCGATTTCAGAACAGACCCGACACCAAGCGGCAGGTGAGGGATTTAAGATACCTAACTCCTTGTTAAGTGCTTGTTAGCTGCTATTTTGACAGCCTTTTCCTTTTTTCGAGTGTGTCGGGAGGACCAACGAGTTGAATAGTTCCCAGCTGCAACTGTAGTATAAAAGCTGAACTCTCACACCTGTTCACTTTCAAATGTCAGAGGTTGCTGATTTCAGGATTTGGAAGACACATTTGATCTGTCTTGAGGCTGTAAGTGTGTGGTGTTAACTCTATATGCACTGTCACCTCCTTGGAATAACCTCTCTCCTCATTGACTGAATGCTTATAACATCTCATCCTCGACTGCCATATATAACAGCAGAATGGGAACGCTTTATACTCTCTCACCCTGATCCTCACAATCTGAAGAGGATCAACCGCAGCACCAGCAGAACCAGGCACACCAACAGCACCAACAACAAGAGCGCCAACCTTCTACTGAGCCACCTGATGCTGCACAGGACAGAGGCCGGCAGTGCAGGGTTGCACCACGCCGCAGGAGATACCCCCAACACAGGGTTTACAGGCAGAGGATGAGCTTCCTCAACATGACTGAGCAGCAGTGCCAAAGGAGGCTGAGACTTTCACGAGAGGTAGTCGCAGACAATTGCACAATGCTGCATCAACACCTGGAACACAGAGGAGTGGGTGGACACCTCTTACCAGTGGTTGTCAAAGTCACCACCGCCCTCAACTTCTTGGCATCTGGTTCCTTCCATGGATCAGCAGCAGACATCAGCGGCATCTCCCAGTCGGCCACCCAGAGATGCATCATGCAGGTTACCGATGCCCTCTTTACCAAGTCTGCCAATTACATTTACTCTTCCACTGATGAGGCAAGTGTTACCGAGCAGGTGCTAAGCTTTGTCAATCTGGCTGGCTTCCCACGGTTGCAGGGCTTCATCGACTGCACACATGTGGCCATCAGGGCACCCCATCACAACCCAGCAGCATTTGTCAACCGCAAGGGCTTCCACTCCCTTAACGTGCAGCTGGTGTGCAACCATAGGAAGAGCATCATGCATTTGTGCGCCAAGCTCCCTGGCAGCTGCCATGACTTTTACATCCTGCACCAGTCCACTGTTCCTCAGCTCTTTGCTCTGCCAAACAAACTTTCTGGATGGCTCCTTGGAGACAAGGGCTATCCCCTGAAGACGTGCCTAATGACACCATTTAGGAGGCCATCAAACGAGTCTGAGGAGCATTACAATCAAAGCCACATTTCCATCAGAAGTGTCAAAGAGCAAATAATAGGTGACATGAATCAGTCATTCATGAAAGAAAGACTTATGAAATAATACTGAGCGGCCTACAGGTGGCGCTGTCCAGGGAGAGTATAAATACTCGGGCACGGGCCCAGCTTGCGCAGGACATTCTTAATAGGAACTAGTGAAGGACACAACTAGACCTCCATGTTGTAAAACAGTTGATTAAAGCTTTGTTTAACGCTTAGACCAAGTGCCTAGTAGCTTTGTTACGTCAATAGGGTTGCTCAAAAAGTACTTCAGATGCCTGGACAGATCTGGTGGAGCCCTACAGTATGCACCAGCCAGGGTCTCGAGAATCACCGTTGTCTGCTGTGCCCTGCACAACATCACACTGCAGCGAGGATCAGCGCTGGATGAAGAATAAGGCGCAGAGCGCACAGCCTCTTCAGAGGAGGAGGAGCAGAATGAGGTCCCAGATGAGGAACACCTGGAGGAGACGGCTGACCCATTGTGACCAGCACGCGAGCACATTGCTGCCCGTGATGCCAGGGATGGCCTGATCATTGCCAGATTCACCTATATTTATGCAGCACTGACATGTGGCTGCCACATGCACATGAAGGTTGCCATGACCACACTTCAACACCATAGAGCATCTCTACAATGAACTGTGCATTCCTTGCACTGTCACCACCATTGCTGGACATAAAAGGCACCCTCACCCTTCACTGTGCCACTTCAAATTGTGACCACAAATATGGCAACGAATTCAAACATTCACAGAACATTAATTTATTACAACAGAATAATAGAACAGAAAATTAACATTGATTTCTAGCAGAACACTGAAGTGAGTACCCTTGTGACTATTTATGTGGCAGCTTTCTCTTGCATGTGCTTCTACGTGGTGCTACCCCTGTGGCTTCAGCAGATGTAGAGGCAGCTTGCTCACTTCCCTGCTGCGCCTGCTTAGACGCCTTTGCCGGTCGTCCTCTGAATTTGGAGCCTGTGAGGGCCCCGCCAAAGGCTGCTCCTCCTGCGGCTGCACAGGGGCAGACTTGGCCATCACTTTTCGGGGAGGCATCTGGGGCTCTGACCGAGGGCGTGGCAAGGGGATGGCAGTTTGAATGCTTGGAGAGGAGCCCCCACTTGCATGTCCCCTCTCACCATCATCTTTCTCATGGGTAACCCGCACTTCTCTGCTAGCAAGTAGCTGGAGAGCGCCTTGATGAACATCGGTGGGGCCATGAGGACCCGTCTCTGTACTGACAGTCCTCATAACGGGGACGTCCATGAACCTCTGGTTCCTCTCCGCGATAGATGCCCATCTATCCTCCATAGCTGACCATCTATTTAGAAGTGTTAGCATGTTGTTCTGAATCTGGCGATTTATGTCCTCCATGGAGGTTGCCATCCTTTCCATGGCGGTACCTACATTCGCCATTGCGTGCGCCACGGCATTGCTCATGTTTGACATGGACTCCTCCATTCTCTGCACACTCGCAGTCACCGTGGTTGCAAACCCTGTCAGAGCCTCCTGCACTTGTTCCTGAAGCTCCAGCACCGCTCTCTTTCTGGATGGACCCCGAGGCACCGTGTCTACATGCAGCTGAGCAGAGCTAGGAGCACCCTGCGGCCTCCGACGAGGACTCTCCACTGCTGTCACTGTCTCCACCATCTACACCAGGTGACAACACTACTCTATCTCGCATACAATCCACCGAGGTGTGCCTCTCTGTGCTGGTGCTGGGTGCGCTCATTTCTGCTGATGCTGCTCCCTCAGAGGCTGCAGCATCCTCTGAGGAGTCCTCCTGCTTTTCCTCCTGGACAGTAGGGAGGGGGGCTCTTCATGGTCCTGTGGGAGAGTAAAGACATGAGTTAGACATGTGATATGTAGATTGCAGACACATCCCATTGTGCACATGATGAGCATTTAATTTTTGTTGACATCAGATCCCATATGAGTCACTCATGAAAGCCAAATAAGATGGATGGAGAATCATTCTGTCACCAGGTTGTTCTACTGAACCCCTCTTTCTGTCCCCCACTTCGAGTTCTTCAACTGTTCCTGCAATGTCGAGAGCAGCCTCCTCAGCGTGGTGAGCTGAGAACGATGGTGGTCCTCCTCCTGTTCCCTCCCTCGCCCTCTCCCTCTTATTGTGGGCTCTCTTTTCCTGCAATGAGGGAAAGAAGTGGAGTTTCAGTGAGAGTGATGGAATGAGTGTAAAGAATGGATAGGATAGATGTTTAGAGGGAGACTATGATGGAGTGGTTTCCCATTACCAAGTTTCCTCCTTTTGTGTTGTTAGTTGTCATTGCATAACATTGAGGGTGGGTGTGAGGGGTGGGGAAGGGGTTCTGTACATAGGGAGAGAAGAATGGGTGATGGTGCAGGAGATGTTGGGGTGAGTCAGGATGTGCAGGAGTAGGGTTGGCAATGCAGAGTGATGGGGATGTGATGACAGGCACAGCAGAATTAAGGTAAGTTTGCTTTTATACTCACTTTTCCAGAACACAGGAGATCATTGAACCTCTTCCTACATTGGACCCAGGTGCGACTGAACACACACCTGGCAGTGACCTCCTCAGCTATTTGCAGCCAGGCTGCCATTGACTGCTGAGGAGGTTTCCTTCTTCCATTCCCTGGGAATAGAACCTCCCTGCGTCCTCAGACTCCCTCCACAAGAACATGGAGGGAGTCCTCGTTGAAGCGGGGAGCAGCCTTTGGTCTCCCTGCAGACATCATTGAAAGTGCCAGCACTCAGGAGCAGCAAAAACAAAGTGAGAGCCAATGGGGACACGGCCCCCTGAAATACATCGGCTGCAAACTCATCATCAGATTGTTTCAGCAGAGCGGCTGGAGTCGGGAGCAGGACCGGAACCCGCCAACTACCAGTCCCGCCGCCAGCCCGCCTCCACTCGGAAAATCCAGCCCCTAGATTTTCCACTCAGTTTGCAGAGAGACCAACTGCATTACTGTGAATGGTAGCATAGTGGTAATGTCACTGGGCTAGTAATCCTAGAGGTTTAGACTTAATGATTTAGACACATGAGTTCAAGTCCCACCATAACAGCTGGGGAATTTAATTTCAGTTAATTAAATTATTACTAGTATCAATAATGGTAACCATGAAACTACCAGATTGTTGTAAAAACCCATCTGGTTCACTAATGGAAGGAAGGAAATAAATCTGCTGTCCTTACCCGGTCTGGCCTATATGTGACTCCAGACCCACAGCAATGTGGTTGATTCTTAACTGCTCCCTGAAATGGCCGAGCAAGCCACTCAGTTGTAACAAACTGCTATGAAAAGCAATTTTTTTTAAAAGAATGAAACTGGATGGACCACCTGGCATCAACCTTGGTGGACTGCAGCAGTTCAAGAAGGTGGCTCAAGGGCAATAAAATGTTGGCCTTGCCAGCGATACCCACATCCCATAAACAAACTTTAAAAAAGATGACTAAGACATTAATTCACTTATGTTGTTCCCCTGAGACCTGGCCTGTATAAAAGCAGCTATAGAGTAAATAGGGTAGTTTAAAGTTGATCCACCTGGAGCTATTTTAAGACAGGAAGCTGCGGGTTCCACGATCAGAGATACAAGGACTGTACTTCAGAACAATGTTGTAACACACTGTGCCTCCAAGAGCCCAATTACTCCAAATTGTAATGGTTTGCTAGCAACTAGTAAGAGACATTACTTTTCTGTGGTTTGAAAGGAGATATTTACTTTATAATTGACAATGATATGTGCTGTGCAGCCTGTGCCTTTAAGCCAGTGGTATTATAAAGGAAATGAATTTCAAATCTCCCAGGGATACCAGCGACACATCAATTTGAACAGGTTGCACCAGGCTTCTTTGATGTGCAGAGATAGGCCTAAGGCAATACAGAGGAGAAGTTTTAGGAGAACAAGCAAAATCACCCACTGCATCACACAAACGGAATGCCTAAGGCGGAAAAGTATAGAGTTCATTTGGGTTTTTTTCTTGAATTCCCAAATTCACCAAAGTGTTTGCTGATATGCAGAACTGTGCTTAAGTATGAGAGTCGGAGATTAGATATTCCTCACTGGGGACACCTTTCACATGACATTACTTTAACTCGTCCCTCACTCGTTAGAAGATCTTCTTTTCTATACCTACCAGTAAAAAAGCAAACCAATTTATTATATGATTGCCTGGTTAGTGTTGCTATTGTAAAAAGGATCACTGGGTGCCTCGCGGGCAGATTTTGATTAGGAAGGTTACATAGCAAAGGAAAATGGTAAACTCATGGATCATCTTCAATCAAATTGAGCCCTTAATATTTAATAATATGGATATAAATTTCTGCATTTTTTCAGTTTCAAATAATCCTTTTGAAGATGCAAGCACTTCAGTAGATAAGATGTTCCCACTTCTTGGAAAGAACAAGGAACCTGCAGCCATCTACGGAACTCATGAGAAAAACAGCTCTTTCTGACTGTAGCCACCGCTAATCAGTAGACCTCCAGCATGTTTGCTCTGCAGTTGTGTGATCACCTTTAACAAGTGCACATTGGAAACTGCTTCTATTTTAGCGATACTCCCACTTGATTTGCCCCACCCACTGCGTGCCACCACCACGAATGTTAGTGATCGGGGAAAAAATACATCTTCAGATTCCCAAATAAATGAAATTGTGTCTATTCCTAGTACGAATGGGGATTCAACGTTGTAGTTTTTGCAGCATGGTTGTTTTTAGTGCTGAGCCAGTTCTGTGCGTGGAAACCAGCTCAACATGTTTACATAAGAACATAAGACATAGGAGCAGGAGTAGGTCATTTGGCCCCTCGAGCCTGCTCCGCCATTCAATAAGATCATGGCTGATCTGATCTTGGCCTCAACTCCACTTCCCTGCCCGTTCCCCATAACCCTTGACTCCCTTACCTTTCAAAAATCTGTCTATCTCCACCTTAAATATATTCAATGGCCCAGCTTCCACAGCTCTCTGGGGAAGAGAATTCCAAAGATTCATGACCCTCTGAGAGAAGAAATTCCTCCTCATTTCCGATTTAAATGGGTGCCCCTTTTAGTGAAGTAGGAATGGAGACAGCTAAACTGGTGGAAGATTGCTCGATCCAGGCTAATTTGAGTCTATGCTGCCAGTTACAACTGGTGGATGCGGCATTTGAAGGGGGCGTCCTTTACCCGGTTTACGGTAATTTACCTTCCTTTACCTGGTTTGCGGTAATTTACCTGGTCAAGCAGCCTTTTTTTCCACTGCACTGTGACCAATACCAATCAGCGGTTTCGAATCGCTAAACCCACCCTTCCAGTTCTGACTGGAGGAACTTATAATTAATGATATATTAAAAATGGACAAATGGTTTGGATGCAAGAAAGTCAAACTTTATAAACTAAATAAACTACACAACACTATCAATGTAATCATGGTAAAATTGCTTAGATGGGGAGGAAAATGGGCATAATGAGGGAAAACGACTGAAATGACAATTCTAACGAAATCCCACTTTACTCCCCACCCCTATGCCTATCCTAAGTTGCCTTGTGGAAGGTCAGAAAAATATATGCTCACCACTATAATGCCAGCTCCATGTCCCACGAGATCATCACTGTCCTGAAGTTTTACCCCAGTGTTTTAAAAGTAAACTGCTGGTGTTCTTACTTCTTCAGACAGACTCCCACACTGTAGAGGGCACACGGAAGCAAGCCAGAAAGAGAGAGAGAGAGAGGCCTCCGAGAAGCTATCTCTATATACCCCAATTTTGGGGCCAAAATGTTCCCACCCACATCCGGAGTTTTCTGGGCTAAAACAAAGGGATCCAAACCATCCCCTTGTCTGGGATGGGTTTGAATAAAGTTGCCATTGTCTGTGATGGCTGTCGATAAAACAGCAGGGGTTTTGAATGTGTCTTCATTCTGGGGCCGAAATGTTCCCGCCCATCTCTGGAGTTTTCTGGGCTAACAAAAGGGATACAACTGTCCCCATTGTCTAGTAATAGGTGATTCAAACTCATTCATTCTTAAACTGTTCCTTTTCTTAGTCTAAGAAGTCTCTTCCGTAGTTTAGGTGTGTTTCATTGTGTGTGATGGGTTTTGAATGGAGTTGGATTACTATGTAAACAGAAACCCATTCTCTTGTGGTCATTGAAACCGCAGTCAAGTGGTTTTAAACCCTTGTGCAAACATCCTTGTAAATAAACATCGATTGCCTCTGGAGGGAGGGGGAAACTCCCCTTTTGATTGACAGAATTTGACTGCCAACTTCGATCCTCCCCCTTTTCACAGACATACATGAGCTGCTTCCAAGCCCTTTGTCCTTGGCCATGCTTTTCTGACGGCCATTTTTATCCCTGGGCAATTTACCAAACTCAAGGGTACAATTTTTAATAAAAATGTACTGTCTTAAGGTGTGCGATTTTTTACAAAGTTCTTTGATTCCGGTGTTGTCCAAGTGCTGCTTAGCTCACGGGCCCTTTAACGCAGCCTTTTGCGGTTCTGGGCACATTTTAAAACATTGTCCAACCCAGAGACAATTTAAATCACGCAAAGTCTTTGTCTACGATGTGGATTAATATTTCCCGATCTTCGGGGGCTGAGGGGATTTTGTGAACCCCTACATTCCCCCCTTGGATACTTCCAACTTGCTTGTAGTATCCTCTTGAAGAAGTGAGCAAAATTTTCTGACCCCTCACAAACAACCATCCCCTGTATTTACCTATAGTTCCCTATCACTGATTCCCCGACCCGTCTATTCCCCTCAAATCCAAGAAAAAAACATGGTACGGTAGGCATCTACAGATACATCAACTACAAAATGTTACAATAAGGGGTCTCATAACCCTGCACCACTTGTTACATTATAACATATTACAAAATGTTGCAATCTTGGTTATACAATGTAATCAAAATGATCCCAAGCACGGAGAGGGTCCTACGCCTCTGCACAGCTTGGAACTGTAAAACAAAATACAAAAAATCTTCATTAGACATTTGAAACAAAATGCTGAAATAAACCCCGACCATCACGTGCCAATGATGGGTCATGAAATTCGAGTGGGTATTGCTCCTCCCACCTGGGCAGTAAATGTTCCTTCCACCCCCCCTTTTAGTGGTCTTAAACTTTTAAAACATACAAAATGGAATTTACAGAACAGTCTGATCCGCCCGCCCCGAGCCGTTCCCTTGTCCCTTTGTGGAGGCGGGGTACCCCTCATGTTTCACAGACCGAGACTGGGGAGTATGGGATCACGACTCCCAGTCCCTCCCCCTCCTGTCTTCCCTCGACTGGCTGCAGAAAATGATGGGTGCCTGTGTGGCGGCTCTCACTGGCCCCACACTCAAACTTGGATCCCAGATCCGGCCACCCACTCATCCTCCCCAGCCATACTTACACTCTAACCTTGCCCGTGGGCCCCCCCGGGTGAGTTCCTCCCTTCCCCGAACGCACCCACGCGACTCTTGGGTCTCCCCCTCCCCTTTACAATCTTTCCCGGGCCATCACCACCCACTCCCGGGGAACGCGTCCCTATCAGACAAGGCGCCCGCGCTTCCCCACCATGACTCCTCAATAGCGAGGTCTCCCGCAAGTGAAATTCGGTCAGGATAGTGCTGGGTTGGGGCCATGTCCCACCCAGATGGGGCCATCTCTTCCGCGTAGGATGAGTAGGCAGGTTCCTCCGGACCCTGTCCGGTTTCTCCCGAATGTCGCTGCGGGGTCTCCTCCTGGATTTGTCCAGTGGCGAGGCGATCCCCAATATTCTGTATATCTTCATTTGATGCCCAGCTTGGGCTGGGCGAACAGGGCTGCTCCTTTGTCCACTCTCCTGCAAAAAAACTTAAAAGGACATGCAGCCAGGTCTCTCACTGACCGACTGCCTTAGGTGGAGATATGGTCGGGTCCCTCGACCTCGGACCAAAATACAAGCATTTGGCACACTTATAAACTTAAACTTTAAACTTAAACTCAAAACTACTAGTTATATCAAAACTTAAAATTCAAACACCTTAAAAGCAAGCTACAAACATTTTTAAATTAACACAAAGCTCTAATATAAATGCCGCCCGTCTCCGGACGGCCAGGCTAATCTCTGGTGTCACTGGCACAGATTGCTGCTGCCTGCGGTGAAGCTGGACTGCTTCCAGCTTCTTGTCCCTCACAGCTTATGGCCGCTGATTGGGGATCTCTGCCCGTTGGCTTCTCCCTGGTTCGGGAGACCACCCTACTCCACTGTAAAGTGGGTGACCATGCTTTCTTGGGCTGGGGCATCCAAAGAGACCTTCTGAGGGGCGTCTCTGTGGGGGAAACTTTGGCTGATGGACCCTGAGCCTGGGTCACAGCCCTAGCTGGCTGGGAACCTTCTCCCCCTGATGCAAACAGCCCGCACTGTATAATATACCTGGCAGCCTGCCGGTACTCCGGGTTTGTCTCCTTTTCCCTACCCACTCCTGTACTGGGGGCAGGTATCCCCTCACCACCCGCTGCTGGTGGCTGAAAATCTTCTTCTCCAGGTCCAAAACCTGTTACCAGCTCCTTCCTTATGTCCCCTGCAAGAGGAATTGTTATCCCTTCCTCCCCAGAGTCCCACACCATAGGGGGAACCACTCCAGAAGTGGGCTGGGAAGCTTGTCCCTTTAAACAGGCGACTGCGACTGCGCGAACCTCCTCCCCGGAGTCCCCTGGCAGAGGCTGTGAAGCCTCTGTCTTCAAACAGGTGACTGCGCCTGCGCAAACCTCCTCCCCGGAGTCCCAAGGCAGAGGCTGTGAAGCCTCTGTCTTCAAACAGGCGACTGCGCCTGCGCAGGGAAACTGAAGAGGAGCCGCTGGGGTCACGGGATGGGGAACTGCGCCTGCGCGAACCTCCTCCCCAGAGTCCCCCGGCAGAGGCTGTGAAACCTCTGTCTTCAAACAGGTGACTGCGCCTGCACAAACCTCCTCCCCGGAGTCCCACGGCAGAGGCTGTGTAGCCTCTGTCTTCAAACAGACGACTGCGCCTGTGCAGGGAAACTGAAGAGGAGCTGCTGGGCTCATGGGCTGGGGGACTGCACCTGCGCGAGCCTCCTCCCTGGAGTCCCATGGCAGAGGCTGTGAAGACCCTGTCTTCAAACAGGCAACTGTGCCTGCGCAAACCTCCTCCCCGGAGTCCCACGGCAGAGGCTGTGAAGCCTCTGTCTTTAAACAGGCGACAGCGCCTGCGCAGGGAAACTGAAGAGGAGCCGCTGGGATCACAGGCTGGGGAACTGCGCCTGCGCGAACCCAGTGTTGGGAAACCTCTCCCCTCAGGCGCGCGACTGCGCCTGCGTGAACCTCCTGTTCAAAAGACTGGGGAATCCCTGTCTCCAGACCAGCTACTACGCATGCGTGGGCAGTCTCATTTGTGAATGGACTCGCAGCAGCCTGCAGATTTCTACTTTCAGGCTGCTGTTTCTCTGTTTCTGAACTAGATAACTGGTTCAAATTTATACTTTGGCCAAAACTTAGGTCCCACTGGGGCGGGGAAGTGTCCCAATTGGTGGGCCGGACAACCTTTCCCTTGAAACAAGCCACAGTGCCTGTCTTTACAGCCTGTGAACTTGAACTTGTATGGTCAGATTTATCCTGGACTGCTTCCCTCCTTGCCTTATCTATTGCCCTCTCTCCTGTGCGGACAGTCAGACCCAGGAATTTAACTTCCTGCTGACCGATCTGCACCTTCTTGGGGTTGACTTTAAACCCCTTTCTCTGCAGCAGCTCCAGCAGCTCAGCCAGCAGTGGTCCATGCTCCCCGACCGAGTCGGTAAATAAGAGCAGGTCATCCACATACTGCAGTAACTGAGTGGGCTGACTGAACTCCTTTAAACTATCCTTCATGCATTGGTGGAAGATGCTGGGGCTGTTGTGGAAACCCTGTGGCAGACAGGTCCAGGTATACTGCTGTCCCTTAAAGGTGAAGGCAAACTTATATTGGTCCTCCCATTTTAAAGGGATGGACCAGAACCCATTCGAAATGTCCAGCACCGTGAATGTGTTCGCGGATGCTGGAATGCTGCTAATAAGATTAGCCACTGCTTCTACTGTGGGGGCACACGTGGGGATATTGCTGTTAAGCACCCGATAGTCCATCGTGGCTCTCCATGAATTGTCCGGTTTCCTAACTGGCCAAAGTGGAGAATTAACATGAGTGGCTATGGGCCTCCACACTCCCTGTTTAACTAAAGAGGTGATGGTTGCCTTCATGTTGGGTTCTGCCTCCTTGGGGAAATTGTACTGCTCCTGTGGTCGGGCCATGGGGTCCCCGTCTATTTTAACCTCAAACCCTGTGATCCTCCCGCAGTCGTGTTTATGGGTGGCAAACGCTGTGAGGTTTGCCTGCACGACTGCCTGCAGTGCCTCCGGGACCCCATTTACCATGAGCCCGAGGTCGTAACCTTCTTTGGCCTTCACAGTACACAAGGTCCCCTTACCCTCCTTGCCCGGGATGACCACTACACCTTCTTCCCTGTCTGTGCTAGCCCCACAAAGGCAATGGTTGCGGATGTTCCACGAGGATCCCGTGGCCCACCAGGAAGTCGGCTCCTCGGATCCCCTTTCTTTCCTCCTTATTCCACTTTGCCAGGATGCACGTCCACTTAGTTTGGAGCGTGCCCAGATGGACTGAGAGGGGTCTGATGTATACCCCCGCCTGCTCCTGACCGGTGAATCCCGATAGTATGTATGGAACCCCGTCAGACAGAGGTGAGGTGGTGGGATTATCCGTATGGATCACGGTGCATGATGCCCCCGTATCCAATAGATACATCCCTGTAACCTTCTCTATCTCCATCTGTATGAGTGGTCTCTTCCATTCATCATACCAGAGATTACACAGATGGACAGGCTGCGCGGGCTCCAGTCATTGTGGGGAGGCAGAGGTGGGCGAGGGGGCTGCAGCACCACTGATGGCTGCTACCTTTCCCTGATTGGCCCTGAGGAAAGATTTTATCGACTCCATGACGGACTCGACTGTATCGGGAGGAGTTTCTGTCTCTGCCTTCTGAGTTGCGGCTGCGGGGGTCCTGGCTTTATCATCTCTCCCAGGCTTTTTACAATCCTTGCGCCAGTGGCCCTCCTCCCCGCACCTGTAACAAGTGACCTTGTTCTGGGAGGGACGGCTCCCCTCCTGGCACCACTCTTTCTTGTATTGAGCCCCAGGTTTAACCTCGTGGACCTTACCCTTTTGCTGGGGGGTCCCACTATTGCTATCATTCCTATATGCTACCGTGAGCTGCCGGATTACAGTCTCTTCGGTTGCTAGGGGGTCTCGGTGGTCAAACCAAGTATCAGCCTTTGCTTTTATCTGGGGCAGGCAATTGGACACCAGGCAACGAATCCATTGGTTCTGCTGCTACGGGTTCAGGTGTGCCCTGTTTTGTCCCCCTGTACATGAGCTGTTGTAGACTGGCCACAGCCTGTCTGCAAATGCCTGTGGGGCCTCCCCTTCCTTCTGCAGTGTTTTCCCTATGCGATCGAATGGATTGCCGTCGTTCGCACCCATGGCTTCCAGTATTTCCTCCTTTAGGTCCTCAAAACCCTTCTGCCCTCTCTTAGCCTCATCTGTGAGGGTCTGATAGAGCTTACTGTCTACAGAGAAAAGCAACATTTTGGCTTTCTCTTCGTCATCACAGCCGTTAACACAGGCTGCCTGTTCTATCCCTTGGAAGTGCACTGAGGGGTCTCCCTTTTCGGAGCGCAGGGGAATATGTTTTACCAGGCCTCTGACCTGTTGGGTATCATAGGGTACCAGATAGGTATGCTGAACAGCCCCATGGTCATTATCGTTCACGGGCGGACCGTACCTCCGTTGTCGGAGGGGGTACACTGGTCCTGGTCCCCGCCTGCCTAGCGGGACCTGCTGGCATTCTCCTACCACCCCATTGTCCATCCCTTCTTGCTGCCAGAGCTCCTCAAAACTCGGAGCTGTGGGCTGCGGTCTTGGGATCTCTAATTCCCTGGCCAGCTCTGTTCTGGGTGCTGCCTGTCGGGCGGTTTGGTTTCGGCGACTGGTACTGTCCGACAGACTTCCCTTCGGACTTACGAGACATACCATCCCTTTAGTCCTTAATAACTCCATACCCAAGCTCTCTATCTTTCTGTTACATGGGGTATGATCTGCTCCACTAAACCTTTGGTTGCAGGCCAGCTTATAAGCTGCCTTTACCTCCCTAACCATTTCCTCCTGCTCTGTTACTTCTAAGGTGAGGCGGGCATTCTCTTCCCGCAGTCTCATCTCGTTACTCTTAGCTTCTGTAATTTGGCACTTTAGGAACTCTATCTTGTGCCTCGCGTGGCTTTTGCCCTCGCTAGCTTCTTGGGTGAGGTGTGCATTTTCCTCCTGTAGCCTCATCTCACTGTCCCTAGCCTCTGTGACTTCCTGCACAAGGCGCTCTATCTCTGCCTGGCATTTTGTGACCTCTAGTGTGAGGCGTGCATTTTCTTTCCACACCCTCATCCCACTATCTCTGGCCTCATTCACCTCTCTTATGAGGCGTTCTACCTCCGCCTGGCATTTTTCAAACTCTGACTTCCGATTCTTGGCCTCTGTAACCTCCTCCCACATCCTCATCTCACCCTTCTTAACCCAGCCACCTATACCATAATAGGTCAGCTTACACGCTGCCGTTAACTTCTGCAGGGCTACCCACAGACTAAAAACAAGAAAAGCAAGAGCTGATGCTTTCTCCAGATCCAGACCACTTATCATATCAAAAACTGCCTCCAGTCCTGCCGCGGTCGCCAATTTGTAGGGGGGCATCCTTTACCAGGTTTACGGTAATTTACATTCCTTTACCTGGTTTACGGTAATTTACCTGGTCAAGCAGTCTTTTTTTCCACTGCACTGTGACCAATACCAATCAGCGGTTTCGAATCGCTAAACCCACCCTTCCAGTTCTGACTGGAGGAACTTATAATTAATGATATATTAAAAACAGACAAATGGTTTGGATGCAAGAAAGTCAAACTTTATTAACTAAATAAACTACACCACATGATCAATGTAATCATGGTAAAATTGCTTAGATAGGGAAGGAAAAACGGGCATAACGAGGGAAAACGACTGAAATGACAATTCTAACAAAATCCCACTTTACTCCCCACCCCTATGCCTATCCTAAGTTGCCTTGTGGAAGGTCAGAAAAATATATGCTCACCACTATAATGCCAGCTCCATGTCCCACGAGATCTTCTCTGTCCAGAAGTAAAGAAACACCCCAGTGTTTTAAAAGTAAACTGCTGGTGTTCTTACTTCTTCAGACAGACTCCCACACTGTAGAAGGCACGTGGAGGCAAGCCAGAGAGAGAGAGAGAGAGGCCTTCAAGAAGCTATCTCTATATACCCCAATTTTGGGGCCGAAATGTTCCCGCCCACATCCGGAGTTTTCTGGGCTAAAACAAAGGGATCCAAACCGTCCCCTTGTCTGGGATGGGTTTGAACAAAGTTGCCATTGTCTGTGATGGCTGTCGATAAAACTGCAGGGGTTTTGAATGTGTCTTCATTCTGGGGCTGAAATGTTCCCGCCCAGATCCGGAGTTTTCTGGGCTAACAAAAGGGATACAACTGTCCCCATTGTCTAGTAATGGGTGATTCAAACCCATTCATTCTTAAACTGTTCCTTTTCTTAGTCTAAAAAGTCTCTTCTGTAGTTTAGGTGTGTTTCATTGTGTGTGATGGGTTTTGAATGGAGTTGGATTACTATGTAAACAGAAACCCATTCTCTTGTGGTCATTGAAACCGCAGTCAAGTGGTTTTAATCCCTTGTGTAAACATCCTTGTAAATAAACATCGATTGCCTCTGGAGGGAGGGGGAAACTCCCCTTTTGATTGACAGAATTTGACTGCCAACCTCGATCCTCCCCCTTTTCACAGACATACATGAGCTGCTTCCAAGCCCTTTGTCCTTGGCCATGCTTTTCTGACGGCCACTTTTATCCCTGGGCAATTTACCAAACTCAAGGGTACAATTTTTAATAAAAATGTACTGTCTTAAGGTGTGCGATTTTTTTACAAAGTTCTTTGATTCCAGTGTTGTCCAAGTGCTGCTTAGCTCACGGGCCCTTTAACGCAGCCTTTTGCGGTTCTGGGTACATTTTAAAACATTGTCCAACCCAGAGACAATTTAAATCACGCAAAGTCTTTGTCCACGATGTGGATTAATATTTCCCGATCTTCGGGGGCTGAGGGGATTTTGCGAACCCCTACACCCTTTTACTGAGGAAATACTTTCTCTTGATCTACCCTATCAAATCCTTTAATCATCTTATACTCCTCAATCAGATCACCCTTTAATGTCCTATACTCAAGGGAATACAAACCTCGTCTGTGCAGCCTGCTCTCATAATTTAACCCTTTCAGCCCCAGTATCATTCAGTGTATCTGAGCTACACCCACTCCAAGGCCAATACATCCTTCCTCGGGTGCGGTGCCCCAGAACTACATGCCCAGAAAAGTGTGCTGCATTGTCTGAAATCCTGTCTTTCAGATAAGATGTTAAACCGGAGCCATGTCGGCTTGTTCAGCTGCATGCTAAAGATTCATGTCACTATTGAAAGAACAGACAGCGAGTACTCCCAATATCTTCACTCATTCAACACCACCAAAAACAGCCACACTGGTCATTTATCTCATTGGTTGTTTGTGGCACTCTGCTCTGCGCAAATTAGCACTATGTTTGCCTTTAGAGCAACAGTGAATGCACCTCAATGGTAATTCTTTGGATGTGAAGCATTTTGGGGCCCAGAAGATGCCATATAAATGCAAATTCTTCCTTTAATTGTTACTCACTGGGTACTTCTACTTTGCATACTCAATTACAGCTTCATGAAAGAAAGACCTGCATTTATATAGCGCCTTTTATGACCACCGGACGTCTCAAAGCGCTTTACAGCCAATGAAGTACTTTTGGAGTGTAGTCACTGTTGTAATGTGGGAAACGCAGCAGCCAATTTGCACACAATAATCCTGTCTTTGTTAATCTCAGTGATAAAATACGTGAGTAGCAAACAGTAGAATGTCAGAAGAAACCACCAATGGACAATATGTCTGTGTTTAACACTGCTCTAAACGCTCAGCCAATTAAAAAAAATCCATTCCTATGGTTTACCCTGGCTCTCTACTACTTTGAGTTTAACTAATAGACTTTTTATGGTTATTCATCAAATGTCTTTTGGAAGTCTACGTAGGCCACATTATTGAGCTTCCCATAGTTCACTTTGGATGTCACTTCAGAAATGTCAAGCAGCTGGATCGGGTAGGATCTTCTGCTTCAGAATCCGTTTGACTGCTGTTTATTAAGTAAAAAGAAAGAAAGATTTGCATTTATATAGCGCCTTTTATGACCACTAGACGCCCCAAAGCACTTTGCAGCCAATGAAGTACATTTTTGAAGTGTAGCCACTGTTGTAATGTAGGAAACGCGGCAGCGGATTTGCGCACAGCAAGCTCCCACAAACAGCAATGTGATAATGACCAGATAATCTGTTTTTGTTATGTTGATTGAGTGATAAATATTAGATAGGACACCGGGGATAACTCCCCTGCTTTTCTTCGAAATAGTGCCATGGGATCTTTTACATCCACCTGAGAGAGAGCAGACAGTTTAATGTCTCATCCAAAAGACAGCACCTCCAACAGTGCAGCACTTCCTCAGTACTGCACTGGAGTGTTATTCTAGATTTTTGTGCTAAAAATCTCTAGAGTGGGACTATGAACCCACAACCTTCTGACTCAGAGGCGAGTGTGTTACCAACTGAGCCACGACTGACATTACAGTGCAAAATGATTAAATGAATAATGATCCTGCCAAGTAATTTTATTCACTTAACCATTCTTTTCTTTTATCCATTTTAACTGTTGTATCAAGTTGGGCAGGAAGTTAACAATGGAATGCAAACTGGATTGCACTTACAGTACAGTCCTTATTGCTTATAGCGAGTGCATTGGTGCTAACCCAAGTTTCCCGCTATATACATTGGACGGTTTATCCTCTCCATCTGCAACACTCATGGTGTTCAGAAAAAAAACCTGAAATATCAATTAAATAGATTTAATGCTAAAATGTCAACAGATATGTATAAAAACATTATTTTATCAAGCTGCAGCTATTCCTTTGTAATGATTTTGGATGTTTTAGAATATTCCTTACATAGGTGTAGTCAGAAAGCTGAAAAATTAATGATGGCAAGTGAAGTTCCGTTGTAAGGCTAGGTGGTGGCGGTTGTCTCCATCCTCATATCCTCATGACCAAAACATATCTTGGCTTATCTCTGCCATGCCTCTGTAACTTAAATTCACTCTGTGCCAATTTGCATTTTGGCTGCAACATCAGAACAGAGTCCAGCATTTCTATCTCTCTCTGTTTTTTTTTGCTCCTCTCTCAGGCTCTTCTCTCCTTCCTGTTACCTGGCCATGCTGTAAGACCACAGCTAGCCTCTGTGACTCTCCTGACATTCTCCAAAAGGCCCATCGAGCCACATTAACACAATTTGCACCTTCTTTATATGCTCGGAGGCAGTTCTTACCCACCGACAATGTGCTTACGTAGCTTCATTCCTGTGCTTGCCTGTACATTACCACTTTTGGCATTCAAACATATAAACATATATATCAGGAAAGGATGAACAGGTTGAGACTCTTTTCTCTTGAAAAAAGAAGGCTGAGGGGTGACCTAATACAAGTCTTTAAAATTATGAAAGGTTTTGATAGAGTGGATACAGAGAGAGTGTTTCCACTTGTGGGGAAGAGCATAACTAGAGGCCATCAATATAAGATAGTCACCAAGAAATCCAATAGGGAATTCAGAAGAAACTTCGTTACCCAGAGAGTGGTGAGAATGTGGAACTCGCTACCACAGGGAGTGGTTGAAGCGAATTGTATAGATGCATTTAAGGGGCGGCTAGACAAACATATGAGGGGGAAGGGAATAGAGGGTTATGCTGATAGATTTAGATGAGGAAAGACGGGAGGAGGCTCGTGTGTAGCATAAATGGGCTGGTTGGGCCGAATGGCCTATTTCTGTGCCGTATATCCTATGTAAACATATTCAGTAAAAATTGCACTCACTGCAGTTGGATTATCAAACGTTTTAACTTTTGCAGTGGTTTTGGTGGTTGCTGACTGCCCGTGAAGCATTAAAGGATCATTATCGCTGATGCATTATGATTCCCTGCTTTTCTTTTAGTTAACTCCAATGAACTTACATTCCCACAAATCCTACACTTGAAAGCTGTGCATTACTGCATTCTCTTTGCTATTGCCTCACATTTTTGGCGAGAAGTATTTCGGACCCCTGGTGAGGAACAGGTCTATTGCACCATAGAAGCAAATGGAGTTCAATACTGACAGGTTCGTGGAATGTTAAGCATTGTTTGCTTTCAGCCTGCAATAAACTGCCTTTGACAAAGTAGGAGAACTCAATGCCATTGATAAAAGAACTGCTAACATCCACCACGCCTTTCTTTTCTCATGCAAAAAGAGAAAAAATGATTTATAGCCTTTTTTTTGAAGATATGGGATATGATTAGCATGCAAAATAGCTCCTACAACGGAGTCATTTCTTTGTTATGCATATTGTGAGAAGCAATCCATGTTGGAGAAGCAACACTTAAAGGAATATCTCATTTACTAACTTATTACAGGAGATAAGCTAAAAATATTCTTCCTCTCAATATTTTTTTTCAGTTGCGGGGCAAGGGGGAGTGTACTGATGCTAGAAATGGTATAGTCACCTGGTGTTTTAGGCCACAAGGGAAGTGCCATTACACTGTTCTCAGTGGGTAGCACTCTCATCTCTGAGTCAGAAGGTTGTGGGTTCACATCCCACTCCGGAGACTTGAACACATAATCTAAGCTGACACTCCAGTGCGCTACTGAGGGAGAACTGTACTGTCGGAGGTGTCGTATTTCAGATGAGACATTAAACCGGGGATCCATCTGCCCTGTTAGATGGACATAAAGGGGTAAAAATTAGGTAGTGCCCCCTTTGGGGTGCTAAATTCACCAGGGCGCTAATTTTAGCGCCCCGAAAAATTAACACCCCATGGCTGATTTTCCCAGGTAGCGCCCTGAGAGGGAGGAGGGGCGCTACTGGAAGCACCCCGCGTTCCTCTTGGGGCGCTGCAAGCCAATACCGTGGCGCTATGTGCCGCGGTACTGCAGGCCTTCCTCCCCTTCTTAAAGGGGAGGGGCCTGGCGCAGCGCATCCTGGCGCCCAGCTGGGCCGCCAGGGATCAGGAGTGCTGGCAAACGAGCCCGGCACTCAAGAGGAGTGCCGGGCTCACAGAGAGCAACCGGCACCCCTCAAGGGGGGGGGGCTTCATGGGAGCCAGGGACAGCAACGGGGGCAGATGCTGGCAGGCGACCAGCAACAAAAATGGTTGCCCGCCACTTCCCCTTTAATTAACACCACCCCGGCCACAGGTAGAACCCTGACCCTGGCGGACATAGCGTCCGGTGGTAAGTTGGGGAGCGCCACTCAATATTACAGCCGGGGCGCGAGCGAGATGCTGTGCACGGCGATGACATCATTGGCGGCGGCGCAGCACCACACGGCGCTAACAGTTAGCGCCGCCACTAACCTCCCACTGAATTTCGCAGGAGGCGTTAGCGGCAACACGCCCAGACGCTAGTTGATTTGCGCCCCGTTAGCGCCCTCTAGGGCGCAAACAGGAGGCACAAATCAACCGAATTTAGCCCCCAAAAGATCGTGCACTATTTTTTGAAGAAAAGCAAGGGATTCCCCCTGGTCAATGCTTATCCCTCAATCAACATCACTAAAACGATTATCTGGTCATCATCACATTGCTGTTTGTGGGATCTTGCTGTGTGCAAGTTGGATGCTGCGTTTCCTACATTACAACAGTGGCTACACTTCAAAAAGTACTTCATTGGCTGTAAAGCGCTTTGGGATGTCCTGAGGTGTATAATTGCAAGTCTTTCTTTTCTTTTCACATAGAAATAATAATGTAAAAAAATAGGTTAAATAATTTTTAAAATTGAATGAAAATAGCTGCATATTTTACTACACTACTTTAGTGTCTATTTTAGTATTTCACATAATTTTATGCCCAAACAATCACCATGAGGTTAAACCGTGCGTAAAGTTCATTATTGGCCAATTATGCCGTGTGAAATAAATTTTAGCCAATCATTAACTGACTGAATCACTGATACCACTCTTGTTTTACAACAGTTCACAATTGCCCAATAAATCCTCATGGGCTGACACCTATTAGCCTTTCTATAAATAATCAGACCTGGTGGGAAAACACTTCAAAATATCACTCACTGAAACCAGAATTACTAGCAACCCTCAACCAATTACTACTACTAAAAATAATGACAAAATTATTTTATAAAATACTAACAAAATTCACAAATCTACAATAAAATACGTGCCATACAGGAACTATAAACTTTCCACACACTAAAGGTGCCATCCTAGACCATCGCCATTTATTGCTTTGTAAATTTGGCAATTCTATTGTAAATCACTTAATTGCAAAATAGTTATCAAATTGTATTCCCATATACAAATTGTATAAGCGTATGTTTTTGCTTTTTTTTTACAAAGGATTATTTATCTTTATGGGAGAAGAATTGCTCTGGTTGCTATGTGTTACAACATCATAAGGCATGAATTTACAATGTCACTACACATAGCAATCAGAGCAATTCTTTCCCCATATTGTAGAAAACAAGGAGCCCAAATGAAAATGGCAGGTGTGCGCCATTTTGCTTCTAAGGTTTTTTTATTCAATCTAAATCCATTAGCGTTAATGAAAGGATATCAGCTAATCGAGACCCATCTGTAAAAATCCTGCTTTCACACTTCTCAAGCACTTAATTTGGCACATAATTAGCATAAATGATGAATATTTTGCTCATCCAGCTGTTGGAGTGTGCAAAATCCGAGCTGAAGTGACCCGCTAAAGGTTTTTCAAATCCTGTGTTACAGACCATATTGAGGTGCTGTTAGATAGCACCATTGAAATACATGGTGCCACTTTGGGTTGAAGGGCTGGCCAACAAGTATCCACAATGTAGCAGTAAACAGTGGTGGATTGAGGGGAGATACGGTTACAGCTCCGTTGATAAGTTCTCATCGCCAACCGGACTTCAGCTGGTAGCCCTAGCCTGGCCAGATTCCATGGGGCATCTCATGCACTCAAATGAATGAACTGGCAGAGTACAAGTCCGCTACTTCAACAAGCGAGAGTCTAACCACCTCCTCTCGCACCATCAACATCCTGGGAGTCACCATTGACCAGAAACTTATTTGGACCAGCCACATAAATACTGTGGCAACAAGAGCAGGTCAGAGGCAGGGTATTCTGTGGCAAGTGTCTCACCTCCTGACTCGCCAAAGCCTTTCCACCATCTACAAGGCACAAGTAAGGAGTGTGATGGAATACTCTCCACTTGCCTGGATGAGTGCAGCTCCAACAACACTCAAGAAGCTCGACACCATCCAGGACAAAGCAGCCTGTTTCATTGGCACCCCATCCACCACCTTAAACATTCACTCCCTCCACCACCAGCGTGCCGTGGCTGCAGTGTGTACCATCTACAAGATGCACTGCAGCAACTCGCCAAGGCTTCTTCGGCAGCACCTCCCAAACCCACAACCTCTTCCATCTAAAAGGACAAGGGCAGCAGGCGCATGGGAACACCAAGTTCCCCTCCAAGTCACACACCATCCTGACTTAAAAGTATATCGCTGATCCTTCATCGTCGCTGGGTCAAAATCCTGGAACTCCCTACCTAACAGCTCTGTGGGAGTACCTTCACCACACGGACTGCAGTGGTTCAAGAAGGCGGCTCACCACCACCTTCTCAAGGGCAACTAGGGATGAGCAATAAATGCTGGCCTTGCCAGCGATGCCCACATCCCATAAACAAATTTTTAAAAAAGTATGGGTGGGCGAGACATATATGGAGGATGAAATCAAAGACATACAATGAAAATAAATTAAATACTCTTATAACACTCAAATGAATGAACTTGCGGGTCGACTATATCAAGCAGTCTTTTTGTTGGCTGACTTTTGTAAACACATTTAGGTATGGATCAAATAGAGGTAAAAACAGAAGAAAATGTCATTGCTTCATTCTACCAGTCTTGATTACTCACATCTCATTTTTTTTATTCATCTTTACCCTTAGAGGAACATATAGCCCATAAAAATTGTGAAATGCTATAAAGCTTTAAACCGATGGCCTAAACTTATGCAAATGAGATTAGATGTATTTGTAACAGTAAAGTTTATTACTTCTTTCTATTTCAGTTTCTTTGTGAAATCTGGGGATAAGGTTTTAAAACTAAGTAGAGTATTTACTTTGTAATTCTGGGCTGATAGTTGGTCTATTACTTGTGATTTAATCATTTGCTTTTACTTTATTGCCCTTAAAATGTTTATAATAATTTTTAAAATCACTTATGCCCTACAGAAATTCTGCTGTTGGAAGAAAAATTAGACATTGGGTGAGAAAAAGGTTATTTTTGGCCCACCAAGCACGATACTTCAGTAGGCCATGTACGATCTATCTTGTCATGGTTTCTTCTCCACCTGTCTCATCTCCTGGTGAAAATTTCTGCAAACGTATTCTCTGCCCTGCGAAGGTAAATCAAGCAAAACTCCTGAAACTTACTGAATCGTATCCATCTTAAATGGTGAGTCATAGACCAGTCGGCTTCCTCGGCATGATGTTTCCATTGTGCAAGCAGCTCAGGAACCCACACTAACCTCTTCTACCTGTAATTAGTTACCTCTGTAAATATGATAACACTTGTGTGCGTCACTGCAAATGTCTTTTGCCTTGGTGATCAGTAGCAATAACATTTGATATATGCACTTAGACTGATGAACTCTGGGTTCTGGTCAGTCAAGAGACAGAACTCACGGGTGTAGTTCAGAGGTCATCAATGTCAGTGCACAAAGCATGCAGTACGGATTTCAAAATCCGCTCCGATAACGTCAAAACAACGCTCGCGATTTTTAAGAGATTAGCGTCTACGTACATGTGAGGAAAGTTATTCATAAAACCACCGTCAGATGACACAGGCTTTATTTTGGTTTCCTATAATCTGATTGAGTTTCTTCAATAGCAAGTGTAAAATGAATATGGGGTTGATCTTTGGTTGGAATACCACATTGACAAATAAAATACCATCTTCAATATTTGCTAAAGGTAGGTCTGCCAGTGATCATAGAGCAAGTTCTAGGAAGTCACCATTATACTTGACACAATCAGGCCTTGCCCTCTGATTTGAGTATTTCTGGCTTTCCGATTTAGGCATGTTAGAGTATAGCAGATAGTTGGGTGTGTGTTCAAGGCAGTAACGCATTCAAAATATTTGAATGACGTCGTAAACCATCAGAGCAGTTCATGAATTATCATCCAAACAGCAAGAATGCTGATTAAAGCTCAGCCCCACACTTGTTTCTTCTATTTGTCTGTTTCATATACAGGGTTTCATTTGTTTCCTCCTCTATCTAAGTTTTCCCACTGCAGTTCATACGTTCTAATACTGCTGCCTATTTGTCCTTCTCACCAGTAGCCAAAGGCATTTGCTGTGTGCCTTCCCATCATTTGGCAGGAAGTGAGAAGGGGTGATTTACAAGATGACACGCGACCAAGGTTATGCAATCTAACACTGCAAATCCAAACTGCTTGGGAAGAAATCCAGTTCAAGTTGGTGATTTGTTTGGATTAGAAACCTTGTGTGCATAAAACAAAAGTATATGCAGACCCCAAAAAAAATGACTGAAATTAATTTGATGAAAATACTTCTCCCAGCTGCTTAGAAGTTATAACAGCACAAACTGTTGCGATGCTTTTTCTAAAGTCATGAGTTAATCTTTAGTTTCTGGCTAAAGAATATTTTACTTTAAACAGGTTAATGATTTTGTTAAAATAGTGACCAGAGGGTTTTCACGTGAATACAAATATTGCACTCTAGAATTTCAATCTCAATTTCCCTCAGTGCAAACCCCATCTGATGTTAGCATTGAAGTTTGCACTGAATGAGATAACATTTTGTGTAGGGAGGTAACTTTTCATGTTAGATGAACAAGAAAAGTCGTTGCAAAAATCAAAGAATGGACCCCACATGCTCTCTCTAGCTCTGGGACCTAGGTTTAAATCAAATGACATTGATGATGTAAAAGTTTTATCTTTCTTATGGCGGGAAGTCCGAAGTTAGATGAGGTTGGACAGTTTTAATCTGGTACTTAATGAGCATAAGCCTGCAATGCAAAATTGTAAGTCCGAAGTGAGATGAGGTTGGACAGTGTCAACCTGATAATTAGTGGGCATAAGGCTCCAATGTAAAATTGTATGTAATTCAACAATGATTAGCAAGTTCACCCACAGAGTCCACACGGATGGCTCATGTGCAAATTCAAATGTTACACTGGTGCAGCAGACGATGTCTTTTTGATATGTATTTTAAGAATTTTGTTGGTGCAGAGTAGAGGAAACATTGTCATGCAGCCAATACTCATATTTCACTGCAATTTGGGGCAGTGCCACTATTTTCTATATCCCAACCTGTCGTATGCAGCACTCAACCTCAACTGCCGTTACCTCAGTCGGGCCATTTCCAAGATGTCACCCTGAGTTGGTTTTCCTTTGTGCCAACCGCAGAATAATTCAACCTTGGCTCTTTTATTTTTAAAGAAAAAAATTGGTGACCTTTGTCAATGCTTTAATGGCACGAACGAGTGAAGTTCTGTTGTGAAAGAGTTGTTAGGCGTGCTTTGTCACAGAGAGAATTAGAGGCAAGAGATCATTGCATCTTTGAAGAGAAAAGTGGTTAAATGTTTGAAGCCGAGACAGGTATAGTGCTATGGGGAGGAATCAGCGTTGTGCCTTGGTAGCATCTTCCAGTTCTGATGAAGGGATATTATGAAATGTTAACTTTTGTTCTTTCTTCTATAGACCTGCCCGACTTGCTGAGTGCTTCTGGCACTTTCTGTTTTTATTTCAGATTTCCAGCATCTGCAGCGTTTTGTTTTTTTGCAGTGGGATTAGTTTGTGATTAAGCAACGCCTCGATTTCAAAATTCTCATCCTTGTTTTCAAATCCCTCCCTGGCCTCGCCCCTCCCTATCTCTGTAATCTCCTTCAGCCCCACAACCCCCCGAGATATCTGCACTCCTCTAATTCTACCCTCTTGAGCATCCCTGATTATAATCGCTCAACCTTTGGTGGCCGTGCCTTCTATTGCCTAGGCCTTAAACTCTGGAATTCCCTGCCTAAACCTCTCCGCCTCGCTACTTCTCTTTCCTCCATTAAGACGCTCCTTAAAACCTACCTCTTTGACCAAGCTTTTGGTCACCTGCCCTAATTTATCCTTATGTGGCTCGGTGTCAAAATTTTTGTCTTATAATACTCCTGTGCAGCGCCTTGGGACATTTTACTACGTTAAAGGCGCTATATAAATACAAGTTGTTGTTGTTGTTGATTGTTGTAGCAAAGTGTCACATAGACATAATGGGCAGATTGGCCTCCTTCGGTGCTGTAAACTTCTTTGGAGCTATGATCCACATATACCAATAAGGCCTCATGACTCTGGCTGGAAAGAGTGCGTGTGTGTATATATATATATAGATATATTGGCCTAGAAATTCAGTTGGCGCCGCGCCAGGGCTTTAGCGCCGGAAATTTAGCGCCGGCGCTAAGTCCCCCTGCGCGCGCCAAAAATTCAGTAGCGCCGCGCCCAAACGGCTGCCGGCGCTACAGGAGGGTGTCAGCGCCTCGAAATGGGCGCTGACTGCCGCATTGCGGCGCAATTCCGGCGCTGCGGCACCCGATGCGGTGCGGCAGGCTGGGGAAGTGCAGGCCTCCTCCTTCAGTTAAGGAGGAGCTGCCTGCACCCGCCCGCTGGCCGTTGAAATCTTGAAAAAAATGAGCCCGGCACCTCGGAGAAGTGCCGGGCTCGCAGGCCAGACGCATCTGTTCCGCGGGGGGGGGTGGAGGAGTCCGGGGAGGGAGGTGCGGGCAGGCGGCCGGCGGGAAAGCGGCCGGCCGCCGCGCGACCTTAATGCGCCGGCGCTAACTCGCGTAGGACTCTGCTGAAACATCGTGGGCTGAAAATTCAGTAGGGTTAGCGCCCCATTTGAGGCGCTAGAGGGCCTAGCGCCGGAGTTATGGCCGGTTTGTAAATTCAGTGGGGCCCTGCCATCGGCGTTAGACCGGTTGCGCTGCGCCGGCACCGATGATGTCATCGGTGTGCGCAGCGTCCCGGTTGCCGTGGTGATGGGCCCCAACGCCGAAATTGAGTTGCGGCCGCCTTGCCCGTGGCAGCCGCAACTAACGATGTTTCAGCAGAGTCCTACGCAAGTTAGCGCCGGCGCATTAAGGTCGCGCGGCGGCCGGCCGCTTTCCCGCCGGCCGCCTGCCCGCACCTCCCTCCCCGGACTCCTCCACCCCCCCCGCAGAACAGATGCGTCTGGCCTGCGAGCCCGGCACTTCTCCGAGGTGCCGGGCTCATTTTTTTCAAGATTTCAACGGCCAGCGGGCGGGTGCAGGCAGCTCCTCCTTAACTGAAGGAGGAGGCCTGCACTTCCCCAGCCTGCCGCACCGCATCGGGTGCCGCAGCGCCGGAATTGCGCCGCAATGCGGCAGTCAGCGCCCATTTCGAGGCGCTGACACCCTCCTGTAGCGCCGGCAGCCGTTTGGGTGCGGCGCTACTGAATTTTTGGCGCGCGCAGGGGGACTTAGCGCCGGCGCTAAATTTCTGGCGCTAAAGCCCTGACGCGGCGCCAACTGAATTTCTAGGCCCGTTAGTTGCGGCTGCCACGGGCGAGGCGGCCGCAACTCAATTTCGGCGTTGGGGCCCGTCACCACGGCAACCGGGACGCTGCGCACACTGATGACGTCATCGGTGCCGGCGCAGCGCAACCGGTCTAACGCCGATGGCAGGGCCCCACTGAATTTACAAACCGGCCATAACTCCGGCGCTAGGCCCTCTAGCGCCTCAAATGGGGCGCTAACCCTACTGAATTTTCAGCCCATTGTGTATGTGGGTATATAAGTATATGTATGTATGTATATGTAAGTATATATAAGTATGTAAAGTGAAAGGCATTTCTATAGCGCCTTTCATGATCTCAGGACGTCCCAAAGTGCTTCACAGCCAATGAAGTACTTTTGAAGTGTAGTCACTGTTGTAATGTATCATATATGTATGTATATATGTGTGAACCTAAACGGCAATTGTCAGAAGGATATTGAGGGCATCAAAACCAGATCCAATCCATATATGTATATCTCTATATATATATAGATATGAAGAATGGTCACTTGGGTGGGATGCCAGATGATGATTGGTGATTGTAGAATCACACTGCTTTAAGGGTCAGGGTTTTTAAAAGAGAAAAAAAAATCGCGGACATTCTATAAAACAACTCAGTTGATCTATGTGTTCTTTTCAGTCAGAAGAAAATGTAAAGTCTGCAGGTTTCAGCATCCCTGCCATCAGTGCTTCACCACAAACTGACTGGGCTCACGCCAGAATGCCAGAGCTGTACGGGCACTGACAATACAGCAGGGTCATAATTCACGCTGCTTTGCACTAAGGAATACTTAAAGCTGCCACCTGTTGCAATCTTTTTGTTCCCTACTTCTACCTCAAGCAGAGAATTCACTTTTTTTCTGTCGGTCGGAGAGGGGGGACCTTTCTAATGCTACCCAGGTGAACAGTTGAAAAGATTTTACAGAACAAACAAGTGGGTCAAATGAGCTGAGTAGAGAGCTACAAGGCTGGGATCTAATCAGTGAGTTCAGGAAATATAACATTGCAAAACCAGCAGTTTGAGTGGTCCATGAATGTTACTGGAGTTCACAAGATTGGATTACAAATGTTACCTCCATTCCATGTCTTTGTTATTTTATGAAAAACTAGTTACTCTGTTTCTTTCAAGGATGGCAAGAGAAAGTTTCACTTTGGAATTTTTTCTATTCATTTCTAATTAACTAAATGTTTTTACAGAGCAGTTTAAAAAAAAAATCTTACAAGCAAATGGCTTGTTCTGTTCATTGTACTGTTCCACAGTGATCTCAGGTGGCTTTATAGGAGTGGGCATTTAGGTTTCAAGTTCCAGATTTCAGTGTCAGTTTAGAAGATTTAAAATCATGGTACTCAGTCTCGACTCCACGTGCAAATTTCCATCGACAGTGAGGCTGTGTCTCCCTTCTCATTATGACATGGGAAATGGACTAATCAGCCAATATACTCCAGGGACTAGCTGCAGACCACTTCTTAGCTCTGGACTGATTAGACCACCTTACATCAGGAAAAAAATGGGCACATGGTTGCCACAGAGTGGAGAGATAAAGGTGCAGTTCCACACTCCACTGAGCTTGTAATCTAAGCCACTTATATGGAAGAGGCCAAGTAGAGGGTAGGGGCTGGAGTTTCCTCCACTATACCACCCATAGTGGATAACAGTAGTGCCCATACATGGAAAAATAATGTATTCCTCTGCACTTTACAGACACCTGCCGTGTTATAAAGAGGACTGCAAAACTTCAACATGAGCCAAACTGGACTAAATAAGGAATTGGCAGTTTAACCCAAAATTACTCATCAGGTCATGTTGGCTTATCAATTCAATTCCGCTGTCATTCCTATTGTCTAACAAAACTTTTTTTTAAAATTCCATTCTACGTTTTATACTAAAGACAAATGGCTTCACAACAATTTGGCACAATGTGCACCTTTCGATCAATATTAACATTTCTGGACAAGATGAAGATTTTTATCATGTTACTGTACTTGGTCTTATGGAGAAATGATTGTAGATATTTGTTTTTTTGTTGTTGTTATGCATTGGGAATTGTAAGGCTCGCAAAATTATACAGATTCCCCCAAAGTAAGAAAAGAAGAGATATTGGACTGTTTGAAGGAAATATTGGGCCATAAGGGACTTAAAATCAAAACCCCAGGATTTCTGCTAGTTTAAAAGGCATGTTCAGGCCTGTGGAAAAGCTGCAACAAAGGGAATGGGTTGGACACTGTGGGACAGACAGTTTGAGTATTGGAAAGGCCAGATTGTCTGAGAATGTTCTGGGCCATCCCAGCCATTTTACATAAAGACAATAAGCTGACGGAAAGGACTGTTCCTGCCGAAACCTACAGGGCCATCAAGAACATGAATAATACAATACATGCCACTAGTCAACAAAAGAGACCCTGGCCCCAGCAGGAGAAGACAATCAAACAACAGTTTAAACCACTCACAAAGATTTCCAAAAGCACTATGCACACTTAAACTGATTTTCGAAGCAATCCTGAAACTAGTTAAAAGCCAAATAAAAATAGATGGGACCAGCCCCGAAACTCGATGAGAATTTAAACCTATTAAAATTAACGAGCCTGCCAAAATTAACAATGGACCAGAGGAGATTTGGCGGTTAGATAAGTCAGGCCTCAACACAGTATAATTGAGGCTTGCTTGTTCAGTAAAGATAGACAGTTCAATGGAGAGTCAGTTGAGGCACAGCTCATTCGAAAGACATCAGCCTCAGGACAATCAATCAACGAAAGGACAGGAGAAGGAGAACGGAAGGAATCGCGGCAATCAAGAGCCCCATGAAACAACCAACCAACAACATTACCAACAACCAGGTAATACGGGGCCACCATGACCAACAAGAAACCAACTCGGAAGAAACCGAAGATCTGCAAGTTTTTCCCACTCTACAAACTATTCCTGCATTTGGTGAGCATTTCCCTAGTCCTCTGGAATCCAACCTAGTTAGTGTAGTGGGATTGGGAGGGGTGAAGTATTTTGTCTATTGTCATTCTCTCTCATATATTCCGAAGTGTTCCCCCTTTTAGTGATAAGATTATTGTGTTGTGTATATTTTCTTGTCTCAAATAAATCCAAGTTCTTTTCACCAACTCAGTTGTCTGTTGCAATTTCATTACAACCCCCAAATAAGTCCAGGTCTAGAACCAAGGGAGTGGGAGCGATTCGAACCGCTCAGGGAGTCAAAGGCAAAGCTGACCACACTCACCACCCCTTACAGAATACAAGGTCCATTGGTGAGACAGACAAAGTAGACAAAAGACTATTACTTCCAAAAGTGGCATTTGACCTGAAGGACATATTTCGTAGCAGTTCGCGGGTTAATCATTACTGCAGAGTATATAATGAAATGTCCATTTTGTGCTTGCTGATGGGTATTTCTATTTATATCATGTGTGTGGTCTGCAGAGCTGTTAGATAACACCCATGGGATATCACATCTATTCATTAAAGAACAGCCCTCGTGTGACACAGCCATGGGTACAATACATGACAATTAATGAAGCAACCTTTGGAACACCACACCACACGCACTGCATTACCTGATCACACCTTCATGCCTTACTATTTTTCCTCAAGACTATATACTGTGGTTAAAAGTGTCACAATATAAAGCCACAGGCAAACGTAAGATGATGATAACCTTGCTTTAAAAGAATAAGGTATAAATTGGAGCAGCTCCGAATGCAGAAAATGTTTCACTCCTGACCCAGAACTGCTTCACTCAAACGTGACTTCATCATTCATGTATTATACTTCAAGATCAAGACAACATATTCCAATGCAATGCAGTTGATAACCCAGTATCTCTGTCAATGATGCAGACTTTGTGCCATTATACAGCCATAACCTGCACCTGCTGACATAAAGAAGCATTAAATGCCGCAGGGTGCGAGAACCATTCTCTTAAAAGGAAGCTAGTGACAAAAGGACAAGCATTGTGTTGCCTACGTTACGTATAATAATAAATGACATTGAGTTTAAGATAGCTGCATATTACTTATAATGATATTATACCTAGGGTAGGTAAAGAAAATTAATTGATGTACAGAATGCTTCTTTATATCTTTGACCATTTTTGAATGTCATTGCACCTCCAAATATGTACTGCCAAAATTCATCACGAGTAATGCAGATGCCAGCTTTGCGATAAATTTACAGAAGCCTACAACAGATCTCATGCTTAATTGCAATCACATTTGCATAATTATGCGCAGCAATAAATTCCCAGCTGAGCAGAAACATTATCACCAAAGATTTTAACTTCTCTTCTGAGTCCAACTGAAATAAAATTTTCCTTTCTGTTTCATTTAATAGTTCTAAAGAATAGGAGGACCACCTTGCGCACGTTTCCTTTTTTTTTAGGAAAGTAATTACAATAATCTACATTTTTCACTGTTAATCATGTGTGTCAGCGTCATTATTTTTCATTTACAGACACTGATGAAATTAAGAAGAACAATTTGTGCTGATGCACTGCAATGTGCCTCCTAGGTGTATGCAATTCCCAGTAAATATGTGCTTGAATAACTGCAACCATCGCTCCATAAACTGTGTCTATATTGGCATCTTAAAAAGTCAAGTACATGTATTGTTGTACTGTTAATTTTACTCTCCAGTCGCTATTCATTGCATTTTATCATAATTTCAATAACCCATCGTCAGTCATACTTTGGCTTTATTATAAAAGAAAAGAAAGACTTGCGTTTATATAGCGCCTTTCACGACCACTGGACGTCCCAAAGTGCTTTACAGCCAAAGAAGTGCTTTTTGGAGTGTAGTCACTGTTGTAATGTAGGGAAATGCAGCAGCCAATTTGTGCACAGCAAGCTCCCACAAACAGCAATGTGATAATGACCAGATAATTGTTTTTTGTTATGCTGATTGAGGGATAAATATTGGCCAAGACAACAGGGAGAATGCCTCTGCTCTTCTGCGAAATAGTACCCTGCGATCTTTTACGTCCAACCTGAGAGAGCAGACGGGGCCTCGGTTTAATGTCTCATCCAAAAGACGGCACCTGCGACAGTGCAGCACTGCACTGGAGTGTCAGCCTAGATTTACGAGTTCAAGTCCCTGGAGAAGGACTTGAACCCACAACCTAATGACCCAAAGGCGAGGGTGCTACCCACTGAGCCACAGATGACACTGTTAAATATGCGCGCTACGGAGTCGATAGTTATAGGTGTCCTTCACCTTTTAATTTTGTACTAACTAGCTAGTAGCAATCACTTTTACCAAGAGCTCGCAAGGATGTTATGACATTTCACTTTTAACTAATGTCATATCTTTAGGGGTAACCCCTTTACTAAAGGTAGCAAGCATACTCAACCCATCTGTTTTTAAAATTAAATTGCAATGCTGTTAACATGCGTTTTTATGGAGATGTTTCAATTACCTAGTGAATATGTTGAGCTAAAAAAGCATTCCAAATAAAAGGGAGCAGAACACTGGGCACGTGTGCGAAGCAGCCATTTGCAACGTGAGGATTTCACTAGTTCACAGGTTCTTGAGTAGCCAGTTGATTGAGGGGAGACTAAAACCAGTTAAGGCTACTAATTGTAGGGAGAAAGATATTGCACTCCCTAAAGCTAACCTCTTTGGTAGCCAAGTGTTATCTAGAGCATTGCACGCTCTTATCTGAGGGAGGACAGAGGTGAAGCAGAAACAGAGACAGAAATGCAATAGGGTTAATAATAATTATTGATAATGTAAACATTAAACCAAAGTTCCAAAGTACTACCAATATATAAATGCAGTTAGGCTTGTAATAACGGACAAATTAAACTTAAGAATGTTTTTAAATGTAAAGTTGAAAGAGTCTGCAGTAAATCGGTGAATATCTATCCGCTATGAAAGGGAGAAGTAGGTTTTCTGAGTCAACTAGAGTTCAGTTGGTGTTATTGTATGTGCTGATTTATTGGAAGTAATAATGTGGTAGTGTTAGGACTGTCATAACAGTTAGTAAGTTAGCCTTTAGCTATTGGAAACGCAACATGGGTCTTGTCTACTTACAGTAAGAATATTGATTTGTGAAGTACGGGGCTTATGCCATATTGCATGGCTTGACATGAGCACTTCTAAGCCTGCTTTGATTCAGTTCAGCAGCATCACTACAGTCAGCAGTGCTGAGCTGGTCAGTTCAACTCAAACCTCTTCAAATGCTAAAGAGTTCAGTACTCTGTTGATTTGATTGGAAACAGCAATATGTAACGGAGCCATACAGACTAGAAGACCTCAGGCCCGTTCTAAGTGAACTGATCTAGCCAGGTGAGTAAGTAGAGCAGTGCAATTAGGCCCAGTGCCCTTGGGTCAGCGAGGGAAATAGAAACCAGATTTCCTGCTCCTCATTGTAACCAGTTCCTCCTAGAAGGTACAGATGTGTGAACAAAAGGCGAGCACAGGATTGGCATCAGCTACCATCAGAGAGTTTGCTCAACTCACACACGAAGAATGACCAGTCAGGTAAAGCACTGGATAGTGTCTGGAGCCCACATTTCAGCACAAGACACTGCCTTTGGAAGAGGGCGTAAGAAAATTGGATGTGAAAAATCAGTTCAGCTTTTAAAATCTAGGCTGACACTCCAGTGCAGTACTGAGGGAGTGCTGTGCGGTTGGTGCTGCGTCCTTCCAATGAGATGTTAAACCAAAGTTCTTTCTGACTGTTCAAGTGGACATTAAGGGGGAAAAATTCAGTTGCTTTGCGCCTCCCATTAGCGCCCTAAGAGGGCACTAGTGGGGCGCAAAGCCCGGGCGCAGCGATGTTTTCGCCACTCGTGAAATTGACCAGACATTTTGCGGCGGCGCTAAACACTACCGCCATGATCTCCTGCGACCACAGATCGTGACGTCAGTTGAGTGTGCAACGCCCCGGTAGCGCCCCGGACCGGATATTGAGTGGCGCCCCCTACCTTTCCACCTGCCGCTAGCAATGACAGGTAGAAGGGATCGTTTTGCAGCCGGGAAGGGACTGGGGGGGGCGCTATTTAAAGGCGGTTGCTTCCTGCCTTTTTTTGTCGGCGACATTTTTGCACCACACATTCTGAGAGAGAGAGAGAGCTGAATTTAGGGAGTTAGGAGCTAAATTGAAAAGTAGGACCTCAAAGGTAGTAATCTCTGGATTGCTACCAGTGCCACGAGCTAATAAGTTTAGAGAGAGTAAGATAGATAAGCTAAATACGTGGCTTGAGCAGTGGTGCAAGGGAGAGGGATTTAAATTCTTGAGACATTGGAACCAGTTCTTGGGGAGGAGTGACCTGTACCAAGGGGACGGTCTACACCTGAACTATGAGGGAGCCGATGTCCTCGGGGTAATATTTTCTAGGGCGGTTCGGGAGGATTTAAACTAATTTGGCAGGGGGATGGGAACCTAGGTAGTGGAAAAGAGGGAAGTCATATGAAGTCAGAAATAGATGGTAGAAAGGTGAGAAGCAATAAGCAAAGGAGAGAAACACAAAGGGCCAAACTAATTCATAATGAGAGTGTGAAAAAAGCAAGCCTGAAGGCTTTGTATCTTAATGCTAGAAGCATTAGGAACAAGGTGGATGAATTAGTTGTGGAAATAGAGGTAAACAAGTATGATTTGATTGGGATTACAGAAACGTGGCTGCAGGGTGGGCAAGGCTGGGAACTTAACATCCAGGGATATACAATATTTAGGAAGGATCGGCAAAAAGGTAGGGGAGGTGGGGTAGCATTGCTGGTAAAGGAGGGGATTAATGCAATGGAAAGGAAGGATATTAACTCGGATGAAACGGAATCTGTATGGGTAGAAATGAGAAATAGCAAGGGGAGGAAAACGTTAGTGGGTGTGATATATAGGCCTCCAAATAGTAATATGGAGGTGAGGGAAGGCATAAAAAGGGAAATTAGAGAAGCGTGCGATAAGAGCACAGCTGTCATCATGGGTGACTTTAATTTACATATTGATTGGACTACCCAAATTAGTAAAAATTCTGAGGAGGAGGAATTCCTGGAATGTTTTCGGGACGGTTATCTGGACCAATATGTCGAGGAGCCGACTCGAGATCAGGCCATTTTAGACTGGGTATTGTGCAATGAGAAGGGACTTATCAGCAATCTTCTTGTACGAGGCCCCTTGGGTCAGAGCGATCATAATATGATCGAGCTCTCAGTCGAGATGGAGAGTGAGGAATTTGAATCAGAGACTAAGGTCCAGAACTTAAATAAAGGGAATTACGAGGGTATGAGACGGGAATTGGGTAAGATTGATTGGGTGGTGTTTCTGGGGGGATTGACAGTGGAGAGACAATGGCAAGCATTCAAAGATAGAATGGAAGAATTCCAGAACATGTTTATACCGGTTTGGCATAAAAATAAACCTAAAAAGGTGACTCAACCGTGGATAACGAGGGAAATTAGGGACAGCATAAAATCAAAAAAAAGGGCATATCAACTGGCAAAAAAAAGCACCAGACCGGAAGATTGGGGGCAGTACAGGATACAGCAAAAGAGGACAAAGGGATTAATCAGGAAGGGGAAAATAGAATACGAAAGTAAACTTGCAGCAAACATAAAGACAGACTGCAAAAGCTTTTATCGGTATATCAGGAGGAAAAGACTGGTAAAATCCCAAGTCGGTCCCTTGCAGTCCGATTCGGGAGAATATATAATGGAGAATAAGGAAATGGCAGACCAATTAAACTCATACTTTGGTTCTGTATTCACAAAGGAGGACACAAATAACCTCCCAGGAATATTGGCAAACATAGGGACTAATGAGAGGGAGGAGCTGACAGAAATTAGTATCTCTAGGGATATGGTGTTGGGTAAGTTGAGGGGACTGAAGGCCGACAAATCCCCGGGGCCTGATAAACTACATCCTAGGGTACTTAAGGAGGTGGCCCTGGAGATAGCAGATGCTCTAAGGATCATCTTCCGGAACTCCATTGACTCGGGAACAGTACCCGTGGATTGGAGGGTAGCTAATGTTACCCCAATATTTAAAAAGGGGGGTAGAGAGAAAGCAGGGAATTATAGACCAGTAAGCCTTACATCGGTTGTGGGCAAAATGCTAGAGTCCATTATTAAGGATAAAATAGTGGAGCACTTGACAAATGGGGAAAGGATCGGACAGAGTCAACATGGATTTACAAAGGGTAAATCGTGTTTGACTAATCTGCTGGAATTTTTTGAGGAAGTAACTGGTAAAATAGATGGGGGAGAGCCAGTGGATGTGGTGTACCTTGACTTCCAGAAAGCCTTCGATAAGGTTCCACACAAAAGATTATCATGCAAAATTAAGGCTCATGGGATTGGGGGCAAAGTATTAACGTGGATAGAGAACTGGCTGGCGGATAGAAAACAGAGAGTTGGAATAAACGGCTCGTTTTCGGAGTGGCAGGCAGTGACCAGCGGGGTGCCGCAAGGATCTGTCCTGGGACCCCAGCTGTTCACAATATATATAAATGATCTGGATCAGGGAATTGGATGCAATATTTCCAAATTCGCTGACGACACTAAACTAGGAGGAGGGGTGGGCTCTGATGAGGATGTCAGGAGGCTACAGTGCGATTTGGACAGGTTGGGGGAATGGGCGGATACGTGGCAGATGCACTATAATGTGGATAAATGCGAGGTTATCCACTTTGGGGGTAAAAACAGGAGGGTAGATTATTATCTAAATGGCAATAGATTGGGAGATGGGGAAGTGCAGAGGGACCTGGGTGTTCTTGTGCACCAGTCACTGAAGGAGAGCATGCAGGTGCAACAGGCGATCAAGAAGGCAAATGGTATGTTGGCCTTCATATCAAGGGGGTTCGAGTATAGGAATAGGGATACCTTACTACAGCTGTACAAGGTGCTGGTGAGACCGCATCTGGAGTATTGTGTACAGTTTTGGTCGCCCCATCTGCGGAAGGATGTTCTTGCCATGGAGGGAGTGCAACGGCGATTCACCAGGCTGATACCTGGAATGGCGGGAATGACCTACGAAGAGAGATTAAATAGTTTGGGCTTGTACTCACTGGAGTTTAGAAGATTGAGAGGGGATCTCATCGAAACATATAAAATTATGGCAGGCCTGGACAGGCTGAATTCAGAGAGAATGTTTCCAATGGCCGGGGAGCACAGAACCAGGGGCCACAGTCTAAAAATAGCGGGCAAATAATTTAAAACAGAGATGAGGAAGAATTTCTTCACTCAAAGAGTGGTGAGCCTGTGGAATTCCCTGCCACAGAGGGCTGTGAAGGCTAATTCAATAAATATTTTCAAGAGAGAATTGGATATATTTCTGAAGGCTAAGGGGATTAAGGGTTACGGAGAAAAGGCGGGGACGGGGTACTGAACTGGTAAGATCAGCTATGATCTCAGACGAAGATCAGCCATGATCTCATTGAATGGCGGAGCAGGCTCGAAGGGCCGAATGGCCTACTCCTGTTCCTATCTCTATGTTTCTATGTTTTCTGGAAAGATTCAACGCTGTGTGAAGGAATTTTGGGTACTGAGCAGCACTTTGCAGGTTCATTTTGATTTGACCTTCCTTGCATCGATTTAGAAGAGACTATGGGGGCTGCACTCTGAGCTCTTTCCCTGGGCCTCTCCATTGTTCTTTCCGGAAGATTTGATGTACAGGTCTCTCCAGGCCGAGATTCAAGGCTGCAATGAGTAGGGTGTGGATGGAGAGCAAGATCGACCCTCCCCTTTGAGAACTGGCCGGCGCCAGTGTGTCTGTGTTCCATTGCTGACTGACATCACCTGAGCTTCGCCAGCGCTCTGAGGTAGCGCCTCGCTCCTCGGCATTAGCGCCTTAAGTGAGGTGTGTAGCAACTGATTTAGCGCTCCAATTACCTCTGGGGCGATAGAAGCCAAGTTTGCAGTCGGAGGAGATAATTAGCGCCAGGCGCTAAACTTTGCGCCCGACCGATAATTGCGCCCCAAACGGGGCGATACCGAATTTCTCCCCCTAAAGATCCTAAGGCACTATTTCAAAGAAGAGCCTGACGTTCTCCCAGTGACCTTGAAAACATTTTTCCCTCAACCACTACAAAAAAACATTAATTTCATTGCTGTTTGTGGCAGGTTGCTGTGCTGCAAACGACTTTCTCATTTACCACTGTAACAACAATGACTGCACTTAAAAGTAATTCATTGTACATTAAATGCTTTGAGATGTTTCTGTGAGGGATGATCTGGTGCCGTGTTAATGCAAGTCTTTCTTTCTCTACAACCATGGTTAGTGACAGTATTTCAGTAACTTTTTGATAAACCTTTGAGCAGTTTTTAAGGTCAGGTCAGTCATCACGAGAGTTCATTTCTATTTTTGAAAGTTTAGAAAATATTAAGAACTCCACTACTGATGACGTCTTGACCAGTGAGTGCAAAATAAAAAAGTCTCCCCGCCACCATCCACCCGCCCAATAAAGAAATCCCAGTCATTTTACGTGTAAAAAAGATAGGGGAGACTGATGAAGTATTGTCAATAGGAAAACAAGAAAAAAAAATTACTCACAGCACATAGAGTTATTATTCAACTAGTTGGAGACTATCATGGTGCCCATGTAGTAAAAGTGATATCCTGGTAGTTTCACTCCAGAGGATGGAAGGAACAGAGGTTGGACTCTCTGGGCAGTCTGGTCCAGATAATTGCAGTTAGTATTTTGCATATACACAAACGTATGCAAGCTAGCAACCATAGGAAAAATGAGTAAAACTTTATTTAAATACCATTCCATCTTCTTCTTCTTAGGCAGTCCCTCGGAACCGAGGATGACTTGCTTCCACACTGAAAATGAGTTCTCAGGTGACTGATGAGTCCAATGCGGGACCTACAGTCTCTGCCACAGGTGGGGCAGACGGTGGCAGCAGTACGGCGTTCCGGTCTGTCGCTGTTGGGGTTGTCCATGAGGGTCCTGACATTTCAGGTCCTGAACATACTGAGCTACTATCACACCTGTGCATATAAATTGTGATTTACACAATTTTATGGTGTATTTTTGCTTTACCAATTTAACAAGCAATCAAGGAAGCATGCATTAAACTTTACCTTTGTGCCATGATTACAATCCAAACCAGAACCCTATATAGTCTCTACATCTTCTTATTCAGGAGATAGAAGAAGGTGAAAGACTCAACACCTTCACCGCAACTACCTCAGCTACTGATGATGCAAAGTGGCCAGGATAATCTCATTTCCAACAAAATATCATCTCCCTTGAATGTTAACACACTGTTGAGAAGAGCTTCCAATATACAATCTGCAGAGGGCATAACACTACCTGAGCAGGAAAGAATATTAGCACTATTTTTAATACTAAGGTAGCCATACACATACAATTCCAGCAGGGGTTGATGGTTTGAAGGAAGTACACTGGCTGAATATCACCCTCTAATACCCTAGATTACTGAGGCCAATTGCAATGTCCCAAACTGTAATACTGGTTGAGATTGGCAAATCATCACAAACCAGAGATTTAGCATCAGCCCTCCAAACATACAGCGCTCAGTACCAGAGTTACCTAATGAGCCAGCAGGAGAGCCTCCCCTACAGATTTCTTAAGGATGAAGGAGGAGAGACCCTAGGCACAGGAACCTGGCTTTGATAATAACATCCATTCAAAACGGAATAGAGCAGATTCAGTAGGAAGTGCAAGCAGTTTTTGATCCTAGCCCAATTGCTAGATGGACGGTTCGAATCGCCCCCACCTTATAAAAGTTCTATACCCGGGAATTATTATTCAGAGTGTAAATGGAATAAGTCATGGACAGGAATGCTTCGGTGAAAAATCAAACTTATATTTATTTGGTCTAACATACACTGGCTAAACCATGCACCACTAAACGAAATCACTGTCTCTGTGGAGAATAAAATCCAGGTTACAAACAACATACACACAGTACACAACTGGGGACTATAACAAGCAGTAATTCCCTTGTTGCTATGGTGGACTCTAACTCCACCCCTACCAACGAATTACCCAGTCGCATAAACCCCTTCACCTGACTGAACCAAACAAAGCTCCCGCCCTCGGAATAGCCCAAAAACTTCACTTCTGAGGAAAACCCTGAGCCCCTTGCACCTCACCCAGCTTGCCTGGGATATCTGGTTACCAGCTTGGGACACTTGAGACTATGCTTACCACCACACCCAGTCGGTCTCGATCGCTTCGCTCAGCGGCTTCTTCCTCTGGTACTTCTTGTTTGGTCGATCTTGGTGGAACGAGAGAGCAAGAGAGAGAGAGAATTGTGGGAAAGGATCTATCTTTATAGGAGTCTGGCTATCCCTATCTTTCCCGCCAATCTTTAAAATCCTTTTGTTTCTAAGCACTCCGGTGCTTAATCAGTGATGGGTCATCATCGGACCCATGAGTATTCCGTGACTGGATTAATGGCCCTAAGTCTGGGACATATCTTTCGGTCTTTGTGTTGGGAAAAACTGGCTCCTCTTTGGCTGGCTGAGGCAAATTGTAGTTGGCTCACTGGTTGTCAGGCTCACTCGGAACTTTGTCAACAAGATTTCCTCCTTCACAACCTTCCAGCATGTTGTATATTGTGCTTGTTTAAAGGACGTTGGCAAGTACGATACAGTATCTGCACAAACACCAGTATGAAGGGGAAGCCAGAAGTCTCCCTTTCCATGTCTACCAGAGGATTAAGCTCTGCCTGCTCCAGCTATGGCTTTACACCTGCAAACACATCTGAATAAAGGTATGTGCAGCTTCAACTAGGAGGAGCTCCCGAGACAACAGAAAGGTATAAGTATAAGGGAAACTGGAGTTTTATCTCTGTAATTATAGCTGAATGTTGGTGTGTAAATTGGATGAAAGTTGCTTTAGTAAAATTCAAGGCTGCCTGGTTATTAATGTTTATTATTATATTAAGATTAAGGGTTTCTAGATTAACAAATGAGAACTCTATTTGATATATACTATGGTAATGTTTTTCTTTGATTTTCCCAGTAATCAAAAGACCATCACGTGCTAGAGTTCAAAATAATAACTTTTACTCGTGTGTTAGTATTTCATGTGTAAGATTTGCAAAATTTCTACATTTCCCCGAAGGTTGTTATTAATAAACGGGACCCTGCGTGGACATTTTAAATCAAAAAAAGGTACCCAAGATGGCGTCCGTGCCTCGTGGTAGAAAGCCTGTGAGATTTTAAAATGGACTCTGCAACGCAGACAGCTTGTGGATCGAAACCAAAGCTGCAGTGTCTGTGAAGAGAGACTTTGTATTTTGAAACCAGACAGGACTCTGAATTGTGTATGTGGTAAACCACTGTTATCGTTTTCATTGTTGTTCACTGTTGTTCACTACTGTTATCGTTATTACACATTGTTACCTCTTGCTACTCACTGTGTACCAATGCATGCCTCAGCTGGCTCCACCCATGGCTCCGCCTACATGACCTGGTATAAAGGTGGCTGCTCGGCAACCCACTTCCTTCTTGGAACCAGTCATCCACGAGAGGCATGCTCTGTTCTTTAGTTAATAAAAACCTTTTCATTACCATCCTAATTCATCGCTTTTTATGGATTAATTGATAAGCGTATCAATGTATTAGACTGAATTGGAGATGAATCTAAATTCAGTTTAGGCCTATAGTTAAGGCCATCAAGCAGTCTACATATATAATCAGAAACAGATTAACAGAGCCATCGAGGCTGGACAGGCCCATCAAGGAACTTTCATGACAATACAAGTCAATTATCGGGCCGGTAGATGCGATTACCGGCCATCTAAAAACAGTTAGTATGGGTTGCTACCATTATTTAAAATAGCCCGCCAAGATTAAGACAAAGAACTAACCTGATTTGGCGTGCAGATAAGGGTTTTCGAAAAGAGTATAATTGAAGGCCCTGGGTAGCAATCGCTCTCTTCTCTTCTCTCTCCGCTCTTCGGCCCTTCGCCCTCGTGGCTGCTGCTCTTTCCTCGTCCCGTGCTTACCCCCTGGCCTTTGCCCGTGCCCTTCCCCACTCCATCTGGAATTGCCCCGGCACCGTATCAGGCGGACACGGACAATTCAGGCCAGGCGAGGCGGGACGCGACGAGGGGAGGAGGGAAGACCACCTGAGGAAGACCAACTGAGGAGACGAACTGAGGAGATGGGCTGAGGGGAGGCTTCGAATCATCGGGCCTTCAGTCTTAGCCGACCTGCGAATATCTGCACACCAACTCAAACTGTCGGCTGGCGACAAAGAATCATCACTGCAAGGTAAAGTACCCAAACAGAGACTTTAACTTTGGGGTACTCGAACCTGGACAACGCCCTTGCAGTGCCCGGAGACCACATGATGACGGCAGGCTCCAGAGAGCACCAAGAGCGAACCCTGAACCCCGCCGCTGTTTTGAGTCCAACAAACCCTTTTGATTAGTGAGCATGAAGTTCTGACCCCTCATAGCTTAACCTAGTTAGGTATAGGGGGTGGGATAAGGATAAGGGGATTGTTAAGATAGTTGTTTTCCCTCGATGTGCCGTGTGTTCCCCATTCCCTGTATAAGTATAGTTATTCTTTTGTATTTTTGCCTGCAGAAGTGTACACCATTAATTTTCCATAAGATTGTATCAATTTTTCCTCTTCAATAAAATCTTGGGTTTTGTTTACATCCAACCACCTGTCTACTCGAGTCTTCTCTGTACCGCCGCCTTGTACCTAAGTCCGGTGTCTAGAACCCAGGTGCGTGGGAGCGATTCGAACCGCTCATAAACAGGCAGAGGCATAACTGACTGGGCGCACACGCCACCCCACGGCCACCCCCTACACATATATTATTTATTTAGTACTTATTTTTTTCACAAATTATACAATTTGAACATCTGTATGTCTGTAATATTGTATAGTTGCAGGATTGTAAGACTGTAGTGATTCTGTAAAGATGCAGATAGATCCATGCTAAACACCTGATAGCATTGATCAATTAGATCTTTGGAAAAAGGCTTTTTTAAAAACATGTTTTCAGTTGCCATAATAGTTTCCTTCCTCCACCCTTAGTCCTCCATCATGGTCCTTTTGCCTAGTCTGCAAGGCTTCTACGCCTCTGATTCACTCTTTGGCCTGGTTACTGCTCCACTCCCTTCCATGTCCACCCGAGCATTCCAGCTGCGCCATGATCATTTCCGCCCTCCCATCAAAACCTGTTGCAGGTGCTCCAGCAGCGCTCCACTTTCTCCCACTCCCACGATGAGTGATTCAGCTCCAGTTCCAGACATCCTTCTACCAAGGCCCAAATCCCTAATGCTACAACTCTGCTCCTTCCCTTCCTCACAATGGTTTGAGGAGCAACTCTGGTTCCAAGTACAGTACTCGCCACAGTTTCTAGGCCTCACTCCTGTTACTGTCTTTAGCTCTGGCCTCTCTCCCACTACATCCTCTGCTGCTCGCCTGGGCCCCCCACCCCCAGCTACACCTCCCACAGTGTGATCCTGCTGCAGATCGTGACAAGTTTTAAGTGGGCAGACAGGCTTACTCAACTTCGGGACCAACAGATCAGTTGATTTGAAAACAGAAAGTGCTGGAAATGCTCAGCAGGCCAGGCAGCATCGGTGGAGAGAGAAACAGAGTTAACGTTTCAGATCGATGACCTTTCGTCAGAACATTTGCTGGGTTCTGTACAACATTCCTTGTACAAACTAAAATGGAGAAGCAGCAAGATCAGAGTGCAGGAAATAGACTGATCTGCCAATTCTGACACGGAGTAAGCCCGTGCAACAACCTCAAACTTGAACTGCTGGCCTGCCGCAGTAATCTGCTGTTCCCCTGACTCAGGTGACCAGCAACGCTTCTCTGGATTCCAGAGCAAGCATCACAAAAGCTCCTCGCACTGCATTCCTTCCAACGTGGCCTTGCTCCCCTTCTGCCCTGCTCCACTTCCGCCCCACTCTAACTTCAGGCCTTAGGCCTACTGCGCCTCCTTCCTGTTCCAGCTTCATATTTTAACTTGAGCTCATCATTCCCTTCTGATCTCGGCCAACCCTTATAGTTTCTCTTACAGCATCTCCGCTCCCAGCCCTGGCCTCTCTCCAACCAGCTCAGACCCTCACAACACATCTGGCCAAACATATTTTGGCTTTCATCTTGCAGTTTGCCGTAGCCTTTGAACATAGGGGTTATTTTGGTGAAAGGGTGAAAACAGGGGCTAAATGGGTGCTGTGCTAATAAGACACGCCTGTTTGAAAGTCTGCTTTTAGCACGCAATTTTGATCCTAATTGCCAATTCCCATAATTTGAACTTGTCTGGAGGCACTAGACACAAGCAGGTTTAGCACTCAAGCGCTGATTGGATGCAATTTTCGTGGAGCAGTATTTGTGGGCTCCATACACCCACTTCCACTGAAGGTGTGGAGTGCGCTGACTGAAAAACAGCAGCAGGTTGCAGGATAGCTCAGGGACCGAGTGAGAGGGCACACAGGTTCTGGAATGTGGCACTGGAGGTCCTGGTTGAAGAGGTCCAGAGGAGGAGGGAGGTCCTGTACCCGCAGAGGGGGAAGGAGTCCACCTTATCCTCCTGTCCCTCTTTCCTGCAGCAGCTGGTGCTGCTCTGCCTGGCCTCATGTCCTCCTCCCATTCCTCCTGCAGACCAAGGGGGACCCCTAGCAAGATGCCAGTGTCCAAGCACTCCCTTTCTCCTGGGGACTCCTATAAGAAAGACTTGTATAGCGCCATTCATGACCACCGGACATCTCAAAGCGCTTTACAGCCAATGAAGTGCAGTCACTGTTGTAATGTGGGAAACGCAGCAGCCAATTTGCGCACAGCAAGGTCCCACGAACAGCAATGTGATAATGACCAGATAATCTGTTTTTGTTATGTTGGTTGAGGGATAAATATTGGCCAGGACACCAGGGATAACTCCCCTGCTCGTCTTCAAAATAGTGCCATGGAATCTTTTACGTCCACCTGAGAGAGCAGGCGGGGCCTCAGTTTAACATCTCATCTGAAAGACGGCACCTCCGACAGTGCAGCACTCCCTCAGCACTGCACTGGAATGTCAGCCTAGCTTTATGTGTTCAAGTCCTTGGAGTGGGACTATGAACCCACAACCTTCTGACTCAGAGGCGAGTGTGCTACCCACTGAGCCACAGCTGACACAGACAAGGTATCCAATAAGGTGGAGTAGCACAGCACTTACTCTTTTTAGGTGAAGTCCTCAGAGAATTTCCGAAATAAATGTTGATAGAGTGTTGGTGAAGTCTTCACAAAATGTCTCAGAAAGTCTCCCGATGTTTCAAACCGCCAACAGCAAGTGAACAGTAAAAGGTGATATACAGGTAGACTATCCTTTATCAGAACTTCCGAAAACCGAAACCCTCTAAAAACCGAAAGTTTTTTCGTTCAGCGTAAGTCGTGCGCACGACATGACCAGAGTGGCGCATGACTTACGCTGAGCAGGGCAGAGGGTCACTGAGTTCCCTCCTGGGTAGGAGATTGCAGGCCGAGCCGGGCAGTGTGAAGGAGGTATACCGGGAGAGTGAACCCAACAATACAGTGGCCCGTCCGATAGCTGCAGCGGCCTGTCCGATATTCTTTTCTCCCCCCCCGGACCCCCACCCTTTCGGATAAGGGATAGTGTATCCTTTATCTGCACTTCCGAAAACCGAAATCCTCTGAAAACCGAAAGTTTTTTCGTTCAGCGTAAGTCGTGCGCATGACCCCGACCCCCGCCGACCCCCCCGCCGACGCCGACCCCCGCCCCCCGCCGACCCGACCGACGCCAACGCCGACCCCCGCCGAAAACCGAAACACGGCTGGTCCCGAGGTTTTCGGATAAAGGATAGTCTACCTGTACTTGTAAGTAGCACTCGAAATACTCAGCAACAACTTGTTTACTCCCAATCAGCTGATCACTATTAGGAGAGGGTGTTAAGTCAAGCGCTGTCCACTAAAATACTGCATAGCCTCCTTAATGAGCGCTAGCAGGCAATTTAAGTGGCAATCAGCCCCTTAACGATCCTTCGGGCGGTTATTCCTAACGCAAGCTTCAACTCCTTTACCAAGATGGCATCTTGCGCTAAACGCGGGCTAAACCGGCGTTTCAGCTCAAGTCCCCACATCGGAGACTCTTTAGCGCCTGAAGGAGCATTCAAAAATTGCCCCCACAGATTCATTAAATCAGAAAAGGAACATGTGCAAAATGCATACAAACACAGGAAGAAAAGATAAATAGAACAGACTTAGAGAAAAATAAGATAGGCTGAATGAGAAAAAGAGGTAGAGAGACAAGAAAAGTATGTAACAGGTCGATTATATTATATAGAGAGAAAGAGAGAGAGAGAGAGAAAGACACAAAGCAAGATTTAGATTGGGAGGGAAATAAAAATACAGTTATAGGAAGTAAGATTCAATTTTAGCTTTTGTTCAGAGTGTAGGAGTCTACGTACTCCTAGCAAAAAATACTGAACTCGGAGAGGTTCAACAGAAAAGGTTTAATTGTTGAGGCTGCATGCTGAACACAAAATGGAGCCAGAGACTACACAAAGTACTACTCTCTTTCATCAGTGCACAGCTTCGACTGCTCCTCCCCTGCTCTGGGCTTAACTATGTTGCAGATCGAGTTTCTTAAAGGTGTGATCCTTCTTAAAGGCATGATGCCTGATTTATAGTCTACGGACCGGAAAGCGGATTGTGTCCGTTCTGTGATCGGTACGCCACACAGCTGCCCCCAGAATCCGCTAGTAGGGAGTGTACGAACCGGCATGGCGGCTTGATGGCACGGCCGGAACGGCTCTTGGTGGTTGGTGTCGGGAGCGGGGTGGTCGGACGCGTCGGGCTCTTAGGCGGTCTGCCCCGCGGTGGGGGTTGGCCAACTTGAACGGGTTCGTCGGGCTCTAGGTGCGCCAGCTTGAGTCGGTCGACCGACACCTTGTCAGTTCTGCCGTCCACTTCGAGGAGGAAGAACTTGTTCCCCGTCTGGAGTACCTTGTAGGGTCCGTCGTATGAGGGCCGTAGAGGTCCTCGGTGGGCGTCATGGCGCACGAAAACAAATTTGGCCATGTGCAGGCTAGGTGGTACGCGGGTTGCTGGTTCGCCGTGCCGGCTGGTGGGTACCGGAGTGAACTATTGTGCTCGGTTGGCGAAAGCGCGGCGTTGCTGGTCAGCCGACCAGGGGGTCGTGGCGGTGGGCAGGAACTCTCCGGGTACGCGCAGCGGCTGGCCGTACACGAGTTCCGCCGCCGAGGCTTGCAGGTCTTCCTTGACCGCGGAGCATAGGCCGAGTAGCACCCACGGGAGGCGGTCGATCCAAGCCTCGTCCTCGAGGCTGGCGCGGAGGGACGCCTTCATGGACCTGTGGAATCGCTCGCACAGTCCGTTGGCTTGGGGGTGGTAAGCCGTGGTGCGGTGAACGGCCACCCCGAGGTTTCGGGCGATGGTGGCCCACAGATCAGAGGTGAACTGCAGGCCTCTATCCGACGTCATGTCAGAGGGGACGCCGAACCGAGCGACCCAGGTACCAATGAACGCCCTCGCGATGTCGGCGGTGGTGGTGGACGTCAGTGGAATGGCCTCGGGCCAGCGGGTGGTACGGTCCACGATTGTCAGCAGGTGCGTGTGACCTTGTGATGGCGGCAGGGGGCCGACGAGGTCAATGTGGACGTGGTCGAACCTTCTTTCTGGCACGGTGAACTCCTCGAGTGGGGCTTTGACGTGCTGGTGGATTTTGGCACGCTGGCAAGCTATGCAGGATCTGGCCCAGACGCGTACATCTTTGCGCAGGCCGCGCCAGACAAATCGGTTGGCCACCAGTCTAATGGACGCGCGGGTGCCGGGGTGTGAGAGGCCGTGGACGATGTCGAACACCCATTTTTGCCAGGACGCCGGGACTACGGGGCGGGGTTGCACCAAGGAGGTGTCGCATTTGACTGTGACGGCTGACGGGCCGCAGGTGACGTTGGTCAGTCGCAGCCCTGGGAGGGTTGTGGGCACGGAGAGCAGATCGGGGTCGGTGCGTTGCTCCGCTGTCAGTTGAGCATAGTCCACTGCCAGGTGGGTGCCGTGGACGGCGGGGCGGGATAGGCAGTCGGCCACCACGTTGTCTCGACCGGAGATGTGCCGGATGTCCGTGGTGAATTCGGACACCGCAGCGAGCTGGCGTTGTTGCCTGGCTGACCACAGGTCCGCAGATTTCGCCATTGCGAATGTCAGGGGTTTGTGGTCAACAAATGCGGTGAAGGGGCGGCCCTCCAGAAGAAATCTAAAATGGCGGACTGCCAGGTACAGTGCGAGGAGCTCGCGGTCAAAGGCGCTGTATTTGGCCTCCGGGGGCCACAGTTGGCGGCTGAAAAAGGCCAGCGGTTGCCAGGCCCCGTCGACCCACTGTTTGTACACGGCGCCGACCGCGTGGTCGGAGGCGTCCGTGGTGAGGGCCACCCTGGCGTTGGGCTGTGGGTGAGCGAGCATGGTGGCGTCGGCGAGCGCCTTTTTGGTCGAGCCGAAAGCGGTCAACATGTCCGCCGACCACTCGATTGCCATTTTGTCTTTCTTACCCCGGAGGGCTTCGTATAGGGGCCGCATGAGGGAGGCCGCTCCGGGAATGAAGCGGTTATAAAAGTTGATCATCCCCAAGAACTCCTGTAGGCCTTTGATGGTGGTAGGCTGGGGGAACTGCTGGACGGCTTGCACCTTGGCGGGCAGGGGAATGGTTCCGTCCTGCGTGATGTGGTGGCCGAAGAATTCGATCCTGCTGAGGCCGAATTGGCACTTGGCTGGGCTGATGATGAGCCCGTGCTCACTGAGCCGCTGGAACAGGGTGTGGAGGTGCTCGATGTGTTCCTGCTTGGAGGAACTAGCTACCAGGATGTCATCCAGGTAGACAAAGAGGAACTTCAGGTCCCGGAGGACCGAGTCCATGAGCCGCTGGAAGGCCTGGGCCGCGTTTTTGAGGCCGAAGGGCATTCGGAGGAACTCGAATAGCCCAAAAGGGGTGATTATGGCCGTCTTGGGAACGTCCGTGGGGTGGACTGGCACCTGATGGTAACCGCGCACCAGGTCGGCTTTGGAGAAGACTGAGCGGCCGGCCAGTCTAGCCGAGAAGTCTTGAATGTGCGGTATGGGATACCGATCCGGCGTGGTGGCGTTGTTTAGGCGCCGGTAGTCCCCGCAGGGGCGCCACCCCCCGTCGGTTTTGGTGACGATGTGGAGTGGGGAGGCCCAGGGGCTGTTGGAGCGGCGGATGATGCCGAGCTGCTCCATTGTGGCGAACTCGGCCCACGCGATCTCCAGCTTGGCCGAGTCCAGCCTGCGGGCGTGGGCATACACCAGTGGGCCTGTGGTGGGGATGAAGTGTTCTACCCCGTGCTTAGCAACCTTCGCGGAGAAGGTCGGGTTGGTGAGGGCTGGGAACTCAGCCAGGAGTGCTGAGTAGTCGTCCATTGAGCGGGCGCGGCACTGCCACGCCATTTTGGCGGGTTGGGGGGGGCCATGGCGCCCGGGACAGGTGACATGGTGTTCATGTCCACGAGGCGGCGCCGAGGCATGTCGACCAACTGGCCGTGGGCGCACAGGAAATCCGCACCGAGGAGCAGGGAGAGCACCTTGGCAGTGATAAACTCCCAGTGGTAGCGGCGGCCTACGAGGTCGATGGTGACGGTGCGGGCGCCGTACGTCCGGATGTCGGTGCCGTTGGCGGCAGCCAGCGCAGGGCCGCGGCCGCCTCGCTGGATCTCGAGGGCGGATGCGGGGATGATGCTGCGCTGCGCGCCCGTGTCGCATAGGAAACGGCGTCTGGAGGCGCTGTCCGTAACATACAGCAGCGCGCCTGTTTGCCCCACGGCCATCATGTAGGCCGGTGTGGGGGCGATTGGAAATGTGCAGGGATGGCTGCAGCGGCGTGCCCGTGCGCCGAACCGGGTATGGAAGTAGCAGTAGCCCTGGGTCAGAGGGCTTGGGGGACGTGGGGGCCTGGGGGGCCTCGTGGCCGAGCTGTGTGGCCGCGCGATAGAGGGTGGAGCGCGCGCTGACGCTGCAGAGGCCAGGTCGGGGGTGACGGCATGGTTGGAGCTGGCGGACAGGAGCTTGTCGGCTTCGTCGGCCAGGGCCTCGAGGTCTGTGAGGCTGGATGCCACAATCGCCGGGCGGATGCTGGGAGGTGGTTGGCGGATAAAGAGCGTGCGGAAGAGGGAGCCGGGCGGTTTCTCGTCGTTCAGAGCAAGCATGTGTGAGAGCAAGTCTGACGGCGTGGAGTCACCGAGGCCCGGGAGGTCGAGGAGGTGGCAGTTGCGCAAGAATTGGGAGGCTGTGAATTTTTTAATGAGCGCGGCCTTGAGATGTGCGTACTTGCCTTCCTCCAGAGGGTTTTGTAGTGTTGTCCAGACTTTCGTGATTGTGGAGCTGCCCAGGGAGGCAAGGAGGTAGTCGTACATCGTTGCGTCGGCGGCGATGCCGCGGAGTCGGAATTGCGATTCGGCTTGAAGGAACCAGGCGGTGGCCAGCTTCTCCCAGAACTCCGGCAGCTTCACAGAAACTGCATTTGTGTCAGCCATGGTTACGCTTAGGAGTCGTCCTGAGCGTCGGGGTCACCAATGTAGGAGTCTACGTACTCCTAGCAAAAAATACTGAATTCGGAGAGGTTCAACAGAAAAGGTTTAATTGTTGAGGCTGCATGCTGAACACAAAATGGAGTCAGAGACTACACAAAGTACAACTCTCTTTCATCAGTGCACAGCTTCGACTGCTCCTCCCCCGCTCTGGGCTTAACTATGTTGCAGATCAAGTTTCTTAAAGGTGTGATCCTTCTTAAAGGCATGACGCCTGATTTATAGTCTACGGACTGGAAAGTGGATTGTGTCCGTTCTGTGATCGGTACGCCACAAGAGCAATGGCAAGGGAAATCAGCTGGAGCCTTATTTAAAACTTTAACAGCTTGCATATGTTTCCATTAGAAATGTTTTGAAGACACCAATGCATAAAGCCTATATTTTGCGAAGACATTTGTTGATAAAATTCTGCCAAAATAATTGATGGATTTTGTATTCATTGGATGAGTTAGGTAAATTGAATTTGTGTTTCCTATATATGAAGGATATAAATGGAAAGCATTCCATTATTGTTTTGGAATTAAAAGCAATATTGTTGCATGAAGGTCATGTCTGTTTAAGTGTTTACCTCTCCTGATAAGCACAATTAAATTTGTTACTGCGCTATTGTTCTCATCTTGATGACTTGTTCTACTCAGGGATATATCAAGTAAATGGAAGAAAGGCAGGAACAGGAAAGTATCATTGGTAACAAGGCATTTTATGTGGAAATGCCCTTGAGGCTTGAATCCAAACCAACTACACAAAAAAAACGAATACAGAGATATCTGCTGCAGCAAGAACAAAAGATTGTGGGCTTTTAATGTTCAAAGGTTAGTTCGTACAACCATTAGTGATAAACACTAACTAAAACTCAGTGCTAATTAAAGCTCAGGATCAGATTTCTAAAACAGCGGTGTTAACTTCAGACTAATCACAACCAACAAAGACCTCGGAGTCTGTGAATGCTTACCATTATACGTGACTCCATCCCTTAAAGGAAATCTAGAAAACAGTCAGCAGACAGTTCCTATTTTATCACTCGAACAAGCGATTCCCTCTGGCTCAAAGTAAGGCTTGGACAATATCAGAATTTGTAGATGTGACTGAAACAAATACTGCCCAATATTTAGCCCCCATCCAACATCACTGCAAACAGATTATCTGCTCATTATCACATTGCTGTCTGTGGGACCTTGCGCAATTTGGCTGCCGCCTTTCCTACAATGCAACAGTGACTCCACTTCAAAAATACTTCATTGGCTGTAAAGCACTTTGGGACGTCCTGAGGTCGTGAAAGGCTCAATATAAAAAGTCACGTTCTTTCCTTCTTGCAAGCACAATGGAACTCAGTTTAGTTAGCATTGAACTGAATACAGTACAACTCGATGGCATTACATTGAAATGATCATTTACATAGGATTACATTACATAGGATATCTCTCTTTCTTAGGCAGTCCCTCGGAACCGAGGATGACTTGCTTCCACATTAAAAATGAGTTCGCAGGTGACTGATGAGTCCAATGCGGGACCTACAGTCTCTGTCACAGGTGGGGCAGATGGTGGTTGAAGGGGCGGGTGGGTGGGGTGCTTGGGTTGACGTGCGCTCCTTGCGCTGCCTGCGCTTGGCTTCCGCTTGCTCCTGGCGAAGAGACTCGAGGTGTTTGGCGCCTTCCCGGATGCTTCTCCTCCACTTTGTGCGGTCTTAGGCCAGGGATTCCCAGGTGTCAGTGGGGATGTTACACTTTTTCAAGGAGGCTTTGAGGGTGTCCTTGAAGTGTTTCCTCTGCCCACCTGGGGCTCTCTTGCTGTGCCGGAGCTCCAAGTAAAGCGCTTGTTTTGGGAGTCTCGTATCGGGTATGCGGACGATGTGACCCATCCATCGGAGCTGATCGGGCGTGGTCAAAGCTTCGATGCTGGGGATGTTGGCCTGAGCAAGAACGTTGGTGCGCCTATCCAGCCAATGGATTTGCAGGATCTTGTAGAGGCAGCGTTGGTGGTACCTCTCCAGTGCTTTGAGGTGCCTGCTGTACATGGTCCATGTCTCTAAGGCATACAGCAGGGCGGGTATCACTGCTGCTCTGTAGACCATGAGCTTAGTGCCGGGTTTGAGGTCCTGGTTTTCAAACATTCTCTTCCTCAGGTGACCGAAGGCTGCACTGGCACACTGAAGGCGGTGTTGGACTTCATTGTCGACGTCTGCCCTTGTTGACAGTAGGCTCCCGAGGTATGGAAAGTGGTCCACATTGTCCAAGGCCTTGTCTTGGATTTTGATAATCGGGGGACAGCACTGTGTGGCGGGGGCAGGTTGGTAGAGGACCTTTGTCTTACGGATGTTTAGTGTAAGGCCCATGCTCTCGTATGCTTCGGTGAAGGTGTTTACGATGGTTTGGAGTTCGACCTCAGTGAGCGCAGACGCAAGCGTCGTCTGCATACTGTAATTCGACGACAGAGGATGGGACGACCTTGGATCTGGACTGGAAGCGACGGAGGTTGAACAGTTTCCCGTTTGTTCTGTAAATTAGCTCCACTCCAGTGGGGAGCTTACTGATCGAGCATTGCAGCAAGGAAAATCGAGAAGAGCGTTGTTGCGATGACGCAGCCTTGCTTGACCCCGGTTCGTACGTGAATTGGGTCTGTGGTGGAACCGTTGGTCAGGATCACGGCTTGCATGTCATCGTGAAGCAGGCAGAGGATGGTGACAAACTTTTGAGGGCAGCCGAATTTGAGGAGGACACTCCATAATCTCTCATGGTTGACAGTGTCGAAGGCCTTTGTGAGATCAAAGAAGGCCATTTACAGTGGTTGGTGCTGTTCTCTGCATTTCTGTTGTAATAGATGTGCGGTGAAGATCATGTCCATTGTGCCCTTAGTGGGCGGAATCCGCATTGCGACTCTGGGAGGAGCTCTTCGGCCACTGGGGGCAGGCGATTGAGGAGGCTTCTTGCGATGACTTTCCCTGTGGCAGACAGCAGGGAAACTCCTCTGTAATTACCGCAATCGGATTTGTCACCTTTCTTGAAGATGGCCACAATTACGGCGTCTCTGAGATCCCCCGGCATGCTCTCCTCCTTCCAGATAAGAGGAATGAGTTCATGAATTTGTGCCAGTAGTGCTTCTCCGCCGTGCTTTAGTGCCTCGGCAGGGATATACAGCACAGAAACAGGCCATTCGGCCCAACCAGTCCATGCCGGTGTTTATGTTCCACTCGAGCCTCCTCCCGTCTTTCCTCATCTAAATCTATCAGTGTAACCCTCTATTCCCTTTTCCCTCATATGCTTGTCTAGCCTCCCCTTTAATGCATCCATACTATTCGATTCAACCACTCCCTGTGGTAGCGAGTTCCACATTCTCATCACTCTTTGGGTAAAGAAGTTTCTTCTGAATTCCCTATTGGATTTCTTGGTGACTATCTTATATTGATGACCTCTAGTTATGCTCTTCCCCCACAGGTGGAAACATTCTCTCTGTATCCACTCTATCAAAACCTTTCATAATTTTAAAGACCTCTATTAGGTCACCCCTCAGTCTTCTTTTTTCAAAAGAAAAGAGACCAGCTTGTTCATCCTTTCCTGATATGTATACCCGCGCATTTCTGGTATCATCCTTGTAAATCTTCTCTGCACCCTCTCCAGTGCCTCTATATCCTTTTTATAATATGGCGACCAGAACTGCACGCAGTACTCTAAGTATGGTCTAACCAAGGTTTGATACAGGTTTATCATAACTTCCCTACTTTTCAATTCTATACCTCAAGAAATAAAACTTTGTGCGTGCTTGGTTTGCTTTTTTTGTGGCCTTGCTAACCTGTGTCGCAACTTTCAGTATTTGTGTATTTGTACTCCGAGATCCCTTTGTTTGTCTACCCCACCTAGACTCGCACCTTCCAAATACCAAGTGACCTTCCTATTCATCCTGAAAAGGTGCAATTTGTGGGGGAAATACATGAGAGAAAACTTCAGTGCACCATGTCAACAGATCTTTGTGAATAGAGGTCAATGTTGGTGCTTACTGGCTAGATACAGTAAACAGAAGCAGGTCTCCTGGCAATGCAATTTCAAGATCCAATTGGCCCACAATTCATTAGACAAACAAATTTTGTCCATAGCATCCTCGCCTCTGAGTCAGAAGGTTGTGGGTTCAAGTCCCACTCCAGAGACTTGAGCACAAAAATCTAGGCTGAAACTCCAGTGCAGCACTGAGGGAGTGCTGCACTGTCGGATGTGCCGTCTTTTGGATGAGACATTAAACCGAGGCCCCGTCTGCTCTCTCAGGTTGATTTAAAAGATCTCATGGTACTATTTTGAAGAAGAGAGGGGGGAGTTATGGTCAATATTTATCCCTCAACAAACATCACTAAAACAGATTATCTGGTCATTATCACATTGCTGTTTGTGGGAGCTTGCTGTGAGTAAATTGGCTGCTGCGTATCAACAACAACAACTTGTATTTGTGTAGCACCTCTAACGTAGTACAATGTCCCAAGGCGCTTCACAAGAGTATTAAAAGACAAAATAAATTTGACACCGAGCCACATAAGGAGAAATTAAGCCAGGTGACCAAAAGCTTGGTCAAAGAGGTAGGTTTTAAGGAGCGTCTTAAAGGAGGAAAGAGAGGTAGCGAGGCGGAGAGGTTTAGCGAGGGAATTCCAGAGCTTAGGGCTTAGGCAACAGAAAGCATGGCCACCAATGGTGGAGCGGTTATAATCAGGGATGCTCAAGAGGGCAGAATTAGAGGAGCGCAGATACCTCGGGAGGTTGTGGGGCTGAAGGAGATTATCTACATTACAACAGTGACTACACTTCAAAAAGTACTTCATTGGCTGTAAAACGGTTTGGGATGTCCTGAGGTCGCGAAAGGCGCTATATAAATGCAAGTCTTTCTTTCATAAAGATTGTCACATCATCTGTCCTAAACAGGAAAAAAAATGACTAACCCTAAATAGATCTGTAGTAAGCATCAGCAAATGTTTCACTAGCTGGGGGGTATGGTTCACAATGTATTTAACTCCTGGATCTAAACACGTAGCTTGCTTATTAGTCATTCCTGCATTAGCGCCCACATTTTTTAATCAAAATTCATATGTTTTGAGCGGTTTCTGATGGGAAGAAAACTACTGAAATGACTATACATGCTTCCGACATGTCTTCCTTTTTCCTCATCCGAGGATTCCCCTCTACTTTGGTTGACACGGCCCTTGACCATGTCCATTCTATCTCCCGCACTTCTGCCCTCACCCCTGCCCCTCCCTCCCGGAACCACGATAAGAGCTCCCCTTGTTCTCACCTTTAACCCCACCAGCCTCCACATTCAACGAATCATCCTCTGCCATTTCCGCTACCTCCAGCGTGAGCCCACCACCAAACACATCTTCCCCTTACCTCCCCTTTTAGCATTCCGAAGGGACCACTCCCTCTGCGACACAATTCAATTCAATTTCAATTCAATTCAAATGCTTTATTGGCATGAAAGTTTACAGGGAACCATATTGCCAAAGCTTACATAACAAAAAGTACAGTTTTCCAACATTCTGTAGGTGTCAAACAATTTTGACCTTCGTTGGGTACATACAATATTACTTTAAACAATATTAATTTAAACAGTCTTTGTACATCAGTGGGTATATTCAGTATTAATTTTAAACAGTCCTCAGGTTGTGACATGTTGTTACATATTTGGCACCAAGGTATGGTCTGTCTCCTTCTCCCAGGACTAATCTTAATTTTGACAGGTCATCCAATTCCTTGAAATCTGGGGTTGTTTGGCTGAGCTTGTCAAATAATATGTTTCTTGGTGTGTTGAATTTTTCGCATTTTAGGAGGAAATGCATCTCTGTCTCAACCTCGCCGGCCAGACATTGATCACATATTCTATTCTCTCTAGGCTGCCAGGACACCCTGGTCCACTCCTCTATCACCCCCAACACCCCTTCCCCTTAGCCCGGCACCTTCCCGTGCAAGTGCAGGAGATGCAACACATGCCCTTATACCTCCCCCCTTCCCACTGTCCAGGGCCCCAAACTCCCCTTCCAGGTGAAACAGCGATTTACTTGTGCTTCTTGCAATCTAGTATACTGTATTCGCTGCTCACGATGCGGTCTCCTCTACATTGGGGAGACCAAACGCAGATTGGGTGACCACTTTGTGGAACACCTCTGTTCAGTCTGTAAGGGGGACCCCGAGCTTCCGGTCGCCTGTCACTTTAATTCTCCGCCCCACTCCCACTCAGACCTCACCGTCCTTGGCCTCTTGTATTGTTCCACTGAAGCTCAGCGTAAGCTCGAGGAACAGCACCTCATGTTTCGATTAGACACTTTACAGCCTTCTGGACTCAACATAGAGTTCAACAATTTCTGACCATAGCCTCGGCCCCTATCATATATATATTTTTTATCCACACTTTTTGTCTGTGTCTTTTTTCTTCTCTCCCACATGGCAGCTGTCTTTCATCCTGCCAGCGCAATTCTCCGGGTGCTCCGGTTTCCTCCCACAGTCCAAAGATGTGTGAGTTAGGTTGATTGGCTATGATAAATTGACCCTAAGTGTTAGGGGGATTAAATACGTGGGGTTACGGGGATAGGGTGGGATATGTGTTGGTGTAGGGGTTACGGGGATCGGGTGGGATATGTGTCGGTGCAGGCTCGATGGGCCGAAATGGCCTCTATCTGCACTGTGGGGTTTCTGTGATTCTGTGATTCTGTGATCTAGAGCCATCCTTTGTTTCTTAACCTGTCCCATTACCATCTCCTTTTGCCTTGAATATTTCTTAATGTCTCTTAACCTCTCCTGCCTTCTATCCTATCACAGACTAGCCTATCCTATCTTTTTGTTCCTTCATCCCCTCCCCACTTTCCCAGCCCCTACACTTGCTTAAAAATCTGTTCCATTTCCTGCTTCTTTCCAGTTCTGACGAAAGGTCATCGACCTGAAACTTTAACTCTGTTTCTCTCTTCACAGATGCTGCCTGACCTGCTGAGTATCTCCAGCATTTTCTGTTTTTTACAGCCCATCATTTGGGTCAAATATAAAACTGTCGTCTTATTGGTTGATGTTGATCCCATTTACAATGTACACTAATATTTCTAGGAATGCCAATGTTTAGTTAAACACCAATTTGAAATTTTAATAGGGAGGACTGATCTGAGCTAACTCAATAACCTCCCCCCACCGCCATCCCCATTCCCTCTGCCCCCCATTCCCAGCCACTCCCCACTTGGCGGGAACGGTGTGGGCAAGGGAGCGCATGATGCCGGTAGGGATATTCCCGCTGCGTTTCCAACCCCCCCAACCATTATAACATGCCCGATTTAAGGCACGGGAAAGGCTGCCCGTCCCAGAGGAGCAGGGGCCTAATCTAAGTGGTAAAGTTGCATCTCGATGATGTCACCGGGACGCGAGAGCCATTTTAACCGCACACGGTTTCGGGCCCTCCAGCTAAAGCCATCGGCAGCGAGGTTCCTGGCCACAGGAGGCCCAGGTACAGTGTTTTTCTTTACTTTTTAATAGGTTCCTTGCAGCCCAGGTTGAGCAGGAGTTTTTGTCCCAGCCCCACAAGGATACCTCGGGCCTCCCTCATGGTGGGCTTCCCCCGCTCCCGTAATTGCGGAGTTCCCCAAAACACCCCCCCACCCCCACCCCTCAGCCCATTCCCGGCCTATTCCCCATCCCCCTACCACCCCTACTTGTGACTCCCGCCCGCAGGTGGTGACATCATTCCCACTGGCTTCTGGCGGTAATCAGTGTTGGATTATGTTAACGAGGAATTAAAGTCTCGGGCAGTTCACCGTGCGCTTCAGCACCCGCACCCCCGATTCCTGCCCCCGAGTACAAATCACCCCCAATACAAAGCTGTTCCTGTCTATCTGTACAACACTGCCCATCTGCTGGTGTGTCAAATAACAGCCCAGAAATTTAAATCACATGCATAGAAACATAGAAACTGTTGTGTTTTGAGTTTTGCTTCAATGAAGTTTGTCCCAGTTCCCGGGTGTTACCTGAAGGGGGTGCTGCGGGGCTTGGTTTTACTTCGTCTTTCACTTTCCGTTTTGGGTTCTGCCATGCAGACAATGTGCTGTAATGTCCACCCACTTACTCAGTAAATAGTAAAAGATTCATTCCGTCTCCTCTATTCATTACTGTTCAGTCAAGATGCAATACTGGCGATGAGGCGGCTGTTGAACTCTCTAGAAGGACGGAGATAGACATGCGAACCTACAGCCGTGATATTGGAAATTGCGACGAGCGGGCCACTCAGCTAGCAACATCAACGGCATTTTGATAGTTGGCTAGCTGCGATGTAGACGGCGGACAGAGTATTGTGCGGGCCAGGCAACTACCGTGAGTGTAGCTACCGTAACTCTGGCCGGAGGAGAAAAATAATTTTTTTTTAAAAAGAAAAAAGTCCGTGGATCTTAAAGGGACAGTGCACATTAAAACTATGACGACCTTGGGACGTATTGAAGAGTTCTCTGGGGATAAGGACAGTTCATGGGAGGAATACGCAGAAAGACTGGGGTGTTTCTTTGAGGCCAATAATATTGACAAAGAAGAGAAGCGCTCAGTGTTGCTAAGTGTATGCGGAGCTGCTACTTACTCCGTCCTGCGTTCATTGGTGGCTCCTCGTAAACCTAGTGAGGTGGATTATGCTGATTTGATTGAGAAGCTGCAGAAACATTTTAACCCAAAACCCTCAGAGATTGTGCAGCATTTCCATTTTCACAATTGTAAACAACAGCCTGGACAATCTATTTCAAGTTACATTGCTGAGTTGAGGAAACGCTCATTACATTGTAATTTTGGTGACCATTTAGACAATATGCTCCGTGATCGGATTGTGTGTGGAGTGCTGGACTCGGCATTGCAGAGACAGCTGTTAGTGGAGAAGGCCCTGACATTCCGACTGGCCGAGGAGAAGGTTTTAGCAGCAGATGCTGCATCGATGAACACACGTATGCTCCGTACCGAGGCAGCACCATCTCAGGCCACCGAGGAGGTGCACAAGACCACACACGCAGCTGCTGCTGCGAGAGACATGGAGGCAACTAAAGAGACAGGAAGAAAATGTTTCCGCTGTGGGGCTCTCCATGGTTCCACTACATGCAAATTTGTGTCAGCGGTATGTCATTTCTGTAAGAAAAGAGGACACATAGCTCATGTCTGCATGAAGAAAGCTCAGGCTGCTGCAGCAGAGCCAACACAAGCATCGCAGACACACACCCTGACACTGGAGGACAACGATGAGTACACAGTGTATACCACGGAAGCTGAGCAGCTACCCCACAGACGGTGGGGATACACGGCAAATGTGATCATGAATGGGGCACCACTCTGCATGGAGGTGGATTCAGGCTCAGCATGTTCGTTGATAAGTGAAGAGACTTACAACAGGCTGTGGCCAAGTGAAGCCCCGGCGATGGCTCAGGTCAGTGGCGTGCTACAGCAGTGGTCCCAAGCTCAACTCCAGGTGCTGGGTATGATTCATGTGGAAGTTAAGTATCAGGCAGTCAAGGACACACTTCCACTTTATGTGGTGGCGGGGCAGGGCACAAGCCTGCTGGGCAGAGATTGGTTTGAGCCCCTCGGTATTGAAGTGACAGGAGTACACACGGTACAGCGACAGCCCATAATGCCTATGTTGGAGAACTATGAAGAGGTTTTTGGTGAGTTCGGGGCCTGTCGGGGACCGCCAGTCTCAATCGAAGTGGACCCAGGGGTAGCGCCTAAGTTCTTCAAGGCGCGACCAGTTCCTTTTGCGTTGCGCAAGAAGGTGGATGAGGCCCTGGATAAGCTGGTGAACCAAGGGGTTCTCTTGCCAGTGAAGCACTCCCGTTGGGCCACCCCTATCATGCCCATTGCAAAGAAGGATGGGGGCCTGCGAATCTGTGGAGATTACAGATGTATGGTTAATACTGCTGTGTTACCAGATGTGTATCCCTTACCAACAGTTACAGAGCTGTTTTCAACAATGGCTGGAGGCACTCTGTTCACCAAGCTGGATCTCAAGCGAGCATACCAGCAACTGGTCCTGGATGAAGAGTCAGCCGAGCTGTTGACAATCAACACCCACAGAGGACTTTTCCGAGCCACAAGGCTGCAGCTTGGGATGTCTACAGCTGTGGCAATCTTTCAGAGGTTCATGGACACCCTGTTGGCTGGTGTTCCGGGAGTTCAGCCTTACTTGGATGACATACTAATTACAGGCAAGACACAGGAAGCCCATGATGAGCAGCTGCAGGAAGTACTACGCCGGCTGGCTGAGGTAGGACTACGCCTTCAGAAGGAGAAATGTGTGTTCGCTGCCAATGGGGTGGAGTTCTTGGGATTCCGAGTGGACAAAGACGGTGTGCATCCGACTACGGAGAAGGTGGAGGCTATCAGGAGAGCTCCCACCCCCAAGAACAAGACCGAACTGCAGGCATTCCTCGGACTGTTAAACTTCTACAGTTGTTTTCTCAAGGGCAAAGCCACAATCTTAGAGCCACTGCACAGGCTGTTAGACCAAGCAACAGTGTGGAACTGGACCTCAGCTCATGAAACAGCCTACAGACAGGCAAAGGAACTGCTACAAGCAGATAAGGTTCTGGCACACTATGATGAAAACAAGCCATTGGTGTTGGTGTGTGATGCCTCACCATACGGGCTGGGAGCTCTGTTGGGTCACATAGAGCCAGATGGCCGGGAAGCGCCTATCAGTTTTGCCTCAAGAACACTCTCAACAACAGAACGTAATTACGCCCAGATTGACAAGGAGGACAAGCCATCATATTTGGGGTAAAGAAGTTCAGCCAGTACCTGTTAGGGAGACAGTTCGTCATCTACACAGACCACAAGCCACTCTTGGGGCTCCTGCATCACTCCAAGCCCATGCCCCAGATCATATCACCGCGTATGCTTCGGTGGAGTCTGATGTTGGGGGCCTACAGTTATGAACTTTGCTACAGGCCTGGGAAGATGCTGGCTAATGCTGATGCTCTGAGTCGCTTGCCTTTGAACCGGCCGATGGCTGAGATGCCACCACCCCTGGAGGTGCTGCTACTGGAGGAGGTTCCGGAGGCCCCACTCCATGCCCAGCGGATTGGCAGCCTCACACAGAAAGATCCAGTCTTATCATGGGTGCTACGCTGGCTGCTGCATGGCTGGCCCTCCGAGGTCCAGGAGGAGCATTTCAAGCCCTTCGTTCAGAGGCGCCATGAAATGTCTGCACACAAGAACTGCGTGCTCTGGGGAAGCCGTGTGGTGGTTCCTGCCGCCGCAAGAGAGGAGGTGCTGAAAATGCTGCATGACTCACACCCTGGGATTGTGCACATGAAGGCGTTGGCGAGAAGCTACGCCTGGTGGCCGGGGTTGGACCGAGACGTGGAGGAGGTGGTAAAGAGCTGTGAAACATGTCAGCTGACTCGCCATAGCCCATCCAAGGCTCCCCTTCACCCCTGGGAGTGGACCACTCGTAAATGGTCAAGACTCCACATTGACTTTGCAGGGCCATTTCAGGGGAAGGTCTTTTTGAGTGTGGTGGATTCTCATTCGAAATGGCTGGAGGTGGCTATCATGAGCTCCATGACATCCAGTGCAGTGATCAACGCATTGCGTTTGCTGTTTGTCACACATGGGGTCCCTGACGTGCCGGTTTCGGACAATGGAGCAGCCTTCACGTCAGCAGAGTTCAAGGCTTTTGCAGGCAGAAACTGGACCTGCCACGTGACCACAGCGCCCTATCACCCCTCCTCTAACAGGCAGGCAGAGAGGATGGTGCAAACCACAAAAGAGGCACTGGTGAGGATATCGGTGGGGGACTGGCAAACCAGATTGGCCAGGTTCCTGTTATCACAGCATACCACACCAAACTCAGCAACGGGGAAGAGTTCTGCCGAGATGCTGATGGGTCGCCGGCTGGCGACTGCACTGGACCGGCTACACCCGGACTACAGGGATGAGATGCACACAAAGCAAGAGGAGCTGGCTAAGAAGCACCAGGGCACCGCCAGGCAGTTCGAGCCATCAGAGACTGTGTTTGCCCGTTGCTATGCAGGAGGAGACAAATGGATGCCTGCCGTGGTGGAGCAGGCCACGGGCCCCTGTTGTACAGCGTCCGTACACCTGATGGCCAGCTACACAGACGCCACGTAGACCAGCTATGGGGTCGTACTCCGGTGAGAGTAACAGAGACGTCACAGGCTAGGCAATTGTCTCTGCCACCTCTGCCAGGCAGTGACGGCCTGCTTCCTGCAACAACGACGGAAGCCACATCGACAGAAGGTGTCACGGAGTCATCAGCCATGGAGGAAGGTTTTCCTGCGGCTAGCAGTGGCACCCCGACTATGCCTGTCCAGCGGCGCTCAAGTCGGGTTAGATTCCGTCCCAGACGCCTGGAGGACTAAGGGGTTTTATCTGGGGGAAAGGAGTTTTGTGTTTTGAGTTTTGCTTCAGTGAAGTTTGTCCCAGTTCCCGGGTGTTACCTGAAGGGGGTGCTGGGGGGCTCGGTTTTACTTCGTCTTTCACTTTCAGTTTCAGGTTCTGCCATGCAGACAATGTGCTGTAATGTCCACCCACTTACTCAGTAAATAGTAAAAGGTTCATTCCGTCTCCTCTATTCATTACTGTTCGGTCAAGATGCAATAGAAACATAGAAGATAGGAGCAGGAGTAGGCCATTCGGCCCCTCGAGCCTGTTCCACCATTTAATGAGATCATGGCTGATCATCCAAATTCAGTACCCTGTACCTGCTTTTTCCCCATATCCCTTGATCCCTTTAGCCTTAAGAAATATATCTAACTCCTTCTTAAATATATTTAATGAATTGGCCTCAACGGCCTTCTGTGGTAGAGAATTCCACAGGTTCACCACTCTCTGGGTGAAGCAATTCCTCCTCATTTCAGTCCTAAATGGCTTACCCCTTATCCTTAGACTGTGACCCCTGGTTCTGGACTCCCCCGCCATCGGGAACATCCTTCCTGCATCTAGTCTGTCTAGTCCTGTTAGAATATTATAAGTTTCAATGAGATCCCCTCTCATTCTTCTAAGCTCTAGCGAATACAAGCCCAATCGACCCAATGTCACAATGACATGAATAATAGAGACTTTGAAATTCTGTCGCTTTATATCTTAAATGGGTTAATGCCTTTGATTAAAATAGTGGATAGAGGAATTTCATACAAACATCTCAGTGTGTTCATTGCTAATCTAATATCACACAGTGCGATTTGAAACCACGAGTGTTTTGCTGCTGTCAATGAAAGTCAGCGGATTGTTAGATCAACAGAAATAAAAGTTGACTCTGAACTTTAGCGTACATCGGAATCAAAAACAGTCAAAATGGAGCCAAGTGTTTTCTTCAATTCTGACAGAAGATAAAATGGAACATTGATGTTCTTCATTCAGCTGGATGTCTTGCCATAATATCATGAAACAACAATCATGAAAGAAATGTATTTATGGTACTAAAACCACATTTATTTTTCTATTTCAGTTTTCTACCCATGCAAACATTCTTTGCACTTAAAGAGGGGGCCACAGTCACAGAACCTCAAGGTATCTCAAGGTTATTTGCATCCTCAGTGTAATTCAGCATTTGTCTTTTCACTGCGTTGCTATTCCAATGAGGAGAGAATATATTTTCCCCTCATTGTCTTTTATTTATTTAAACAAAGGCGATTTAGCACCCCGTCCACATTTTTTATGTCTTAGCAATCTTCAACTTTGTGCTATGAAATAAAACTAGACAATAGTCCAGTTGGGCGCAGTTAGTACCAGCTCAACTTTCCAATGGGGCGTGGCAAAGAAGTTAGTCAGTCAGTGAATGTGTGAAACAGAGTCCCTAGATAAAAGTTAGGCCCATTCTGAGGGCTGGATTTTTCCAACCTCCAACAAGATTTTACGATGATGGGGCTTATTAAGCCCGCCCTGAGAGGTTCCCGGCCAATTAATAGGAGGCGGGACTGATGACGTCACTTGATGATGCATCATCAGCTGGTTTCCTTAAAGGGGCCATGTCCAAATTGATTTTGACAGTTGTGCTGTCAGTGTTCTACAGCATTGAGGTGCTGCAAACACTGACAAGCACTGCACAGAGGTGCACGACTGCACCCAGGCTCTCCCATCACTCCCTCCATATGCTTATGGAGGAAGTCACAGCAGGCAGGGAGGTTCTCTTCCCTTCCAATGGGCGGAAGAGACCTCCCCAGGACACCAACACAGCCTGGTTGCAATTTGCACAGGAGGACACAAGCAGGGATGTCATCAGGAGGACCAGGCTGCAGTGGCGCAAATCTTTCAATGATCTCAGTAGATCATGAAACGTTAGTACAAGGCCACACTCAACTTCATCCTGCTATGCCACTCATCACATCCCCATCACTCTGCCTTCCCTACCCTACTCCTGCACATCCTTACTCACCTCCACCCTTCCATCCATCTCTATCTACATTGCCACTTCCCATCTCACTAGCAACCCCTCACACTCACCCTCATCCTAGTTCAATCATACCAACTAACAACAAACAAGGGTAGGCACTTGTGTGTTTTAGCCAATGTTCATGTGAAATTTCTGTTAATGTGGTGTCAAACACTGAAACCTTTATTTTCAATACTTTGCCTTCTTGGACAGATTTGTGTGCACCTTTGAAAGTGTCTTAGTGAGTTGCTGTGAATGGTGAGACATAACGGTACCACCCCACGCCCCCCTCCACCCCACCCCCCCCCACAATGGTGATGAGTGTGAAAGGAATGGCTTGGTCATTGTAGGGATGCTTTATGGTGTTGGTGTGGGGTGGTGCCAACCTGGCGCACCATGTGGCAGCCAGGGTGTGCAGTGTCAAGTGAAGTAAATCTGGACATGGTGATGCCATCGCTGGCATCCCAGGCAGCAATGTGCACGGGTGATGATGCCCTGTGTCCTGTGCAGCACCAGGTGATTGCGGAGAAGGTTGGTGTGGCTGTTGGTGCTGCTGGTGTGCCGGTGCTGCTGGTGTTGGGGCTGATCGTGTTGGGATTCTGAGGACCAAAGTGAGGTTTTTTCAAGGGCACCGATGCTGATGGAATAGATGGCAGGTGAGTTTGAGATGACAGAAGTTATCTGTCAGTGTTGAGATAGGTTGTTCCAAGGAGGTGACAGTGGATAGAGAGATTACTCCAAACACTTCAAAAGTGCATAAAGCTCAAAAGTGGGTTCTAAATACTGAAGGCTGAAGCTTCTGAGATTGGAAACTGACCAGCTGTAAAATGACAGGTTTTAAACCACTTTTTGCAACTGTCGCCTATTGAAAGAAATGGAGAGTTGTTCAGGACCCGTCATACTGACCTGGCCTGATCCCCGAGCGATGGGAACCTCGTGGAAAACTTGGCAAAATGCCTTGTACCTGGTAAAATGCTGATTAAATTGCTTTAAACACCCTCTTAAACAAGCACAATTGAATGACCCGCCGCTTAGTGTCGTGTCTGCAAGGCGCAGGTAGAGCCGGCGCTAGGGAAACTCACAAGGAGGCGGGTTCAGAGCGGGATACCGCCCCGCCGTCAATCATTTCGATTTTGACAGCGGACCCGCCTCCAAACCCGCCCTCTGAGCGCCGGCAAAATTCAGCCCTGAATGTTGGAATTGCACGGGTATGCGAGCTTCAAGTGTCTGTGTTAAGCTTCTAACAGGCGTTCTGTTATTCCAGCGTTTGAGTCAAGTAGCAGTTATTTAATGTTTCCCATCAAGTCCCTCTTGTTTCCGAGCCCTCGGACAAGTTGTGGAAGTGTCCACAGAGCATTTTGAAGCTAAACACAGGAGAATTCCTATATATGGAAAAAGCTTCTGCACGAAGGTTGATTCTAAAAACCCAACGCTCTTCAGAGTAGAGGAAACCTATCATTGAGGGGAAATGATATACTTATGAAACATAATCCTTAAGAAATGCAGAAAGCAGACACAGGTCTTTGGTTTTTATTTTTGTTTGTGTTTTTATTTTCTTAGCAGAAAAAAGAAATAAGGGTCTTCTTCTGGGCACAAATCAAAGGCTGCAGATGATTCATCTCTGTGGATGGACTGGTTGAATTTGATGGATCATTTTAAAAAGCAACACTGCTAATCTTCAGGTTTTCTTTTTTTAAGTTATTCACAGATCAGTGGCTTTTCCGGTTAATACAGGGCCCAATGCTCTTCTGTCTATGCACATGGTATTCATCATGTCTTGACAAGAAAAGACCTTCAGTCTACAAATAACCTTCAGCACAGTTAGACGTGCAACCGCACTCTTTAAACAAGATAGATTTTACAACTGCAGTCGGATTGTCTCTTTCATTGCCAGTAAATATTTCTGTTAAGACCTATCTGTGTGCTGTAATTTTTTTTTTGATATTCTAGACCATGCGATGACTGTTAACTTTGTGTATGCATCTTTTCTTGTGGCTGTCTGCATTAACAGTATGAGTTAAGGTCACCAACCACATTCATAGAAACATAGAAACATAGAAGAAAGGAGTAGGCCATTCGGCCCCTCAAGCCTGCTCCGCCATTCAATGAGATCATGGCTGATCATCCAATTTCAGAACCCTTTCCCTGCCTTCTCCCCATATCATAATCATAATCATAATCAACTTTATTGTCATTGTTAGTGCACAAGTGCAGTACAACAAAATGTAGGCTTGCGGCTCCCGAGAGTGTACATTTAGGTTTAGACATTTAAACATTCAACATACATTTGGCTTGTAATACATTAACATAAACATAACCATAATAAAGTGCATTGGCAGATGTGCAGGCTTTAGAGTTTATTTGTGGAGTTCAGTAGGATGACAGCCCTGGGAAAGAAGCTGTTCCTAAATCTGGTCGTACGGGTGCGAATGCATCTGTAGCATCTCCCAGATGGCAGGAGGGTGAACAGGCTGTGGCTGGGGTGGGTAGGGTCTTTGATGATGGTCCGTGACCTCCGTAAACAGCGTTTCTGGTATATGTGCTCTATGGTCGGTAGCCGGGTGCCGGTAATGCGTTGGGCAGTTTTGACTACCCGCTGCAGGGCTTTCCGGTCATAGTAGCTACAGCTGCCACACCATACTGTGATACAGTTCGTCAGGATGCTCTCTATTGTGCAGCGGTAAAAGTTAGAGAGGATCAGGGGTGACAGGTTACATCCCTTCAGCCTCCTTAGGAAATATAGGCGCTGCTGGGCCTTCTTCACCAGAGAGGAGGTATTGAGGGACCAGGAGAGGTCTTCCGTGATGTGGACTCCGAGGAACTTAAAGCTGTCCACCCTTTCCACCACAGCCCCATTGATGTGGATGGGGGTGTCCCTTGATCCCTTTAACCTTAAGAAATATATCCAACTCCTTCTTGAATATATTTAATGAATTGGCCTCCACCGCCTTGTGTGGTAGAGAATTCCACAGGTTCACCATTCTCTGGGTGAAGAAATTCCTCCTCATCACAGAAATCACAGAAACCCCACAGTGCAGATAGAGGCCATTTCAGCCCATCGAGCCTGCACCGACACATATCCCACCCTATCCCCGTAACCCCACGTATTTAATCCCCCTAACACTAAGGGTCAATTTATCATAGCCAATCAACCTAACTCGCACATCTTTGGACTGTGGGAGGAAACCGGAGCACCCGGAGGAAACCCACGCAAACACGGGGAGAATGTGCAAACTCCACACAGACAGTCGCCCGAGGCCAGATTCGAACCCGGGTCCCTGGCGCTGTGAGGCAACAGTGCTAACCACTATGCCACCGTGCTGTCCTAAATGGCTTACTCCTTATCCTTAGACTGTGAGCCCTGGTTCTGGACTCCCTGGCCATCGGGAACATCCTTCCTGCATCCAGTCTGTCCAGTCCTGTTAGAATTTTATAAGTTTCAATGAGATCCCCTCTCTTCAAGTCGAATATAAGCCGAGATCCCTCACCTGGACACTGTTTGTCCTCATTGTCATCATTGTTAAAAAAATAGAAGCCTTTTAAAAAAAATTAATAACTGCACACCACGTACAGTTTTGTATACTATCAAACCGCCACTGAAAAAACGAAAAGGTTTTTTTTTCAGTTGTACTTCAGTATTTGGTGATTCATTCTATTTATTAGCTGTACTGGGCTAATTTGCAATGACAGGAACATGTTCACCCTCTTCCAGTGATAGAACATTTCGATTGAAAGTGCGTGAATTAATCGGTAAACTTTCATTGAGATTTCGCTCAGGCTGCTCAGACCGAAATGTGCAGCTACAACTTTTAAAAAGCCTGATTGAATTTAAACTAATTGTTTTTTGCTTTGGAACAAGTTGGAAACAGGGAACTATAGGTCCATAGTTTGGCTCCAAGCGTGGGCAAGATGCTAGGAGGGATCATAAGGGATGGTGGGGGGTGGAACTTGCACATGGTTGGCCTGCACCGGAAGGCCTGAGATCCCGTCGAAATCAGGCCTCGGGCCTTATTTAAATTCGACCTGCAGTACAGGCCCAGGCAGCTCACTGGTGAAGCAGGTATCTATTTCAGGCAACAGTGACCCTCAATTAGATCTTGGGAGGAGAGGGGGAGGCAATAGGAAGATGGGTGGGGGTTAGGGTTAGAGTTAACATAGAAACATAGAAGATAGGAGCAGGAGTAGGCCATTCGGCCCTTCGAGCCTGCTCCGCCATTCAATGAGATCATGGCTGATCATCCAAATTCAGTACCCTGTCCCTGCCTTCTCCCCATATCCCTTGATCCCTTTAGCCTTAAGAAATATATCCAACTCCTTCTTGAATATATTTAACTAGCTGGGGAGCCCCGCGTTGCGAGGGCAATTTTGGGGCGCTTGGTCTCCCTGCCCCTGTGTGTCCCCCCTCTCCCTGTCATGTCCTCTCCCTGTCCTATCCCTCCCTCCCCTCCCCTCCTCTCCCTCCCCTCCCTCCCCTCCCCTCCTCTCCCTCCCTCCCCTCCCCTGTCTCCCTCCCCTCCCCTGTCTCCCTCCCTCCCTCCCCTCGCCCACCCCCACCCCTCCCCTCCCCCACTCCCCCGCTCCCCCACTCCCCTCTGTCCCTCTCTCCGGCCCCTTCCCCTGCCTAGCGCCTGAGGTCCGGAGCTGAGGTCCCCCGCGTATCGCACGGCTGATGGACGGCCGCTGTGGGCGGGCGGGCGGCGCATGCGCGGTCAGTGCGGGCGGCGCATGCACGGTCAGTGCGGGCGGCGCAAGCACGGTCAGTGCGGGCGGCGCATGCACGGTCAGTGCGGGCGGCGCATGCGCGGTCAGTGCGGGCGGCGCGAGCTCCCCGCGATTTCCCGAGGCTCGCCCCCCCCGCGATTTCCCGAGGCTCTCCCCCCCCCGTGATTTCCCGAGGCTCTCCCCCCCACGATTTCCCGAGGCTCTCCCCCCCGTGATTTCCCGAGGCTCTCCCCCCCCGCGATTTCCCGAGGCTCTCCCCCCCCCCGCGATTTCCCGAGGCTCTCCCCCCCCCACGATTTCCTGAGGCTCTCCCCCCCCCTATTAAATTGTTATTTAATTCCCTAACACATCATTAAAATATTTACCTTAGTTCCCTAACACACAGAAAGTGTGGGGGAAAAAATTGTGAAAAATCAAGATGGCGGCCACTCACCTCGGTTCAGAAGGATAAGGCCCGCCCACACACGCACCGATTGGTTGACCGGTCAGGTCACCGAAGCGTAGGATTGGTCAATCGTCGAGTCACTCGACACTCAACTGTAGGAAGGAACCCGCCGTCCGATTGGTCGACCTCGACGTCACACGGTCGCTAATGAGATGCTAATGAGCGGAATGCTGAACTTTTTGGGATACTGCGGGCGGGATTTTTGTGCGGCCGAAACGTAAATACGCCTATGACCGGTCCGGAATCGCAAGCTTTCTTTTGAGGTGACGCGCGCGTCGGTACGCTCTGTAACTTTCAAACGTATAGAGAACAGACAGACAGACATCGGGACAGACATCGGGACAGACAGAAGAGCCGCTTTATATATATAGATGAACTGGCCTCCACCGCCCTCTGTGGCAGAGAATTCCACAGGTTTACCACTCTCTGGGTGAAGAAATTCCTCCTCATTTCAGTCCTAAATGGCTTACCCCTTATCCTTAGACTATGACCCCTGGTTCTAGACTCCCCGGCCATCGGAAACATCCTTCCTGCATCTAGTCTATCCAGGCCTGACAGAATTTTATAGGTTTCGATGAGATCCCCTCTCAATCTTCTAAACTCCAGTGAGTATAAGCCCAATCGACACAATCTCTCCTCATACGTCATTCCTGCCATCCCAGGTATCAGCCTGGTGAATCTTCGCTGCACTCCTTCCATGGCAAGAATGTCCTTCCTCAGATAAGGCGACCAAAACTGCACACAATACTCAAGATGTGGTCTCACCAAGGCCCTGTACAACTGCAGCAAGACAACCTTGTTCCTGTACTCGAACCCTCTTGCTACGAAGGCCAACATACCATTTGCCTTCTTAACCGCCTGCTGCACCTGCATGCTTACCTTCAGCGACTGGTGCACAAGAACACCCAGGTCTCTGCAGTTCCCCTTCTCCCAATCTATTGCCATTCAAATAATAATCTGCCTTCCTGTTTTTGCCACCAAAGTGGATAACCTCGCATTTATCCACATTATAGTGCATTTGCCATGTTTCTGCTCAATCACCCAACCTGTCCAAATCGTACTGGAGTTTCACGACATCCCCCTCACAGCATACCCTCCCACCCAGCTTTGTGTCATCTGCAAATTTGGAGATATTACATCCAATTCCCTTGTCCAGATCATTAATATATATTGTGAACAGCTGGGGTCCTAGGACCGATCCTTGCGGTACCCCACTAGTCACTGCCTGCCACTCGGAAAATGACCCATTGCGGGGGGGGGAGGTGATCAAGAGGGAGAAGGCAATCAGGTGAGGGCCGAGGTCAGGTGGGGTGCGACAACAGTCTTTGGTGCTGCTGTGGAGCCAGGAAAAATAATTTTAATACCTCTCATTGGCAGCTGCGGGGTGGTGGGGAGGTGGGGAGATGGTTTCTGAAGAACCTTGAGCAGGGCAGGCCTGACCCACTCATCACTGACAAATTTTCGAGACGCGGCCTTTAGCAGAAGTTAGGCCCCTAATTTACATATTCAAGGGGTCTAACTCTTGTTTTAGGCATCCAGCCGTGATGCCTAAAGAATGGGCCCCACAAATTAACCAGCGGGACCAACGCCTGCTCAACTCAAGCACAGGCCATCCCACTGCTAAACTGGTATGCTTTGCGCTGTGTAAAATGGACACAATGCACACAAATTTCTGCCTTGGCTCTCTAGGGTCACCTGAATAGAGAAGTATTTACCAGAGACACTCAACACGGCTTCTTGGAAAAAAGGTTGGGGTCAATTTTCTGGCCGCCATCGGGCGGCTTTTCATGCGGCCGGGGGCCGAAAATCAGCGAAAAAGCAGGTCGGGACCCACCCGACCTGATTCCCCACCCAGTCCAAATTTCAGACCGCCGTTTCCCCGCGCCCCGCTTCAGTCCCGGCCACCGCTGGCGGGACTGGTCGTCGGCACACTAATTATCAATAATTACCTCGTTGAAGTCAATTTTCCGGGGCCGTTGCGACTTTGGGGCTTTCCCCACATCAAACACACCTGCGGGGAACACCGCTGCTGAGACCTGGCGTGAAGCTTGCCAGCTTGCTAGCTGTCAGCTGCAGGTCAGGAGAAGCTGCGATTTAAAGGGCCAGCACTTGTATGTTGAAGGACCTTGTTGCTGCAGGCTTGGGGCTACTTCTTCAAGGCTTAGGCACAGCTTTGGAAGGTTGGAGCCTCACACACTACTCCAATGTGATCTCCTGGGAAGCCCCTCTCGCCACCCTCACTCAGCGCTTCCTCAGCGGAGGCATCTATGAGAAGCATGGGACACCTTTTCTTCCCTTCTTGCCATTAGAGGATCTCCAGCAGCAGAGGCGGCAGCAGCAGAACCAGGAACAGCAGGATGAGCACCAGGAGCACCAGGCTGCTGCTCACTCACCTGAAGCTGCACAGGCCAGAAGGGGCCAGCGCTTGGAAGTGGCTTGAGAGCATCTTGCTGCGCTTTAGGGGGCCATGGGGACCCGTTTCTGCACTGGCAGTCCTGCTCAGAAGGACTTCCATGAAGATCTGGTTTCTCTGTTCAACAGATGGCCAACGCTCCTCAAGAGATGTCATTCTCTTATGAGCACTCACCATGTTTTCCGTACCCTGGCGAGTTATCTCCTCCATGGAGGTTGCCAAACTTTCCATGGTGATGCATTCATGCGCCAATGACTCCACAAAGGCTCTGCTCATGGTCGCTATGGACGCCTCCATTCATAGAAATATAGAAGCTAGGAGCAGGAGTAGGCCATTCGGCCCCTCGAGCCTGCTCCGCCATTCGATGAGATCATGGCTGATCATCCAAACTCAGTACCCCGTACCTGCCTTTTCCCCATATCCCTTGATCCCTTTAGCTCTAAGAAATATATCTAACTCCTTCTTGAATAAATTTAAAGACTTGGCCTCAACCGCCTTCTGTGGTAGAGAATTCCACAGGTTCACCACTCTCTGGGTGAAGAAATTCTTCCTCATCTCTGTCCTAAATGGCTTACCCCTTATCCTTAGACTATGACACCTGGTTCTGGACTCTCTGACCATCGGGAACATTCTACCTGCATCTAGTTTGTCCAGACCTGTCAGAATTTTATAAGTTTCGATGAGATCCCCTCTCATTCTTCTAAACTCCAGCGAGTATAAGCCCAATCGACCCAATCTCTCCTCATACGTCATCCCTGCCATCCCAGGGATCAGCCTTGTGAATCTTCGCTGAACTCCTTCCATGGCAAGAACATCCTTCCTCAGATAAGGTGACCAAAACTGCACACAATACTCAAGTTGTGGTCTCACCAAGGCCCTGTACAACTGCAGCAGGACATCCTTGCTCCTGTACTCAAACCCTTTTGCTATGAAGGCCAACATACCATTTGCCTTCTTCACCGCCTGCTGCACCTGCATGCTTACCTTCAGCGACTGCTGCACAAGGACACCCAGGTCTCGTTGCACTTCCCCTTCTCCCAATCGATTGCCATTCAGATAATAGCCTGCCTTTCTGTTTTTGACACCAAAGTGGATAACCTCACATTTATCCACATTATATTGCATCTGCCACGCTTCTGCCCAATCACCCAACCTGTCCAAATCATCCTGGAGTTTCTCGGTATCCTCCTCGCAGCATACACGCCCACCCAGCTTTGTGTCATCTGCAAACTTGGAGATATTACATCTAGTTCCCTTTTCTAGATCATTAATGTATATTGTGAATAGCTGGGGTCCAAGGACCGATCCCTGCGGTACCCCACTAGTCACTGCCTGCCACTCGGAAAAAGACCCGTTAATTCCTACTCTCTGCTTTCTGTCCGCCAACCAGTTCTCTATCCAAGTCAATACCTTGCCCTCAATCCCATGTGCCTTAACTTTACACGCTAATCTCTTATGCGGGACCTTATCGAAAGCCTTTTGAAAGTCCAAATACACCACATCTACTGGTTCTCCCTTATCTATTTTCCCAGTTACATCCTCAAAAAATTCCAGTAGATTAGTCAAGCACGATTTACCTTTTGTAAATCCATGTTGACTTTGTCCGATCCTGTCACTGTTTTCCAAGTGCTCAGCTATTACATCCTTTATAATGGACTCTAACATTGTCCCCACAACCGATGTCAGGCTTACCGGTCTGTAATTCCCCACTTTCTCTCTACCACCCTTTTTGAATAGTGGGGTAACATTAGTTACCCTCCAATCCATGGGTACAGTTCCGGATTCCAGCGAATTTTGTAAGATGATCAGCAATGCATCTACTATTTCTAGGGCCACTTCCTTAAGTACCCTAGGATGTAGATTATCAGGCCCTGGGGATTTATCGGCCTTCAATCCCGTCAATTTCCCTAACACCATTTCCCTACAAATACTGATTTCATTCAGATCCTCCCTCTCATCAGACCCTATGCTCTCCAACATCTCTGGGAGGTTATTTGTGTCCTCCTTTGTGAAGACAGAACCAAAATATGCATTTAATTGGTCCACACTCGCAGCGACCCTGGAGACAAAACCTGCCAGAGACTCCTGCATCTGTGCATGGAGATCCATCACCTCTTCTCTTGCGGATGGACCCAGAGGCAGAGGGTCGACATGCAGCGCAGCTGAGCTGAGCTGGCAGAGTCCTGTGCCCTCCGACGAGGACTCTTCACTGCTGTCCCTGTCTCCATAATCTGCTGAGGCTCACTTGTGAGCTGTGAAACACCAGGTGACAACACTACTGTATGTCCTGAAGGTCCCCCCGAGGTGTGAGTGTCTGCGCTGGTGCTGGGTGCGCTTACTTCTGCTGACGCTGTGCCCTCAGAGGTTGGAGCTTCCTCTGAGGAGTCTGGCTGCACAGCCTCTTCCTCCTCCACAGTGAGGATGGGGGCTCTGGATGGTACTGTGGGGGAGTAAAGGAAGGAGTTAGAGATGTAATGCCAAGGTTCTTCTGGTGACTCCCAGCGAGTTGGCATCTGCTGACACCTGCATCCATGCAGCCTTGGTCTCAGTGGGAGGCCTCTTCCTCCCTTACCTAGGGAAGAGGACCTCCCTGTAGGCCCTAACCCCATCCAATAATGCCTGCAGTGAAGCCTCATCGAATTTGGAGGCAGCTCGGGTTATGGCACTGGCCACAGCTGCTGCAGGCTCCTCTGCCATCTTGTATGGTTCGTTTGGAAGCCTTCAGAGGATGCAGTGCTTGCTATGGACCTTGAAAGTACCACGGATGATGACATCATACTGTGGGGATTTCTGACACGAATTGGACAATTAGCAAGGCTTCCCACATGCTGGGAATTAATTGGCCACTTGAGGGAAAATTGCGTGGAGCTGGCTGACACTTTTTTATGTGTGTCAGAAACCCCACATTCGGGGAAACCCGACCATTTCCCACACAAGCCAAAAATGTGGGCCACTGTGTCTTATTAATGGAGTTTTGAAGAACTTACTGGCTTGGTGGATTATGTAAACTGGTAGACGTTGTCCTATGAGCCTGTTCGGCCATTCTATTAGATCATGGCTGATCTGTACCTCAATTCCATTTACTCATTTTTGTTCCAAATCCCTTGGTGACCTTACCTAACAAAAATCCATCGGTCTCAGTCTTGAACGTTTCAATTAACCCAGGACACATCGGGCTGGATTTTGATACTGGAGGCGTGTAGGAGGCGGGACTACAACTTTCGGGGTTGTAGTCCCGCCTCCATTAAGTTGTAGCCCACCCACGCGATTTTGACTTGATTGACCTTGTTGAGCCCACCCAGCGGGCTCAGCAGGCCAATTAAGGGCCACCCGGCAACAGCTGACATCACAGATTGATATTTCATCTGTCAAGAGCTTTTGACAGATGAAATATCAGCGTTCGACAGCTGTTTGAAGCTGTCAAACACTGACAATCTGTACTCCAAGTTAATTCCTTCCTCTCAGGATGATTTAGAGATCTCTCCGGAACAGAAAGCTGAATGCTGCAGATTTTTGACAGATCGCGGCCATTCTGCTTTCTGTGCTGGTGAGATGAAGGACTTTAAACACACCAAACACACTTATAAGAACATAAGAACATAAGAAATAGGAGCAGGAGTAGGCCAATCGGCCCCTCGAGCCTGCTCCACCATTCAATAAGATCATGGCTGATCTGATCCTAACCTCAAATCTTCTATCACTCTGCATCCACCCGAACCCATGTGATCTCCCGGGAGAGGCGAAAAACCAGATAAAGACCCAATGGCCAATTTGGGAGAAAAAAATCTGGGAAATTCCTCTCCGACCCATCTAGGCGATCGAAATTCTTCCAGGAGATCACTCTGTCCCTATATTTTCTACAGTACTTACCTTCTGTAAAGGCGACCTCCACCCCAGCCAGGAACAGGAATAAAACCATCTCCTGAAATCTAACAGAATTAGAACACAGTAGGAGCAGAACAAGGCTACACGGCCCCTGGGCCCGCTCCACTACCCACAGGGCCATGACCATTCCGAACCCAGACTCATGTCCAATTTCCTGCCCGCTCCCCGTAACCCTTAATTCCCTTTACTTCTAGGAAACTATCTATTTCTGTTTTAAATTTATTTAATGATGTAGCTTCCACAGCTTTCTGGGGCAGCAAATTCCACAAACCTACCACCCTCTGAGTGAAGAAGTTTCTCCTCATCTCAGTTTTGAATGAGCAGCCCCTTATTTTAAGATTATGCCCCCTAGTTCTAGTTTCACCCATCATTGGGAACATCCTCACCGCATCCACCCGATCAAGCCCCTTCACAATCTTATATGTTTCAATAAGATCGCCTCTCATTCTTCTGAACTCCAATGAGTAGAGTCCCAATCTACTCAACCTCTCCTCATATGACCACCCCCTCATCCCCGGGATTAACCGAGTGAACCTTCTTTGTACTGACTCGAGAGCAAGTATGTCTTTTCTTAAGTATGGACACCAAAACTGTATGCAGTATTCCAGGTGCGGCCTCACCAATACCTTGTACAACTGCAGCAATACCTCCCTGTTTTTATATTCCAACCCCCTAGCAATAAAAGCCAACATTCCATTGGCCTTCTTAATCACTTGCTGCACCTGCATACTAACTTTTTGAGTTTCGTGCACCAGGACCCCCAGATCCCTTTGTGCTACAGTACTTTCCAGTTTCTTGCCATTAAGATAATAACTTGCTCTATGATTTTTCCTGCCAAAGTGCATAACCTCACACTTTCCAGTATTGTATTCCATCTGCCAAATCTCTGCCCACTTACTTAGCCTGTCTATGTCCCTTTGCAGGTTTTTTATGTCCTCCTCACTCACTACTTTCCGTCCCATCTTTGTATCATCTGCAAACTTTGATATGTTACACTCGGTCCCCTCCTCCAAATCGTTAATATAGATTGTAAAGAGTTGGGGACCCAGCACTGACCCCTGCGGAACACCACTAGTTACTGGTTGCCAATCTGAGAACGAACCATTTATCCCAACTCTCTGCTTTCTGTTAGAGAGCCAATCCTCCACCCACGCCAGAATATTACCCCCAATCCCGTGATTTTTTATCTTGAGCAATAATCTTTTGTGTGGCACCTTGTCAAATGCCTTTTGGAAGTCTAAATACACTACGTCCACTGGTTCCCCTTTATCCACCCTGTATGTTACTTCCTCAAAAAACTCAAGCAAATTTGTTAAACATGACTTCCCCTTCATGAAACCATGCTGAGTTTGCCCTATTAAATTATGTTTATCCAAATGTCCCGTTACTGTCTCCTTAATAATGGACTCTAACATTTTACCAACCACAGATGTTAGGCTAACAGGTCTATAGTTTCCAGCCTTCTGCCTACTACCCTTTTTAAATAAGGGTGTTACATTAGCAGTTTTCCAATCTGCCGGGACCTTTGCTGAGTCCAGTGAGTTTTGGAAAATTATTACCAATGCATCCACAATCCCTACCGCTACTTCCCTCAAGACCCTGGGATGCAAGCCATCAGGTCCAGGGGATTTATCCGCCTTGAGTCCCATTATTTTACCAAGTACCACTTCCTTCGTGATTTTAATTGTATTTAGTTCCTCCCGCCCTAGAGCCCCCTGTTTGTCCAGTGTTGGGATATTCTTAGTGTCCTCTACTGTAAAGACTGATACAAAATAATTGTTCAGTGTTTTTGCCATCTCCATGTTTCCCACCATTAATTTCCCGGTCTCATCCTCTAAGGGACCAACATTTACTTTGCACTCATGCACCCATCACTCAACTGAACACCGGACATCTCGATTTCCACTGGGCATGGCACGGATTTCTAGCAGGGCAAACAGATAAGTGTCAGTAATTCCCACCTGAAGCAGGTAGAAACTTGTAAACGGTGTGAGATTGACTCAGTAAGGATGTAATAATGCCTTGCACGTCACTACCCGGCCTTTACACTGGCCACACTTGACTTCCAATTACCACACATATAAATGGGTGGCCAGGGTTGTTGGGCATTGAGCAGTATAATGGAAGTAAATTGAAGAGGATTCATTCTGCAATTTGTTAAGCCATTTCTGGTCTGTTTCTTCCCTGGCTCTTAGTTTCTCATGAGCATCTCTGCCAATTGTTTAAATGTCCTATTGCTCCCATCAGTACTGGCATCGATGGGTTTCTCAGAAGGAATTCCCTGTCAAACATGCATGGAATAAGAGGAAGACCCACGATGGGGTGTCGGGCACATCAGGCACGTTCTAGCCCATTCTGCCACATCTGCGGACAGAGGTGAACATACCTCACCTTGCCAGAGGAGTCATAGAGTCATAACGGCACAGAAAGAGGCCATTCGGCCCATCGAGTCCGTGCCAGCTATCTGTAGAGCAATCCAGTCAGTCCCATTCCCCCGTTCTATCCCCGTAGCCCTGCAAGTTTATCTCCCTCAAGTGCCTATCCAGTCTCCCCTTGAAAACACTGAGTGTCTCCGCTTCCACCACTTCCGTCGGCAGTGAGTTCCAGGTCCTCACTACTCGCTGGGTAAAAAAGTTTTTCCTCACGTTCCCCCTGTATCTCTTGCCCAAAACCTTAAATCTGTGTCCCCTAGTCCTTGTACCATCAACTAGTGGGAACAGCCTTTCCCCGTCTAGCCTATCCAAACCCGTCATAATCTTGTACACCTCTATCAAATCACCCCGCAACCTCCTTTGCTCTAATGAAAACAAATCCAGCTTCTCCAACCTGTCCTTGTAGCTAAGATCTCCCATCCACGGAACCATTGTGGTAAATCTCCTCTGCACCCTCTCAAGGGCCTTCACATCCTTCCTAAAGTGTGGTGACCAGAACTGGACGCAATACTCCAGTTGTGGCCTAACCAGCGCTTTATAAAGGTTCAGCATAACTTCCCTACTTTTGTACTCAAGGATTAGTGCATCTGAAGTTTCCAATTCTGAAGATAGTTTATATCATCAGGCCGGAAAGCACAGAGCTGACTAGTCATCATACTTCAGAAGCACCTCAGTCACAACATGCCATGTATTTTCATGAAAGAAGGCATGCTAGCGTGATTGGCCAGCAAAGTCTAATTGTCTGCACCCACCAAGATGTCACCCACCGTGTCTGCCTTTGTTCAGTGATGGCACCTTCGCCTCTGAGTCATAGAATCATAGAAATTTGCGGCACAGAAGGAGGCCATTCGGCCCATCGTGTCTGTGCTGGCCGAAAAAGAGGCATTCAGCCGAATCCCACCTTCCAGCTCTTGGTCCGTAGCCCTGTAGGTTACGACATTTCAATTGCATATCCAAGCACTTTTTAGATGCGATGAGGGTTTCTGCCGCTACCACCCTTTCAGGCAGTGAGTTCCAGGCCCCCACCACCCTCTGGGTGAAAAAAGTTCTCCTCAACTCCCCTCTAACCCCTCTACCAATTACTTTAAATCTATGCCCCCTGGTTATTGACCTCCCTACTAAGGAAAATAAGTGCTTCCTAGCCACTCTATCTAGGCCCCTCATAATTTTATACACCTCAATTAAATCTCCCCTCGGCCTCCTCTGTTCCAAAGAAAACAACTCCAGCCTATCCGGTCTTTCCTCATAGCTAAAATTCTCCGGTCCTGGCAACATCCTCGTAAATCTCCTCTGTACCCTCTCTAGTACAATCACATCTTTCCTGTAATGTGATGACCAGAACTGTATGCAGTAGTCTAGCTGTGGCCTAACTAATGTTTTATACAGTTCTAGCATAACCTCCCTGTTCTTATATTCTATGTCTTGGCTAATAAAGGAAAGTATTCAGTATGCCTTCGTAACCACCTTATCTACCTGTCCTGCTGCCTTCAGGGATCTGTGGCCATGCACTCGAAGGTCCCTCTGTTCCTCTACACTTCTCAGTATCCTACCATTTATTGTATATTCCCTTGCCTTGTTAGCCCTCCCCAAATGCAATACCTCACACTTCTCTGGATTGAATTCTATTTGCCACTTTTCTGCCCACCTGACCAGTCCATTGATATCTTCCTGCCGTCTACAGCTTTCTTCCTCACTATCAACCACACGGCCAATTTCTGTATCATCTGCAAACTTCTTAATCATCCCCCCTACATTGAAATCTAGAAGGTCATGGGTTCAAGCCCCACACCAGAGACCTGAACACATAATCTTGGCCGACACCCCAGTGCAGTACTGAGGGAGTGCTGCACTGTCAGAGGTGTCGTCTTTCAGATGAGACGTTAAACCGAGGCCCCATCTGCTCTCTCAGGTGGTTGTCAAAGATCCCATGGCTCTATTTGAAGAAGAGCAGGGGAGTTCTCCCCAGTGTCCTGGGCCAATAATTATTCCCTCAATCAACATCACCAATAAAACAGAATATCTGTTCATTAACTCATTGCTGTTTGTGGCTCCTGACAGTGTGCAAATTGGCTGCTACATTTCCTACATTACAACAGTGACTACTCTTCAAAAAGTACTTAATTGGCTCTAAAGCACTTTGGGACGTCCTGTGGTCATGAAAGGTGCTATATAAATGCAAGTCTTTCTTTATCAAATCACCAATTTGGCTCATGTTTGCTAACATATTAAGTGGCTAGACAAGAGAAACGACCTGAATCAGAAGCAGTTATATCAAAGGATTCCTTCAGGTGATAGCAAGAGTTCAAAGGAACAACCAAAGCAGTGGTCAACTGATTAGATCCCTTAAACAAAGAACCTTTCATCTGTTGGCCTTACCTCAAAATTCTGTCAGTAATGCTAACTCTTTTTTATCTGAGTTTTGGGGCAACCTTTTCTGAGATTATTACAGGAATTTTTAACCGTCTTGAGTTTCTTGAACTTTGCTTTCTGTTGTAGTTCTTTTCCTTTATCGCACCTTATTATTTGTATTTACCGCAAGTGCCGCCATCTTTGAGCAGCGAACAACAGCAACAACAACCTGCATTTATATAGCGCCTTTGACGTAGTTACATAGAAACATAGAAGATAGGAGCAGGAGTAGGCCATTCAGCCCCTCGAGCCTGCTCCGCCATTCAATGAGATCATGGCTGATCATCCAAACTCTGTCCCTGCTTTCTCCCCATATCCCTTGATCCCTTTAGCCTTAAGAAATATATCTAACTCCTTCTTGAATATATTTAATGAATTGGCCTCAACTGCCTTGTGTGGTAGAGAATTCCACAGGTTCACCACTCTCTGGGTGAAGAAATTCCTCCTCATCTCTGTCCTAAATGGTTTACCCCTTATCCTTAGACTGTGACCCCTGGTTCTGGACACCCCCGCCGGTGGTTAAACATCCCAAGGTGCCTCACAGGAGCATAATCAAACAAATTTGACACTGAGCCACATAAGGTGATATTAGGACAGGTGACCAAAAGCTTAGACAGAGAGGTAGCTTTTATGGAGCATCTTAAAGGAGGAGAGAGTGGTAGAGAGGCGGAGAGGTTTAGCACGGGAATTCTACAGCTTAGCGCTTAGGCAGCTGAAGGTACTGTTATGCTCATTAATAAATAGACATTCTTATTATGAACACAGCTAGCTTTTGCTAGCTACTTTTATTGAGCACATGTGGACTTGTACAGCATCTTGTAGAGGCTTCCATCTTGACTGCTGCCTTTTGGGTAGCCTAGCCTCATGGGTAATGTAGTCTTAATATAATATATAGCTGGGTAGTGTAGTCTTATACATACAGCTATATACAGCTCTACGGCTCCACCTAGTGTCCACTATAGAATGACATGCTATGGATCACTACAGGTATGACCACCAATGGTGGAGCGATTAAAATCAGGCATGCGCAAGAGGCCAGAGCTGGAGAGGCGCAGAGATCTCGGGGGATTGTAGGGCTGGAGGACATTATAGAGATAGGGAGGGGTGAGCACTGGAGATTTGCTAGTGGCCTTGAAATTGTTAAAAAAAAGTAACTTGCCTTCTCAGCCTGGGGTTAGAGCTCACGTTTAGAGAAAGTTTGCCAGAGTTATAATTTTATTCCTTTAACATTATTTGTTCCTGATTGTGAAAAATGAATAATTTCCTGAAAGTTATTCAGCTGATGAGTGGTATAAATATAAATTATCTCTCCTATGTCTCTCTATCTCTCTTGTGTCTGTAACAGCAGGTCACCATTTTAGTTGTATGAAAACAGGCGTTTAGAATATTAAGTGGAAGTAATTTTCTTGTAGCTCATGTTATGATAAAAGCGTGCTGGGGCACCATTTATGAATATATACTTGCAGATCTCCTCACAATTAGCTCTGTTTGAAGTACCTGACTGCACAAGGACACAGTCCTCGATTATGTTGGCAATCCTAGTAGAGCAAATCATTGAGAAATAAATGTATTTATTAATGGAAATAATAGAAAATCTCAATGTTAATGTTCTTAAGATTATAAAGCAAAACACCAGAAACAACACTCTCTATTTAGCTGGCAAGGTTCTTCTGAAGCCTTTTTGGGAGCAGGAGAGGGGCATTTGTTGTTATTTATGCTTTCAGATTCAGCAGCAAGAACGCCCTCATGTGCACCACTGTTTATTTGATTGTGCTGTTTGAAAATACAACAATCTGATCCATTCAAACTCAGCAAGGATATTTCAAGGAGTGTCACCATTCGGTCAGGCCCTTCCAGCAAGTCAGCTTCACTGGTGTTGCCCATTCTCTCTTTAATAAAAGCTGCAGAGAAAGTTATGCTACTGCCAGAAAGGATGTTTAATCTTTTAAACCAAAACTATTTATGTATCGAATCATAAGCAAATTGGGTTAGAAACAACTAACCATGCAACAGGGTTTATTTTTGGTATTTTTGCATTTATATAGCACCTTTCACGACCTCAAGACGTCCCAAAGCTCTTTACAGCCAATAAAGTACTTTTGAAGTGTAGTCACTGTTCCAATGTAGGTAACATGGCAGCCAAGGTCCCACAAACGGCAATGTGATAATGACCAGATCATCTGTTTTCGTGATGTTGGATGAGGGATAAATATTGACCAGGACATTACAACAGTGACTCCACTTGAAAAGTACTTCATTGACTGTTTAAGCGCTTTGAGATGTCTGGTGGTCGTGAAAGGCGCTATATAAATGCAAGTCTTTCTTTTTTCTTTCGGACACTCGGGAGAACTCTTCAAAATAGCGTCTGGGGATTTTTTTACGTCCAACTGAGAGGGCAAATGTCTCATCCAAAAGATGGCACTTCCGACGGTGCAGCGCTCCTTCAGTACTGCATTGGAGTGCCAGCCTAGCTTGAGGTGCTCAAGTCTCTGGAGTGGGACTTGGAACCCACAGCCTCTCTGACTCAGAGGCAAGAGTGCTACCCACTGAGCCACAGCTGACACCATATTAAGCAGGAAGAATCACATCATTTGACCAATAGCAGATATTACAAGCTACATTAATCAGTTCCTTCTTGATATTATTTGACATCAGTACATCAAAAAAATGACCCAAAGAGGTCCCATGCCTTTCATTCCACTACAGACTCAAATAAAAGACACAAAAAGTGCTGTTATAAAAGGTCAATATACGTGATCCTTTAGTGGAAGCTGTTAATGTGTGACAAATTATACTTCCAGCATATGGTGGTGCTTTAGGTCATGGCAAGCAATGGATTAACTATAATCAGCCTCCTGTGAAAATGTGAATTTGATGTGTTATAATTTATGTAAATGAGAAATGGTTTGATGGATGGGAAGACTGTGTATGGATCTGGTATGTTTTTATCTGCATTTCAAAATGGATAGTGTAAATGTTACCACTTTATTTCCGTCAATCTTAAATCAGCGCTAAAACTCTTGCCACTAGCCGCCAATATAAGATCGGCTCCAAAAGCAAACAGATTTAAATGTGGCTGGTGTGAACAATCTTTTTGCAGCTCCCGCCAGCCTCGTGCAGTGTCTAATAGGCGAGTGATGTGGTGGCGCTCAGTCTGATACCAGCCAGTGCAAGTCCTGGTTCACAGCCGATGGTAAGGTAATGCTTTGGTGATTGGATTCAGTTTGGATTTACAGATCGGAATAAAACGAATATTATCCCACACTTTAAATAGAATATAAAGAAAAAACTGGACTTTGAAGAGTTGGATATTGCACTCGGTGGTTATGTACAATGACTCATCTTTGTTGACACAGTATAAACTGTAGGCAATAGTTTATCAATATCCTTAAGAAGAGCATTTACATACTTGGGCTCAATTTTAAACAGGCGGGGCAAAGGGCAGTTAAATTGGAGCGGGGGACTTACCCACTACTTTCCCGCCTCGATTATGACTGCACAGTGTTCAGCGCCATTCACAACTCCACAGATAATGAAGCAGTCCATGCCCGCATGCAGCAAGACCTGGATGACATTCAGGCTTGGGCTGATAAGTGGCAGGTAACATTTGCGCCACAGAAGTGCCAGGCAATGACTATCTCCAACAAGCAAGAGTCTAACCACCGGCCCTTGACATTCAACGACATTACCATCGCCGAATCCACCACCATCAACATCGTGGGGGTTACGATTGACCAGAAACTTAACTGGACCAGCCACATAAATACTGTGGCAACAAGAGCAGGTCAGAGGCTGGGTATTCTGTGGCGAGTGTCTCACCTCCTGACTCCCCAAAGCCTTTCCACCATCTACAAGGCACAAGTCAGGAGTGTGATGGAATACTCTCCACTTGCCTGGATGAGTGCAGCTCCAACAACACTCAAGAAGCTCGACACCATTCAGGATAAAGCAGCCCGATTGATTGGCACCCCATCCACCACCTTAAACATTCACTCCCTCCACCACCGGCGTACCGTGGCTGCAGTGTGTACCATCTACAAGATGCACTGCAGCAACTTGCCAAGGCTCCTTCAGCAGCACCTCCCAAACCCACGACCTCTTCCACCTAGAAGGACAAGGGCAGCAGGCGCATGGGAACACCACCACCTCCCAAATTCCCCTCCAAATCACACAGCATCCTGACTTAGAAATATATCGCCGATCCTTCATTGTCGCTGGGTCAAAATCCTGGAACTCCCTCCCTAACAACACTGTGGGAGTACCTTCACCACACGGACTGCAGCGGTTCAAGAAAGCGGCTCAACACCACCTTCTCAAGGGCAATTAGGGATGGGCAATAAATGCTGACCTTGCGGATGGCGGTAACATCACCGCGTCAGGGTGGTAAGTCCTTAGTGCCCCGTTATCGCCTTCCGGAAGCGCTAAGGCACCGAGAATGCGAAATTTGGTTTGGGGGCGGTAACCGAGTTAAGGCCGGACATTTAGTGCCCGGCGCAGAAGTGCCGCCCCGGCTGCTAAAAGCGGCTTACCGCTCCCCATAGGATGTGGAGCACAATCTCGGGCGGTAACCAAGGTGATGTCAGGGCGCAATCGGCAGTTAAAGGGGAGGGCCGCTGCGCACTCTGCAGATTCTCCGATGGCCCACACTTGGCCACCAGGGCAGCGTGGTGCAGCGGCTGCAACCTGGCACCAAGACGCGGTGCCGGGCTGTGCAATGGCGGCCAGGACCACGCCACGGCCCACCACGGAGGGCCGACCAAAAAAAGAAAATGGCGGCGCAGTTCGCGGCCGCAACTCCCCTTTAACTACCGCCCCACGCAACCCGTGAGGCTGGTGATGTCATCACCAGCAGTAGCCTCGCGGGGCATGGCCGAATTACTGCCGCGGGGCGGTAAGGGGTCACGACGCACGCCAATGATGTCATCACTGGTGGCACAGTGGCCCGGGGCGCTACCGGTGGGGGCGCGGTGCTGTCAGGTAGCGCCTCAGCATCGCCCCGCCAAATTTCCCGGGAGGCGCTTTTTTCGCCCCCCCCCCACCGATCGATAAGCCCTTTACGCCCCGTTAGCGCCCCCTGGAGGCGCTAACAG